>NC_138055.1:23043725-23643725 GCF_964194185.1 Rhinolophus hipposideros | reverse complement strand
GGTCCCTAAGGCCATGACACTAAACCTCAATGTTTCACACCCAAACTAGTAGAGTGAATCTCCTGTCACCAATCTCCGCCTCTCCTAGCCCACCTACCACCGCCACCTGACAATTCAAGACAAAACATTGATTTCTCCATGGCATTCCCTTGCTCAAGAATCTATGGTGGTTCTCTTTCCACCCAATTCAGTTCAGTCTCCTCTGCAGCTCTCGGGGACCTGTAGAGCCTGGCCTCTCATCACTAGCTCACACAGACCCTTTGTTCCGACTCAGACAGATGTGGTCACTGTCCCAGAACAAATCCAGCCCAAGTGCTTCCTGGATTTTACTGCTCATGGTCTTCCCAATCCTTAGAAGTCCAACTCAAATCCTCATTCTTCTTTGGTTATTCTGCTTCTGCAGTGGGTTGAACAGTGGCCCCATAAAGATATGCCTGCGTCCTAACTCCCAGGACCTGTGAATGTGATCTTATTTGGAAAAAGGGTCTTTGCAGCGGTGCAAAGATCCTAAGTTAAGGATCTCAAGATGAGATGATCCTGGATTTAGGGTGGGCTCTAAATCTAATGACTGGTATCTTTATAAGAGACAGGAGAGGGAGATTTGGACGCAGAGACAGAGAGGAGGATGACGGTGTGAGGACAGAGGCAGAGAGTGAGTGGGGTCCTGTACCACAGCCCAGGAACACCTGGGAGATGGAAGAGGTGAGGAAGGGTTTGCTCCTAGAGCCTTGGTGAGAGAGCCCTGCCGACACCTTGATTTCCAAATTCTGGCCTCCACAACTGGGAGAGAATAAGTTTCTGTTGTTTTAAGCCGCCCAGTGTATTGTGATGACAGTACGGCTCCATTTGGATCTCTCTTCTAAACTCCTCTAGCTTTAATCACATAAATCTGCCCACTCACTCCCCGGCTTAACACCTTCACTGGTTCCCCTCATCTGAAGGACAAACTTCAAGTTCCTTACGTGGCATCCAGAGATGGACACGCTGGTGGTGCCTGCCTCCCAACCTCTGTCGCCGGGGCTGCCCTGAGCTTTATGTCCTAGTCATATGAACGACGAGGCCGGTCTTCTCTCAAAACACACAGCTGTTTCCTATCTCCGACCTTTGCACAGTCTGCTTCTCCACTGGAAATGCCTTTCCCTCCCAGCCTTGTCTCCCTGATGTACTCCTAGACATTGCTTCAAACAGTGCTCAGACGAGATCTCTTCTGGGAAGGAGACTCAGCTTAGTCTCCCTGTGCGCGGTCCCTTTCCCAACCAACCCACCACACAGAATGAACTACTCCCTCCTGGTCCCAGTTCCATGTCACACACATTTCTCTAGTTGTACAATGACTTGTTAGGGACCAGCTGGGCTGCAGTGCACATTCCTGGAGAGCAGGAATGGCATTTTCCTCCTGTCTGATTCCCCAGCACCTAGCTGGTGCCTATAGCCAGCAAGGACCCATTCAAACCTACTGAATGGAGGATGAAGTTCAGAAGGGAATTGCTTCAGGGTGTAGAAACCTTTAGGGGATGCTGTCTTGGGTTTTCCCAGTGACTGGTACAGCGGCTGGCTCAATGCTGTCTTCCCTGCTCTTAGGGATGGTCAGGCTGCATCTCCCTCCTGAAGGCAGTCTGAACCTGCAGCCACTCCAGTCTCTCTCTCCTCCTCCCCTCCGTGCTCCCCGTTTCTGAGCTCCAGGGCCCCTGCCATCCCTCCCCCGGCCTGTTCTCACATACCTGGGCCTTCTGGGTCTTCTCCAGCCACCGGGTACAGTCTGTAGCAGTGGGACAGTACACAATGAGGGCACTGGAGACGCACTTGAATTCAGTGAGGTGGATCACCAGAAAGCTGTCTGGGTGGAGGAGAAGGTCTGCTTCAAGGGCCAGACCTTTATGAACCCCATCCCAACTCCTCTTTCCCCTTGCCAAGAGGAAAGGAGAAGGAAAAGATCCCCGCAGGAAAGACATACTAGGGTCTCGGAATGGTTGGCACACAAGCTTCTCCAGCATGAAGGGGGGCCGGATAACCTTGGCTTTGTCTGCCTTGCGTTGGTGCTTTGTCACCAGGAGCACGTCAGAGAAGAGGAACAGGTACACGTCCAGCTGGAGGCATGCAGAGGAGAGAGGGGCAGGGTCAGCTGGAGCAGGGGGAATGGCAGGATAGGAATTGGGGTTCATGGGGCTCACACACACACACACACACACACACACACACACACACACACATCCCTTTCTCCCATTTCCAGCTTTTCTGATTTAGCTTGTCTCCCATCATCTCTCCTTTCTCTTCCATCCATCTTTCATCTCCGCTCATGCCCACAGCTCCTCACCTTCCCTTCTCGCCCCTCTTTTACTCGCACAGGTCCCTCCAGCAGCAGCTGCCTGGTGTGCTCAGGAGCCACCCCCAGCATGGGGGACATCAGGTCCAGGCTGGAGAATGGACGCAGCTTCTGAGGGCCACAGAGAGGAGAGGGTCAGCGGACTGGGCAGGGCTTATGTCTATCTACCTACCAGTCACATCCTTTGTTCTGTCACCAGCACTGTCTCTTTCCAGCCTTCCTCCGCTTGGAGGGAGAGGAAGTATTTCTGGGTCCTCTTTCTACTCTTGAACTCTGCCCCTGAGACCCTTATCACTGAGAAGGAATGATGGGCACACCCTGCTGTGGCACCTCTGCCCCCTCCCCTCCAGGCCTCTGCTATGTCCATTTTCCTGAGGACCTTGCCTTTTCTGAGCCCCCTTCCCTCTCTCACCTTTTCCATCTCCTCGCTGGATGGCTCCAGCACCTCATAGGGCCCAATGCGCTGGACTACAGCCACCAAGTTATCCTGCTCTTCGCCTTGGCGGACCTGCTTATTGATGTGTTGCAGGAATGACTCCACAGCTGCAATCTAGGCGAGAGCAGGGTGTGGAAGGAGGAGCAGCTCAGGTCCACACCTTGGACTTCCCACCCAATCAATGACAATCACTGCGTTCTAACACAGGCTGGCCAGTCAGTGCCATGCTGTCACGTACACATGAGAGGACACCCTCAAGAGTTCCTGGAGAGCAATTTCCACATACCAGCCCCCAATCCCAAGGGTCCTGCCAGGCCACCTACCATGGAGGTCAGGGCCTGGTGGGCTCGTTTCTCAGGGCTCCTCTTGAGCACAGCCCGCAGCAGCAGTGGGTACTTGGTGATGCGCTGCTGCGGCTTGATGAGTAAGTCCCCCAGCATCTGCCTCCCAGAGCGCTTGTGCTTCTCACACCACTGCCATGGAAGGTGGGCATGGGCTCAGCAGTCTGCAAGGTCCCTCCTGCCCCACCCTAGTGGTAGACTCAGCCTTGGGCTAAGCTAGAGTTAGGGAGAGACCTAGTTGTCTCGGGTCTGCCCCATCCCCCTTCCCCAGCACCCCTCTCCCACCTGCACGAAGGTACGGAAGAAAGGGTTATTGTCTTGCTGCTCCCGGGCATAAGCCATGGTCTGCTTCACTCTCAGGCAATACCGGACATAGGGCTGGAACCGCTGGCTGAACTGGAGGGACAGATGGGAGGGGGGTTGGGGAACAGGCAGGGGAAGAAGGTCATGAGATACAGGCTTCACCCTGTAGAACACGGGGAGTGAGGGTGGGGGTGGGGTTGGAGACAGCCTCTCATAGAGCCTTAGTCCATCTCCTTCCAATCCCTACCTCCCATGACTGCCAGCCCCTCTCTCTAGATTCCAAGGAGGAGTTGAGGTCCTGAGAGGTCCACCCACTTCTGCTCTCTGAGCTCCTGTCCACAGCCCCTGCTGTACCCTGCTGCTCTAAATTTACTCCCTCCATCAATAATTCAGCCGGAATGTTTTTTAGGACACTGCAGATCCCATTTCACCCGGCAGAGGGGTGGTGACATGAGGCTTGCACAGAAGCCCTGTCCTATGGAAGGGGCCCACCTCAGGCTCCCAGGAGACTGTCTCACTGCCTCTCTACCCCGTTCCAACTCTGCAAGGCCCATGTCTTCCTGGCTGGGTCACGTGGATAAGAAAGTCTGATCCTGGGCCTCTCGCCTTCTCTTGTCTCACTTTTCCATGCTCCAGGTGTCCCTGTGGCCTTTTATACCTCCTCTCTCAGTGCCCTGGGGGGCACCTCACACAGGCCCCATTCTTGTTCCCAGCTGTTTGTCAATGGATCTCTGTCCAAGAAGTAAGATTTTATAGCTGATAAGAGCTTAGGTGCAACCTTTCCCTGAGACAGCTGCGTTTTCATGTCATAAGGGTCTCCAGAAGCCCAAAGAATCTTTGGGACAGAGGTCATACTTGTGGAATGAAGGGCAGGAGGTGAGGTGACATTTTGGTGTAGAGGCTATGCCCTTGGACCCCCTCAAGTCATGGAAGGATTCTAGTTGCATAGGCACGCCCTGCAGACAGGACCCCTCTGGACTTTCTTAGTCCCGCCTTATTTGCCCTTCACCATGCCTCACCGCCAGGAAGCCATCTCGCAGGCTGACAGGGTCCAGAGGTTGTCCCGAGGCTCGAGTCTCCCGTAGGGCAGGCCCCAGCACCTCTTCCCAAAAGCTCCGGTGAGTTCGAATCAGGCTGGGGACATTTCCAAACAGGGTCTCAGCTGATACCTGGAGGGAGAACTTAGTGATATGTCTTGGCAGGTCACTGTCGGGCAGCATTGGCCATGGACAGAGAACACCGCTCAGTTAGGATGGCGGGGGTCGGGGGTAGAGTAGAACCTGTGGTCTGTTTGAGGTATAGAGCAAGAAGGAGAGTAGGGAGGGCACGGGGCAGTGGACATTCAGACTGTGCAGCCTGGGGGGCTCTCTGGGACCCTACCCCACCCCACCCCCTCCACTCCCTGGACTCCGAGTTTGGGGTGTACCAGGCTCCCCTCCTGAGGTCCCACTCACTTCTGTCAGCAGTCCCACTCGCTGCAAGTTCAGCAAACCCGCGGCTAGGAGCTGGATGCAGGGAGAGATGAGGGTCTCACCACTTGACCTTGTCCTGTCGGATGGGACCCCAGCCTAACCCTTCAATGCATCTTTAGTACTGCTAACCTCTCGCCCAAGATCCCGTGAAGGTCTCAAATCAGGGGATCTCTTGGTATGCTGTCCCTCCCTCTCCCAGCAACCCTGCCCCTTCTGATCTGGGAGCACTGGGAGAGATACAAACGAGATGAGTATATGGCTGAGGATGGGGCCAGGGCTGGGGTTGAGGGAGGCTCACGTCTGTCATGATCTTGAGCTTCCGCATGTAGATGAGCTCTGTGGTCAGTAGCTCCCACAGCACTTCCTGTTGGTGGCAAAGCTCCCGGCTCATCTCCTGGGGTGGGAGTACGGCTGGTTCAGTTGGGGAACGATGACAAGAACAGTAGCTACCATTTGTTAAATGCTACTGGATCTACTTCACAGATGACCTTTTAATCCTCAAATCAATCTTCCAGTGTGTAGGTGGTGTCACCCCCCACTTTACAGATGCGGTGACTGAGGCTCTGAGAGGTTTGCTGTCTTGACCAAGGTCTCGCTAGTAAGTGATAAGAGTTGGGATTTGAACTTAGAGCAAGATGTCTCCAAATGCTTTCCCCACATGACCCCATGTCCTGAGGCCTTTTCCTTGGGAAGAAGCAGAGGTGAGATGTGTGTATGTGTGTCTGTGAACCCCTGGGGACAGACACTGTGTTACAGGCCCACCTTGTGCCCAGGCACCAGCTCCTTCCAGGACATCTCAATGGTCAGGACACTGTCACTGCTCTTTCCTATTTCCCAGTGCTGCCGGTCCTCAGGGGGCAGGCGGGGTATCCCATACATGCTGAATGTATGCAGCCTCTTCTCCAGCTCGTGGGCCGTGGTGACTTCCTGGTGGGACTGAGAGTGAGATCACTCCTGGCCACAGCCTGGGCACCCAGCCCAGTTGGTTCAGGGAGGGCTGTGTGCGTGTGTGCGTGTGTGTATAGGGGAGCACTGACACGAACGCCTGGACGACAGGGGATGACAGGGGAAAGGGCATTGCTGGGACGTGGGCAGTAGGCGCTTTGGTCTGCAGAAAGGTCCCTGGACAATGGGGTCTGACGTGGGATCCCTGACCAGAAAGGTGCCTTCCAGGGGTCTCCTGAGACACAACCCTTCAGTGGGACCTTCAGGTGGAGACAAGAACAGGATTTAGGGAACTAGTGGTCTCGGGCAGCATTTTGACATTTGTCCCAAATGCGCACATTTATGCGGTAGTAAGGCTTAGTATCCCTGAGAGGGCCTCCAGACAGAGCTGAATCCGGCTTCTTGGAGGGGCTGCCTGTGTTCTCAGCTCTGATCCTCTGTGGGCATCACAGCTCACTCTGGGAGCATGCGGGTAGGAGGAGAGAGACCCCTTACCTTTTGTTTGGGGGCGTGAGGTGGGCCAGCCCCCAGATGGACTCCATGCCTCTTCTCAGGCTCTGATTCTCGGAACCGTATGGGCGACCGGCGTCGGGCCTGGCCAGAACTCTTGGTAAAAGGGACGGAGACCTGGAGACGCAGGCGACTAGGGTCCTGGGGAAGGAGCAGGGGAAGTTCTGTGGGGGGTGCCTTCCTTCCCCCAGGAGACCTAAGGAGGTAGTGGGGGCCAGGATTCACCCCAGATGGCATCCCACACCCCTGCAAGTTGAGCTGACTCATTTCTCCCCTCAAACCAGTTTGGTGTGAGCTGCTCCTGTTCTGACTCACAGTGGCTTCTGCCACGGCGGCCAAGTGAGTTGGGCAGGGACATGCCAAGCTGGCTCCCTGAGTGGGCCTGGGGGCAGAAGCAGGGCCTCCTGAAGAGACGGCGCACAGGTACGCACACGCCTGGGCTCTGGTGTGTGTCCCCCATCATGTCTGCCCGCTCACGTGTGTGCCTCTGGGTCACAGGCTTGCACACACAAGCCATAGTGTACACTATATCTGGGTCCCTCACAGCTCCCCCGGTTTGTGAACAGCCCCCCTTGCACATGGGGATGAGGGCACATACATGCGCGGCTCCTCCCTACAGGCATGCAGCCTGCGTCCCGTCCGGTGGGGAGCAGCTGCCCTGCCGTGGGAGAGGACACATCCTCCTCCGGGACAGGCCTGGTCACATTCCTTGATCTGCCTGTGGACTGATTTGCTCCATAGACTTCCTAGTCTCCCTCCCACCCAACCCCCCTCAGCCTGGGAGTTCCCAGGCTGTCCTCCCTGTCTCCCAGGGCCAAACCTTCCTCCAGTAGGGCTGGGGATACCCCAAACCAGATGCAGAACTGTTCTCAAGGTAGAGGAAAGCCTGGAAGCTGAGAGAAAGACGCTGGCCTCCACACCCCTTTCCTTGGTCAGCATTGGAGGCAGGCCAGGAGGGTGGAGCTGGGGTGGAGCCCCCCACCCCTTCTCACTTGCAGAGAAGGGATACTCTGAACCTTTGCTCTTCCTCAGCCCTGACTCAGAGGGAGCCCACAGGCTCCTCCCAACTAGAGGCGGGAGTCTGGGAGGTGCCATCCCCAGGGCTTGGCGAAGTTCCCCAGATCCCTGCCTCTGACCTGTCGAACAGCACCTCCTCTTAGGGCCTGGCTTGTCCTGGCTCTCTGCCTTGCATGCCCCATCTGTCTGGGATGGGTGTGGAGTCCTGGGAACCTGGCCCAGCACTGCCTTTCTCTCTCTCCCAACCGGGGAAAAAAGGTAGGGTGAGGGATAGGAATAGAGCTGCCCATGATTCTGTAAAAGGCAGAGACTTGAAAGCCTGGGTGTCCTCCCTCCTGCCCCACCCAGGTCACCTTTGGGACACAGCCTGGACTCACCGGCACAGGGCTTTCTCGGGGATAGAGACTGACAGCTGTACTCTGGGCAGAGGCCTGATGCTGGCCCCTATAATTCTCAATGTGGGAGTCCGCGAGTCCTTGGAGGGGACCCTCATCTGGAGGACCAAAGGCCTGCATTCCTTCTTTCCTGGGTCACCTCTGAAGGGTCATAGCTCCAAGGTCCAGGAGAAAGGGGTCCCCTAAGGCTGCAAAGAGAAAATGAAGGAATGAAAGGGCCAGCCTTGACCAATGGGTAGCACTAGGCCTGAGACCAAGGTGGTAGGGGTGCGGAAGGAAGAAAGGTGAAGAGTCAAGGGCTTGGTCACTTGTTTGGGAAGTATGGCTGCCCCATCTATGGCCTGCTGGGGGTGGGGAGTGCCCCCACATGCTGGGTAGAAAGCCTGCTGGAGCTATACCTCCTCCCTCACATATGTGCACATTTAGGGTACAAGCTCCCACACTGGTCTCAAATGACGCCGTAGCCCTAAGAGCAGCTGGGAACAAGGGTGACAGACACGTCCCAGCTTCCTGGATGCCCTCAGGTGGGGCCAGGGGGCTGGTGGTGTGGGGATTCCCCGCACCCCTACTCATTCCCTCGCCTTCCTCACACACAGCCATGGAGAGCGAAGGCATAAGACTGCCTGGACTTGCCACCTGTTTTTGTACAGTCTGCAAGCTAAGCATGCTTTCTACATGTTTAAATAGTTGAAAAAAATTAAAAATAAGACTTCTCATTACACATGAAATTTATATAAAATTCACATTTCACTGTCCATAAAGTTTAATTGGAACACACCCATATTTACTGTTTGCCGATGGTCTATGACTACTTTCCAGCTAGTTCTGACAGAGACGGAATAGGCTTCAAAGTGTAAAATATTTGCTATCTGGCCCTTTACTGAAAAGTTTGTCCGCCCCTTACCTGGAGCCTTCTGGCCACAAAGAGGTGAGGGAGGGACAGCTATTAGGCGGTTGGCCTTAGAGATGAGCAGGGTGGAAGCCATGTCTCTGGTCTTGGGCTGCGTTTGGCCTTCCCCAGCCTCTGGGGACACCGCCATGGAACTGGGAGCAAGGTGTGGAGCTCCATCATCCCTTCCATCAGGTAGAGGACCCACCTTCTGAGTGGGGAGGGCCTGGAGAGGAGAGGCCTCTTAAGCAGGTGCTGGTCGCCCTCTAGGTGGGCCTGATGCCCCTGATCCGCCCCTCCCCCTTTTATTTTTTCTCTAATTTGCGAGCAGGGGAGGAAAGAGGTCATTGTCTCCTAGGCCCCCTCTCAATGCTCCCCCCCCCCTTCCTACCCACGGTCCTTTTTGAGTTTGGGTCTGGCTTCTCTCGGTTGTCGCCCCCGCGCCCCCCGCCCCGCCCCCGGTCTGCTCACCGGCCCGCAGGGATCCCGGCGTTGCCGGCCCCAGCCCGCCGGGCTCTCGCTCGCCGACGGCTGCCGCCGCGATGCCAGCCCGGCTGCTCAGCCTGGGTCTGGGACCGAGCGGCCCGCAGGACCGGGGCAGCACAGAGCGGGGCCGGGCACTAGGGAAGGTGGCGGGAGAGGGGCGGGGACGCGGGCAGGTACCGCCCTCTCACCGCGGGCACCAGACCTGCCGCGCAGTGCGGGCGCCGCTGGGGCCTGGGGAACTGAGGGGCCTCTGTCCCGGACGCAGACACCACCCTCGCCGGCAAGGAGCGCTCGCTTTGCACGGCCCCTGTTCTTCTCTTTCCCGTGGACTTGAGCTCACCACCCACCCGGCCCGGGCGGAAGGGCTGCAGCCGCGCGCCCCCCCAGCGCGCTCCCATCTCAGCCAGACCCCCGCGAGGTGCCCGAGTAATGAGGCACAAAGGCGAGGCTGGGCGCGCTGCGGGTGGCGGCGAGAGGAACGACTGAGTGATCTTCGGCAGCTGTCACCTTGCTTTCTGGGTGCAGTGAGTGGCTAGCCATCCCCTTCTCCCCCTGCCTCGTCTTTCTCCTTTAACCAGGCAGGGGAGCAGGACTGCCCGCAGAGGGGCGTATGGGCCCAGGGATCCTGGGGCCCTCGCAGGGTTCTCTGGCTTGGAGTCCAAAGTGTGACCCTTATCTCACCTGCCCTGGCGATCTGTGGAAGGCTGAACTTTGCCTGTGCTCCAGGGATGGCCTCTGATGCCAGGCCCTTGACCCAACAGTTCTCACATTACCTGAGACAGGTGGGAGGACAGGAGCGTCAGATGGGGGCAGTCTCACACTTCATGGCAAACAGGCATACTCCAGGCTTCACAAGGACTGTCCCAGCACCCACAGGGGCTGCTGAAACTCGCTGGGCATGACACGAAAAGACCACATTTTCACATCCCTAAATCATGACACATTGTCTGACAGAAGTACTGGATATTGGGCATCATTTGATAGTTTCTAATTTCATCTGCCCTCCTATATGTTTTTCCCCCCTGAATTTCCTGTTATGTGATTGCTCTGTTGGTTCAGAAGAGTTCTTTGTACCTTTAGCCCCTGCATCCTAGGGTTTTAGGGCAGGAACTGCAGTGGAGAGAAGCTCTTTTATCTTCCCATTCACAGACAGAATGGGGGGGGGGGGAGAGAGAGAGAGAGAGAGAGAGAGAGAGAGAGAGAGAGAGAGAGAGAGAGAGAGAGAGAGAGAGAGATCCAGGGATGACAAGAGTAGGTATGAGGGAAAGAGAGCTAATAATAAACCAGGAGATGGTGATTACTGGCAGTATTAAATGACACCCCAGAGAGAGCTGGTGCCAAGGGCCCCTAGCTTCTTCTCTTAATGTCTCCCAGAAGGAGGAGTAAGAGGGAAATTGAAATTGAGAGAACACCAGTGACAAGCCTGGATTCACTGTGCTCAGGGGTGAGCAGGTAGAGTGACCCAGCGGATACTGGGAAAGTTAACCCTTTAACTTCCCTCCAGGCTGGGCTCTAATCTCCACCTGCCACTGCCCCAGGGTCTGTCTTCAGCCTCTCTGGGAGGGGAGGTTCCCAGGAAAACCAGAGTCTAAAGCGGGAGGCATGGCAGGGCACTCCTGTGGGTGGGAGGTGGGACTCCTGTGTCCTATTTGTCCTATTCTGGCCTTCTTGTCACATTCTTACTCTCACGACCTCCATTTTCCCTGGCCCCTTCTGTGCTGTGAAGAGAAGACACACAAGGCAGGCTGAGGGGAACACAACTTAGAGGGATGAATGAATGAAGCCTAAAGAGTTGGGAGGTTGGAGGGCTGCCCCTGCTGGATGGCTCTGGGGAGCACCTGGCCCTTGGCCCAGAGATGGGACCTGGATACTTGTCTTTCTTCCTGACTGGCCCCAGACTTTCCTCACACTTCTAGCTAGAGTTGTACCCTTCCTTCATGCCTCAGTTTCTCATCTAGTGCAGATATCTCTCAGCAGGTCCCCAGCTAACCCCACAGCGGATGAGAAGGTGTCTGATCAAGATCAGAGCTCTGGGGATCAAAAGCCTCTATCTGATACATCATGAGGGTCACTTTCTGGGGCTGGCCTCTGGGGCCCAAGTCTCTTCTTCCTTCCGTCACAGGCAGGAAAGTCACAGAGACTCACTTGAGCCCTGAGCTCAGCCTATTCCACACCTTGCAGGGCAGAGCTGAGCCATCTAGGTTAATGAGGTGCTAGCAGGTGCTAACAGAAGGGGCTGATGGGAGAGGGGTGTCTTCCTTGGTGCAGAGTGAGGTAGAGGAGGGGAAGCTGAGGACTCAGTCTGGGAGGTACCAGGTCATGTGAGGCAGATAAAACCAGAAGTCCTGGCCCCTGGCACAGCTGCCAGTGCCTTATACCAGAACTGATGCCCTCTCTTCCTTCCCTACTCTCCTCCTCTCTTCCCGCTTCCTTCCACACTGATTGGCAGTGTTCATCTGTGCAAGGTACTAGGAGTACTTGTATATAGAATATATATTCCCAGGATGAGAAATAGTTCTATTTCTAGAATAAGACAGTCCCTGATCTCCAGGAGATTACAGACTAATGGGGAGACAGACAAATGGGGAACAGAACATAGATACATGTTAAGTTATACATATAAGGAATGAACCAAGAGCTATAGGAACACTTTGGAGGATTAATCACTACATAAAGAAGCCAGGAAGTCTTCATAGAAGAGGTGAACTTTGTGTTAGGACTTTAAGGATAAATAGGAATTTGCTGGGCAAAGCAGGAGGGAAGGGCATTTCTGGAGTCGGGAACAGCATGAGTGTGGGGACAGAGCCCCAGAGAGCAGTTTCCAGGCTCTCGGCCTCATGTGGAGAGGTGCTGGCTCAGATAGTGGATGGCTGTCAGCTGTGGCTGGTTGGCCATCAGCTGTAGCCATTGAGCCATTGGCCACTGATATAACTGCCGCGGCTACGGAGGGGAGCCGAGGAGAGTGAAGGAGGAGACTGAAGGAGAGTAAGGAGAGTCGAGGAGAGTTGGTTGGTTGGCAGCAAAGCAGACAGCAGGTCGCACGTCGTCGTGTAAACCCAGCCTCCAGTGAGACCATAGTGGTATGACTTCCCTACCTATGGCTCCGTGGGTGTTCCTTTTTGGCCTAGCCATATCCTGCGTTCTTATGTGGGGAGCGGGAGCAGAGACCCCGCAGGCCGACCGGCAGGACAATGACCAAAGACAAAGCTGTGGAGGAGCACTGTTAAAAAGAAAAGGGGAAAGGGCAGGCTTTCTCAAAGGTTTCCTGAGGACATCCACCCTCCAAGCAGCTGATCTCTGGGTGTTGGCTTAGGAGGACAAATCCTCTTCCTAGCATTCAAAGACCTTCACAATATGATCCCAATTATACTTCCTGCCTTTAATCTGTTACTCTGCTCCTCCACCCCTGGACATGTCCCCATTCTCTGAATTTGTCCAGCTTCTCTAATTCTATGTCTATGCTCAAGTACTTCCCCTCACCTGGCATGACATTCTTCATACCTTGCCCCCCATCTCCACTTCCTCCTCTTTCAAGGTCCTTCCCAAGGACTGCTTCCTTTAGGAAACTTTTCCTGATGATACCCCAACCAGAGAGATCACTTTCCTCCCTGTTTTCAACGCCTGGGTTTCTTTAAAAGACACCACTTTTATTCTGCTCAGTACGGTTGCTATTTGCACATATATCCATGTCCCTCAATACGCTCCAAGCTCCTTGAGGGCAGGGAGCAGCCCCTGTATGGCCTGGCACAGGACTGGCATCCAGTGTTTGTAGAATTGAGCTGCATTGACTTGCTAGAATCAGATAGAATCAACATTTAGGTAGACTTGCCTACTCTGTCATCTCTCTACCCTGCCTTTGTTTTTTAGATATCTGGAATTCTTCCATAACTTCACTTTGGCATTCCTGGTTCATTATTGTAGCTTCAGCATTTTCTCAGCGCTCCTGCTAAAGGTTCCTGACCCTTTAGGACAAACGTGCCATGTAAGTTTTACCTTCCATGTGAATTCTGATGGATTAGTAGTGGTTTCCCTAGAATATTATGTTAAGAAGGATTCTGTGGATTATTGAAGAAGGAGCTCAGAAGAAATAGCGCTAAGATGGTGTGGGGACAGAGTCCCAGAGAGCAGATTCCAGGCTCTTGGCCTCACGTGGAAAGGTGAGGGCTCGGGTAATATATGGCCATCAGCTGTAATGAGATGACCATCAGCTGTTACGGTTAACCATTAGCCACTAATATAACTGCTGTGGCTAAGCTAGCAAACACCGATTGCGGTTAGCAAGGGGTTGGTGGTTGGTTGGCAGAGAAGCATGGATGGTGGATTATGGCTCGTGTGGATCCTACTTCCTGTGTCTTGCCTAGCCACCAGCGAGACTGGGGTGCAAGAAGACCCCTCATTGGGGTACTGGCGGATGTTTGCTTTTGTGTCTTGACCAGCTGCCATCGAGAATATATTGGTATGACTCCCCTATCTATGGCTGTTGTTCCTTTTTGGCCTCACCACGTCCTGCGTTCTTATGCGGGGAGCGGGAGCTGAGACTTTGCATGACAGATGGCTTAGTGACTCCTGCCTTGGAGGGAGGAGGGCTCCCTCTGCCTTAGTGTGAAGAGGTTAGTTTATCAGATACTTTTCTTACCTTAAGCCAAGACTGGGGCACTATGAGAGCATGAGACCTTTGCTTCTGGTGGAAGCGTAGGGGGAAAAGTGAGTGGAAGAGGAGGTGAGGGCTCCAAAGATAGATTTCTTTTTTTGGGATTTCCTGGGACAGAGCTTGGAGTCAGTGTGTGAATGTTCAGGTCTGAGCTCTGATATGATCAGTCCTCAAGGCGGTGTGATATCTTAGGCCAATAAGGCCTTTGTAGCTTGGGATCCCTGATAAGTTCCTTAGCAGGTGAGGTGTGGGGACAGAGACAGGAGTGCAGTTCCAGGCTCTCGCCCTCATGTGGAAAGGTGCTGGCTCGGGTAGTAAATGGCCATCAACTGTGATTGGCCATCAGCCGTGGCTAGTTTGCCGTCAGCTGTAACCAGTGAGCCATTGGCCACTAATATAACTGCCATGGCTAAGCTAGCAAGAAGATGGTGGTGTAGTGGCGTGGCATGGTGGAGTGTGGATTACGGATTGCAGAGAGGTGGATTGCAGCTAGCAAGTGAGGTTGGTTGGCAGAAACAAGTGGACGGCAGGTTGCAGATCGTGTGGCTCCTGCTTCCTGTGTCTCCAACCCAGCCGCCCCGCATGGCATGAGGCTAAGGCGATGACAGGGAGTCCCCCACCTGTGGGAATGTTCCCCATTCCTCTCTCCTCTCATGTAGCTCAGGCCTTCAAGAATGGTAAGAATGTAACAAAAGTGAATCATCTCCAGAGGCGTTTTATTTCATGGCTGGCTCTCTACCTTTGCCCCATTGCACCTAGGAACCATGGTCTCCCCTAGTGGCAGCCCCTGGAAATGCAACTTGGTTTCTGGAGGCTGGAGTGGACAGGCCCCCAAGCCCTGGCCTTTCCCAGTTGAATAGGACATGTATGGTATGGTCTTACAATTCAACATTCCTTCCCATGCAGAAATGCTGGTTGATATCCTTGGCAGATGACCCCTGCCTCTGCCTGATAACCTCCAGCAATTCTCCCAGAGTCTGGGCTTTTGTTCAAGTGGCTCTGATCAGTGAAAGTTTGGTCACTTCCTTCAAGCCCCCTTAGCTACAAACAGTCATTTTCTCTCTCAGGTTTGTGCTGACACTGCGTCTCTACCTCCTCTGCCTGAGGGTGGCCAAAAGTACATGTGATTAAGAAGTTTAAGGCTCTGGGTCAGTTTTCAAATTTAGAATAGCCTCACTCCCCACCATGGTCAACTAACGGCTACTAGGTCTGTAATCCTTGTCACTTAGTCCAAGGTCACAGCCAGCCCTTGCTCATGGCATGTGTATTTTGTGGTTGTTTCAGCCCATCTCATTATGACACATCTTGCCCAGCCCAGGAACATGGGTAGCTATTTTATTCTTAGAGTAGATGCTCTAAACAGTCCTAGATCATTATTTCTAATTTAATTTGACAACCCTGATTTTCAGGAAGTTCTTTCTCATGTCTGACCCAAATACCTCCAGCTCAAGCTTCAAGTAATTTCCTCAAGCTTTGGGGAATATCTTTCTCTGTATCATGATCCCCTTTTTAGATAACTGAACCCCAATTTGGGTCATTTTAGCAGGATCCAGAAGCCCTGGATCCTTTCCCTGTCCTTCAGAGCCCCAGGTTCTCAGTTTGGGTCCATGTGGGCAGGCACCTATGTCTCAGGACCCATCCTGTGTGCCAGGCACGGTGCCTGATTCTCAGCATACACTAATCAACCTTTTCTGTGCTACAACCCAATGAAACGGGTACTCTTGGTATTAGTCCATCTGTAGATGCAAGACTGAGTCTCTGAGGTAAGGTAACTTGGCTAAGGTCACCAATGCAGCATGAGGAGCAGCTGGGATCTAATCCTTACATCTAACAAGGCTTTAGGGTGGGCATTGGTCTAACCACTTGTCCCCAAACAGGAGACCTCTGTGAGCATTTAGGCCTGATGCTTTCCCTCTGCCCTTGCTCCCATTTTACATTGGTCTCCATCCTAATTTTGCATGAATCCTTCCCTTCTTCCTAAATGACCTTCAGTTATGGCCTATGCATTCTCACAGCTCTTTGTTCTATGTCAGTGTCTTTGTTTGAAGGGTTCTGGGGGCAGACAAAACTTGACTTCTCTAAGTCTCCAGGCTTATGTAAAATGAGGATAATAATATTAAATTTTAGGATTATTATAATAATGCCAGCTACCTTTTTAAAAAGCAATTACTTGTGTAGACAAAATTAAGCAGTTGACATGTTTCATTTCATTAACCCTCACAAAATCCTCTGAGTTAGATATTATCCATAACGGATGAGGAAATGGGTTCAGAGAGATTACATTACACATTCCAGATGACGAAGTTAGCCTGAAGAAAAGCCAGGATTTGAACTCAAATTGTCTCACTCCAAAGCCTGAACCTTTTACCACTCTTACAGGAAAATAAATCTGTTGCTGTGTGTAAGCCTGCCATATGGCAAGAAAACCAAGGAAAACCAACTGCCTTATTTCAATCCTAAAGGACGTTTCAGCATTCAAAGAAACAGAAATGTAACTCCTAAAGCCTTGAGAAGAGCACAGGGTACTGAGGCTCACCACAGCAACATTTCCTAAAGGAAGCATCTTTCCACATCACTCTGCCAAATATCACTCCTCACAGAATCTGTACACACCTCTGACACTCTCTCCTGTCTCCTTCCAACCCTAATTGGTCCCCTCCCATAGATCTAGCTCCATTCCCTTTCCATTATAGAGTCTACTCTTTTCCCCCCTTTGGGAGTGCTGTCTACCCTTCTGTTCAGTAAAACAAAGATCTTCTGGGAACCCACCATGCTCCAAAGGGGGAATAGTAAACTTACATAAAAACTGAATGATTGTCCTTGGCATGCTGGGTGCACAATGCATTTCCAAGGCAGATAGCAGGAAATCCTAAAGGGGCTAAGGAGACAACTGAGAGGGAATTTAGAAAACCACTTTCCTCCTGGGTTCCCATTCTCTCTCTCCCTCCCTTTCCTCCTCCATCAGTACCTGGGGAGGGAGGAAGAAGTGGAGTTATCTGTCCCTCCTTAGCATCTGGCTCAATTCTGCACATTCTGCGAGGCCAGATCACTTCCTGTCAGACCCTCCCGACCCTCCAGTCCACAGTACTGTTTTCTACCTTTGCTTCCTGTGGCTTTTGCCACCTCTACCATTTGTCTTGCCTTTATCATTACCAAACTTTCCATGATGGGTGTCCTGTCTCCTTAGCGACGCTGTAAGCTCCTTAAAAGTAGGACATTGTTCCTTCACAGTGCCCATCAAGGTGCTGGGCACAGGAATGGATGGAACTTGAAATAGATACTAATGACAGGTTTGATAGGGAGGTGGCTGTGAATTAATGGTTAAGAGTGAGGTCTCTGGGGTTTACATCCTGGCTTCGTCTCTGTGGTAGATCGCCCCAGGTGTCCCTGCTGCTGTGGATCTGTGCCACCTGGGAGCCTCCTCCCACACTCACTCTGGGCTCGACCTGGTGTTGCTCTGACCAACAGAGAGGGAGAAGTGATGATGTACTGGTTCCAATCTTGGGCCCCAAAAGTTTTGGGTGCTTTCATTCCCTCTCGGAACCTTCCCACCATCCTGGGAACAGGCCCAGGATAGACTTCTGGTGGATGAGAGGCCATGTGGAGAAAAGCCACGCCATCCCAGCTGAGGCCATGCTAGGCCAGGCAGAGGAAAGCTGACCCATGGCCGCAAATGCATGAGTGAGCCCAGCTGAAATTGGCCTAGCCTGGCCCAAATCAGCAGAACCTCCTAGCAGACCTATAGGCTCACACACTATAGTAAATAATTATTATTAGCCTGTTATTAGAGGTTTTGTGGACGTTTGTTATGCAGCATTTATGTGGCGATAGATAATTGATAAAACCATATACCAGCTCTATGACCTTGCCTTGGGCAAGCTATTTAATTTCTATGTATCTCAAGTTCCTTGTCTGTAAAATGGGAACGTAGTGGACATTGCTGACAGCTCGCAGCTGAGTCTTCCCATCCAGCGACGGCTTCAGCTGAAGAGCTTCCTCACCCAAGGTTCTCTGCCCTTTCCTGGGGCAGCATGCATGCAGTGACCATCTGATGTGGAAGTATAGACTTTGGGACCCCTTGTTCTAATTTGGGACAATTCTGCAGGGACATCCTAATTCTAGAGCTGCCTTTGGGATTGGCTAAGGCCTTTGTTGTGACTGCATCATCTCCCTACTTCTCCTTCCGCCCAGTTCTGCTTTGTTTCTTCTCCTTAGGGGTTGAATACAAGAGTGCTTCCAATAAACCTCTTGTCTCCATCTTAGTCTGATTTCTTGACACTCATCTGTGAGAGGGGATGCAAGTGAGCACTTGGCAAGTTTTGGCCAGTGGGGTGGAAGCAAGAGTCACAAGGCTGTTTCCTAAATGTTCCTTGAAACTGTTGTCTCCTAACTTTGCCACTCTCAAAAGAAACTTGGAAAACTGTATACATCCTTGTATATATTTTAGATCTAAATTTTTTCTTTAGAGTTTTAAGTGTAACTTTTAGCATGTTATCAATATTAACATTTAAAATAAAACTATTCACTTTTATGTTAACTTTTTATTAAAAATGAAAATTTATTAAAAATTTACAAAACAATAGACTTCTTGTATATCCCTTGTCTAGATTCATCCATTAACATTTTGCCCCATTCTCTCTTTCCCACACTCTCTCTACATAGCCTTAGAATTATTAGTAGTACAAAATTAATCAAAACAGAAATATATTTTAAATTCATATTAAATTAAAAAGAAAAATGTTATTGGGGATTGCACTTCCCCAATGAGATGAACAGAACATCCCCTTGACTTCCCTAAATTATTTCAGAGAGGCAGCATAGAGCAGTCATTTAGCTTATGTATGGAGTCAGGCAGCCTTGATGTGAACCCTGGTCCTGCCACTTATAAGCTGTGTGGTCTTGGGCAAGTTATTTAATCTCTCTGCACTTCAAACACTTCCTAATAGTAGTATCTATCTCAGATGGTCATGGAGAAGACCAAATAAGTTAATATTATAAAGTGCTTAGAGCATTACCCGATGTATTATAAGCACAATTTATTTTTATGATATAAAGAGAATACATCAATGGCCAAATAATTATTTAGTTAGAATAATTAAGGTTCAGAACAAATTAACAAGAAGAGATTAAATTACTAGTAAGTTGGTGGCTTACAAAAGATGTATTAATGATTATTGTTAAATGCATTCTTTTCAGGAGAATAATATGGATGAAAAAAAGGGGCCACATGCTAAACCTGACAAGCTCAGGGAGGCCAGCATGGCAGGTCCTACAAACTCAGAGACTGAAATTAACCACATAGAATGGTCTGAACATAAAAATCCCTAACTAAAAGCGGGTCCTGGTTGGTAGTCAGATCCTTGGCTTGTAGCTTCCTTGACAAAGGTCAGTCTTTACCTTAAGTGAGCCTGTCTATTGCCTTTTTTGCATCTAAAATAACTTACCCTGAAATGTCAGAAAAAATGTGTTTTACACACCCCTCAGGGCACAACCCCTCCACACCAGAGTAGGAAACTACAGAATCCCTCATTGCTGTTCTTGTCCCCTGATAACCATCTCTATATACTGCAAAATGCTAACTATTGACTATTCTGTACCCACCAATGTAAAAGAAGTACTGTCTCTCCAATTTACTTTTTATCCAATCCCAGAGATTTCCCCATTTTGCATTCTCCCACTCCATTAATCTACCACCAATGGATTTCATGTAACCTTCTTCCTTTGATTCTGATGTATAAAATAAATTGCAAAACCGCCATTTTCTGAGCATTTTCTCAGTCTGTTGAGATTTTGCTTCCTGGCAATTGTCATCAGTTTAGCTCAAATAAATGCTTATAAGTTTTCTCTTAGGCTGGATGGTTTTTATGTTGACAGTTACATCACAGTATTGTTAAATTACCTAATAAGAACATCTCGGAATGGTAGGAATAAACAAATGAGGAACAAACAAACGAACCCAGAAGCGATCGATGATTGACAGCAAGCAGGAGACATGTACCCAAATTAAAAAAAAAACAACAAAAAAATGTGACTTTCCATTATCCAATAATTTGGGGGCAAAAGTTAATGAATTTTTTTTCTACTAGTCAATAAATGTTAACAAAAATATAAAACAAGAAAGTGCCTCCGATATATGTTCCTTTTATTTAAATATATCATGTTCCTCTATTGAAAGTAAGTGTGAAACTTTTCACTTCCTCTTCTTTGAAGTCAGGCAAATATGCAAAGGAGAACAGACCCAGACAGGATGGCTGGCCAAGCTCTTTCTCACCACTGAGAACCAAGCGAGAGCACAGAGTGCGCTTCATAGCAGATCGATATTGCCCAGTGCTTTTTAAAAATTGTGAGTATTTTTAAGATAAACAGATAAGCCCTGGAGCTCTGTCGTGAGTTTGTTATAAAGTATGATATAAAGTAACATCAGCTTTAGTATTTCATTGCTTTGTGCTCCAGGGATTTTTCCATCAGGAAGCAGGTGCTCTTGGAATTTGGGGCACATGGAAATTAATACCCTTATCACTCCTGCTGCCCCACTCCATATCTGAATCCAGAACATTCTAACACAGGCCAAAAAAATCTTTTTAATTTTACATGTGCTCATAACAAAAATACATACATGACAGAGAAAACATGAAGACCTACCACAGATTTGTGGTGATTTCAGTTGATACCATCAAAATCGATATTTTGGTGTCTTTTTGTTTGGGGCCACAAAGCTTTTACACTCCAAGCATTAAATCTTAATAAAATTTGGGAAGGATGAGAGGCTAAAGTATACCTGAAGTGTTTGACAATGGCTTATTTTTTAACACCTTCTTCCTTGGTTAGACTAAAGTATTTTCAGCAATAATCATGAAGTGAAATGATTATGATATAAGCCAAATGAAAGGGCTTCTCACTACAGACACTCTAAGTTTTCTTTCTTTCGTGTTTTAACTCCTTTAGTTTCTTAATCATAAATAATAGATTGTTTTTAACCTGAATCATGGAAATCTCCTACCCCCTGCTTTAGATAATTGCCCTGAAACTTATGATTTATGCTTGTTGATTATAATCATTGAAGCCTAATGTCTCCTACCCATTCCGGGCCTAACTCCTGGACAATTAATGACCCCTGAATAATTGGTTAAGTGGCCACAGGCCCTAGAGAGCTGACAGATTTTCCATCACGTAGTCACCTCACATTAATAGCTTTGAGCTCTGCTCTTTAAGCCAACACTTTTAAATTTATTAATTAAAAACCATTTTTCCTTATTCAGGGAGGGTCCTTGGGGATACAGATGATACTCCAACAAGATTACCAGTCCCAACCAAAGAAGCCAATGCAGTCTTCCAGGCAGATCTTGAGACTCCTTCCTCTCATCTGAGGTCAGATAGAGAGTTCTGTGAATTCCCCAATAGGTATGGACTGCTCTACATCCCTGCCCAGCAGGAAGCAGATACAGAAGAACAGACCTCCTGTCCCTCAACTTCCCATAGAGATTTTATGGGGATCATGTCTCAAGGGAAAAACAAGGCAGGCAGTTAGAGATAGGCATCGGGTCTCTGCATTCCTGCTGTGGAAACAGAGCCAGGAGTGCAGTTTCCAGGCTCTCGCCCTCACGTGGAAAGGTGCTTACTCGGGTAGTAAATGACCATCAACCGTGATCGGATGGCCATCAGCTGTGGCTAGTTGGCTGTCAGCTGTAACCAGTGAGCCATTGGCCAGTAATATAACTGCTGTGTCTACGTTAGCAGGAAAATGGGGGCTAGCAAGAAGATGGTGGCTGAGCTAGCAAGCGTGGATTGCAGTTAGCAAGGCGGATTGCAGCTAGCAAGTGAGGTTGGTTGGCAGAGAGAAGTGGACAGCAGGTTGCGGATAGTGTGGCTTCTGCTTCTGGTGTCTTCAACCCAGCCGCCAGCAAGAATATAGTGGTATGACTCCCCTATCTATGGCTCTGTTGTTGTTCCTTTTTGGCCTCACCATGTCCTGTGTTCTTATGTGGGAAGTGGGACCACAGACCCCGCATGACACCCTGCATGACACCTGCACGTCTAACACAACCCACAGAATGCGACCACCCAAAAGACCTCCCTTCTTTGTCCAAAACTTCCTCTTTTTACTGTAATTATCTACCCCTATGAGGAAACAAATGGGTACAAAATACCCAACTAGACAAGACAGGTCACTCACACCTGCACAGTAAAGGTCACAACAACCTTCATTTCACCTGGGCCTCATTATACCATCATTATAATATCATACACATGTCTGGAAGTTTATTAATATTATAGCAGACTGAAATCTGGGAATGAACATGCGCAGTCTAAAAAGATGACTTAATATTTTCTTGTCAATCAGAGGTGTCAATCAAGTGGTCTCATACCTGGAAAGAAACAGCCCATTTGAGAGAAAAAGGGATAAAAACAACCAAGGCCTTGTTCGTTGGGGCCCTTGAGCCATTCTCTGCTGCTTGGATCTGCTCCTATTTCTTTGGCATGTGCCCTCTCTTCTAATAAACTACTCTTTCACCACTTTATTTCTGTGTCTCATTCAATTCTTTTCTCGAGACGCCAAGACCTGGACACCGGGCTGAGAAGGGCCCACTCTCCGGTAACAATTACATTACATGTTTGCCCTTATTAAACAAAAATTATCCAACTTATAATTTTCCCTCCTTTTTGCTGTTTTAAATTTTAAACACAAATCCAATGTCCAAGTAGACAGAAGTAAAGTCACTTGATTTATTTCTTTGTTTTTACAATCATGGTGCTGTCATTGTTTCCTTTGAATTTACTTTTTAAACTCAGAGAAATGTAGTTTTGCGGGATGGAGGTGCCCACCTAGCATGAAGAAGACTTGGCTGATGACAAAGGAGGGAGCCCTCAGAAACTCACTATGGAAAGGGACCCTTGTGGATGAGTTGGGGGTGTCAGGGGCTCAACTGTATAACTGGAATTTCCTGGATGAGATTCTAGGTAGAATATAATGCTTTTTTTTAAAGGATAAGTTATAAAAATATGCTAATTTGAAGTTTATTATTGGAAGTGTGAGGGCACACACACAAAATAACTCTTTTCCTACTTTCTAAGTTCTTGTAGCTGGGCTAATAACCAAATCAACATGAGACAGACTAACAGGAGAAAATATCCAACATTTACTAAGGATGTTCATGCGGGGATACCATAAGATATGAGACCCAAGAGGGAGTTGAGGTTTATATACCATTTTTGGACAAAGGAGAAGGGGGACAGGGGTCTGGGATTTCAAAGAAAAAGTGGGCAATTCACAGGTAGACCAGAAAGAGCAAATATGTGGCAAACAAAGTTTTGCTGGCCAACCAGAAACAATGAGACACAGGAAGAAGTTTAACAAGCAGGCTTTGCTACATTACTCCCTGTCACGCAGGGACTCTGGTCCCTCTCCCCGCACAAGAATGCAGGACATGGTGAGGCAAAAAGGAATGTCAATGGAGCCATAGGTAGGGGAGTCACACCACTAGAGTCTCGCTGGCAGCTGAGTTGGAGACACAGGAAGCAGGAGCCACAAAATGTGCAATGCGCTGTCTGCTTCTCTGCCAACCAACCCAGCCGCCAGTGAGAATATAGTGTATGACTCCCCTATCTATGGCTCCATGGGTTGTTCCTTTTTTGTGTGGGGGCAGAGTCCCAGAGAACAGTTTCCAGGCTCTCGGCCTCATGTAGAAAGGTGCTGGCTCGGTTATTAGATGGCCATCAGCTGTAATCAGACGGCCATCTGCTGTGGCTGGGTGGCCATCGGATATGACTGGTTAGCCATTAGTCACTAATATAATTGTCATGGCTCTGCTAGGGGGTTTGATTGGTTGGCAGAGAAGTGAACGGCTAGTTGCGAACAGTGTGGCTCCTGCTTCCTGTGTCTCTAACCCAGACCCCAGCGAGAATACAGTGGTATGACTCCCCTATCTATGGCTCCAGGAGTGTTCCTTTTTGGCCTAACCATATCCTGCGTTTTTATGCGGGAGCGGGAGCTGAGTCCCTGCATGATACTCCCTATTTGCTCATTTTAATTTATATTATGATCCTTTGAACAGGTTTTTCTATCTGAATTCCTTTAGGCAGTTCTTTCTGAGTCTTTTGTTTCTTAATGACAAGGTTAAAATCAGTATACTAAAAGGCATATTTTGGGGTGGCAAAATTTTGGTCCCCATTAATAGCCAATGGTAACCACAGAATTTGTTTAGATTTAGAACTTAGACCGACAAAATATTTTTTCCAGGGGGAGTATTTTATCACTGATGTTTAGAATTGCTGGCCAAGGGATAATAAGGACCAACTGGCTTTTAGTTGATTACTGTTTTAAAATTCTCTATAGACAATGCACCCTATTGCGTACTTTCGGTTGCAGGGGGTTGGGGGGACAGTCCCCACTTCTCTGCTTTTGCATATGGTTGATAAGAGGTATACCTTTCTTTTACAAAGTGACAGAACTGAGAGGTGGTACATGTCAATAGGCAGGTGGGACAAGAGAATGGGCAGATGCCTTGACTGCAGGCAGGAATATTTTAAGGAGGCAATGACGGAAATTGATTGCTTTCCAACTGTGCTGAGTAGTCCTTGCAGATTTACTAATAATCTCTGTTTTACCGGGCAGCCAACACAACCCTTACCTCCTCTTCTACTTGTTTCTGTCTCCATCCTGCTGTCGGGAGTGCAGACACTGCCACCCTGGACCATGAGGCTGAGAGATTCGCAGCAGGGCTGGCAGAGTGGGAAGGAGTCTGAGGTACCAAGGACTTCAGAGAGAGCTCCCTGTATCTCCAGACTTTACTCAAGTGGGAGAAAAATAAGACTCCATCTTTTATGGAGTTTCTGACGCTTCCAGGGCTCAGAAAAGGACCTGACATTTAAAGGACCTGAGATCCAAAGGACAAATAGGGGTTCTCTAAGTAAAAAGAAGGAAGGAAATTTCAGGGAATTGGACGGAAGCTTTGGTAGGAAAGTCAAAAGACAAGAAACAGGATGGTGAGTTTGCGGAATGCAAAGAAGCTCAGGATGGAGAACTCAGTTCAAGTGGGGCTTGGGGTCTTGAGAAGGAACTCTAGAAGAATGGCAAATGATTTCTCTGTGCTTGTTGTCATTACCCCATATCATGGTCTAGGAGCTCTGCTATTCTAGGAGGTTGTCAGAAGTCAAACCAGAAATCCAAGGCCTTGCCCTTCCAGGGTTGCCCCAGGCAACTTCTGTTAGTAAAGAATCCTGTTTATTACCACCTGACTCACAGTCACCTGTTATTTCTATGGTTGCCACCAGCAATGAAGCATAAATCCATTCCTAGAGGGTGGGGTCTGCAGGGTGGGGCTGTCCTCTCCCTTTTCCGGATTAGAACACTGCAGAGCTCCTAGCCTAGAGCAGAGGTGATGGGGAGAGAGAGTCTTTGTCTGTGGAATGTGGATTTCCTTGGGAGGGGATGAGATAGAGGCTGGGGCAAGGAGCTGAGTGGGGTTAAGAGACAGATCTCTGCAGAAGGGCTGGAGGGTATGTGCAGTGTGTGAGAGAAAACTATTTATAGCTCCAAGCTGATCAGAAGCCCACTCCCTCCAAATAATTATGAGAGGAATCCAGGAGATGAAGAGAGATAGAGAAACTTAGGGAACAGAAGAGTTAGAGCAAGAGAGAGAGACCTGGCCATTTTCTTCACCATAGAAAAGCTGGGTTTATTCCACATAATAGTGGTGAGGGTGATAGGCCAGATTTGTAAATGTAGAGCTGGTGGTGGTGGTGGTGGAGAAGAGGTTGACAACTGGCAGGGACATACACAAAAGAACCAAGAGAAAAAGAAGGGATAAATGGACAGATGGCTTTTTAAAGGACAGATGGCTTCTTAAAAGATGATCTCATCTCATACATTTGCACAAAGTCTTACAGGTTACAAAGCACTTGTGTATCCATTTTATCACTTGCTTTCACAGAAGCCCTGTGAGGAAGCCAAGAGAGGAAATGCCAGTCTATTCTAAAATAGGGAGACAAAGGCTTATAGTTGATTAACATGGCCAACGTAAAACACAGAACTAGAATCTAGACCTCTTGGCTCACAGTCCAGTACTCCTTCTAAACCTACTTTTCTACTAAACTTTGGCATTCATAGACCATTTTTAATGGGTACACATAAACTGCCAAAATTTTTGATAAATTTAAAAAATTCCAACAAATTTCAAAATAATGTAATAAATAAAACTTGTAAAAAGTAATAACAATGGCTTTGTTTTAAATCAATGAGAAATATTTGTAATCTTCACTAAAGTATTTATATTCAGCTTGATGACTGATAGTTTGAGCCATAGCTCAGGTCTCATATCTCGTCTTTTTACCAGTTTTTTAAAAAAACTATTTCTAATAAATTAGGAAAACTTAAGGAATGGCATCAAGTTCATCAGACAGTCCTGAATAAGCAGATAAAACTTGAACTCAGAACCGTGAAGAACATTCTCATGAAGATGGTTTGCAGAACTACCAGGACCTAAGTCTGCAAGCACATTGTGTTCAAAGGTTGGAAGACTGACTATTTTAACTTGGGAGATGGTAGCAAATGAATTCTTACATAATCCTTGGCTTTCTTCAGCTTTGGAAACTACTTCTTATTTTGATGTAGAATTTCAAAAATTAAAAAAAAATTGTGGTAAAATATGCATAACAAAGTTTTCCATTTATCAAAGTGGTTTTAAAATATACCCAATAATATGTTTTTATTTCTTTCTCAGAAAAATCAAATGTTGGGAAATAGTAAAACTTTGATGATGCAATAGTGCCAGAGTTCTAGCTTTAAGAAATCCTGATGTTTTATCCCCAACATTAAAATTGTAAAATTTTGGTCCTGAGTCATAGGTTCTAATACCTCACTAAGGTACAACTTGAGAAAACCAAACCATTCGCAATTGGAGAAATGCTCTTCATTATCATTATTCGTGTCACAAAGAGTTACCCCTCATTTCAAAATCTCATGCAATGGAAAGAAAGAAGTAAAACTATCTTCATTTGCAGGTGACATGATCTTATATATAGAAAACCTTAAATTTACAAAACAGTGATTAGGACTAATTATTTCAGCAAACTTGCAGGACACACGATCAATATACAAAAATCAGTTGCATTCTACACACTAGCACTCAACAATTTGAAAGTGAAACAGGAAACCAATTCCGTTTATAACAACACCACATAGAATAAAATACTTAGGGATACATTTAACCAAAAAGCACAAGACTTGTACAGTCTGAAACATTGTTGAAAAAACTAAAGAAAGTCCAAATAAATCTAAGTAGATCCTGTATATATTGTCTGGAAAACTTAATATTGTTAAGGTGGCAATGCTCACCACTTTGATCTACAGATTCAATGCAATCCCTAATTTCAGAAATGAACAAACGAATCCTAAATTTCATATAGAATTGCAAGGGACCAAGAATAACCAAAACAATCTCGAAAAAACAAAAAACAAAACAAAAACAAAAAACCCAAAAAAATACCCCCAAAGTTGGAGAACTCACACTTCCCAATTTCAAAACTTATTAATACTATAAACTATAGCAATCAAGACAGTGTGTTACTGGCATAAAGATAAACAGATCAAAGGAATAGAATTGAGAGTCCAGAAATAAACCCATATTTATAGTCAATTAATTTTTGACAAGGATGCCAAGACTATTCAATAGGGAAAGAATAACTTTTTCAACAAATGATGTTGGGAGAACTGGATAGTCACACGCAAAAGAATGAATTTGGATGCTTACTTTATACCATATATAAAATTTAACTCATAATAGTTCAAAGACCTAAATGTAAGAGCTAAAAGTAAAATTTTCAGAAGGAAACATAGGTAAAAATCTGTGTGACCTTAGATTAGGCAATGGTTTCTTAGATATGACACCAAAAGCGCAAAAAATCAAGTAAAAAAATAAATAAATTAGACTTCATCAAAATAAAAACTTTTGTGAGTTGAAGGATACTAACAAGAAAGTGAAAAGACAACCCACGGAATGGGAGAAAATATTTGCAAATCATATCTAATAAGGATCTTGTCTCTAGAATACATAAAGAACTCTCAATAACAACTCAACAATAATAAGACAACTTAATTAAAAAATAGGCAAAAAATTTGAACAGACACTTCGTCAAAGAAGATATACAAATGGCCAACAAGCATTTGAAAAGATGCTCAACATCATTAATTATTAGGGAAATGCAAATCAAAACCATAATGGAATATCACTTCATACCCATGAGGAAAGCTATAATAATACAAAAAAGAAAATAACACGTGTTGATGAGAAAGTAGAGAAACTTAAACCCTCACACATTGCTGGTGGGAATGTAAAATAGTTCTGTTGCTGTGGAAAATAGTTTGACAGTTCCTCAAAAGGTTAAATATATGTATATATATTTATATATACCTGAGGAAATTGAAAACATATGTTCACACGATAACTTGTACAGGAATGGTCATAGCAGCGCTATTCACAATAGCCAAAAAGTAGAAACAACACAAATGTCTATCAACTGTTGCATAGATAAACAAAATATAGTACATCCATACAATGGAACATTATTCATCCATAAAGAGGAATGAAGAATTGATACATGCTACGACATGGATGAGCCTTGAAAACATCGTGCTATTTGAAAGAAGGCAGTCACAAAAGGCCAAATACTGTATAATTTCATTGATATAAAATGTCCAGAACAGGAAAATCCAGAGACAGAAATCAGATTAGCAGTTGCCAGGGGATGGGGGAGGGAGGAAATTTGGACTAACTGCTATTAAGTACAGGGTTTCTTTTTTGGGGTGACAGAAATGTTCTGGAATTAGTGGTGATGGTTACACAACGTAGTAAAGAAACTAAAAACCACTGAAGTGTACA
The DNA here is from genome assembly GCF_964194185.1 of Rhinolophus hipposideros. NCBI lineage: Eukaryota > Metazoa > Chordata > Mammalia > Chiroptera > Rhinolophidae > Rhinolophus > Rhinolophus hipposideros. Next base: position 23,615,081 of record NC_138055.1, on the reverse strand, counting down.
TTTTAAACGGTGAATTTTATGTATGTGACTTACATTGCAATAAAAATGTTAAAACAAAACAAAACAAAATTCATGTGAGCACCTTTGCTTTCTACAGTCAGTAGACTTCCTAGGGGTGGGGAGGAGGAAGCAGTTTCTTGTACATGCTGGTTCTTTCTGCATGAACACATAGAAAAGAATGCATCTTTAGTGACTGCAATTTGAATCATGATGAAAATGTTTTCTATTTCCTTTAACACTGAATTGGGTTCAAGAGTCAGATGGAGGCCTGCCAGTGGTTCTCTGTGAATTAAACAACTTTCAAACTGGCATTGATGTAATGATAATAATAACAGGTAACTTTTATTGAGTACTTTCTATATGCCAGACATTGTCCCAAGCACTTTATATGTATTTTTTCACCAATCTTTACCACAACCGTATGAAACAGCCATAATTATTATTATTATTATCACCATCATTCCCAATTTTCAGAAGAAAAACTGAAACAAAGAGAAGCACAACCTCTTTTGTTAGAATTTCAACTCCTTGTCTTCCTGCTTCCAAAGCCAGAGCTCCATCTGTATTGATTCCAGTGTATCTTTTTAATTCACAAAATAATCTCTAGTAAAAAAATATTTTCTCTTGTAGTAGGAAATTTTGGAGATAAACAGAACAAAAATTCACTGACTGCCATCATTTATAATTTTCCCCTTCTAAAAGCTATTTCACAGTCTGTATGTCAGGACTTTAGCCAACCATGAAGAGAACTGAATGCTACCATGTTTCCTTGAAAATAAGACCTAGCCAGATCATCAGGTGTAATGCTTCTTTTGGAGCAAAAATTAATATAAGATCTGGTATTTTATTAATATTATATTAAAATAAGACCGGGTCTTATACTAATTTTTGCTCCAAAAGATGCATTAGAGCTGCTGGTTCAGCTAGGTCTTATTTTCGGGGAAACATGGTAGCATGCATACACAATGATGATACTCTTGCATGTAGTTTGCCATTTTTGTGTGACATCCAACAGTGGCATTTGATAAAACTGCTTTCTCTCTAAGTACTTATGTCACGAACTTCACAGCTGTTGTGTTTGGCCTCTCTGTTATGTGTCTTGTACCTGTATTTGTTCTGAAGAGTGAGGCAACTTTGAGCGCTGTGCTATATTCTTGGTGCCTTTCTCTGTTTTTAACACAAAATTCAATTTTTCTTCTGAAAAATGTTATTTTGTGCTTATTCTGGAAAAAATCAGTAGGTTCTGACTGTGACCAATACAAAAGCTTTGATGACTTTGAGCCATAATTTGACATTTCACAGCAGATATGCATTGAGGATAAGAGGTGAATTATCAATAAAACCCAGCTTCCAGATAATCTTTGTGGTACTTCCTTTCTGTACTTTTTTTTGTTTATTGTGCAAAATAATGTCTTACATTTTCCTTTGTCCCAGCACATATAGAGATATTATATTCCCACCGAAATCCTGTTCACTGTTTATGGATGATGTTCTGAGTGGTCAGATCTGTATTACTATCTTCATTGCTACTTGAGTCAATAAAGCACCTTTAAGTCATAAATGACTTTTTGTAATTTGCGGACACACATGAGGTCTGACCATTAAGTTCACGAGCTTATCCTAGAAAAGTGTTACACACCTCATTGCTGAATGTCACGACGGTCCCCTTCGGGTACTCCCCTTGGGAAGCTATGCACCTACGCCAGCAATTTTGGAACTCTTTTTCTGGAATGGCCATCAGAGCTGTTGTCATATTACCCTTGATGTCCTGAATGTCATCAAAATGTCTTCCTTTCAATATTTCTTTTATCTTCGGGTAAAGAAAGAAGTCATTGGGGGCCAGATCAGGTGAGTAGGGAGGATGTTCTAATACAGTGATTTGTTTACTGACTAAAAACTCCCTCACAGACAGTGTTGTGTGAGCTGGTGCATTGTCATGATGCAAGAGCCATGAATTGTTGGTGAAAATTTCAGGTCGTCTAACTTTTTCACGCAGCCTTTTCAGCACTTCCACATAGTAAACTTAGTGAAACTTGGTACAAATTCGTAATGAATAATCCCTCTGATATCAAAAAAGGTTAGCAACATCATTGCAATAAGTTTATGAACTTAATTGTCAGACATTTAAATATGCTTAAGCATATTTAAAAACAAACAAAAACATGCATATGACAGGGAAATAAGATCAGCCAAGATAAACTCCCTTTAATTAAAGAAGTTCTAAAAATTTTAAGATTGTAATAAGTATTAGGAATATAATAATTATCAACATAATGAGACCTCTGTGACAGCCATGATCAATGCCATGTTTCAAATTGATGAAAGGTAAGGAAAAAGATCATTGATCACTTTTTCCCCTGAAACTGTGAGTCTCCCTGAGGATCTACTGATAAAACTATCCTTGGAAACTTCACTGCTCCAAGAGATTTTAGACGCCTAAGAGATGGGCCGCAGGGAAGATGGCTGAAGGATGATAGGTAGACAGAAGCCATCTGAAGTACTGAGGGGAGACTCAGAGAGTGATTCAGAAGCACTTTCCCACAGAATCCTATTTCCTCCTCTGGCCTGAGATTCCTATGTGGTAATTATAGCCCACCACCAGAGGGCAATGGAGAACTGGGCATGCCCGCATTGGACTGGTGGGTCTGTTTAGAGTTCTTAAACTCTCCTCCAGGCTTTCTTGAAATAACCCCAGTCCTCAGTTCTTTCATCATATTTATATTAATTAATTAATTTCATCATTAATATTAATTTTGTTTTTCTCCCCTATATTTGGGGTTCTTAACCTGGTAACTATGATCAGGCTTCTGATGGTCAGTGAACATCTATAATTTATGTATAAATTGTGCATGCCTGTGGTTAGCTGTGTTTTTCTATCTAGTGAGAGGTTTTATACACACACACACACACACACACACACACATACATATACATATTTCTTTTTTTAAACTTTTATTTATTTAAGTGTGTTTTTTTCAAGACCCATCAGCTCCAAGTCAAGTAGTTGTTTCACTCTAGTTGTGGAGGGCGCAGCTCACAGTGGCCCATGCGGGGATTGAACCGGCGACCCTGATGTTATGAGCATCACGCTCTAACCAACTGAGCTGATCGGTTGACCTGAGAGGTTTTATATTTTTAATCAAACTTTCAAAGGCATTTGTGACCTCCCCACTCTCAAAAGCAATAGTATTCCCCTGAAAGTGTAGACTATAACGTATCCCCTTGAAGGCGTAGAATACAGTGATGTTCTGTACTATGTTGTTGACATGTATCAGCGGCCAGCACTTGATATATGTTATTTAACATAATGATCCCCAAAACTACCTTGCAAGATATACTGTTGGAGCCTGAAGTTCAAGTACTTTGCCCCAGGTCACAAAGCTACTGAGTGGAGAGGCTGGGATTTAGTTCCAGGAATGGCTAACTCCCATTGCTCTGTTGCCACATGGAGAAAGAAGTGAGACTCATTCACTCATCAGCAAAGACATAGGAGGTACTGAGTGTATGTCCAGAGATGTGAGGGAAACAACCTTGTTTTCTGCCTTCCTGGAGCGTAGCATCTGTAAGTGATGGCAGTGGTGGTCATGTTAATGGGAAACAGACAATAAACAAATAAGATAGTAATTTCAAATTGAGAAAAGTGCTGGGAAGGAAATAAACAGGAGACAGAGACATAGAAAAATAGGGAAATCTACAGAGAGGCTGGCCAGAGAATGCCTGTCTGAGGAAATAGCTAAAAGATGAAGGAGCCTGCCCTGGGAAAAGGTGAAGACAGAGACTGGGTACACATCTGAGAGAAGGCCGAAGGGGCAGGGGGCCATGAGCAGAGGTGATAGTGACAGAGAAGCAGAAGCCATCAGGGCTTTCTAGGCTAGGTAAGGAATTCAGATTTTTTTTTTTTAACAGATTTTATTGGGGAAGGGTAACAGGACTTTATTGGGGAACAGTGTGTACTTCCAGAACTTTTTTCCAAGTCAAGTTGTTGTCCTTTTAGTCTTAGTTGTGGAGGGTGCAGCTCAGCTCCAGGTTCAGTTGCTGTTGCTAGTTGCAGGGAGCACAGCCCACCATCCCTTGTGGGAGTCAAACCAACAACCTTGTGGTTGAGAGCCCACTGGCCCATGTGGGAATCGAACCAGCAGCCTTTGGAGTTAGGAGCACAGAGCTCCAACTGCCTGAGCCACAGGGCCAGCCAAGGAATTCAGATTTTATTCTCAGAGAAATGGGAAGCCATCGTAGGGTTTGAAGCAGGGGAGAAGCGTGAGCTAATTTATGTTTTTATTTTCGATTGTTAAAAAAACACATAATATCAAATTTACTATCTTAACCATTTTCTAAGTTTACAGTTCCGCAGTATTAAGTACATTCACATTGTTGTGCAATCAATTTCCAGAATTATTTTTGTTCTGTAAAACTAAAACTCTGTTAAACAGCAACACCCCATTCTCCCCCCTTCAGCCCCTGGCAGCCACCATTGTACTTTTTTAAAAAAAAATTTTCTTATTGGGGAATATTGGGGAACAGTGTGTTTCTCCAGGGTCCATCAGCTCCAAGTCATCTTCCTTCAATCTAGTTGTGGAGGGCGCTGCTCAGCTCCAAGTCCTGTCACGTTTTCAATCTTTAGTTGCAGGGGGCGCAGCCAACCATCCCATGGATGGGAATTGAACCGGCCCTGTTGTTGAGAGCTCGTTCTCTAATCAACTGAGCCTTCTGGCCACCCCTCCGGAAGCTCAGCGGCAGCTCATTATCTTCAATCTAGTTGTGGAGGGCACAGCTCACTGGCCCATGTGGGAATCGAACTGGCGACCCTGTTGTTCAGAGCTAGCGCTCTAACCAACTGAGCCATCCGGCTGCCCTACTCTAGGTACCTTATGTGTATGTAAGTGGAATTACACAGTGTGTGTGTGTGTGTGTGTGTGTGTGTGTGTGTGTGACTGACTCATTTCACTTAGCATAATGTCCTCCAGGTTCATCCATGTTGTAGCATGTGTCAGAATTTCCTTCATTTTTAAGGCTGAATAATATTACATTGTGTGTGTATATATATATATATACCACATGTTGTTTACCCAGTCCTCTGTCGATGGACACTTGGGCTGCTTCCACCTTTTGCCTATTGTGCGTAATGATGCTATGAATATGGGTGTACAGATATCTCTTCAAGACCCTGCTTTCAATTGTTTTTCTTTGCTTTTAAATTAATATTTTGGAAATGAGGATACATGCATTTGGTACAAATTTCGAAAGATAGAAAATCACTTTGGCTGGGGTAGAGAAAAGACTGAGGAAGGTCAAAAGCGCAAGGATGTTACATGGTCGGGGTCAGAGATGAGTGGCCTATCCTGTGGTGGTGGGCCTACTGACGGAGAACAGTAGGCTGTGTTTGTCTATTTTTAAAGTCCTGGGAAGCGTTCAAATGGTGATGAAAAGAAGGCAGTTGGATTTGAGCCTTGTGGGTAGGAGAGAGACTTTAGAAGTTGCCATAATATAGATGGTGTCTGAGGTCATGGGATAGCCAAGATGGTGGAGGCAGAATGTAATGGAGAAGATGGGGGCCTAGAATCAGACCCTCATGTTGAGACTTGGGTGGAGGACACGGAAGCTGAAGAGGAGACAGAAGCGTGGGAGAAGCAGGAAGCATGGTGCCCAAGAGTCCCCACAATAGTGATCCACTATGAATTGGTCCACTGTGACGACTGATGGGAAGAGGATCAGCGCCCCCTGGGCTGGGAAGCATGGAGCTGTGGGTGATGAGGACAAGAATGTTCTAGCTGAGAAGTAGGGACAGAGGCCGACAGCGAGAGAATAGAGGCGAGGGAGTGCAGATCGTATAATCAGACAGCTCTAACTTAGGCTCTGAAGGATGGCAGAGAAATGAGGCAGTCCTGAGTGAGAGGGGTGTGGGGAAAGACAGGGCGTTTGGGGTGGTTGTTTTGGCTTTTAAAAATGCATTTGCTACAAGACCATGTTTTGATGCTAAAAGGAATGCTCTGCTGGGGAGAGAGAGTGAAGATACAGGTAGCAGAGGGGAAGATAGGAGGAGGAAGGGAGAGGACGGGATCCGGGCTCCTGCTGTGGTGTAGGTGGGTGAATTTGGTCAGAGGACGTTGAAAAAGCTCTTCTATGTTCCAGTGAAGTGAGAAGAAAGCTGCCAGGTGAAATTTGGAAGAAGGCAGGGGGCCAGGTGCAATTTTGAAGAGCAAGGAGAATGGGAGAGGGAGCTTAATTTAAAAACATTTTAGGATTGTTGGATACTCTGGGACTCACTGGAGGGTGGTGAGCAAAAAATCATAGCGTGCCCACCTGCCAATTGTTGTTCTTTCTCCAGCAATGCTTAGTTCTGCTGGTGCAGCCAGAGTGGTTTATCCAGGACCAAGGTTTTGTTAGGAGAGTATGATGGGAGGGAGAGAGAGGGAAGGGGATTGGGGACTTTTGCAAGGGAGTGAGTCTAATGAGGATCCATTGACTCTCTGTTGTGTGGAGAAAGAGAAGCTAGAGGACCGGTGATGGGCTGGGGTGTCTGTGTCACCAAAAAACGCATTCAAAGGTGGTCCTTGAGCAGGTGGCCAGAGAGTGGGAAGATGGAATGGGTACCTCGGGAGGTGGGGCAGTTTCAGGTAAGTGATGAGATACAGGGTTTGATCTGTGAGTGGGAAGTTGAGGTGAAGGAAGTGGTCATCAGGGAGAAAGGGGACCAGGAACAGAAAGCCTATGGAGGTGCATGGAGGTTGAGACTACTGGGAGAATGAGAGGAGTGGGGTGCAGAGCAAGATGTGAGCCGGGAGCTGCGTGTTCAGGGAAGGAAGGGGAGTGGCCAGGAAGCCACTTCTGGAAGCAGTGGCCTCCAGACATAACTTCTGGAAGCAGCCGTGAGGAGCCAGGAGGATGCCAACCTCACTTCCTGCCCTTAAAGTATGTGGGGAATGTGAGAATAAGAGCAAGGTTAGATCTGAGAAAGATTTTTCTGACTCAACACGGGTCTGAGGTCTGAGGCTTGAAGACTGGCAGCTTCAGCAGCCCTAGGAGGCGTTTTTCCTTCCTGGAGAGGTTTAGAAGCATAACTGACCCTTTTCCCCAATTCTTTATTTCCCTATCTTCCAATCTTTTTGAGGTCTGTTGGGGGTGGTCTGGCCTCTTTTGGTGTAGAGGTTTCATTCATTCAACACCAATCTATTGAGCACCAAGATGTGTAGACACTCGGTCTTCTAGATGTTGGAGAGATAGGAGTGAAAAAAACAGAAGTCCCTTCCCTAGTAGAGCTGGCTGCCTAGCAGGGGGATTTGTTTGGGTTTGTTCTTGATACAAAAGCTATCAGCAGGTTAGGTTACTCATAGCTGCTGGAATCTGGATGTAAAGTGAGGTAAGAGAGTGAGTGAGTCAGTCACTTGTTGCTTGGAGTAGGGGAGGTGGGGTGACACCAGAGGGAAATGGAAAGAGCTTGAGGACTTGGTGTGTCAAGCTTGGAGTTGTGTGATCTTGAACATTGTTTACTTTTCTTGTTAGCTGATCTGTAAAGTGGGAGGAAAAAAATTCTCATTCCCCAAATTGTTATGGAATTAAATGAAAGTGTTGCCTAAATAACTAAGTGCTCTACAAATTGTCATTGTGTCATTACTTAGGCCTTTATTTCCCTCTCTGAGTATGGGCACCTAATAGCACCTACATCCCCCAGGGTGACTGTGAGTATTAAATAATATGCATGAAAGGCTTAGCGTAGTGTCTGGCACATGGTACCACGTATATGTTGGCCCTGTTCATCTCCAGTCAATTCTTTGCTGTCTCAGGACCAAGCTCCACCAGGCAGGGGACATGGGTAGTTATGCCGGACCAAGGGCTGGGAATCAGGGTGCTGAGGGCCAGGCATGCAATCCGCCTGGGCCTGGCATGGTGAGCAGACATCCTGCTTACTCTTAGTGCCCTTAGTGCTTACTCTTAGTGCCTTAGTGCTTACTCTTAGTGCCTTCGCCCCTTGGAGGTGAAGGAGGTGGAAGATGAGAAGGTCTTGTGAGATTTCTAGCTGCAAGTGTAGCTGGAGGAGGAGAGGATGGGGATCTATCATTCTTTTTGCCTGCTTCCTTCCCCTCTGCACTCCAAAGTCACTCATCCATTCTTTCGTTTAGTACATTTTAGTTGAGGACCTACTGTGTGATGATACTGTACTTAACGGTTGGAATGGGGTGAAGAACCAGCCAGAGGGGGTCAAGGTCCCTAGGGCCCACATCCCCTGTGAGGGACGGAGGTCGTAGATTAGTTGATCGTTTCCCTGGGAGCTACGGGGTATGTCTGGTCTTTCCTCTTGGGGGCTGGGGTGAGTAGGTAGGCGGTCCCAGCTTCTAGCTCCCATTTGGCCTTGGCTTGGGGTCCCTACGAGAAGGCCCAGAAACTCATCTTTTAAAGCACAAGTGAATTGTGAACAAAGGGGGTGGGGTGGGAGAGACATCGAGATCTCCCCTTCCAACTTTTTATTTTGAAAATGCTCATATCTACTAGAAAATGGAAACAAATACTACAGTGAGCCTCTAAAGTCTTCACTTAGATTCCCTCACTGTGAGAGTCATGCCCGGCTTTGATTCCCGTAGAGAGCCGGGAGTTTGAGCCAGGGCGCAGGGCGGGTGGAAGACCAGAGGGTGTGGGGAGCGCGGGGAGCGGCGCTGGGCAGCTGATAGGAGCCCCGGCTATGCGTCCATGTGGGCGCGAGGGGGCGCCGCGGGATGGCCCCGGCGGGACAGAGGCCGCTTTGTGGGGCAGCGGTCCCCGCGGTGACTCACTGCAGCGGTGGGAGGATGAGTCAGCCCTCCGCGGGCTTTCTGCGCCCCCAGCGTCCCTCACTGCCATCTCTCGGCGGCGCCCGGGCCGCCCACACGGAGCTGACCCTTGGGAGAGGTTGGACCTGGGGGCGCCGCCCAGTCGGTGTGCCGGCACTCCTCGGCCCCGCCTCCGCGAGGTCTTATTTTCGGCTCCTTGCTAGCGGCCCCTGGCCTTCCCCGAAGCTGGGGGTGGGCCTCCGGTGGGCCGCGCTCAGAGCGGCCTGTGGCTCCTCCAGGGTGCGCGCTCGGCCCGGCAGCTTGCATTTTCTTTTCTGGGAGCAGGGCTCCAGGAAAAGACTTTTGCGGGATTGGGCCAGCCCGATTCCCGGGATTCCAGGGCGGCTGCTCCCCAGGTGTTCCCTTTCCTGGAGGAGACAGGCGTCCTTTCTGGGCGAGATCAGAGGGCAGTGTGTTTGAGCCGCCGGGAGCCAAGGCGCTGCCCCGCAGGGAGTCTCTGGGGCTGGGCCCGGGTGGCATTTCCTGTGGTGCGGGGGTTCCCCGCCCTCCCGTCGGGAATTGCTTCTCTCCAGAATCGGTTCAAGGCCCCGCTGGACTTCACAGTGCCAGGGCTGGGCTGTGGGTGGCGCGCAGAGGGAAGCATGCCCTCGCCCAAAACCACTGGGTGGGAGCCTACTCTGTTTCTTGGGTGTGCCCGAGTGTTTTCGTCTCAGAGTAAGTCAGAAGGAATAGCAATCCCTGCATCTTAACTGCAGGTTAAAGAAGGTGCCTGAAGAGGTTCTGGCTTAAACCCTGCATGTTAAAGCTACCAGAGATCATGCAGAGATCTTACGTAGGGGATCTGGCCCAGGAAGGGAAGTGACTTGTCCCAAGGCTTCAGGGAGGAGGCTCAGAGCTCCTGAGTCTGGGCCTCACACTCAAGGCACATGGGAGTGCCTAACATAGTGCCTGGCTCATGGTCAGCTAATATATGTACTTCCCCCCCACACCCAATAACTAATTTTTATAGGGCACTTACTGTGCCAAATATTGTTCCAAGTGCTCTTCATTTACCTCATTTGATTCTCACAGCTATACTATAACAAACACTATTATTCTCCCCATATGGCAGCTGAGGAAACAAGGTCAGAGAAGTTAGGTAACTTGAACAAGGTCACACAGCTAGGAAGTATAGTGTGGGAATAAAACCCAGAGCCCCTGACCTTATAGGCTGTATGCATGAGACTGACTTCAAATATTGGTGGAGTCTAGTGTTAAAGAACAAAATTCAGCCAAGTAAATCTGAAGATCTACTTGGCTTTATTAAGTGATTCATGAATCAGGCAGCATCCCATCTGACAACTAGAAGGGTACACTGAGGAGTGGTACAAAATGGGAGGTTTTTATAGGCAGAAAGATGGTGGGACAAAAATAGTAACAGATTTTTCAGGCAAGGTCACTTTGCCTTAGGGGAAAGTAGGTTGTTTTATCAAGCAGATTACCTCATTAGTGCTGACTAGGAAATTCCAGTTTAAAATCCCACGACTGAGAAAGGCTGAAACTGCAGTTAGGTTAGGTATTAAGTCTTGATGGGGATTAGCAAAAGTGACTCCATTTTGGGTCTGTTGTTTCTTGTTAATACTAGTAATATACTGTAATTGCCTTGTATCTTCAGGGTATCTAAAGAGCAATGTTAAACGCAGCTCTGGGGGGAAGAGAGAGGCCTTGTTGGCTCTGCTACTCCTGCCAGTGGCCCAGGCTCTGTAGTTTTTCCTTAGGTGCCACTGGGCCAGAAGAGAATCCTTCAGTGTGACTTTTTATGTTGTTAGGTATCCCTATTGCCCCAGGACCTGGCCTCCAGTATTGCCCCGGCTGGTTTGGTAGACTGCACTTGCTGCTTTAGGGAAATGGGCCTCTAGCAAAGTTTCCCAAATACTCATCAACAGAGTGAGGCAGACTTGGGGGTCATTCTAATCACTTGAAGAGCGTGTTAAACACACAGATCCCCAGCCTACTGGAGAGAGTTATTCTCAACCTTGATTGTACATTGAAAGTGTGGGGGCACAAAAATAATTTTTTTCTCATCTTTTAAGTTCTTCTAGCTTGGCTAATATTCAAATTAACGTGCAATAGAGTAACAGGAGAAAATGTCTGAAATTTATTATGGATGTACATTCGGGGTGTCATAAGATATGAGACCCAAAGACACACTGGGCAGTTGAGGTTTACATGGAATTTTGGACAAAGGACAAGGTGGGCAAGGATCTAGGATTTCAAAGAGAAAGCAGGCAATTTACAGGTAGATGTAAAAGAGCAAACATTGTAAACAAATCCTTGCTGGTCCACCTGGAAACATTGGGACATGGAGGGGAATCTAGCTAACAGATTTGTTTGAATTGGATCCTACCAGTCTGCCACACTTAATTCAAACATGCTAAGGTGAAATACTAAGATTCCCCCCCCCCCTTTTTTTTTAATACAGATTTTATTGGGCAAGGGGAACAGGACTTTATTGTGGAACAGTGTGTACTTCCAGGACTCTTTTCCAAGTCAAGCCGTTGTCCCTTCAATCTCAGCTGTGGAGGGCGCCATTCAGCTTCAAGTTGTCCTTTCAGTCTTAGTTGTGGAGGGCGCAGCTCAGCTCCAGGTCCAGCCGCTGTTACCAGTTGCAGGGGGCGCAGCCCACCATCTCTTGCTGGAGTCGAACCGGCAACCGAGGGCGAGCTCCAACCAACTGAGCCATCAGGGAGGCAGCTCAGCTCAAGGTGCTGTGCCCAATCCCAGTTGCAGGGGGCAGAGCCCACCGTCCCTTGCGGGATTCGAGGAATTGAACTGGCAATCTTGTGGTCGAGAGCCCACTGGGCCATGTGTGAATCGAACCAGAAGCCTTCGGAGTCAGGAGCACAGAGCTCTAACCGCCTGAGCCACCAGTCCGGCCCACTAAGATTCCCTTTCTGAAGCAGGTTCTTCTATCTGAATTCCTTTTTGTAAGGGGGAGGGTCAAAGGTTCTTTCTGAGTCTTTTGTTTCTTAATAACCAGCTTAAAATAAGTATCCCAAAAGGCATATTTTGGGGTGACAGAATTTTGGTCTCCTTCACTACCAGGTGGACTTAAAGAAAATGCCCAGGCCTTACCCTGGAGAGATTCTGATTGAATAGATCTGGGACTCAGCCCAGGCATCGGGATGATTTTAGCGTGCAGCTGAGGTTGAGCACCAATGCTCTGAGGAGAGAGTCAGTAGGGTTGAGGTGGCTCCAGAAGTCTGTACTTTTAAGAAGGACTCGTGCAATTTTCTTGTGCAGCCACGTTTGGGTACCTATGGTATGGAACTCACTGTCTTCTTTTTTAAAAAATGTTTTTATTAAAAAGAATATTATATTAGTTTCAGGGATACACCATAGTTATTTAACATCAATATACCTAAAGAAGTGATCACCATGATAAGTCCAGCAACCATCTGACACCATACTATGCTATCACAATATTATTGACCTGTGCTGTACATTATATCCCTATGACTTATTTGTTTTATACCTAGAAATTTAGATCTCTTATTTCCCTTTACCTTCCCCCTTTTAATTTTTCAGTTACAGTTGATATTCAATATTATTTTATATTAATTTCAGATGTGCAGCATAGTGGTTAGACATTTATATAATTTAAGAAGTGATCCCCTTGATTAGTCTAGTATCCACATAACATTGTACGTAGTTATTACCATGTCATTGACTAAATTCCCTATTTTACACCCCCATGACTATTTTGTATCTACCAGTTTGTACTTCTTAATGCCTTCTCCTATTTTACCCACACCCTTCTATCTGGCAATCATCAAGATGTTTTCTGTATCTATGAGTTTGTTTCTGTTTTGTTTATACATTTTAGTTTTTAGATTCCACATGTAAGTGAAATCACATTGCATCTGTCTTTCTCTGTCTGACGCTCCACTCAGCACAGGGCCCTCCAGGCCCATCCATATCACCGCAGATGGCTAGAAGCCATTCCCTTCCATGGCTGAGCAATATTCCATTATATGCCGGGGCTACCAAAAAATGTATACACATGACTTGTATTCATCTTTTGTTATTGGTACATATTGAGTATTACAATTTTAATACAGTTTTTTTCTTTCTTAAAATGTGTATACGTTTTTTTGACACTTCTGTATATACCACTTACTTGTTTTAATTTTTATTTTAAGTTTTTCTTTTATTAGTTTCAGGTGGACAAAATTTTTAAAAAATTTTTTATTGGGGAATGTTGGGGAACAGTGTGTTTTTCCAGGGCCCATCAGCTCCAAGTAAAGTTGTCAATCTAGTTGTGGAGGGTGAAGCTCAACTCCAAGTCCAATCGCTGTTTTCAATCGTTAGCTGCAGGGGGCGCAGCCCACCATCCCATGTGGGAATTGAACCTGCAACCTTGTTGTTAAGAGCTCGTGCTCTAACCAACTGAGCCATCCGGCCATCCCTCTGGCAGCTCAGCGGCAGCTTGTCGTCTTCAGTCCAGTTGTGGAGGGCACAGCTCACTGGCCCATGTGGGAATCAACCCAGCAACCCTGTGTTAAGAGCTCACACTCTAACCAACTCAGCCATCTGGCCACCCCCAGCTTTTTTTTCTGGTTTGATTTTTCATTTTCATTTTCATGAAATAACTTTATCTTTTTGCTTTCTATCAGCGTGTGTCTTTCGATCTGAAGTGAGTCTCTTGTAGGCAGCATATGTAAGGATTTTGTTTTCTTATCCATTCAGCCACCCTATATCTTTTGATTGAAGCATTTAATCCATTTACACTGAAAGTAATTGTTGATAGATGTGTAGCTATTGCCATTTTATTATTCATAATTTTGATTTTTTTTTCTGTATTAAAGCTGTCCTCTAACATTCCTTGTAATACTGGTTTGGTGGTGATGAACTCCTTTAGCTGTTTCTTGTCTGGGAAGCTCATTTTATCTGTCCTTAGATTTTAAATGATAGCTTCGCTGGGTAGAGTATGTGTGGTTGTATGTCCTTGCTTTTCAACACATGGACTATTTTGTGCCAATTCCTTTCGGCCTGCAAAATTTCTGTTGAGAAATCAGCTGACAATCTTATGGGGGCTTCCTTATAAGTTACTAGTTGCTTTTCTCTTGTTGCTTTTGGGATTCTCTCTTTGTCTTTAACCTTTGCCATTTTAATTATAATGTGTCTTGGTGTGGGTCTGTTTGGGTTCATCTTGTTTGGGACTCTCTGCACTTTCTGGACTTGTATGTCTATTTCCTTCACCAGGTTGGAAAAGTTTTCAGTCATTATTTCTTCAAATAGGTTCCCACTGCCTTGCTTTCTCTCTTCTCCTTCTGGTACCTCTATGATGCAAATGTTGTTATGCTTGATGTTGTCCCAGAGGTGTCTTAAACCATCCTCATTTTTTTGGGATTCTTTTTTCTTTTTGCCGTTCTGATTGGGTATTTTCTACTATCTGGTCTTTCAAATCACTGATTAGATCCTCTGCTTTATCTAGTTTACTGGTGATTTCTTCTAGTGCATTCTTCATTTCAGTTGTTGTATTCTTCACTTCTGACTGGTTCTTTTTTATGGTTTCTGTGTCCCTTTTTATGCTTGTTATCTCTTTGTTGAAGTTCCCACTAAGTCCCTTGAGCATCTTTATAACCATTGTTTTGAACTTTATCTCTGGGAGGTTGCTTTCCTTCATTTTGTTTAGTTATTTTTCTGGAGTTTTCTCCTGTTCTTTTATTTGGGACACATTTCTATGTTTCCTCATTTTGGCTACGTCTCTGTGTTTGTTTCTATGTATTAGGTAGATCTGCTATGTCTCCCAGTCTTGGCCAGGTGGTTTTATGTGCCTTGGCACAATCTCCCTGGTCACCTGCTCTGGGTGCTCCAGGAATGACGCTTTTGTGGGTTGTATGTGCCCTCCTGTTATAGTTGAGCCTTGATTGCTGTTGGCATATCATTGGATGGGACTGATCCTCAGGCTGATTGGCCGTGGGGTTTGGCCACAGGCTGCTGTGTGTGGGGCTTACCCCACTATGTGGGATTTGCCCCAGTGGGCTCTGGTGCCTGTTGAGACCGCCCTTTGTGTATGCTGCTTGTGGGGCTAATTGGGCAGTGTTCTGTTGTGGTCTGAAGCCAACCTCCAAGTATATTGGTTCTGGAGCCTCTTGGGAGGGGCTCCGGTGCAGGCCCAGGTCACCCACTGCCTGTGACCAGCTTGGGGCTACCCAGTAAGAGCTACAAAGTGATCCGCAGTATGGTAGGGCTAGCCGCTAGAGAAAGTACCTCCAGGTGTTGTTGGAGTTGGGTTGGGCGGGGCCCAGTGGAGCTCACCAGACCAATCAGATTCAGATTTAGCTGAATGGGGGAGGGCTCAACACAGAAAAGATGGCGCCTGTCTGCCTGCTGCACGGGAGGAGAGGACCTCTCACAGGGAAAACGGCGACTATCCTCCAGCCCTTACCTCAAAGCCACACACCTCAGTCTGCCCCCCATCTGTCCCTGATACTTTCCAAGTCACCGTCTCTCCACCGGAGCCCAGGGTGAGTGCCTGAGAGTGAGTCTGTGCGTGGGCTGTTTAAGAGGGCATCTGGGTTTCCCGCAGCCTTGTATCTCACCAGGATGGTCAGAATCCCCACTGTTTTTCACAGCCAGATGTTGTGGGGGCTCCTCTTCCTGGCACCACTACTCTGGGCTGGGGAGCCTCACTCCTCCATGGCTGAGATATGCCTCCTCGCTCTCAACCATTACACAGAGGTTTGGGGGCCATTCAGCGTCTCTTCCCCTCCTACCAGTCTCAATGTGGCTTCTTTATATTTTTAGTTATAGGACTTTCGTTTGGCTAGACTTCAGATAATTCTCCAGGTTGATTGTTCTATAATTTAGTTGTAATTTTAATGTGTTCATGGAAGGACACAGGCACAGTGTTTATTCCACCATCTTTGATCTCTCCTAGCACTTATTTTCTTCTAATTGGCTTTGAAGGATGTCCCAGAATCTTTCAGTGGAGGCACCTGTGTCACATGTGAGAGCTGCTTCTGTAGGAGTCATGTGTCTTTTCAGCCTCTCCTGGCCCTACTTCAGTTTATACGATTTCTTTCCTTAGGAGGCACCAGTGTTCTCATCCATCCAGTGGGGTTCATTTTTTGCAGGTTCTGGGCAGTGGGTCATTTCACTGAACTTGTTACCTGGAGCTAGGACCCTTGAACTCTGAGGGCTCAACCAGCCAAGTTGGCAGCCAAAAGATCTTAGTGAACCTTTGTGTTTGTCTTTCCCCAGGTCTCCACCAGACTGAGTTATCATGACATGTGAGCTAGGTGGAGTTGATTGCTTCCTCCCACCTTCTTTTAGTCTTGTATTCTGCCCGTGAGTAAAGTTATATCTGTCATCTCCCAGCTTGATAGCCTTTTCTCTTGTCTTTGGGTCCTAGGTGTTATCCTGAATACTAAGTGCATACAATAGGTGTGAGGCTAGGAGTCTAGGGACATGTGTTCTGGACTGTGTGCCCTGGGTCATATCACTTAACTTCTCTGACTCTCAATTTCCTCATCTATTAAATAGGCTAATGTGTTCTGCCACCTCACAAGATTGCTGGGTTGTTCAAATAAGATATTCTGCAAAGATGTGCTTTGGTGACTGCAAGTTGTGACACCAGTGTTATCTATATTCACTGAATCGGAACACCTTTCCTAGTTGGCAGAGTGAGGGGTAATTTGCCATTTTTTAGGAAACAACACCCAAGCTGGTATTAATGTCCCTGACGGTGGTATATCCTAAAATCTTGCCTCCCTTCCTCACTAAATCAGAATGTACTCATTGAGAGCCTATTCTATGTACCCAGCATGGAGTTAGATGTGATAGGATCCGAGGCTGTTTGTTGGGAAGTAAGGAAGCCACATAGAACAAGACATGGGTAATGCTGAGTGAACACAGAGTGCTGTAAGCAGTGAGAGCTCTGGCATTTCAGAGGAGAGGGTAGCATAAATGGTCAGAGAATAAACACTTTATGCGGACAGGCCCAGAAGGACATGTTGGAATTGAGTGGAGGGACCAGAAGGATGTGGGCAAAGGTGCCCTGACAGTGGATGAAGAGCTGGGCTGAAGGGCAGGCCTGATGCAGAGAAGGCTGGATAAGCAGGCCACCCCTCCCCCCAACTTCTATAGTACCCCAGCTCAGCAGAACTGACTGGACATGGAGGCACCTTAGGCACAAGCATAAATAAATGGTGTCATAAAGCAGTCACTGGACAAGACTATGGCCAACTTCCCTTTTTTTCCTTTGCTTTTCTAAGCAAGAAGCACATCCTTCTTCTAGCAGTCTCCTCTGGAGGAAGACCAGGTGCCCTAACCCTCTGGAATCTGCTGCTCGCTTGTAACCATTTATTTTTTCTTTACACACGAAGTTTATTTAAACAACAAGACACTTGACTTGAAGAGAAAACTATCTAGGATTCATTTCTTTTAGAGTAATTTATCCCTACTTTAAGACAGATTGCCCTACATGTAACAGCTATGTGCAAAAAAGTTATAAAACTGTCCTTGGTTTTACAATGATAAATGAAAAACATTAAAATTCTCCAATTGAAGAAGACATGACAGGATTTTGTTTTTTTTTCAAACAGTGACAGCAAAATAACTTATTGGAATATAAAGATAAGAGCTGAATGAGTGTGCCACTAATGGAGAAATAGGGTATTTTCACAGAACCAGTATTTTTCCCCATCCCATCTCCATTTGATATCGATCAAAACATACCATTGGACATTTAGTTTAAAAAAATGCAAATGCTTGTGCACATACATCAGTTATTTTATGTACACTGAAGGAATGGAGAAGGGGAAAATGAAAGAATAGAGAAAACTACACAGTAGTAGTCAGGATGTTGTGGAACCAAATTGCAATTTTCTAATTGAGAATGTCTTGGTTTGGAGGAACAGAGTTCTGAAGCAGCAAGTTCCCTTTTTAGTAGACACCTTCTGTCTGCTGCTGGAACACATCAATTGTATCTTCATCCTCCATTTCCAGGTATGCAGGTGTGTCTGTTTTGTTGATTGGCTGCACATCAAATTGTAATCTGATCTCCCTCATTGACAAATGCTGTCATTCACGATAAGCTTTCATTAGTTTACCTAAGTGGTGTATGCCTCTTAACCTTAAACTGCACCACAGAACCACTCTGCCCCACCACCTTCAAATTAATATGATTGTTGTTCTCAGTTTTGACTCCTTCCTTGGTCTTTTCATTGGCCATGGCCAACTCCAGAGTCTCTTCAGCTGCCACTTCACAAAAGAGGTACCAGGTCTGCACCCAATGAGCACCCAAGCTGCACTAGGAGCGGCAGAAGAAGGACACTAGTAACCACTTCTGATGAATTTACAAGGAAGGATGACTAAAAGCCCCTTTCCTCTCATCCCAGTGTCAGGGCAGGGAGGAGACAGGGCAGCCACAGTTTGATGTCCTTATTTTGCCAACACTGTAAAAGTTGCTTGTTAACAACAGTCTAAATGTATTAGGTTGCCAGGTTACCCCTCATTGATGGCTTCCCCATAATCCTCTCTCCTTCACTTTGGGTTCTCTGGCACCCCCTGTGCCACCTCATACTGTTACTTCCTCCCCATTTCCTCTCTCCCCAACATAACATGGTCTGTCCTTGCCCAAGTGCCCTCCACCCTCTATCCATAACTGCCATCTATTGTTCTTCTAAAAATTGTCCTTGGGAATGGATGCAACAAGGGAAATCTCTGTTTGGGGCCAAGGAGGAAGGAAAAAGGGACAGGAACGGAAAGGGTGGGTAATGGAAAAAGTGACTTCCCGCCATTCCCTGTACTTGAGCCTGAAAGGCAGCGCAGAGTGGTTTCCATGGTGATGGCCAGAAAAGCACACTTTGTTTCCTTTTTCAAAACTGAAGAATGTTTGCTGTGCCTTTCCTCTCCACTCTGATACCTCAGGCCCATGCCTGGTGTGGAATACAGATTTCCCAAGTTTAGTGGCCTGCCCTTCGGTTTCCCAGCCTGACCAAAGAAAGATATAGAGAGTGTGCTAGATATTCTGTTTGCTCCTCCAGCCCTGCTGTGCACTCTTCTCTACCTGCTTTTCACCCCAGCAGGCTGATCTTTGAGGATAGCTTCTACTGGGCTCCCTTGCCATCTGGCTTCCAGTCAGCCAATTGGAAGCACCAGCAGGATGTGGAGGATGAGATGAGTGGGAATGGCACGCATCTCCCTAGCTCACTTGCCGTTGGGCTGCTGATTGGCAGCAGCTTCATTTCTTTCCTGAGGGCCGTAGCTCCAGGCGTTGCTGGCTCCTGCTCCCGTCCCCTTCCTCCTCATGCCTCAGAGTGGTGGTGCCTTCTAGCTTTCGCCAGCCCCAGGGTGCTTCATCATTGCTATTTGGTTTCCCTCAACCAACCCACTGCCTGTCTATGATAAGCCCTTCCAATAAACTTTCCTGAGTCACCCCTTTTGGATAAATTCTATCTGTTTGCTGCTGAGACTTGAGTTATACAGGGAATGTCTTGACCCTGAGGAAGGAAGGTGGTTGTCTCAGGACTCCTTTCTTGGTGGTCAGGGCTCTGGTAGGCTAGCTGTGTGGGTGGGGTATCCTTCCAGGTGTAATTTGAGATGTACCCAGAAGGCTGCTTTACCGAGAAATAGCCAGGCTGAAATCTGAAATTAGAAGGCCATTTCTCTGGATTAAAATGTGTTTCTGTAAAGATCCCACATTCCATAGGAAGAATGACATCATCTAGTCATTCATTTCTTAGCATGTCTGAGTTTCATCAGATAAGAAGCTTGAGTGTAAGTTTCATAAATGCAAGGACTGTTTCTTCCTCATTATGCGAACATGGGTAGCATAGGGTCTGGTGAAGAGTAGGCTTAAATATTTGTTGAATAAATTGATTCACCATTTAACAAATTTATTGAGTGCCTACTATGTTCCAGGAAGTGCTCTAAGTGCTTGGGATATATTAGTGACCAAAACAGACAAAGATGCCCCTCAGGCAGAGAGATAGATAATAAAGTGCCATAAAAATGGATACACATTTTAAGAAAGGAAAAAAAACTTATTAAAATTACTCTGATGATAACCACTTTGAGCACCTCTTGTGATGATAACCACTTTGAGCACCTCTTGTAATTGCAGAAGTCAACCATGACTTGTATTCATCTTTTGTTATCGGTATATATTGAGTATTACAATTTTAACACAGTTTTTTCCTTTCTTAAAATGTGTATACATTTTTTGGCACCCTCTGTGTGTGAGTGTGTGTGTGTGTGTGTGTGTGTGTGTGTGTGTAACTGGAAAATTGAGGGCCATTTGATTCAAATCTGAAAAAGATTAAAATCTTTTCGATTTGAAAATCAAAAAGAGCAGGATAAAAAAATCAGGAGTGCTGAGGGAGGTGTTATTGAAATTTTATGTAGGGTGATTAATGAGTGCACAGGGTAAAAAGATGTAAATTGTGACATCAAAAGCATAAAATATGTGTGTGTGTGTGTGGAGAGTAAAAATGTAGAGCTTTAGTATTCATCCAATGTTATCAGCTTAGAATACAGTTGTTGTTTTTTTTGATAAAAAACAGAGCCCTTTTATTTGCAAACATTTTTTTAAAAAGGATAGCTTTTTTTCTTTTTTTTTAAACCAGCAGTTGTAAACTGGTGGACTTTGATAACGATATAGCCTACAAAAATTTTTGTTTGTCCTGTACAGCACGTTTGTTTATTTGTTTTAATTTTTTTTAAATTTATTTATTGGGGTGACAATTGTTAATGAAATTACATAATTTCAGGTGTACAATTCTGTATTACATCATCTATAAATCCCATTGTGTGTTCACCACCCAGCGTCAGTTCTCCTTCCATCACCATATATTTGATCCCCCTTACCCTCATCTCCCTCCCCCCCACCCCTCTTACCCTCTGGTAACCACTAAACTATTGTCTGTGTCTATGAGTTTTTGTTTCTCATTTGTTTGTCTTGTTTTTGGTTTATATACCACATATCAGTGAAGAATATAGTTTTATAAATAGAAAATGTTTTATGTAAGTCTCATGATAATCACAAAACAAAAACCTATAGTAAATATAAAAAAAACAAAGAGAAAGGACACTAAGCATACCACTACAAAAAATCATCTAATCACAAAAGAACAGAGCAAGAGAAGAAGAAAGGAACAAAGGAATCACACAACAGCCAGAAAACAATCAATAAAATGACAATAGTAAGTTCATACCTATTAATAATTATTTTAAATGTAAAAGGACTAATTTCTCCAATCAAAAGACATAGAGTGGCTGAATAGAATAAAAACAAGACCCAATTATGTGCTGCCTACAAGAGCCAATTATGTGCTGCCTACTTCAGCTTTATGGACACACATAGACTGAAAGTGAAGGTGTGGAAATAGATATTTCATGTAAAGGGAAATCAAAAGAAAGCAAGGGTAGCTATACTTTTATCAGACAAAATAGTCTTTAAGCCAAAAACTGTAATAAGAGACAGAGAAGGTTATCATATAATGATAAAGGAGTCAATCCAACAAGAAGATATAGTGTCTGTAAATATTTATGTACCCACTATGGGTGCACCTAAATATAGAAAGCAAATATTAACAGACATGAAAGGAAAAATAGACAGCACTATAAAAATAGTCAGGGATTTCACTACCCCACTTTCAACAATGAACAAATCATCCAGACAGAAAATCAATAAGGAAATGTACTTAAACTACATGGTATACCAGATGAACTTAACAGACATTTATAGAATATTTCATCCAACAGTATCAGAAGCACACATGGAATATTCTCTAGGATAGATTATATGTTAGGCCACAAAGCAAGTCTTAATAATTTTAAGAAGATTGAAATAATGTCAAGCAGTTCTTCCAACTACAATGGTATGAAACTAGAAATCAATTAGAAGAAGAAAACTGGAATATTCACTAATATGTGGATATTAAATAACATGTTGCAGAACAATTAATGGGTTGAAGAAGAAAGAAATAAAAAATATCTCAAAATTAAAAACACAGCATACTAAAACTTATGGGCTACAACAAAAGCAGTTCTAGGAGAGAAGTTCATAGTGATAAATGCCTACATTAAGAAAAAAGAAACGTCTCAAATAAACAACCTAATTTTATACCTCAAGAAACTAAAAACAAACTAAGCCCAAAGTTAATAGAAAGAAGGAAATAACAAGAAATAGAGCAGAAATAAATGAAATAGAGACTAAACAGATGATAGAAAAGACCAATAAAACTAAGATCTGTTTTTTTAAAGATAAACAAAATAGACAAACCTTTAGCTAGACTCACCAAGAAAACAAGAGAGAAGATGCATACAGAATTATAAATGAAGGAGGAGACATCACTACTGACACAAATGACCACACAAATACAAATTGATCAGAAGACACTACTATGAACAAATATATACCAATGAATTGAACAACCCAGAAAAAATGAATAAATTCCTAGAAACATACAGGCTATTAAGACTGAATCATGAAGAAATAAACAACTTGAACACATCAGTTACTAGTAAAGTGATTGAATCAGAAATCAAAAACCTTCCAACAAAGCAAAGGACAGGACCAGATGGCTTCACTGGGGAGTTCTACCAAACACTTTAAGAAAAATTAATACCAATTCTTCTCAAACTCTTCCAAAAATTAGAATAGGAGGAACAATTGCAAACTAATTTTATTAGGTCAGCTTTATCCTGATACCAAAACCAGACAAGGACATTACAAGAAAAGAAAACTACAGGCCAATATTCCTGTTGAATATAGATGCAAAAATCCTCAATAAAACATTAGCAAACCCAAGTCAACAATACACTAAAAGAATCATACACCATGATCAAGTGGGATTTTTTCCAGGGATGCATGGATGATTCAACATCTGCAAATCAATGTGACATACCACATTTACAAAATGAAGGAAAATTATATGATCATCTCAATAGATGCAGAAAAAACATTTGACAAAATTCCGTATCCATTCATGGTAAAAACTCTCAACAAATTAGGTACAGGGGAAACATACCTCAACACAATAAAGGCCGTATATGACAAGCCCACAGCTAACATCATACTCAATGGTGAAAAGCTGAAAGCTTTTCCTCTAAGATCAGGAACAAGACAAGGCTGCCCACTTTTGCCACTTTTATTCAGCACAGTACTGGAAGTCCCAGCCAGAGCAATTAGGCAAGGAAAAGAAATAAAAGGCATCCAAGTTGGAAAGGAAGAAGTAAAACTGGTTTTATTTGCACATGGCATGATATTATATATAGAAAATCCTTAAGGCACCACCCAAAAACTGTTAGAACTAATAAATTCCATAAAGTTGCAGGGTTCTATATCAATATACAAATATTAGTTGGGTTTCTATACATTAGTAATGAGCTATCAGAAAGATATGTTAAGAAAACAATCCCATTTACAATTGCATCAAAAAGAATAAAATACCTAGGAAGAAATTTAACTAAGGAGGTGAAAAATCTGTACATTGCAAACTATAAGACACTGATGAAAGAAATTGAGGAAGACAAATGAAAGGAAAGATTGTCTATGTTCATGGATTGGAAGAATTAATATTGTTAAAATGTTCATACTACTTTCTATTTCTGTGAAAAATGCCATTGGAATTTTGATACAGAATGCATTGAATTTAAGATTGCTTTGGATAGTGTAAACATTTGAACAAATCAAATTGTATGAAACCACAAAAAACGCTGAATAGCCAAAGCAATCTTGAGAAAGAAGAACAAACCTGGAGGCATTACACTTTCTAGTTTCAAACTATATTGCAAAGCTACAGTAATCAAAACAGTATAGTTATGGACATAAAAACAAACACACAGATCAACTGAACAGAATAGAGAGGCCAGAAATGAACCCACACATCTATGGTCAATTTATGACAAAAGAGTCAAGAGTATACAATGGGGAAAGGATGGTCTCTTCAATAAATGGTGTTGGGAAAATTGGATAGCTACATGTGAAAGAATAAAACTGGACCCCTATCTTACTTACATCATACACAAAATCAACTCAAAATGGATTAAAGACTTGAATATAAGACTTGAAACCATAAAACTTCTAGAAGAAAACTTAAGGGGAAAGCTCCTTGACATCAGTCTTGGCAAATAATTTTTGATTTGGCACCAAAAGAAAAGGCAACAAAAGCAAGAATGAACAACAGGGACTACATCAAATGACAAGGCTTCTGCACAGCAAAATAAACCATGAAGAAAATCAAAGTTAATCTTAATGGAATGGGAGAAACTATTTGCAAATCATATATCTGATAAGGGCTTAATATCTAAAATATCTAAAGAACTTATACAATTCAATCGCAAAAACACAAAAAGTAATTGAATTTAAAAAATGGCCAGAGGAACCAAACAGACGTTTTTCCAAAAAAGACATCCAAATGGCCAACAGGTACATGAAAATGTGCTCAGTATCACCAATCATCAGGGAAACGCAAATCAAAACCATAATGAGCTATCATCTCACACTTATTAGAATGGCTGCCATCAAAAAGATAAGAGTTAATGAGGGTGAGGATATGGAGAAAAGGGAACACTTGTACACTGTTGATGGGGATATAAATTAGTGCAGCCAATATGGAAAACAGTATGAAGGTTTCTCAAAAAATGTAAATAGAAGTACCATATCATCCAGCAATCCCACTTCTGGGGTATACATCCAGAGGAAAAGAAAACAGGATGTTGAAGAGATACCAGCATTCTCATGTTTATTGCAGCATTATTGATAATAGCCAAGATATGGAAACAACCTAAATGTCCATTGATGGATGACTGGATAAAGAAGATGTGAGAAAACATGAGAAATATCCACTCTGTGGGAGCTGTGAGGTGGTAGTAAAAAGGGTCACAGGCTCTATCAGTCTGTGTTCTTGGTTGCAGCCAACAGAAATGGACTCTGGGTAACTTAAGCAGAGGGAATTTATTATAGGGAAGATGAGAGGAAAGTGCAGGGAGCAAGAAGGGGAAGGGGTGGGGCTGGTGATTTGTGGAGCATCGACGTGCTCTGTCATAGGCATTATTTCTTTTAATTTTCATCCGGTGTTGGGAATTAGGTGTCATTACTCTCACTTCACAGATGAAGACACTGAGGCTCGGTGAGGTTAAGTGACTTGCCCAAGATCCTATAGCTAGTTTGTGGCAGATGGAGAAATAAAATCTAGATCTTTCTGATTTAAAATCCCATGCTGTTTCTGTGATTTACTTTTCTCTGTTTTTGTGTGCAGGGATTGTCCAAAATCTCTAAATACTTTCACCGCTGCTAGAGTCTTGGCAAAGGCGACACGTGGGGTGGCTGCCAAAGGCTGTGGCAGGGGAGAGGAGAGGGAGGGCTATGCCTGTGTGGGCCTTTTGTAGTCAGGTATTTATAATTAGTCAGGTATTTATAATCTGGAGCTTCTCCCTTATAACAAATATCAGAGATACTTCTTCTGGCTTTTAGACTCAGGGAAGGTATCCTCACTTCTGTTCACAGGAACACATCCAGGAGAGGCAGTTCTCGGGGTCAGGCGAGGCCAGGCCAGCCTGGAAGGGTGAACTAAGGCCTGTGGACTGGAGTCCTGGGGATTTTTGGGATACCATGTGAGTGCCCTGCCTGAGGCCCCTGCTGAAAGAAACTGTCCTGAACCATGTGGCCCTGCCTCCTTTGCCCAAGGATGACTGGTAGAGCATTGGCACCCATCCAAGGGCAGCTCCACTACAGGCTGACCAGGGGCCTGTGATAACGCTTTGTGTCAGGGCTGTGCCCACATCAGAGTGCTGGTGATGGGCTGGGCCTTTTGGGAGAGGGGGCAGAAGCAGGACGATGTCCAGAAAAGGCAGAAAAAGAGGTATCCCGTCAGAGAGGTGATCCCGGCTCTGGAGGGCCCTGGGTCCTGAGCACTAACTGTCTCCTTCCTGAATTAGGACATCCACTGTGTGGCTGTTCCTGGGGGAAGCCTTCAGACTCTTCTTGCTGTCAATTCCTTACAAGAATGCCCTC
This sequence comes from Rhinolophus hipposideros, assembly GCF_964194185.1. NCBI lineage: Eukaryota > Metazoa > Chordata > Mammalia > Chiroptera > Rhinolophidae > Rhinolophus > Rhinolophus hipposideros. Next base: position 23,589,311 of record NC_138055.1, on the reverse strand, counting down.
ATTTTTAGGTCTAACTGAGTGACTGTGATTGTAGCCATCAAAAGAGGCAAATGAGGGCAGTCCCCGACTGCAGAGCCTGCTGTGGTCTGCCTGTCACATTCACAGGGTCGTGGCTTGGGGCCTGTGGCTGCCCACACTTGGGTCACTTGTTTCTGCGTGTCGTAGGGATGCCTCAGGGCCAGAGCCTGATATAGGGGTAGGGTCTGGACTAGAAGCCAAGGGGGATAGGAAGGAAGGGCCGAGGGTCCACAGGTGGAACAGCGGGTTTTCAGTCATGACATCAGGACGCAGCTTCCTTGTGGGGTGTGCTTTAAGTAGTATGTTACTCATAGTAGTCAAACTAGTTGGTTTTTAAAAGCACCTATTATTTAACTATTTCAAAATCCAAAAGGCACAGAAGGGAATACACTGACACTTCTCTGTCTTTCCCATCTGGCAGCTCCCCTCCCCTGAGGTCACTATTGTTGAGTTTTCAGCATCCTTCCAGAAATGTTTTATGCACATATAAGCAAACACACTCACATGCACATTCTTCTCCCCGCATTTATTACACAAATGTTAGCATATTTTTCCCATTGTCCCGCGCCTTGTTTTTTTATTTTATTTTTTCATTTGTGAATCATTTACTCACTTTTCTCCTTGGTGAGGGCAGATTTGAGATCATTCCTGTAACAAGGTGGCTCTTGCTCACTTGCATTCGAAGTGCCTTCGTGCCAGAGCGAGAGAGGGTGGTTGACAGCAGCCTTGGATTCCTGGCCCTTAGGGAAGGTGTGTGTATGTGTACATGTCTATTCATGTGTGCACATGGATGGGCATGCAAGTGTTTATGTGCATGGGTGTGCATGTGTGTGGGTGCACTTTTAGGAGAATGATCAGGACAGCCCTAATGCAGTGACCCCACTCAGAAAATCTGGTCCTACGTCTGAGGTCCCACTACCAAGCCTGGGGCCTGAATTCCCTTCAGGCTATTTCCTTCCCACTAAGAGGTATGACAAGAATATACCTTGGGGAATGTTGAGAGGATGGAATGAAGACACTTTGAGAAACTGTCTTGTGAATTGTTAAGTACTATGGGTGAGAGATTATTTTCAACCTGACAGACTTAGAAGTCATGTCCGTTTTCCCTTGAGGACACTTCTGACATTCTCTGCTTACCTCCCACCAGTGTCCTCATTCTTAGTTGATGGGTCATCGCTGCCTTAGGGAGTAAACAGAAGATGGTTCTCCCAGCCTCCCACCCACACCCACCTACTCATTTGCTGGCATGTGCCCCACCTCACCTGCCTCCCGCCGTCTCTTGGGCACCTGAGTCCTTCTGCCTCCTTAGGGACAAGCTCTGCTGTTTATTCAGCCCTCCTTTCCATCTCAAGTCTTCAAGTCTCTCTTTCCTGACTCCTTCCAGTCAACATTTGAATGTGCTCAGATTTTTTCTCCTGTCTTAAAAAGTAAACCCTCTTATGACCCACATCATCTTCAGCTACTGTTTTTCTCTTTTACTACATAAACTTCTTGAAAGACTAGCATGCGCTTAGTACCTTCAACTGCTTCCAATTCCAGTCACTCCTTAGCCCATTGTATTTTTTTAATCAAACGTTTATTGAGCTCTCTGGGTCAGGTGCTGTTCTAATACGTGCATATGTATTGACCCATCTAACCCTCCTAACAACAATGCAAAGAAGTAGGTACTATTACTAGCCCATTTTCCAGATGAGGAAACTGAGTCTGGAGAGGTTAAGTGTGATCACACTGAGTACAATTCACACACAGGAAGTAAATGGTAATGCTGGTTTCAAAACCAGATTTGGGACGCTTTGGTTCCTTAAATCTTGGTGTTCCGCTTTCCCTTCCCATTCTGCCCCCTTTCCATAGATAAGCATATCCATTTCAATGATCATTATATGCTAACTGACTTCCTTCTTATCCCCTGTCCAGATCTTCCTTCTGACCCATGAGTGTTGGTTCTCACTGTTACTCACCATCTTCAATGGATTGATCCATAGTTTTTCAGAGCTGCCCCCAACTGAACGTAGTAGGACGTGTTCAGAAGTTTGGATGTTTTCCTTTGGGGAATGGGAGGCCATGGAGGACTGCTAATTGGGGGTAGGGTAGGGCATGTGTGATCAGATTAGTCCTTGAGAAAGCCTCCAGCACTATACTCCTTTCACTGGGTCAGCTGCCCTTCCCTGGCTAACTCCTTTGTCATACCTTAAATGTCACTTTCTTGGGGAAGTATTTCCTAAGACCCCCCTCCTAGGGCTTCACTGCCCTCCCCTGTAGTTCTCAGTGTCCTCTTCTGCCTCTATCAGACCACTTCTTATGCGGATGGAAACTGCCCATTTTCTTGCTTGGGCCCTGCTCCCCACACGTAACAGTTTGGCGGGTTTGTTTCCCTTTCCATCTGATGTGCACCATGCCTTTCACACAGAAGGCGCTTTAAAATATGTGCTGAATGACACTTTCATGACGCAGACTGCCTGGAACTGTGGGAGGGAAAAGAATTGTAAGGTGGTGGTTTGGTTCAGGAGAAGTCAAAGGGAGAAGCATGGAAATAGAAACACCGGGATGCAAATAGCTATGTGGGTGTGTGTCTGTGTCCTGTCTGGGCTGTTTTTCACGTTACATGGTGGGGTGGTGAAAAGCGTATGGGTTTCCAAGTGTGGTGAACCTGTATTCAAATTCTGGCTCCGCCACTTACTGCAGTGTGAGCTAGAGGAAATTCCTTAACCGACTTGTTTTCTCATTAGCATAAGTTACCTGAAACCATTTGGCATTGTACCAGTGGGCCAGGGCTCTCTGTTCCTGGTTCTACCCCTAATTGTCTTTGTACGAATGCTGCCCCCCCACCCCTGCCCCACGTCTCTGTTCCCCATCTGCAAAATGAGAGCCGTGGCCAAAGCGTTTCCAAGGGCACTTCCATGTTTAAGACTCTTTTGCTTGATGTACAAGTCTCAGATTTTACCTCTGGACATTTGACTCAGCAGGGAACACCTCTCCTAGAGGAAGGAGATGGTGATATTTCTTTCACCTAGCAATTCTACCCCCACAAGAAAGCATGCCCTTGGCAACTCAGAGGAGCAATTAGAGAAGTTGTTTATGTGGTCGGAACAGCCCCCACCGCAGTCTGCCATCACCCCTCAAAAGCAGCTTGGGAATTACGTTGACTCTGGTCACCTCCCATTAGCAGGGAGGCTGGAAGAGCTGATAAGACTCAGAGCTGATAATATCCCACACACTTTTGTGTGCAAAGCTTATCTTCTTTCAGTTTCACAATAGTCCTGGGCACAGTAAGCTGACTGAACACCTACTGTGTGCTGGGTGTGGTGAGGGGGCTGTATTAGTCAGGGTTCCAGGGGACAAAACCAATAGAATGTGGGTGTACATATCCAGAAACAGATTTATTTCAAAGATTTGGCTCACATGATTATGGAGCAAGCCCAAAATCTGCAGGGGGGGCTGTCAGGCTGGAGATGTAGGGAAGAGCTGATGTTATGGTGCGAGTCCGAAGGCCGTCTGAGGCAGCATTTCTTCCTGCTCAGGAGAGGTCAGTCTTTTGCTCTATTCAAGCCTACAGCTGGTTGGATAAGCCCCACCACCCTGGGGAGGGACTCTGCTTTACTCCAAGTCCACCGACTTAAATGGAAATCTTATCCAAAAAGACTCTCACAGAAATATCCAGAATAATGTCTGACCGAATATCTGGGCACCCTGGTCTAGCCAAGTTGACACATAAAATTAACTGTCACAGAGTTTAATTCCTACAGGTTTTGAGGTCCCCTTTTATGGTGGGGACACAGAAGCTCAGAGACGTGAAGAGGTTAACTTAGGACCGCAGAGCCATGATGGCATGCAGTTATCAAACAGGCGTCTGCTCCAGACTGTACATGGTAATACTTGAAAACCAACACTCGGGTGAGCAGAGCAGAGACATGTGGCGTCATGATTAGAACCAGGTAGAAGGTCCTAACACACTTTAACCAGAAAGGGGGGTGGGCCACTGCCCCTCTCAGTCAATATCTGGGTAGGATTGCCTCATCCCTCCACCCCCATTGTGGAAACTCCAGCGTCTTCCCAAGATTTCTAGGGTTGCCTGGGGGGGAGGTTGGCACGCAGAGGGTCAGTCTCCTGCTTCTGTCTGGGCAGCGGTCTTATCACCACTGCCTGCATGGGTCCTGGTAGTCAACTAGCAATCTTTTTCCTTTATTTCAGAATCCACCTCCTCCCCACCCCACTGTGGGAATTTGTGTTTGTGCCAGGCTTTACTGAGGAGATGGAGGGAATTTACAGAACGTCAATGACTGCAGCAAATTGGATATTAGTCCAGGTGTTCTTAGAAGACAGCTTTTCTGGGCCATTTCTACAGCCCTGAGGGCGCCCTGTTGCTTGGTATCCCTCCTCCTTCCCTCATCTTCCTTTTTATTTCTCTGCCCTCTCTTACCACTATTCTCCTCCTCCTCTCAGAAATATAAATTAAATCTCTTTTATTTTCTTTTGCAAGGAAATTCCTCCTTCTTTTGCCCAGAGTGTTCATCTTGACTCCAGGTTTCCCTTTAGGAGTCCTAGGAGTGGGCGATGTTTCTGAGAATTCTTAGTGAGAGGAGGCAGGCCTCCTCCTTCCCAGGTATTCTTACAAAGGTGGGGTTCAGTTTCTTTCCCCACAGGGGCTGGGATGATGCAGGATTCGAGGTCAGCTTAGCCTCTGCCCTTCCCAGCACTGACCAGGTGAGAAGGCCACCTCTACCTGTCCCATCTATGGCAGATTCCCAGCCTACTTCAGCTGAAGGCTCTAGGCTCTGATCTCACACAGCTTTGTGACTCATCCTTCCCTGTTACTTGTCCATAGTGAGTGGGCATGCTGGCCAGAAGGCAGGAGGGTCTGGTCTGGAAATTGCATTTGACATTCTGGTATCTGAGATTCTGTGCTCAGGTAAACAGCCACCGCGAAGTCTGCAGTATGCCCCTCCTCTGGGAATACTTCAAGCATGTAATTTGGAGCCCCTCCTATGCCTGTTAGGAATCTACATACCCTGTTCCTTGTTGTAGGCATTGGAGGCTGCTCATCAAGCTCTGAAATTCAGATTCCCAGGCGCCGGAGCCTTTGGGTTCCTGAGATGTGTGTAGTACAGGAACTAGTGTTGTGGGCTTTGGAGGCAAGTCGCCATGGCTTGAATCTTGACTCCATCATGTACTGTGTAGATTTGGGGAAATTACTTAATCCCTCTGAGCCTGAGCTTTTTCATTTGTGAAAATGGGGATCATGACAGCTCCGTCACAAGGGCTGCTGAGTGGACAAAGAAGGTGAGATATGACACGCACTTTGCACAAGACCTATCTGTTCAGCTCAAGGTCCAGAGAGCAGAGAGCAGAGAGCCGAGGCCGTGCCCTCCGTAGCCCACAGCCTCTAAGACGAGAGGGGACTCACCTGATGCCCCTACCCATTCTCTAGCCTGACTTTCACTGAGGCTCAGAAAAGCCCCTCTAGATGCAATCGAGAGACTTGATCTGGTTCTAATCAAGGTCACTAATGAGGGCAGTGGGGACTGCATCACCCATTTAAGCAGTTGTAGGTTGACACCCCGAGCCCTGGGGGTCCAAGAAGCTCATTTATGCAAATCGAGACACTCTTCTTCTCAGAAGGATACCTGCAAATGACCCAAACTTGGCCATGGGTATGGACCCCCCTCGGCTGCTCTCTGTGTCTTCCCTCTATGTGAACTGGCAAAGTGCACTCAGGGGTGGGCTGCCTTTATTTAGGTGAATGCTTGTGGTCTCTTAGCCAGAGAGTTTGGACAGAAGAGCAGAGAAGAGAAAAAAATCAAGCTTGGTGTATTCATTCAGTAATTTTTAGTGATATCTTCTGTGTGCTAGGCAATACTACCTTCAGATCTGGGCCTGGTCTCCATTTACCCACTTCCTATACCTGCACACTTTCCAGCTCTCTACCGCGTGCATGGGTTTGACCCAAGTTGCTCTGGGACTCATGCCCGGGGCTCATTCCTGGGCCTCTGTTCCAGGAGAACAACCTAGAGTCAGCTTGTGTGGGATCATGGGAGACTGAGTTCCCCAAATGGTGCTGACAGGCTGATTTTGTGTGATTCAAATTGTATCTAGACAGGGGCCTCACGCACTCTGGAGGTGGCCCTAGTGCTGGGCATGTTGCCAGGCAGTGGAATAAAACAGACAATGTCCTGCCCTCTAAGAGCTTATGTTCTCATTGGGGGAGACAAACTGGGGCGATAGGGGCTATAAAAATAAAGGAAGCAGGTTAAGGGGGATAGATTGCAATGAGGGGGGCTAGGTGTAAAATCTTTACTTGATAGGATGACTTTTGAAAAGCAGTGAGAAATGTCCCTGTGTCTGTTCGGGGACAAGCTCTCTAGGCAGAAGAAACAGGAAGGGAATGAGCACCTGCTTGGCCTGAGCCAGAGGGAAAATGAAGAGGACAGAGAGGTAGTCGGGGCTAGATTGGGCAGAGTTTGCAGGCCCTTCTAAACACTGTCTTTTACTTGAACAGAGAGGGAAAGACATTAGGAAGTTTGAGCAGAGGAGCACATGATCTGACTTATATTTTAAAAAGCATGACTCAGATTCATTCATGTTCACTGCTAGGTAGCATTTCATCATGTAAAGAAACCAATTTATCCATTCTCCTGCCATGAGCTCTCGGGCTGTTCCAGCTCTTTGCAGTAATAAATGGCACTTTAAAGAACATTATTTACACATCTCCTGGTGGGTTCATGCAAGCATTTCTGTTGGGTAGATAGATACCTAGGAGAGAAATCTCTGGGTTGTATAACATCATCTTGTAACATCATAAAAAATTGCCAAGTTGTTTTCCAAAGTGTTTGTACCTACTTACACTTGTATTAGCCATATACAAGAGAGCCTGTTGTGGTATCTAAAGCCTCTTCCCACATGTAGTCTTCACAGGTTTCATAATTATTACCAGTCGAATGGTATAAAATGGTATCTTCCTGTGGTCTTGACTTGTATTTCCCTGATTACCAATAAAGCTGAGACTCTCTGGCCTCATTGAACTTGAACCAGCAGCCGCATTTGGCATGGATCATTGCTCCCTCCTTTTGGAAGCACTTTCTCTCCCAGCATTCCTCAACCCTACACTCTGATTTCTCCTCTCCCCTCACTGGCTGCTCCTTCTTGGTCTCCTTTGCCATTTTCTCCACATCAACCTGACCTCTTGGCTCTGTCCTTGAACCTCTTCTCTCTTCGTTTCCACTCATCTCATAGGTCCTCTCATCTAGTCTCATGGCTTTAATACCAAGTAAATAAGTAGATGCTAATACCTCCCAGTTTATAGCTCCTTCCTAGAACCCTCTCCTGACTTCATATATTGAACTTCTGACTACATATTGCTCTACTTGGGTTTCCAACTGATATATCTAAAATTCAATTCCTGATTCCTTCACTTGCAAACCTCTTCCTAAAGCCTCCCCATATCAGTATAAGGCAACTCCATACTTTATGCTGCTTGGGCCAAAAACCTTGTTATCATCCTTAACTCTATACTATCAGCAAATCCTATTAGCTCTACCTTCAAAATTACATCCACTTCTCACTACCTTCTCTCCACTACCCTACTCCAAGCCACCATTGTCTCTCACCTGGATTAATCCAATAGCATTTTAACCTGCATCCTCCTCCTAGGGTTACCTACAATTTATTTTCTAAACAGAGGAGACTTTTAAAGACACAGATCAGATCAGAAAACTCACTCTGCTCAAACCCTGCAATTATGGCCCATGTCATTCGGAGTAAAACCCAAAGTCCTTGGAATGGCCTAGGAGACCAGATGGCTTCTTGCCTTCTTTCTGGTCGATTTCCTCTCATTCTTGCTCACTCTGCCTCAGCCTTGCTGGCCTCTGTGCCATCCCTGGGACCTATCAGTGCCCTCCTGCCTTGGGCCTTTGCACGACTATTATACTGAAATAGCTTACATGTTCTTGTTTATATGTTTTTTGTTTGTTTTTCCTCCAATAAAAAGCTCTTCACTGGCAGGGTCTTTGTTTTGTTCACTGCCAAATCTTCAGCACCTAGAATAGTGCTTGGCACAGAGTGGGCTAACTAGGCAACTATGTATTGAATGAATCAATTAATGGATTATTATTGTGAGCTTTATAACCTAAACCAGATAAAGAGGAAGTGACATCATGAGGGGTGAGAGGTAGGGAGAAGGCACTGGGTAGGGTTGGAAAATGGTTCAATTTGGAGTACTAGAGGCAATAAGTTTGAGTGACGGAGAGATCAGAGAGTGTGATACAGCCTTGCGTTGCTTAACGATGAGGATACATTCTGAGAAATGTGTTGTTAGGTGATTTCGTCGATGTGCGAACATCACAGAGTGTACTGACACAGCGCTAGCTGGTACAGCCTACTGCACACCTAGGCTAAATGGTACAGTCTATTGCTCCTAGGCCAAAAGCCTGTACAGCTTGTTACTGTACTGAATGCTGTGGGCAGTTGTAACACAATGGTAAGAATTTGTGTGTCTAAATATACCTAAACATCGAAAAGAAGAGGTACAGTAGAAATACAGTATACAAGATATAAATGGTACACCTGTATGTATAAGGCACTTGCCATAAGTGGAGTTTGCAGGACTAGAAGTTGTTCTAGGTGAGTCAGTGAGTGAGAGGTGAGTAAATGTGAAGGCCTAAGACACTACACTCCTGTAGACTTTATAAATGCTGTACACTTAGGCTATAATAAATTTATAAAAATTTTTTCTTTCTTCAATAATAAATTAAACTTAACTTGCTGTAACTTTTGTAGATTTTATGACCTTTTACATTTTATAAAGTGAAAAAGTTATAGTAAGTAATGTGTCGCGCTATGATATTACCACGGCTACGATGTCTCTTAGTTCTTCTACCTCATTGGCTACTTCATCTCAATCTTCTTGCTGGTTCCTCCCCAGTGTTTTGATCTCTAAAACAGGAGTAATGTAATGAAAAAGTCTAGGGCAGTGTTTTTCAAATTGAGAGACGTAGCCCATTAGTGAATCACAAAACGAAATAGGACAAAGTAGGAAATAGCAGAGCACAATGCATATAACAAGGGTAAGTATCATATTATAAAATTTTATCTCATTTATGTATGTGTAGACGTGGGTATTTATATATAGCTTGTGTGTGCACTGAATCATACGTATGATTAGGTCATGGACAAACAAATTTGAAAGCCAGTGGCTAAGAGAGTGGGTGAGAAAGTCAAAGAAGTGGGAGACCAGGTCATTGGAAAGATTTTAACGTGAATCCTGAAGTCACCAAAACTTTACAGGGGTAGGGTTGGAGAGAAAGATATTAATACAGGGTCAAAACTCTTCAAACAATATCCCAGGAGTCTGTAGATGATTACAGCAGGGTGATTCTTACTCCTTGCTCCAAGATTTCTAGTTCTTACACGTCCCTGCCCTTCCCCAGTCCAGAGTGTGCTCCTGGCTGTTTTTTCCCCTCCCACCAGCACATTCCAACCTGCCTCAGTAGCCCTAGCAACCTGCCTCTGATGTTGGGTCACAGCCCTAGGGGCTGGGTTTTCTCACGCGTACTCTCCAAATGTGCTCATCAGTGAGAGTAGCAACACAATATTAAGGCCAGCCATCGTTTACTGAGCCCTTCTACGGCTCTATAGCAACCCTGCAAGGTACAAATTACCCTTCATTTTATGGAGGAGAGCCAGGAGTTCGGAGGTTGAGTGACTTGCCCAAGGTTACTCAGTGGCAGAGCTAGAATTTGAATTCAGGTCTGTTTCACTCCCGGTGAAGCCTTTGGAATGCAACCCCATCCTCCCTCACCAGCTGATTGATTCACTCTTACAGACCATCCTCACAGCATGAAATTCTGATCTCATGCTTCAATGCAACTGCAAATCACGGTATTTCATGGGTGTTGGGTTCTACAATTCTGCCTTTCAGTGAATGGTGGTAGGCACAGTGTGTATTAAGGTAAAGAGCTGATTCGGAGGAGACCTGATTAGGGTCAGGCCTGCATTTGTGGTGGAGAGGTATTTACTGAGTTTCCCTGAAAATGAGACCTAGCTGGACAATCAGCCCTAACGCGTCTCTTGGAGCAAAAATTAATATAAGACGTGGTCTTATTTTACTATAATATAAGACCAAATCTTATATGATATAATACAGTATGTATTTATGTAATGTAATGTAAGACCGGGTCTTACATTAATTTTTGCTCCAAAAGACTCATTAGAGCTGATTGAGCAGCTAGGTCTTATTTTTGGGGAAACACGGTAGATTTGTGTAGAAGGAATGAGACTAGTCTATAGAGGGCGTTGAGTGTTGGTGTCAGTCACTTCATTTTTTGTTCCCCAGAGTTGATTTGGGACTGTTATATGGATGATCTCTATCTGGGTCCCCACCTGTTAAGCACTGGGATTCAGGATGAACCCCACAATATCCCATGGCACGGATAAAGGAATAAAATGTTTATTTATTGGGGTGTCAGAGAACAGAAAATTTACAAGCCCTGGGTTAGCAAGACCCTGGCTTTTTTTATAGGGCAAATACGGAAGCAACCTTTTTATAGAAGTACCCACAGAATATTTGGGGCCAGCCGGTCTGGATTTGGGTGTTCACTGTTGATAGTTGTTGGCAACAGCCCAGCCTGGAGACCTCAGGCCCACAGGATGTTGCAGTCCTGCTAAGCTGTGGGAAGCTGAGCTTGGGGGACTTTTTCAGACAGCTCTGCTCTAGGCACAACTGATACCTGAGGATTTTGTGATCTTTTGTTGAGGTGGAGTTCTAACATTCTTATGTAATAGTCATTGTAGCATTGCATGAGGGGTCAGAGCCTTGGGGCTCAATAATAATACGGCCATTTATTGTGTATCTACTATATGCCAAGCACTTTATGTTTCACCTAGTAGGCTGAGCAAGCAGGGCTCAATGAGTTGCAGTCTTACAGTGACTTTCTTTTGTCTTGCCCTGTTCTGAAATTGTGTTCAGTGGAGCAGTTCTTCTTTGCCCAGGATAGATGTGTGGCAGTCCCATGAATTTCCTGACAACTTTGAGGATAAAGTCTGTCAACCTTCAAAACAAAATAACTAGTTATTTTACCAACAAAAATGAGTTTATTCCGGAATAGCAGAGGAATTGCAATCCAGGATATGCAAACTGTGGCAAACCACAGGCAAGTCTGGAGAACAGAGGAGTAAAACGTTATTTTATAGAGAAAGAGGAGAAAGTTGAAAGGGGTGGTTATGAGCAAACGTCCATTGGAGGAGAACAAAATTCAGGGTGGTAGTGGTTTCTCATTGGCTGGGCTACTGCTGGGCACGGAGAAAAATCTCCCCCTCCTGCTCAGGTAGTAAAGTAAACTGCTTCCTGCCCAAATTTATAAAGTAAGCTCCAACAGGTGGTATGTACCCAGGGCTTCCTAACTCTATTTGAATGAGGTTTTCGTTTATTTATTTTCACAAGTCCTACAGTGACTTTGAGTTGCCAAACAGTCTTCATTCCAGAATTACAAGGTGCAATGATGGGTAATAGTCAAAGCTGCCAATTATAGTCGAAGTTATCACCATTTTTCTTGTGCTAGGAGGGGCCTGCTGTTGTGGAAGAGGTGTGGCTAGCTTTTCCTTTCTTGTCTGCTCACCTTTGCTTACCTAACTGCAATTTCTGAGTTCCCAGATGGAGAAGGTTTTAGAAATCTCAGGAAATGATCAGAGGCACAGAATGCAGTACTCTCAGAATCAGCTGCTCCACAGCCCTCAGGGGTAACCACAGCAACGGGACATGGGCCCTCCTCAAGGTCTGAGTTCCAACTCTGCAGGGTGCCTCTTCTGAGCTTCTAGGATCCCATAACCCCACCTCTTCCCTCTGTTCCCCCAGCCCTTGGCTGGTAGCTGTTTCCTGTGGTTATTATTTCTGCATTCCCTAATTCTCTTTTTGATGTCTCAGTCTTCCAAAACTTGTTTAACCAATTCCCTATATTAAATTCACTATGATGAATTACCTATTTTGGATTCTGTCTTCTTGACTAGCCCCTGATTATCCACTGGTAATTTAACAATTTCTGACTGATCACAGTGGAAAGGACATGTAAATTATACCAAACATAACAGCCAATTATTTATGGAGAAAATGATGACACATTTGCTTGTAGCAGCCAGGGTTTGATTAAATGCTACTTTCCCTGGGAAAGTGACATCTGTACGGAAGAGCTGTGACCTTCCTTGTCTGCTTTTGCTTTAAACCCAGAGGGTGCTCAATATATCATTCATGAGCCAAACTACAAATACACCTTCCATTGCGTCTGCATCATCAAGAGGACCTGGGAGCAAGGAGGTCACCGGGGACTCCACACTAGTTCAGAAGGAAATGATGAGGCACCCTGATAAAAAGGATGGTGGCCACTAAATTTGAGTCTAGGTTTTCCTAGGTCTAGCGAGGACAGGGGACAAGAGATAGCAAAGGAAGAGATAGCAAAGGATCGCCGTGGTCTCTTTTGACGTCATGGGGTTGCGTTTGTTTTGAAGAGATTCAGAGGATTTCTAAGTTTCATTTGCTAAATACCGTCTTTACATTTCACCTTCATTCTCCTGTTTATTTTCTTCGTTGCTGGTAACTCCTTCAAAGACTAAAAAAAGTGGACCAGATAGAGTTGGCTCTTTACTTCCAAACCAAAGCAGTGATAGCCAGGTAAACGCTGCTGCCTTCTGTTCAAACGCCAGAACAATTGACCATTGCTGCTGCCACAGACCACATTCAGTGGGGTTGTGTGCCTTCTTCCCTGTCCTCCTCCCTCCCTCTCCTGTTCTCCCTTTTCTCCCCCTTCTTCTCTTTCTTAGCTAGCTTCTTTTTTCTCCAATGCTTCCTAACAGGCTTTGTTTTATGTGTTCCACATTTTCTATCAGAAGCTTCAGAAATTTCGCCACTTTCAGTGAACTCTTAAATGAAAGTATGACTTTACCATAAACCTTAATCAAAGCTATATCATCCTAAGTGTCAGAATAATTACTCTGGCCTGCATGCCAATGAACAGCCCCAATTCATCATGGAAGTTCATGGAAGCTGCCGCAGGCCAGTACCACCGTGACAGAAGATTCAAGAGTTGTGTAACTTGTTATTAGGTGAATCCATGGAAAATTTGCATCTGGCACTCCACTCTGGGATCTTAGATCTACAGTATCTTGGTGTCTGAGTTGGAACTTTCATGCTATCATCCCGTTACACACACATTAACACTTTTAGTTTTTTAAAAATTAATAGACTTTATTTTTTTCGAGCAGTTTTAGGTTCATAGCAACATTGACTGGAAAGTACGGAGAGTTCCCAAATACCTCCTCTCCCCTCAACATTTATAGCCTCCCACACCGTCAGTGTTGACATCAGTGTGGTCCATTTATTACAGCCGGTAAACCAACACTGACACATCGTTATGACTCAGAGTCCACAGTTTACATTCGGGGTCACTCTTGGGTTTTGACAAATGTATAATGTCGTGTATCCACCATTACAGTGGATAGAGAATAGTTTCTCTGCCCTAAAAATCCTCTGTGCTCTACCTCTTCATCTCTCCCTCCCCCCAACTCTTGGCAACCACTCATCTTTTTACTGTCTCCTTAGTTTTTCCTTTTACAAAATGTCATATAGTTGGAATTATACAGTATGTGGCTTTTTCAGATTGGCTTCTTTTACTTAGAAGCATGTATTTAAGTTTCTTCTATGTCTTTCCATGGCTGAATCATTCCTTTTTAATACATTGAATTTTCAAAGCTACCCTGTGAGATGTTTTATCAGTTCCTACATACACGCGAGGAAACCCAGCACCGAGGCTGTGCTGGTTGAATGTCAGGGATGTCATTTGAATGCAGATCTGTTTCAATGTCTCTGTCCTTTTCCCTATAGCCTTGTGGCTTCTCTAGGCTTGCTTGAGCTTTGTGGTCCCGGGCAAGTCACTTCCTCTTTTCTTTGGCCCTCAATTTCTCCAGGTGTTAAGAATACAGAATAATCCACGTCTCTCCCCAACTCCCAGGTCAGTTGGCCAGCTCAAAGCCTGGTATGAGATCTGTGGGTACCGGTGACTATCTGTTGGAGGAGGTTGACCCACCAGCTGGACCTGGGCAATTGGAGGCTGCTCATTCTATTCTTTGTCCTTGGAATGTGCACTCTGCTTGCCTTCCCCATGCTAAAAGCTACCTAAGGACATAGCCTTGAGATAGTAATGTGGTGTTGAGACCATCTGGACTGAATACGTGACTGAATGCAGTTAGGGCCTCTATAAACTTTTAAGATTTGGTGGGGGGTGCAGAAAACTACTCATCTTGTGGCTACCCAAGACAGCCCTGTACGTAAGTCCCTTGCTCATTAAAATTGCCATCTACCAATCTGGAGTGGTCTCTTCCTTTGGTCTCTACTTGACTTCCTTTTAAGGGGGCTGGTTGCAGATTACACGGGCAAGCTCCCTAGGAGTTTGTGAACCAGCAATTAGTGAATCAGTTAGGAGACAAAAAAATGGGCCTTGGGAAAGAGGCATGCTTGGGGGAAATCTTGAGTTGGCCATCAACCTCTGGGGAGGGGTGGCCCGTCTGCCAGATGCTTATGAATCACTGTGTGAGTATGGGGACACCCCAAAAGCACTGGCTGCTTTAATGTAATTATTTGAGGAAGTACACAGAGCATATTGTGGCAAAGAAGAAAAACAAATGGCTGCCACAGTGGGCTGGCCTCTACTGTAGGCAGTTCGGCTGGTCACTGATGCCTAACTCGAGGCTGAAGCTCTAGTTAAAAGTTGGAAGAAGATCTGAGTTTAGAGAAGACATGCAGTTGTGCTCTATTTTGCTAGCTTCAGGACTAAAAGACAAGGTGGTAGAACAACATAAGTTGGAGAATTTTATTCCCCACCTGGCACCTTGCCTCTGTCCTTTTTACTGCCTGGTATAAAAAGGGCATATGTGGGACTGGGGGTCAGAACAGCAAGACACCTTTGAGATGGCAAAAATATTAGTGAAGCAGATGAAAGCTCTGGGCATCGCCCATGCAGGGCTACCATTTGATTTAGACGTGTCTGTGACTCCGGAAGACAGGGCTTGGGCACGGTGGCAGAGACAACAGAAGGGGAGAATCACCTAGGATTTCGGTCCCAGCTCCGGGAGGGATCAGAAACCCAATATACCTCCACAGAGCAACAGCTCCCAGCAGTGTACACAGCGGCCCTCCAGGTAGAGCCTCTCACACAGCAGCCAGTGGGTTGAACTCAGAGTGATTTGGCTGGTGATCACTCATGAGCCCTGGTCGTTAACCCTTTGCACTGATAGTTGGGTTGTTCTGAAGGGGTTAACCCTATGGCTGGGACAATGGGAAGCTGGGGGGTAAGATGATCATGGGCGTGTCCTTGTAGGGTCAGGGTATGTAGAGGGACACCTGGATTTGACTGCAAGAGCCTGAGGTCGTTCTCACTGTCTTTCACATCACAGCTCATAACACTCTGACACCACCGGGCAATCAGGAAGCTGATGTGCTAGCTCAGTTATGAGCCCTAGCAACTGATTCTTCAGTAGATACAGCAGGTTGGGTGCATAGGAAGAGAGGCTGCTGTAGTGCCCGGGTGGGATGGTGTATTGCCAAGGATGCCAGATTACCCTTCAAATACAGTGACTTGATTAATGCAGTAAAAGCATGTCCTGTGTTTATTCTAAACAATGCCTGAGTCAACTGCCGAAGGAGTCTGGGGCGATCCACCAGAGTTCCCAACCTATGAGGGATTGGCAAATTGATTATATTGGTCCCTCCCTCCAAATGATGGTTCTAAATATGCCTTCGTTTATGTGGACACTGCATCTGGCCTAACCCAAATTTTCCCGTCACAGTGCAAACCAGGCTGCCATCATTAGGGGATTAGAGAAGCTGAGTGCCGTGTACAGATACCCTCATCGAATAGACAGAGATAAGGGGTCACATTTCAAACGTCATGATATGCAAGACAGCAAAAGAACATGACATTGAATGGAGGTTTTATCTTCCCTATAACCCACAAATAGCAGTGTTAGTGGGAAAGAAAAATGGAATGTTAAAGCAGCAGATCAAATTACTAACAGGGGAAACCACCTTGGCTGGGTGGACTAAAGTACTATTCCGGGCTTTAATGCAATTGAATGGTCAACCAGTAGGCCCTGTTGCCCCATGTACCAGTCTGGGGACCCCTGCCATGCACCTTCCGTGAAGGTATGGAAGTTGAGGGAAGCAGCCATTGCTTCAACTCCCAGCATGGATCAACGTGCTATGCTGCTGAGAACACTGAGCCCCATCAGGCCTGGGAGAGACGTTATCTACTGGGATTTGCAATGGGACATCCCACTGAAACGGGTGGGTTACTTTGTACCCCTCAACCTCGATGGGGATCCCTGTGTCCTGCTGTAAGCTGGACCTGTTAGAATGCACTACACCTGCAATGGAACACGCACCATTGAAAGAGGGGAGAAGGTGGGGTCTGGCTATGCCGCCCCCGGTCGATCTTCTCATCCCTGACAGTGCTGCCTCTCCTGGCCAGCATAGATGGTATGCACAACCAGATCAAGTTCTTAAACCTGCCAACCTCATCTCCTCAAGGCTAGGTTGGCCATGTTCTGTTTTCCACTGGTGTGGCCATTTGGCCACTGTCCTTGTCCCTCTGTTTGCCTGGCGGACATTATAGCACACAGAGAAGCCCTTACTAAATTCACCCAGCAAGCTTTAAACGACAGGTGACAAGGCCTGTCCTTAGCTAACACTGAAATGTCCCTCACGAGAAAAGCTGTCCTCCAAAGTAGGATGGCCTTGGACATTACGACTGCCTCACAAGGAGACACCATTATCCAAACGGAAAGCCGTGTGTTCATACCTGATGAGTCTGTTAATATATCATCTTTACTAAATCACATGAGGACGGATGCAAGTAAAGGCCCTGAGTGACCCCTAACCTAGGGGACATAGCAAATCAGTGGTTTGGATCATGGGGCTCTGGATAGAGAAATTGTTACTTGTTTTGGGAATCATCTTAATCTGTGTTTTCTCTTGCATGTGCCTATGTTGTGCTGTGGTATCTGCATGCAATGCAGCCAGATAGCGGCCAAATGAGCCACCTCCATGCTGCTGAACCCCCTTGCTGACCACTCAGGGCACGTTTTGGAAGAGGGGTGTGTGACATTGTAAAAGATGGTCATAAGGGGTGGTGTGTTGGAGGAGGTTATTGAGAGGACATTACTGCCGGTTGAGCTTTGAGCTGATTTTCACCTGGGAAGCTCTGTGGGGGTTTCAAAATAACAATGTACTTGCAGGATGTGTTAGAAGAGCCCTGCTGGTCCCTCACTGCCTTGCTTGGCCAGGTCACTTCTGCTTCTTAGAGCCTCTCAGAGTAATGGAGATTCTACACTGGGATAAGATTGAATGTTGGCTGCATTGCCAAACAGATGGTTTGGGATAATCCAATTTACAAGGAAAGAAATCGAATTAGCTCTCCAGGGGTTTGCTCCCCAATGCTTGAGTGAAAACTATTACATTAGCTGCTCAGGCCTCTCCAGCATTCAAACTGAGGGTGGATGGGGGTGGGCTGGGGTGGTGGTGCAGAGGAGAGGACTTAGCTTAGTGGAATGAAGTCCTTAAACTCTGATGATCCCTGGCTTGGGACCCATGGACTTGAGCCGACTCTGGCATTGACTTTCCGTTGTTCACAGGCCCTCTCTGTAACTTCCCTTTCTCGAAGACCCATATGCATAAATCCTACTTGTCTTGGATTATGGTCACACTTATTCAGGAACACCACTCAACAGGCATATTTACTCCAAGAATGACACTGCAGATCCCCTTGGGGTGTAAAGACTATAGAGCAGGGCTCATCTAGGGTGGCTGTCCCAAATGGTCCTTGAACCAGTGAGCTCTAACCAGGGAAGATGTCCCAGGAAGTTCTTTCTGCCTAATTTCCTGTGCTTGGAAGGCCATGGGGTTCAGGAACATTGATATTACTCCCTTAGCCACAAGCACTGGAGTGGGACTGAGTATGAAAAAAAGTGCAATAATTTCAGAGATAAAACATTTTGAAATATTTTGGGGTTACGCATAGAAATAGTAACAATTCCTATTACTTTTACCTTTATTAGAGGTCCTCCCCTCACCCTTGCCACTCTCCATGACGAAATTTTTTTTTTTTTTTGCTTGGAGACTTACATTTTTATAAGCACTTAGGGATGGAGGGGATGTAGGAATTCCTTAAGTCCCCATCACTGCAAGAATTGTCACAACCCCATTTCCAGCCTCTCCTGGAGTCCCCTTTATATCATGGGGCCCACTACTCCTGGGAAGTGTCTCTGTTGGACAGCCCTGGTTTTAAGGAATTTTCTTTGTATTAAGCCAAAATTTGTTTCCCTGTGAATTCCACCCATCAGTTCTCATTGTGGCCTCTGAGATAACATATACCCCTTATCCACCATATAGCTCTTTAGATATTTGAAAGATTATTGTGTTGTTGGTTTCCTCCCTCTCACCCCCCAGGTTAGAATTCTTCGAACCTTCACTCTCCTCTTGGACAACAAGGATTAGGCCCCTCCCTAATAAGGTCTGTCCCCTTCAGGTGTCTATAGTTGGCTACCTTCTTTTTACAGGAGTGACCCCAGATGGGAGCATCACACCGCCCTCAGGGATGACCACTGCATCTGAGACTCGGTTGTCTCCTTCCATCTGGACACCTACCTCTGTGGATGGAGCCCAAGATAGCCTCACTTACGTTTGTGGTAAGCTACATTTCCATGTCTTTTTTCAAGTGAAATTGTTTCTCCATCCTGCATTTATGTAATGAGTTCTTCCAATGAAAAGATGTTCCAATTTGTTCCTGTTAAATCTCCTCCTATGATATTAATCCTGGGAAGTACCCTGTGTGAAATCGGAGAAAGATAAACCTGAATTCAAATTTGTATCTAGTATGTTAAGTGTATGATCTTGGGACAAATAGTTAACTTCTTTGAACCTCAAGTTCTCCAACTATAAAATGGAGTAAAACACTCACAACTCTTGTCCCTTTCCAACCTTCACCATGGATTGGAAAACCTAAATGCCCGTGTACTCAGCCTCCCCTAGAGCTATGAGTACCCAATGTTCGCTTTCGCTTAAGCTAGCCCATTGGTCTGTTACAACAAACTGAAAGACAAGTTTGGCCAATGATAAAAAAATGGAAGTTGGCTGCCAGTCTGTTGGGCGACGTTTTTACGTATTACCTAAAAGGAGTAGTTTTAGAGAGCATTTGTCCTCCCCTACTTCCTGCTATGAATGAAGAGATGGTTGGACCTGCAGTTACTACCTGTGACCCTGGTGGACAAGCCAAGAATCACAGAGATGCCATCCTTTTTTTTTTAAAAAAAAAAATTTATTGGGGAACAGTGTGTTTTTCCTGGACTTATCAGCTCCAAGTCAAACCGTTGTTTTTCACTCTAGCTGTGGAGGGTGCAGCTCACTGGCCCATGTGGGAATCGAACTGGTGACCTGGGTGTTATGGGCACTGCGCTCTAACCAACTGAGCCAACAGGCCACTCTGAGATGCCTAGATGCTATGTCAACACCTGTGGTGGCCCCCAGACTTAATATACAAGGAAAAAAATGCTATGATCTAAGTAGCCAAATGTGCTTAACCTACTCAAGCTACTTGACCTGTAAGGATCAAGGACTGTGGATAGCTTGATCTCACTTATTATTTATTTCTATTAATAATCCATTATTAATAGATTATAATCCATTATTCCAGACCCTGAGATCTCTTTGAACTATAATTCTATTACCCAAATTACTGGATATTTCTCACAGCTTTGTGAAATCTACAATATTTAATAATATTCCAAGTTATTTAAAACATTGACCAGGATAGGGCAAAGTGGGGCTCCCTATCCTACCAATGGAGACCTCTCTCCTTGTAGGGGGTGTTCATACCTGCTGAGGCTGCCTAACTGTGCTGTAAGTATCTACTTCTCCATCTTGTGCCCATGAAGCTCAGGAGATGCCCTAGCCTAACTTTCAGTGAAACAAAAATTCCCTGTACTCCTGGAGTGTCCTAATGCACTAGTTAAAACCCTCCTCCCAAGGGAAGTAGAAGCAGCATGAAATGAGCATTGGAATACACGTGGAGTCTTGGCTCCACCCTGGCACCTCTTGACTCCACTGTAGAGGATGAGACATGAGCTGTGGAGATGTGGCTCTTATCAGGAGAATGCCAAGAGTTTGGGGATTTTAAAGCACGTTCAGTCCTTGAAGGGCACCAGGTAAATAACCTTTTACTATCCAGCTATTTATTTTCAAATTTGTTGCCCTGGGCTGCTTTTGAACCAAGAGGCCAACATACTAAGCTGCCTATTCTTTTGCTCACAGAGATTCTTTCTGGACCCCCAGCTATTCCTGCAGCAGAGACTATTGCCTTTCTGTGACCTAAAACTTCCTAAAGGCCTTTGCTCCAAAAACCTTTCAGATCCTGAGGGCTGTGGGCCATCTTGGTTTTGCTTTAATTCCAGAGCTTCACCTGGACCTATCTGTCAGGAGTCAGGGCAAGAGAGTTCCACTGGATAGATGGCAAGGTAGACCAGCTTGCCCCTTGCCTGGTGGCTACCAATCTCAATGATCCCCTCTTCTATTCCTGGGCTCAGTCTACAAGGGTCAGAGGGTGGCCAGGTCTTTACTATGTGTATCCGTACCTGCAAGCTGACTGGACAGGGATAGATATTTGACTGAAACTGGGTCAGATTTTCTCTCCTAAATCTTGAAATGGGGCTAGTGGAGGTTGTCTCTGTGTAAGCTTGGGACTTGAGGGCCAGCACTTTTTCTACCCCATGTGGACAGAGTGGCAGAGATAATTGGTCTCTTTAGAGAGCAAACAGCATACAGAAGTGGAGAGCTGCAGGAGTTCCTTGCTCATGGTTCCAGGATTTTCCTATGGCTCAGTTGTGTTTCCGATCTTGGGTTCCATGAGATAACACCTGTGTTCTTAATAAATTGTTCGCTTTCGCTTAAGCTAACCCATTGGTCTGTTACAACAAACTGAAAGACAGGGTGTAACCCTTAGGAATTCCTCAATTTAAGTAGTAGCTATCTGTTATACTCACTCTACCCGTCTAGAAGTGTGTATGTGAGACCTGCTTCTCCTAGAGGGAGCTGCAGTATATATTTTTTATTCACAATATTTGTAAATATTGTGACTAATATTCACAAACAGTAAATATTAGAATAAAGCTGGGATCGTGATGCCATGACTTGAGTCTCATTCACTCTTATATAAAATGAACAGTTGCCCTATAATTTCTACAAACAGTAAAATTAGCCCTCAAATGCTCAAATTAATAAAGGACCTGAGGCCATAGAACAGCAAGACTCAAGACTCAAAAAACCCAGCTGATTTTTTAAAATTGTAGTAAATATAACATAAAAGTTATCAACTTTAACCATTTTTAAGTGTACAGTTCAGTGGCCCTGAGAACATTCACAATGTTGTACAACCATCACCACTATCCATTTACAGAAATTTTTCATCATTCCAAATGCAAACTGTGTACTCATTAAGACAATAACTCCCCATTCTCTCCTCCCCCAGCCTGTGGTTATCCTTAGTCTATTTTGGCTCCATGATTTTATTCTAGGTACCTCATATAACTGAAATCATATACTGTGTTTCCCCCAAAATAAGACCTAGCTGGACCATCAGCTCTAATGCGTCTTTTGGAGCAAAAATTAATGTAAGACCCGGTCTTATTTTAAGACTGTATCTTATATAATATAATGTAAGACCCGGTCTTATATCACATAAGACCGGGTCTTATATTAATTTTTGCTCCAAAAGACGCATTAGAGCTGATGATCCAGCTAGGTCTTATTTTCAGGGAAACATGGTAGTATTTGTTCTTTTGTTTCTGGCTTATTTCACTTAGCATAGTATCTTCGAGTTTCATCCATGTTGTAGCACGTGTCAGAATTTCGTTTCTTTTTAGGGTGAAATAATATTCCGTTGTATGGGTATACAACATTTTATCGATTCATCTGTTGGTGGATATTTGGGTTGTTGCCACCTTTTCGTTATTGTGAATAATGTGGCATGTAGGAACATGGGTGTTCTGATTTTTTTTGGCATTCAGGGGCCATTTTGATTGATTTACTTTTTTTTAACATTAAGAAAGAACCCAAACTGAATCAAGGAGTGGAAAATAAACACAAGTTTCCTATGCTTCTGTACTTACCCTTTCATAGTGCTTATCTCTGTCGTAATGTCCTGCCTCACTTTAAATTGCCCCCTAGACGACAGACATTCCACGCAGGGACTGTGTCTCCCACAATGGTGGATGAGTGAGTGGGCAACACGGGTAAGCGGAACTATGCTTCCCAGCGTGCCCTTCCTGAATGTTTTTGGAGCGGGAAGGAGATCCGGGAGACCCAGAGGGAAACGAAGCAGCAGTCCAGTCATTTTGCAGCTCACACAGGTTGTTGCTTTTTTGTGGTTCACTTCAGCATCTCTAGCTCCTGGACACCGTGTGTTTCACTACATTGCAGGACCCACACCACCAACATCAGAGGAACAAGAGCTGACACAGATTTTTATGTCTTCAAGGCTCCTGCTTGTGAGTTGCAGCTTGTTCTTATTCTCCCCCACTTTCCATCCATCTGTCCTTCCTGACTGTCTGCCCTGTGAGCTTCCAGCTCCAGCATCTGATGCCAAGACAATAGTCTGACAGAGAGTCTGCTTAACCAACTCCAGTGAGGGTCAGGTCAACCCCTTGTAGCAAATTCGCTCT
Source organism: Rhinolophus hipposideros (assembly GCF_964194185.1). Classification (NCBI taxonomy): domain Eukaryota; kingdom Metazoa; phylum Chordata; class Mammalia; order Chiroptera; family Rhinolophidae; genus Rhinolophus; species Rhinolophus hipposideros. Next base: position 23,566,550 of record NC_138055.1, on the reverse strand, counting down.
CTCAAATATTTAATATTCTGTTTCTCGAATGAAACCCTGGTGGGTATGTACTCATTTATCAACCAACAAACATTAACCGATAACAAATACTGAACAGCTACTGTGCAGCAGATGCTAGGTTCTAGGTGCTGGGGGCACAGCAGTGAATAAAACGAAGTCTTTGCCGTCAGGGAGCTCATGTTTACTGTTGTATCCGCAAGACACAACAGCGCTGCAAGAAGGAGTCCTGGGTTAGGTTCTAGTGTGGACTCTATTGACAACTGTGTGCCCTTGGTCCAAATCCCTTTATCTCTCCATGCCTTGATTTCTCCCATAATAAAGCAGGGAGATCAACCCTTCAACCTATTTCTCATATAAACGCAGTTAAAGTGAACAGCGGTTGAAAGACCATTTGAGAAATAAATAGCTCTAAAAAAAAAAATAAGGAAACAAAAAAAACAGCCCAGGATATTGTCATAATCTTTTATTATGTATCAAATTGTCTTCAACATAACTTACAATCTAATTAAATTTGATAGACTTTTTTTTTTTTTACCTATTTAAAGAAAAAAAATTCTCTATGTACAATATCTTTTGTCTAGAGTTTAGCAAATACAGTACCTTTCATTGCAGGATTTCTGCTTAACTTAATAAGCAAAAACAAATAACCAAAAATTATAAGCCAAAGCAAACCAAATCCCCCAATCTCTCAACTACAATATCAATATTGAATAAGGCATTAAAAAGACAAATATAGAATAATTTTTGTTTAGAAATGCAGAGTGAATACTAAAGTTAGTGGCAAAAAAGAAAAAAACAAACAATAAAAAAAAAAACACCCCAAAACAAAAATAAAACCCCAAGAAAATAACCAACAATCTTCAGGGGTAAACTTTCCTGCTCAGGAGTGCAAGCTGACTCTAGACCATCTCCCGGTTCCTGCGGATAGCACAGCACAGGATCATACTGAAGATCATGCCAAATATCTGGAAGACAGGAAGGAACAGGAGGGTGGCTTTGTGGAGGGGAAGACATGCGTCATTCAGGCCCGGCACAGGGGACCAGGAGAGTGGTGACCACAAGGCCAAATAAGTTAAATGTCAAAGCAGGAGAGACGTAAGCTAGATAATGGGAAAGATCACTGACTGGTGGGATTCTGATAGTCTGCAGCCACTTGCTAATGCAAGCTGCACGAGAAACTTCCCGGGGAACTTGTAGGGGGAGATAAGTAAGCTAGAGCTAAACTGAATGTTCAGATTCCAGCTATTCCAGTAGGCCACACAGGTTAGTACTTTCGCTTCCACCTTTGTGCATTTGTGTGTTTTATATCTATTTTAAAAGGTATTGTTATGTCTTTTACTGAAAGCTGCTCTAAGCCTTTCTTAGATGCAGATGAGAGGTGTAAATAACCACGAAGAAAGGAAGGAATTCTCTCTTTTGGGGGAGTCTTGCAAGGGGCAGAGGAGGGCTGTGTTCCCTACAGGGTTCTCATTACTCCCTCCTGGGGAAAGAGGAGACCCCAGGGAAACTTGTTGACCCTTGCTGGTTTCTGCGGGATGATTAGTAACAGAGTAGGTTATTTGAAGTTTTCAGGCTTTCTTCTGGCTGTGCACCCCTGGCTGCCTTTCAGGCTACAGGGGCAGGTGAAACAATTCCCATCCAGGTAGCTTTCACTGAACTCCTTTCTTGGGGAAAAGAAGAACAGGTGCGTGAGGAAAACATGTTCTGAGGATTACCCCAGGATAACTAACAGGTCTGGGTGATCTATATCCTTGCAGGGTCCTACATCCACGCACGGTCTGTGGACCAGCACCACTGGCGTTACCTCACATTCACCCCTAAACGTTAACGGTTGAGAGAATGGATTCTGGAGACACACTGAGAAGCATCGAATACCAGATGCTTCACTCATGAGCTGAGAGACTTTGATCAGCTTAGTCAACCTTTCTGTCTCTCGATTTCCTATTGTCTAAAATGGGGATGCTAAGTTCCCACCTTATAGGGATGGCGAGAATTCAATCAGTTGATAAATGTGCAGCAGTTAACACAGTGCCTGGCCAGAGCATGCGCTTCATAAATGTGAACTACTCAGGGGACTGTTCCCTCCAATGACCCACGCACTCACCATCACCACGGCAATCCCAATGCCCACAGCGCCGATGATGTGGAATTTGTTGTGGAAGACCTCCTTGATGGCCTCGGGGCAGGGCTGAGGGGGACAAACAGAGACCCTGTCACACACAATCTCTGAGCCCCTGCTCCAGGCATACCTTCTCCCTCCCACAGCACCCACAGCACACCCAGAGCACACCCAGAGCACTGATGGTGTCAGACAAAGGGTGGGGGATAGGAGTGTTCAGGTGTCTTGGCTGGTGGATGGAAAGGAGAACCGAGAGAGATATAGGAGGTGAGTCTCTACAATTTGGGCAAGAAATCAGGGAAGAAAGAGCGGTAAGCTCCTGCTTTGGGTCTGTTTCTTTTCTGGGTTAATTCTTATTATTCTGAAGTTTGGACATGAGCTGTAGCTTACAATCAGGAGCCTTTCACAAGTCTAAAATGCAGGAGTTCAGGACTCAGAGCACACCTTTCCTCGATGGCTTAAGCACAGGGTAAGCTGGGGGAAGCAGAATATGGGGCAGCAGTGGGCCATTCCAGGTGCCAAATCATTGCAGGCTGCTAGAACACTTTGCTGTTTCCCTGGTCTGGCCTTTGTTTTGCTGCCCTTGAGATGAGAGAAGCCCCCAAGCAGAGGAGAAATGAGATGGGCACCCTGGGATTTTCACAGGTAGAAGAGATATTTATGAAGTGCTAGGATACCCATCCTCCTGGAACAAGAGAACAGGTTGCACTTCTACCCTCGTGGGATTTGCTCAGAGTGAGTGGGAGGGGCACAAGATCTTGATTTTAAAGTTTACCTTCACTGAGATGCTTGTGAGTACATCCTTTTGGGGGCAGATGTCTGAGATGAATTGTTCCACTCCCCCAGCCACACCACAGCAGTTCAACTGCAGAGAGAAAGGCAGGGATGGGGATAAGACAAACAAACTAAAACAATGATTGAAATAGAGACGCATGGGGCTGGCATGGTAAGTACCCATGTGTACACATGTTCTGAAGACAGGTCAAAAGAAGTCTTTGTAAAGACAACATACCGCATAGTGGATGGCTTTCAGTGTTTCCCGCTGGGGCTCATCCTTGGATTTCAGCTTGAAGTAGGTGTCCTTGTAAAATTCCTGGAGTTCGTTAATCACCTAAAATGGACAGATGAGAGAGTAGCAGAATAAATGAACACACGTTTTCATGAATAAATGTCACCTGTTCCATCTTCTTCTCGCTCAGCCAACAGATTCCCGTGCTGGGAAAACGTTCCTTAGCAAACTGCCTCTCTCCCTCCCCTTCCTCCCACATCCTCTAGGAACCTGCTCCTGCCATTTTTCCTTCTCTTGTACACATGGTCGGTCCCTTTAGCCCCACTTGGCTCCTTTCCTTCTATCTATGAACAAAATGGAATCTCCTCAATCCAAAGAAGAAGAAGAAGAAGAAAAAACAAACAACAACAACAACAACCAAAAACCCAACTCCTGATCTGGCTAGTTCCTCAGGCTTCCATCTTTTTTTTCTTCTTAGAGACTTTGTAACTTTTGGCAAATTAACTAAACCTCTTTTCACATCCCTTTCTGCAAATTTAAAACAGAAATTATGTTTGTCCCTACCTCAAAGGTTACTGTGAGAATTTCAATGTGACATTGATGTTAAGGCCTCAGCACAACGTTTGGTCCAGAGTAAATCTGGAATAAGTATTAGCTATTATATTATAATATAAAGGATATATTATCATCCTCTTGCAACTGGGTACGTCCCAGTTTAATGGATGTCTGTCTCTTCGTTCTCCTATCCTCACAACATCAATTAACTGATCAACAGCCAGCATTTCTTCTTCAGCTTTCATAATTATCCCTTCCTATTTCCATGGCCGCAGCTTCTATCATATGAACAATTAAATCGTCCCCCACCCCTCTAGTGTCTCTCTTCTTTCCACTTTCCTGCTAAACATGACAAGACAGCCTTCCTAAAATATTGTTCTGACACGGCCCATGCTGGCCCATAACTCTTTAGTGGTTCTCCATGGGAGCCCAAGCTCAGCTATGCTCACACCCTTTCTTTGTCAGGGAGTACCCTGTTCTCCCACCAACTTTCCTCTTAAAGTCTTATCTCTCATTCAAGATTTAGGTCAATATCCCCTTCTTCATGAAGCCAGAAAGATTCCTCTTCTCCACCCCACCCTTTCAAATCCCATAGGACTTTTGGATATAAGTGACTTCTGTGACACCTATCGAATGCATGTCTTTCTGCCACACTAGATGGCAAAGGTCCTTAAAGTGGGGACCACAGCTCGTGCATCTCCAGACCCTGCAGAGCAGGTGGCTCATGGTGGCACACATTTATAGACTAGGTGAAGGAGCAAGGAGGTCCAGGCCACAGAAAGCCGTGTTTTCCTCAGCTGTCTTCCCAGAGGCGTTGGGGGAAGGGCTGCTGAGGTGTAAGACACACACAGACGCAATGACTATTTCCTGAACATCTACTATGTACCAGCACTTTTCAAAGAGGTGGAAGCAGTTGTTGGCACATTACCCACACAAGGTAGTAGAAACGCTCACATGTTCTGCCCTGGGGGAGCTCATGTTCTGAGGGTCATGTGGGAATGTGGGGAAATAAGAGGCACACTGGAAGCTGACCGAAGTGGCCAGCCAGGACACCCTTCCACCCTCATCAGCCTCATCCCCAAACTCCCAAACCCACATCACTTCAGGTCCCAAGAGATCTTACAGGAAAAACCTACCTCATTTTTGTGGGAATATCCCCAGATGGCCGCAGCTATTTCAAGGGCAAATATCACCAGGAGGAAGACAAAGAACTAGAAGGCAAAAAGAGGATGGGATGAGGGACAATCTTAGCCAACCAGAAAAATCAAAGGGTATTCTGGAGAACAAGGAAAAAGGACAAGTCTCTGGGGATTGGACACCTTGGGTCACTGATGAATAACCTAGAAGGTGCAGGGAAAAAGTTTACAGAACTGCGAGAGTTAAGCCTAGGTGAGGAGTGAAAGCTGTAGTAGGGAAAAGTTCCCATTCAGGAGGAAAGAAATGGGCACAGCTGACCCCAGAATTGGTGTTAATTAGGAGTCAGTCAGTGATAAAATATTATACCATTGCTCATTCACAAAAACCACAGAGATTTGAGGAAATAAAGCGAATACATTCTGGAATTTGAGGAAAATTTGAACAAATTATGAAATAAGAGAAGGCAAAGGTACCTGTGGATTCAGGGAAAAAAAGCAAACGTGGTCCTCGAAAAAAGGAAAAACAAAGTCCTGGCATTTAGTCACCTAAGATAAGACAAAGAGGCTCCAGAGAGGAAGAAGAAGAAGGCATCACTATAGGGGAAGAGGACAAGATGGCTGCCTGATAGGACACTGGGGCAGGGCCCAGCCTGGGGAGGCTGAGGCCAGCTCTTGCCCTTGGGGTACCCTCTTCACCCCATCTGTTCTATGAGATCTTGGGGGCAGGGAGCCTCGGAGTCAGAGTGGCTGTAGTGACCCAGAAGGGATACTCACCAATCCCAGCATGCACTGCGACTCTTGCACAGCCCCACAGCAGCCTAGGAAACCCACCAGCATCATGAGAGCACCGGCACCAATCAGAATATAAACTCCTGAGGGGAGAGGACAGAGGACAAGTCACGGAGACTTTAGTGTGGAGGCCCAGATATTGCCTGCAATTCCTTTCTCCATTTACATGACTCTGTGCTGCACCCCATCCTATTGCCCCTATCTCAAGGAAGAAGTGCCCTATCCTTAAAAAACAGCCCCCTCTACCTCTGCTCTTAAATCTCCTTTCTACCAAGTCCTCACTCCTACCTTACCCTCAGCCTTCCTATAAGACGCCCATTACCCCTTCACCAGGACAAAGAACATCCTTGGGAACCCTCAAATTCTAATCATGACAAACTGGTCCAATCTATCTGTCAGTTGTTTCCAGCTAGATGAATCTACTCATGCAAATTAAAACAGACCCTCCAAACTCGGGCTAACTTTCTGGGGGATCTGACGAGCTTCCTGCTGGCCTCTCCCTGACAGAAGAGGCTGTCAGAGCAAGCTTTCAGCAGGAAGGGGCCAGCTCTGCCTGTCTGCCTGTTTCCCAGAAGGGATGCCTCCTGCCCTGATGCAGATTGAAGGGAGTCAAGAGCAGTTAGGAAGGTACAGGCAGCTCACTCTAGTGCAAAGAAGACAGACTTGGTGTCAGGCGACCTTGATTTGGTCCCAACTCTGCTATTAACTGCTGTGTGATCCTGGGTAAAACACTTTCTCTCTCTTGGCCTCACTTTCCTTATCAGTAAAATGAGAGGTTAGTTGCTAGAAAATTTCAAAAGACCTCTTATCACAACTAAAGAGATCTTACAGTTGCCAATTCGGTTACTCCAGGTTAAGGGTGAAAAGGATTCTCACTGCTAAAGGGACGGTGAGTGACAGTTTATAAGCCCTCAATTTTAGTGACTGATGGAGAGGGGCCAGTGAGAAGGGCCTTGACTTCTACACCTCCTGTCTATGCCGACCACAACGCACATTCCTGGGATAGGGGATGCAGTGGAGCAGCCTTGGCCCTCTTCACTCTACAACCCCCAGGGAATGCCCCGAGGGGCCCATCTTGCAGTTATACTCTGGAGAAGCCACAGCTGTCCTGCAGGGACACCCGTTACCCGGCTCCCCTGACATGTAGGCCCCATGAGGAAACTGGCAGAAGTCCCGAGCCTCCCTGCCTTACGGGCATGCTCTGTCCACCCTCAGGGAGGCCGCTGCCACATGCCGAGAGCGCCAGTTCTGAAACCCAGAATGCCTGGGTTTTAAAGCCAGCCCTGTGACCCTGGGAGAGCCACTTAAATCTCTCTGTGCAATCCTTTTGTATCTTCAAAATGGGGAGGGTAACACTGTCTACCACGGGACTGTGAGGATTAAGTGACATGTAATCCAAACGTGCGTTAACAAATGCTAGCTGCTAATCCTACGAGTACAAAGGATGGGGGACAATTATTAATCACGGCGGTGAATTTTTATAAACTTGCTGATCCCTCCCTGCTGACTGGGACCAAGTGACTTCCTTGAAATAGGGGCTGAAAGTGAGAGAAAGTGTCCGTGACGTTTCCACACAATACACAACAGGATACTGCAGTGAGAACCCCCGGCAGGTGTCACAGTGACTTCACTGACTCACATCTGTACCCCCAGTATGGGCCGAGGCTTTGCAGGCAACAAAGTGTAGTCTGCCTGCAGCTGAGGCTCATGGGCAGCACCGAGCAGAGCGCACACAAGGGAGCGTTTGTGCCTCTCCCTTTCCCCCCACATCTGTCGTGATGTCAAGTCACGTGGGTTTACTGGCAAACCCTCATGTTGTATGAATATGGGTATTGTTCCCGTGCACGCCTGGCCCAGACTGGGCAAGGGGACAAATGCAGTTTGTCCTCCAGTCAAGTCCCATCCTCCCAGCAGTCCAATACTGTGGGGCCACAGGCTGGACCTAGAGAGGCAGTGCAGCCTCATGCCCGGGCCCTGATATGTGCACACCAGCGAGCTAAGGCAGTGATACAGCCCCAGTTTCTCTCCATCTTACATGGACAAAGATGAGTCACTTCTTTGAGCTTCATAGCAGGGGCTGAATAAATAGGGTTATTAAGAGATCAAAGGGATTTACAAGCATATGAAATCGAGTCGAGTAGGAATGAACAGACAGATATGTTTGCTAGAAGTCCAGATCTCATTTCATAAGCCCAGAGACACTGGCCAAAGTCGGTGAGTTGGGTTAGCAGCAACAGGGAGCAATGACAGGAAAAAGCATTTCCCATAGGGTGGGGGTGTGGGGAGAGGGAAGCGGAGGAGAGAGACAGAGAGAGAACTCCAAGTAGCCTTGGCTAATATTAAATATTCATTCTTGGGCCCAACAGATGAAGACTTCAGGACAAAGGGTCTTGTTGGTTTTAAATCTTGCCTGGGCAGCTGCAGATCTGGGGTGTTTCGGCTTTACCCTCTCCAGTTCCCTGGCAGCTGTTTATGGGGATTTTAGCAGCAGGTATAGGGTGGCTCATGTGTAAGCAGCAGTCCCGCCCCCGTCCCGGAAGCCATGGGACCATTGCAGGGCTTGGGCTGCTTCCTAAAAGGGCCACCCAGGGCTTCCCCTTGCAAAGCTCTTCCTAGCCTCCACCCTGAGCTGTCAGCAAAGGCTGGTCATGATAGATGACAAAGCGTTCCCCTTTATAAAACAACTGGATGTTGCCTTTCTGTCTGACTCACGGAAAAAATTATTCGTTACAGAGCCTTCTCTAGGCTTACTGTATTAATTTGCTTAAGGGCTGTTTATTCTGCTGTTTTTTCAGGCTGAAAAAACAGGCCTAGTCAGTCACACACAAAAAAAGCCCTCGGTATAGCAGTGGCAGATGCCAGGGTGTGCTTTACACCAGAAGTGGGGCATTCTTATTCACCGGTTTGTCAGGGCTCTTGGCTTCGGCTGGGGAGAGGACACATCAGCCTCCTGTCACCACCACAACCCCATCTTGCAAACAGCACTTACCATACCTGTTTGTGGGCAGAACAAAATCTGGCAGAGCTTCTGGGCTATACTTGCTAAACAATTTATTCTTTCCTGTTAACTCAGTCAGGGTTCCCAGGAACACTAACTGTTCCCAATAGTTGTCTCACTGTCCCTTGATGGCTGTTCTCATTAATGAGCACCACAGTGAACCCCATTTGCCAAACAGAGTTCTCTGCCTCAGAGAGGTGTGAGTCTGTATGCTCTGCCGCTTTGGGGATGGGGCAGACGAGGCAGTGTGACAAAACAAGCTGGCCCAGGCCCCAAACTGGAACAGGGAAACCAGCTCCCTTTGGGCAATGCTGTGTCCTGGAACGCATCAGTACCATGTCACAAAAGGGGAATGGTTCTCAGGAGGGTAGATGACCCCGGCCTCTGGTTGGAGCCCCCCCCAGATGCCCTCACTCCGTGGCTGTGGTTCTGGGAGGACACCAAGGAATAAAGGGCTGCTGGCCTCAGACCAAGAAAATGAAGTTCCCCAACATGTTTGCAGCCTGGGATTATAGATGCTGCTGACGGGCTGAATCTCCCAGGGCCTGAACTGCAGAGAAGGCCCATATAAGGCTGTCTGTCAGCTGTCAGGGATTCATGCTGGACTGTTTTGAATGTTGGAAAGTTTCTTTTTCACTTGCTTCTCTGTCTGATTATGCATTCTTTCTCTACTTTCAAAGCTGTGGTCCCACTAGAGAAAAGACACCCTGGGTCCTTCAGGTTTCCTGATGGGTCAGCTGTGGGTTGTCTTACAATTGGTTAGTACTCTTGTGCAAGGGATGGTCATTCTCTGATGTCAGGAATAGAGCAGGGATAGAGCTGGCACCAAGGCTGGTGTCACAGACTGAGGGGGAAGGGGACACAGAATATAGCTTCCTTGGCACTTTGCCTATGGATGACAATCAGTTTCCCAAAGCACTCAATGAAGTGCAGGGCCCAGCCAGACCCAGGCCCACTCAGGTGACTGGTGTTCCAGTGTCACTTGCATCACCTTCTGTTCCCTGGGCTTCTACAAGCAAAGTCTTCAAAGCTGAGCCCTTTCCCAGCAGGGGGTCGAGCTGCAAAGGGTGCATTTCCTCTGTTTGAGCTAAGGGGGCAGTGGCCACTGGCCCCCAACTACAGATTGCTGTGTCTCTTTGGGATTGTGCCTTTAAATCCCCATCCTTGTCACTTCAGGTCAGACCACTGGCCATCAGGGGTCCCTGCAATGACTTGGGGGCCCTGAATCCTCCTGAGATTCCCAGAAGTAGGCCCTGGCTCCCAGAACTGTGTGTTCACCATGCTCCTGCCACTCTGCATGACTTTCCCAACTAGCTTCTGATGGCTGGGGCCAGCGGTTCTTGGGGCTTGTCTGTCCTGACTACAATTTAGGTGAAGTTAAAGGCCAAAAGAGCCTCCACACCACTGCCACCTGTGGGGAATGTCCAGTCAGTGGAGATATTTTCTATTCCTGCATGAAGAGTCCTACACATAATTTAGCACAGGTAACATAAGCAGCAGCGTTCACAGGTCTGGGTTCAAATCCTAGCCCTGCCTCTTGAGGGGTATGTGGTTGGGCAGGTTATTTAAACTTTCTAGGTCTAGGTTTCTTCAGTGATGAGATGGGAATCATTCCATGTACCTTAAAGAGTTACCAGGAATACATTATATAACGTGTGAGACAGTGAATGACACACAAAGAAAGGGTTCAAAAATGTGTCTTCCTCCCAATTCTATCCACTCACCAGTGAGATCCTTACCTCCCACATCTAAAAATATATAGAATTAGCCAGAGTCCTAGATAATAAAAGTTGGTGGGAGTGGCCAGAGCATGGAGCCAGGCCCCTTGCAGAGAACAATGGGAGACACATGTAGCAGGAGGTATATGCCAGGGGCTTGCCTTGGGTCCTGCCTAAAATGGGTGCCAACTAGTCCCACATTCCTTCGGGCAGATCTGCTCTCCCTGAAGAGGGTTCCTTCCCCCTCCCCTGGTGTGACATGACATGATATGACACCTCATGACGCAGAGGGCTCATGGTCTCCCCTCAGCACCCGCCTCCACTGCTCCAGCTCCACAGGATAGCATTCCAGCCCTGCCACAGACTCACACATAAAAAACGCTGTTGCTAAAACAAGTCAGGGCGCTATGGAGACTTGATCCCTAAAAACTATGTGCAGCTTTTTTTTTTTTTTTTTAAATATACATGTGCTTTTCTTTCCCTCACTTTCTTTCTCACAATAGGGAGGCACACCCTAAAAAAACCCCAACTAACTGACAACAACAAAAATTAATAAAAGCAGGGAAACTATGCACAGAGCCAGGGTGTCATGTAACCAAGCAGGCTATGCCAGTCTGCACGGCTGGCCTCTGGCGGGTGGAAACGGGGTCAGCATGTCAGCAGCCACCGTGCTTTTCCTGAAGGCCTGGGTGATAAGTCCCTTTGGACTGTTCCCATCTTGTTTTAAAAATAACTTCTTTGGTGGGCGGGAAGGAAGTGACCAAACTTATACTTTGAGCCTGATGACATGATAGCACCATCCTAAAAATACTAGGGGGCTGCTGTTGCTTCTCACAAATGAAATGTTTCCTGTCTCCAAACCAGCCGGGAAGGAGAGCCACAGATTCTGTACTTTAACTCAGAAACCGGGGAGTGGGGTTTAACAGGCCTCAGTGCTGCTACCTCCTTTTAGAGAGGTGCTTACGTGATGACACAGCGGTGAAAAGTGACAGTGAGGCTAGAAAAAAATGCCAGGGAGCCTCTGTGTACAAAGAAACCTGCTAAGTCAAGTCAGGCTTAAATTGGACACCTTCGCCCTAAAGCAAAACACTTTGGAAAGCAAACATATAAAAATGGAACGACCATGGCAAAGTTTCTTAAATTAAGGCGATGATTAAACCTAAGAAGAGAAGAAATGAAGAGAGAGGACCAAGGAGGAGAGCCGAGGTCCTTAAATTCTCGAGGGGCAGCAACTTTGTCAAGGCCAACTTCACGTCAGAGAATGGTCAAAATGCCAGACTCAAGTCGGCATGAGAAAAGAAACCACATCAGTCAAATGCAAATGCATGGGCAGAGCTACACAAAAGCAAAGCTCAAAAGAGCCATGACTGGCCACTGTGGCCAGAGCAACAGTCTTTCCCAAGGCAGAGGTCCTGGGTCAACACAGAATCTCCACAGTTGGAAGAAGTACCACGTCTCCCCCACCCTCACCTGTGTAAAAGCTGGAATGATTGTTTTCTTGCTCGAAGATGCTCTTGGTCTGAGAGTCGAATCGGAGCCATAGTCCAATGGCAAGGACTGCAATTCCGGCAAGCTGCAAGCAATACAGAAGGCTGGCGTTAATTAATCCCGGCTGCCAGGGAGAGCACGGTCCCTGAGTGCCAAAGGCAAGACCACCCTCGGTCTCTGCTTCTCACCATGAACCTGGAATTGCAGCAGCTAGTGTAGGGGTGGGGATGGGGGAATCAATCCATTTGCTAAAAATATCAGCAATCTGGAAATAAACACTTACCTACTAGCAGTACAGCAGTAGAATGGATATTTTATGGACAATGGAATACTATACAGCAGTTAAAATGAACAGACTACAGCAATGTGCAACACTATGAGTGCATCTCATGGTGCTAAACAAAAGAAGCACAAGCAGGATTCTGTGTAGTTAAATATTACCTTTAAGGGGTGTATAGAAAAGACAAAGGGATAAAAAGGAAGTGATTATCATAAAGTCAAGGGAGTGGTGAGCTGCAGCTGGTGGGAGGGATTTCTGACTAAGGAAAGAGCACAGGGTGGGGCAGGGTCTAGGGCACTGGCCATATCCTAGCTTTTGACTTGGGTGGTAGTGACACGGAGATTCACCTCATAGTTATTCTTTAAACTGCTCATGTTTTAGGCACTACTCTGTGTACATACCATACAATAAGAGAAACAAAAACGTTGATCGAGGAACATTCCCAGGCACCAATGAGGGCAGCTGTGAGTCATCAGACCATACTGCTTAGTGAATGGCGTTTCTCCCCTATGTTGTCCATATTTGGTCCTTTCCCTTTTCACACAAGGAAACCTTACAAGCTGACCTGTCCAATTCCAGGTTTTAGGCACATGCGTCCTTACAAGTGACCCTTATAAACATCAGACAAGAAGCCTCCATGTCATCTTCCAATCTTATGAAAATCCCATTTCAAAAGGTGGGCAGGTTGAAATACTGGACCCTAAAGGGCAGACTTTTCCAGTAAGGAGCCGAACTGAGGTGCCAAATCCTGGCCTGGCACTGTTGAACTAGATGCCTGCAGAGGTGGCCTCCCGCCAAGCCCTCCCCAACAGCAGCGCAGCTGAGCTCGCCTCTCACACTCGTACCAGGGCTTGCTGGGGAGTGACTCAGGCTGCAGTGCAGTGGCCAGCTGGACACATAAGGAAGGGGGGGCTCCAGGCCAACGCCCAGGCGCCAGGTTTCACTGGCCCATGTTCCATGCAGCCTATATCAGAGCCCTGCTCTTCAGGAAGCTTGGTTATTTGCCCCGGAGCTGGGACAGCCCGTGTGTGGACAGGCCTCTCTTTCCTTCCTTCTTTGCTCCTCTCCTTTTCCCCATGACTTGGTAGTGGGTTTGGATGTGTTGGGTGTAAGGGAGGTGGCAACAGTGGAAAGGGTGACCCAAGACCTCAGCCTGCAGTAGAGTCAAACCCTTGCCTACACCCGCAGTGGTGTATGCTGCCCTGGCTGTGTTTCCACAGTGAGGGGCTGGAATTCCTGGCTTAGAGTTCCACTGCTTCAGTTTTCCCACCTGTAAAACAGGAATGGGGAGATGTGGCCCTTCCTTGCCTTGTAAGTATGGTGAAAAACAAAGGCGGTTATATATTAGAAGTACTAGAAGTATTAGAAGTTATCGTGAGAATAACTTTATTAGCATGCCTATCACCAGTACTGCGCTCCTTCCCCCTTGGACAGTCACTCAACATCTTCCCAAACCTCTCAGTCCGCATCCCAGGGAACGAAAGACCAAACATCAGTAAGAATAGCACAATGCCACAGGCTCCATGGCTGGACCATGTGGAAAAGAACAACTCATGGATGGCAGGCTTGAAGGAGCAGAAATCTTAGAGTTAAAACAAAACAGAGCTTTGGGTTCAAGCAAATGTGGCAGGTTTTCCTTCTCATTAACAAAAGACATGCAGCTGAGTGAGGGTCTTCTGGCCTAACCCAAAGATAGCTGACATGGCTCGTGAGTCTCTCTCCCTTCTCCAGCCTGGACACTCTGTTTCAGACTGGGTTCTTTTGACCTAGGAGCACTGCTGTTAGAGCAGGGGCATAGTGGGGCCCAGCTGGGACATCCCCATGTACTGGGTATTAGACAAGCACATGCTAAGTACTAAGTGGGTCCTGACTCCATGGTGGGCAGGCTCGGCTTAGCTCCCCCGCGGTCTGGGAGAGTTAAAAGAAAGTGATGCTTTTCTGCTCTCCCCACCCCAGTACATGGCAACTGTGGGGACAGAGCCAGGAGAGCAGTTTCCAGGCTCTCGGCGTCACATGGAAAGGTGCTGGCTCTGGTAGTAGATGCCCATCAGCTGTGACTAGTTGGTCGTCAGCTGTAACCAGTTAGCCATTAGCCACTGATATAACTGCCGTGGCTACGTTGGTGGGTTGGTTGTTGGTTGGTTGGCAGAGAAGTGGATGGTGGATTGTGGATCTTGTGGCTCCTGCTTCCTGTCTCCAACCCAGCCTCCAGCGAGAATATAGTGGTATGACTCCCCTATCTGTGGCTCCATGGGTGTTCCGTTTTGGCCTTACCATGTCCTGCGTTCTTACATGGGGAGCGGGACCAGAGACCCTGCGTGACACCCTGCGTGACAGCAACTCACTCAGACCTCTGGAAAATGGAAGACTGAGGCTGCTGGCCTCCTTGTGGACATGAAAGCATCAACCCGAGAACCCTGTAGACTAGCGCTTCCTATACTAGTTCCTATACTAGTTCTAAGTTTTGGTTAGCACTTAGCCACAAACTTTTTCCTCTCACCCTATCTCGGTGGTGCTGCTGCGGAGGGGACCTGGGACCTGAGAGCGGCAGTGTCCCTTATTGTCCTTTCTGCTCTAGGCTTGTGCTTATCAAAGAATTATGAAGTCATCCTACTCTCCCTGCTGATAAAGTTACTCACCCACCCCCTCCTCTGCTAGGAAAATTCTTAAACAAGTCACCATGAAAAGAATAAAAACAATCCCATCCAAAAGAACTAAGCTACACAAGATGATGGAAGGCTACATTGTACACAGAAGCTTTTCACGGACAGGAGCAGAGTCTCTTTGGGACTGACGCCATGCTTGGACGACAGATCTCCCCAATAAGACCTGCAACGGTAAAGCCTCTTCCATTTTATAATTTCAAGGATTCTGAGCCAATTTGCAAAAGTCCAGTCATTTATCTGGTCTACATGGACAGGGAGCAAGGACATTGTTCTGGAGAACTGGAACCAGGAGGGGAAAGACTTCCGGCCTTAGCCTGGCCAAGGACAAGGTCAGATATAGGAATTGAGGGTCCCACATGTTTGGACCCCACCCTGAAACTCACATCATGCTGATTGGTTTCAGCCAGAAACTTGACTGAATTGAGAAGGAAAAGCAGCTGGCTCTGGATAAATGGAAAAAGCAGTAATAGATCTCAGTCTCATACCTGAAACCTCACCATAGAGAGGGGTACAGAGGTCAGGGCCCGGACTGGGAGCACTTGGTTCAGCAAAATCACAGAGCGATGAGCCCTTCTTTTTTGATTGGATTATTAATTGGCTTGAGGAAATGTTGTGTAAGCCATTAGCTGCCCCATTTTCTGTAATGCTATTGGAGAGATTGCTTCAGTTGGCGGGGCCATGATGGCTTGGGGAATCACAGGGCCGTGAGACACATCACCATGTCTCACGGTTTCACCGTGAGACACATACTAGGTAATTGGTGCCACCTAGTAATAGCTTCCACTGTCTGTACAGGCAGCAGTACCTAAGGGGTTCAGAGCATTTCCCAGGAGAACTTACTTTTTGGGGTGCACAGACGGGCTCCCCAACCCCCACCTGGCTCTCGCCCCCAGCTATTTCAATACTAGGAGAAACCAAACAGGAAGGGACTAGCAAGAACCAAAGAGAGCTTTGACCTTTAAAAAAGGGCGTACAGTCAATGATTAAGGGACTCCATAAAATAAGAAAGTAGAGTCTGGGAGGCCAAGAAGTTGATGGTTTCCTGCAACGTTAAGAACTGATATATGGCAGGAGTGTTGCCACACAATTGTCATGGCTGCTGCCTCACTCTTGCCCATCAACGTAAGATCGGAGCAGGTCTGACGTGGATGTTCAGTTAGACAACTTCCTGCTCACAGAGCCCGCAAAAGCGGGCAGCTACCTGCCCAAGATCACCAACTGGTCTGGTGCCTCTGCCAGGCCCCGGCCCTGCCCACAGCCTGCCTGGTTACCTCTCTTTTCTAATTGCAACTAAAAGGAAACATTTTGGGAGCTTCCACTGTCTGTACAGGCAGCAGTACCTAAGGGGTTCAGAGAAAAGCTCCTTTGCCTTTGGGCCGGAAATGGTCTCATACATTTGATAGCATAAGGGGCAAAAGGATAGTTTTGTTCCCCCCATTGTTTTATTGGAAATTTCTTCATTTTTCTCCCCAGAAGATAGGCCATGAGAAAAACACTGAGGACATTCAATTGAGGACATTCTACAAAATGCTTGACCAGAACCTCTCAAAATGGTCAAGGCCAGGAAAAACAAGGCTAAAATTCTCAAGTTTCAGACTAGGTTATTTCCGACAGTTCAAGAAACTGTCATAGACCAGAGGAGATGAAGGAGACATGAAAACTGACGTGTGGTGTCATGGATGGGATCCTGGGACAGAAAAGAAGACATGACCGGAAAAACCAGTGAAATCCAAATTAAGTCTGGTTTAGTCAATAGTAATGTCCCAATGTTGGTTTCTTAGTTGTGACAAATGTACCCGGGAATGTAAGAGGTTAGCAACTGGGGAAACTGGTGGGTCTATCAGGGAATTCTATACTATCTTTGCAACTTTTCTGTAGATCTAACACTATTCTAAAACTAAAAGTGTATATATCTACGTAAAGAAGATGGGGCCTCTCTTTCAAAGCTTCGTCTCCTTCAAGAACCTGCTCCATTAATCCACCCCTTCCTGTCTCTGTACTCTGTCTCTGCCACTGTTTCATCCTTTGCCAACACACATCGGCAGGGCTGTCTATCCTAAACAAACAAACACAAAAAAAACCGAAAACAAACCCTCTCTTCCTTCAGCCTAACTCTAAAAGGATGCAGACAGCTTAGGTTGGTCACCAACTTTTAAGACTTCTGATCTGTCTTACATGTTTTGATCTCGCAGCACCATGATAGCATTGAACCCTGCCTCCTCCATAGATGGAATCACTCAAAGTTTCCCAAATAAGTCTTGTGCATTCCCCCCTTCCTGGAATGCCATCATAGCTACCTAGGCCTGCTACTGCCCCACCAAGATTTCCTTGCTCTCCTCCCACGCAAATGCAGTCCTGAGGGCTTCACATTTGTTCTTCTCACCAGCATCCTCGCACCCTCCCTTCTTCTCATGCATGTGCTTGTCTCAGGTGTCACTAGAGTCTACACTCCTTGAGGGCAGGGTCCTGCCCCATCCACATTTTGGACAAAACAGTCATCAGCATATAATTATTCCACAAGTGAATGATTACTTCAATGAAAGAATCTTTGAAACCCACCAGAGTTTCCTCTCCTGATTCTCTTCCCTCAGACAAGCCTCCTTTCCCATCTGGCTTTTCATCCAGATCCATCTTCTAATATCTCACAACAAAAGTGGCAAACTACCAAGAACAATTGCTTGCCCAGAGAAAATACTGAGAAAGCCCCACAAGGGTACGTGATGAATGTCACAATGAGATGTAGGGGCACGTCCACACAAAGACTTTTGAAAATGAGAGTTTATAAAAAGTTCATGCACTGCTGTCCTCACCCGCCAAAGGAGTCCAGTTAGACACTCTGATTTTTGGCGAGCACACAGGTAATCCTGTCACCTGGGGCTTATGCTAGCTTCAGGAGACATGAAAACCCAGCACTGCCCCAAGCTCAGGCTCAGTTTCCTGCTTATCGCCTCTCTCACCACTAAAAGCACAATGTACTAAAGGCACCCACGCAGAGCTCGGGACTTCAGTGAGTCATACCACAGTCTTGCTACAGGGACAGCTCAAAAATCACTCACTGAAACACACCTGGAGTTAAAGGAAACATCTCCATTCCAAAGGAGGATTGAAAAAAAAATCAAAGAGTAATGCCGCTTAGAAGCACCTCGGCTGCTCTGGACCCCACACCAAGTTTGCAAAACTGGTTCCAGTTAGAACCTGAGGAGGTATTTATGTACAGGCGGCCCTATTGATGGAAACACTTGGAGTAAGAAAACAGAAAACAACTGGCTGATGAGGTTACAGCGTGTGCATGTGTGTGTGTGTGTGTGTGTGACTGTATCCCATCCCTCAGGTGGAAAGAACCATGTCTGTCTGTGGGACAAATCCCACTTCGAAGAAAATCCCTGTAATGGCAAACAAACAGGGTGGTCTTGACAAGGCTCCATTTCCTCCAGGTCCCTTCTTCTGTACTATGAACTGACTGGTCCAATTTTTCTTTTTAAAGGATAAAATACTCATTACGCTTTCTCTATCCCGCTGTCTCAGAAAGCCCAGAAAGTGGAGAGCAGATCATTCTCTACAGTGTTTTCTCTTTGAGGCCGACCTCAGACTCGGTCCATCTGCTACTTTGGCAGGGGTTGGAGGTGGGCAGTGGTGACAGGATCGGGTTGGGGAAGGAAGGAATGGTTTCTTTCCTACGTCCCTTTGTCCTCCTGGAAAAGCAATGACTATTTGATTACTTTGGTAAGCCTGTGGTCAAAGAGATGCTGCAAAAGTTTTCAGTAAGGGGCAGGTGGCATAACAGAAAGAACGGTGAGCATGGAGCGGGAGACCGTGGCTCTGCCACCTGGAACTTGCATGCCTGTGCCACCCAGGGCCTAGTTTACATGAGGTGGATGTCAGAATCACCTGGGGGAACTCTAAACATGCACCGCCTTGATTCTGTCACACCTCTGTCGAGAAGGACAGGACCAGTGGAAGGGCGTGGACTTGGGTCTCATTCTGGTGCTGCCACCTAGGAGCTGCACGACACTAACCACTTTCTGTGGTTCTCATTTGTAAAAAAGAAAAGTGTGACACACATCATGCCTTTTATTTAGGTCGAAGGTGAGGATTAAATGAGATGATGCAAGTAAAACACTCTGAAAACCGTGAAATGCCAGCTAGATTCCGTAGGGAAAAATATGAAAGCGACAATAATAATGGCCCTTGAGAAAGACACGAGACGACAGTGGGGCAATTCATGGCTCTTGGCAGACAACAGTAGTATGTCCTCCTGTGCTCTGAGATGGTGGCTGGGCAGGAGCGAGGCAATTTAGGACACGGGGGTTCTGTTTTCTGGTTTCTGTGAGACTTAGTGTGAGTGTTGTGTGGTGGGGAAGGTGGATAAATTTACCTTCTTCACACCCAAACCCTGCTGCCTCCTGGAGCTCTACTGGGATCAGATGGGAACGGCCAAAGAAAAGTGGGGAAGGAAGGTTAAAAAGGGACTGTTGGCCAAGACTGGAGGCCTCTGTCCTTCCTTGGATCAAAGACTGCGTCCGTGGGCGAATTAAGTCTGTACAAAGGAGTTAGTAAGGGAGCAGATCACAGAGAGGGAGAGGATTTTACCTCTTGCCTTCCTTCAATAACATACGTATCAGCCGTGAATTATTGTTTTTTAATGTACTTGACTTTGGAGAGCTCTTGGCATAGCTGCCCACGGCACCCAGGAAGTGAGCAGGAGACTGAATACCAAGGATGCAAGTTTACCCTAACCGGCCTTTTCTGGGCCCCCAAATACCAGCCACGCTTTAAGAAAGCCTCAGAAGTGGAGATAAGAGAATCTATGTTCACACAGGCTTCAACAGTTAAAAACAAGTCAGGCCACCCAGACCTGTGGGCTCCCGGCCTCACCCATCTCCATGGCAACCCTGGCTCACCACTGAATGCCAAGCCTCTGATGGGTTGATTCACTGTCAGGAGGCTGGGCCGGGCACTGCCAGCAAGAACAAACAGGCGTCCAAGCCTCAGTGCCTCTTCTAATCCTCTCGTGCTTCCTCCTCCCCCAAGTCCAAATGAGGGCTGGAGCTGTTGTCTTTGGAAGGGCGAAGCCCCTTGGGTAGGCAGGAGCAGAGATCTCAGAGTCCTCCCCTACCCACCACACAACGCGACAAAAACCAAACTCCACTCTGCTGAGCAGAAAGGACTGCCATGACTTGCTTTCCTTGAGGCGCGCCAGATGATCTGATGCGCACGCCAGTGCGAGAGCCACTGCTCTGGGCTTCATTTAAACACTGAACAATCGGGAAGACACGGAGAAGCTCTCGCTGGCGGTTCTGAACCCAGAGATTAGCTTTTTAAATGCCAGTGTGGAAGGGCATGAAGCCATGGAGCGGGGGTGAGCTTTCTCTGGGTTCAATGTTCCTGTGCTTGTCAGGGGGAGCTCACAGGCTCAGTCCAAGAGGGAGCAGAATGTCACCATCCTACTTTACACGGTGATCTGGAGAGTGTGGGCTCAAATGCCCTGCCTCGCATGGTAACGCCATGGGGACTGGGTCTCGGGAACACCTTGAACTGCTGCTCGGTGACAGTTAAGGGGGAGGATACAGGACAAGTAAGCAGGGAGGAAGCAAGTGAGACACTGTTGGGACAGCTCCACTTTGAACCCACTGAGCCTGGGAAGTCATAGTAAGTGGTTCAAGTTAGAACCTGTATGTGGCTTCCAACTACACATTCACCACCCAAGGCCAGCCCTGCGAATGCCTCTCCCCAAGAGGCCAAAATGATTCCTGTAGCCTCTGAAGCAAGGCATTCTTGGTAAAAACTTCCCCCTGATTTCTGCAGCCTGTGTTCTCCCTAGGCCAGCCTGCTACTATGTATGAGAGTGGACTCTTCCTGAAATCACCCTAAATTCTAAAAAGAAAAAAAAAGTAATGGAAGAATACATGGAGAGGCTGACGGTGAATGACATAGGTTATCTAGCTTTAGACCTGGCAGGCTTTTCTGTCCATTAGCAACCCCTCTGGAGGCTCGGGAAAGGCGAGTAAATATTATCACAGTAACAGTTACTATCTATGTGCGTCCCACATTATTGACATACTTTATCTCATGTAATCCTCTCATCTCCCTTATTTCATAGATGAAAAAGGCTCTGAGAGGTTAAGCAACAACTTGCTCAAAAAGACACAGCCAGCAGGAGGCAGAGCTCACAGTGACCCAGATCCACTCAGTTCCACTCTTCCCAGCTGTGCCGCCTCCCCCCCAGGAGGTGATGGGGCAGAATGGGAACCCCTAAGAACTTTTCTTGGGGGACAACAGGGTAGTCTGTACATGTTGAATTTGGCAAAATGTTTTGACCTAAACCTTAACCTGCCTGCTGAGGCTAGGCAATTCAGATTCAGGGCATCAACCCCAGCTGAGGGAGAAAGGGAGGGTACCGACCACTAACTACTCCTTTGGTTTTTTCTCTCCTTCCCCTCTCCCTCTGTTGCAGCCAGGAGAGGTGGTGGTCTCCAGCCTACTGTCATGGGGTCCCAGGGATAATGCAGCCTCTAAGGCCAGCTCTCCCTTCCTCTCTTTTTCCCCATGGTGTCCACATAGAAGCAATGGTGACTTTGGCTCTGCCCCCCTCTGGGAACTGCTTCAAGGTGTCAAGAAAGTTCTAGATAAGAGGAAATCATCCCATTTTGGGAAGCACGAGGAGTGAACTGAAGGAGAGATGCTGAGGGACCCTTCTTGGTTTGGAGGTAGAATAGATTTTTATTTCAATTCCTGTTCAATTCTCAGTTAGACTCCATGAGGGGAGCCCTCTGCCAACTGGGCAGCGTTTTGGGGCCATTTTTAGCAAAATGCAAAACTAGTACCTCTTCTCACCCACCTTTCCAAGACTGGGGGAACCTGTGAAATGGGCATTTTGTAGACAGACAGAAAGACAGGTCCTTTAATATCTTCTGAAAGGGATGAAGCCTAGTGGTAAGGTAAAATTTTAGCTTTGAGCAATCCTGTATCATGCAGCTTTACAGAACAGAAGCAATAAGTAATGGATGAATGTGAACGTTTAGGCCAAACTCAATCCCTGAAAAATTCTAAGGAGAGGTATTATAATAGTAACTCTGCAACAGCTGCAGAAGCCGACGGCTGAGCTCTTGCTATGAGCCAGTCACCATGATAATAGTTTACATGAAATATCCCATTATTCCTCCTAATGGTCCTAAGACTTTGGTTGTATTACCTTCATTGTGCAGATAAGGAAAGTGAGGCTTAAGGTGAGTCACGAATTTGCTGCCTCCCCATCAAGGAATCTGCATTTCTAACAAGTCAGCTTCCCCCTTTCCCAACAATCACTCTGTGTATGTGTGTGTGTGTGTGTATAGTAGCAGAACCCCGCCTGTTATAATTGGTTGCTCTTTTACACATCATGGCAGGTTGGGAGGTCAACAATGACAATAAAATCCAACCATCCTGGAGAAGCCAGGAGCCAAGTCCTTGGAAAGGTCAACTTCTGTCTCTTGTGGCCATTTAGTGCTCCGAACACTGAGATCATGGCACCTACCCCACCACCTATATAATTCAACATTAAAAAAAATAAAAATCAAAATTGTAAAATTAGTATAATTTCAAAAAAGTGCTTACTTTTCCCATGATTCCTTGAGCTTGCCTGCATTACTGGTATCCTAAGCACATTCTTGATCTACCCCCGATCCTGTAGCCTTCCTTTCTGGGGAATTCTAGTGCACTTGGGGGCTTCCTAGGGGCAGGGGTGATGATGGACCAATAGCTACCGCCTGTGGGCGCCATCGTCTTGCTAGGCCTGGCTCTTTTTGGCAATTGTGTTTGAATGTTCATGACTGGCCTCAGGCTAGTGTTGGGGCTAATGGGCACATTCTCTGAAGGAGCAAGTGAGAGATTTACCAGGGAGCAGATGACTAAGGGGAGACTAGAGTTCTATTGTAAGGTGGTGCCAACTCCTTCTGAACTTAAGAGGGCTCATGGGACTGCCTGATAACATTTGAGTAATTATGACCATCCGTGTTTAAGATGAGGAAACAGGCTCAGAGAGGTAAAATAACTTGCCCAAGGTCACAGAGCAGGTCTGGAAAACTCAGCTGTCAACTCTCCTGTCACAGGCACAGCACGTGCCTGTCTCATCCCTGATGGAAGGAAGGAAGGGAGGTAGCTCGGTCTCCTCTCTGGGTGTGGCAGAGGATGAAGGGCCTTGTAAGCTTTTTCTCAGCACACCTTTATGGAAATTAGGTAGCAACCTGGTCTGGACAGGTTCAAGAGTCGGGAAATCCTCCTTTCCAAGGACAAAGTCAGCATCATTTAAAAACCAGAGCCCTTATTTTGCTTAAGAGACAAGTTTCAGCTAATATGATGTGCTGGTGTTAAGTAGTTTGGGGCTGAGGGATTGGGAGGGAGAGCCTTCTGCCCAAGGTTACCTCTTTCTAAACAAGAAATCTCATTTCAAGTTTCCATTGCCTGTTGCCAGACGTGTACCATACACTAGCCAGCCCATAAATCTGTTTTCTGCTGAAATCAGGCATTCTTATCTTAACCAAAATTATCTGATGTGGGAGACTGTTTTGGGGAAGTTTTGCTTTAAATTCCAGAATACCACACATTTGTTTTTCATTGTGTATGCCTCATTAAGATGTCTGGTGATCTCTCTCTCTCCCTCTCTCTCTCTCTCACTCACTTATGCACTTTACCCATGTGGACCAGCTAGCTCTCATTCCAACCGTGGAACTGGTTACCAGTTGCTTGCAAGGCCTGAGTAGTGGAAGATGCCACTACTTTTTTTATACCTTTCAAGCAATGCCATATGGTGTGTGGATCGGCAGTACTGGCAAGTCACTCACAGCCCTTTTCAGCTAAATGGCCCTCCTGCTCCATCAAGGGACATTCTGAGCACAAAGCCAAGCAAGGAGACAAAAATCAAGGTTCCCAAACTGCTGTGTCTCACCTATTACGTGTCTTATCTCTCTGCCACGATTCCGCCTTTATTTTAGGTCCCTTTATTAGATAGCAAGCACTCCAGTATTGGCTGTCCCATACCCCACCAGAAGCACTGCACCTGTATCATTTAATTTTCACAGTAGACCCACTACGTATGTAATAGTAACTTCCATTTTTCAGGTAAGAAAACTTGGGCACAGAAGTTAAGAAGCTTATATGAGAACACATGGCACGTAAGTGGCTGAGTTAGAAATGTGAACCCCAGTCTGAGGGCAAAGCCCACATTTTCAATCATTCTGCTAAACTGTCTATTTGATCCGTTTTGTTAATTTCAGAGCCAGAGTTTTTCACTTTGTTCTTTCTCCCTTCCAGCCACATCTGATCTCATTTCATTTAAAAGTGTCACCTTCTATCCTTAAAGGTCCCAAGAGAGCCCACTTGCAAGCACAGAGGGCCCTACCTTTTCACTGACAGGAAGGTACTTGCAATGGCCATCTCTGAGCCTGGCCTCTCTCTGGGGGAGCCACAGGTGAACAGAGGAGAGAGAGGGAGGGGGAGAGAGAGAGCGAGGCCGCGCTTTCTCTTGCTGGTCTCTGGTTCGAGGGCTTTGCTATGCCCTTGCTGCACTGGCCAGAAAGTCGGTGTGGATATAGGCACTGACACACGCTTATGTACTTTACCCATGTGGACCAGCTAGCTCTCATTCCAACCGTAAAGTAACGTGGCACATTTTCTTCTCATTCTAGCTTCTCGTCTTAGCATCAGGCCTGGCAAGTGCAGATACTGTTACTGCTGCCCATTGGCCACCATGTCCACAGATGAGGCCATGGTCCATCAAGTGGCCACTGTCCTTGTATCCCCTACAGGAACGGCCCCAAGGTAGGGCCCTGAGCCTCTGCTCTTTCCACATAGCACTTTTTTTCCCCCCACACAGCACTTCTTGCCAGCAAAAGGCAAAGCGAAAGAGGGCATCACCCCAGACCTGTGTCACAGCCCTGGGCCC
This sequence comes from Rhinolophus hipposideros, assembly GCF_964194185.1. Lineage (NCBI taxonomy): Eukaryota > Metazoa > Chordata > Mammalia > Chiroptera > Rhinolophidae > Rhinolophus > Rhinolophus hipposideros. The sequence continues at coordinate 23,541,873 of NC_138055.1, read as the reverse complement.
AGGATCCTGAGAGACACCTACAAGTATAACACCAGCTTCCCATCGTACTACGGGTCCCTCCTCAGCACTGGAAGGTAACCTAAGTCGTATTTGAAATGAGTTTTCTGGTCTCTGGGACATCAGAGGTTATCTGGTGATAGGAGTCAGGTCTATGATTTGACTGGAGTGGGGGAAGTACAGTATGGGTAGATTTTCCCAAGCTGGTAGAAAGGAAGCTTTTAGAAGTTTGAGTGGAACAGCAATACTGGAATCCACAGCCCCCCATCACAGGAAGGTGCTCACATTGCATTGGGGTGAGCAGGAGCAAGACTCTTAATGGGAAGGGTTTCCTGTCTCTGGAGTGCACATTCTGCTCTAGGAAAGCAGAGCCTCTCAGGAGCAGGGCTGCTCGCCACCCATCAGAGAGGGTCACTGAAGTGAGGTGCGTGTGCAATGGCACATTGCAGCTGCTCACCTGAAAGGGAAGAGGCCATTTTGATTTGAACCTGTAAGTAAGTATGTCTTGGTCCATTTGGGCTGCTACAACAAAGTACCATAGACTGGGTAGCTGACAAACAAGAAACATTTATTTTTCACAGTCCTGGAGGCTGGGAAGTCCAGGATCAAGGTACCAGCAGATTTGGTGTTTGGTATCTGGTGAGGAGTTGCTTCCTATATCGTAGAGGACTGTCTTCTAGCTATAATCTCACATGATGGACAGGAAAAGGGTGCTTTCTAGGGCCTCGTCTTAAGGACACTAATCCCATTCATGAGGACAGTCCTCAGGACCTAATCACCTCCCAAAGGCCCCACCTCCAAATACCATCACACTGGGATTGAGGATTTAACATATGAAATTTGGGGAGACACATTCAGTCTATAGCACAATATCTTTTTTTTTTTAAACTTATTTATTTAAGTGTGTTTTTCCAGGACCCATCAACTCCAAATCAAGTAGTTGTTTCAATCTACTTGTGGAGGGTGCAGCTCACAGTGGTGGGGACCGAACCGGCAACCTTATTGTTAAGAGCACTGCGCTCTAATCAACTGAGCTAACTGGCCACCCCATATAGCACACTATCTTTTAAAAGCACCAAACTTCCATTAACTTGAAAAGCGATGAGTTCACAAATAAATACATATGAGTTTGCTGATCTTTTCATTTAAAGCTTTAAATCAATTTTATCATTTTTCATTGCTATTGATTCAATCAATGTAGGTTAAAAGGTAAATTAAAACTAAGATGCCATAGGAATCTTTTTCAGATTCAATAAAACCATCTGATTTACCGTATTTTTAAACCCCAGTCAAGGATGTTCCGTTGTGATCCATGTATTGTGTTTTTGCATTTGGACACTGAATGCAGCTCAGACTGGGAAGATAAGCAAGGGGCTGCCTCCTGAGCAGTTCGGAGGTGGGGGCTTGCTAGAAGTCACGGGCCATTGGCCTGTATGGGCCTGAGGTGTTTACTGGAACCTTGTCTGTGCATTGGGTACGTTTCAAAGGGTTACTTTCCTAATGGAGCCAGCAAGAGTGACCATTTCTGCTCTCCTGCACAATGCTCGGCAAGAGGATTGAAAAAGAAGGACCCCTAAAACCCAGGTTTCTGATTTTTCTCCAAGCTAATAGTCCTAAACCCTCTCTCTGGAATCAAATAAATCTGGCCCCTCTCCAAATCAGCTGGCTTCATCCTCCCCTGCTACTTAACCAGGCTGCATGTCATCTCCTCAGAAGCCCAAATCCCCAAATGACCCCCTGGAGACATCTCTGCCTTTTCAAGTCCTCAGGGGCAAGGCCCGGGAGGGTCAGCCAGGGCTCCCTGTCTCCATTTGGTAGAAAAGAGGACGGTAAGACAGAACTCCACTCTTCCTGAACAAAGACAGATCACCTACGCTATGGGAAAACCTAACCCAAAAAGAAAAACTTGGCTGGAAGCTCATAAAGTTGGATTCTTCATATGGACTAGAAACACAAAATACTCATTAAATTAATCGAGAGTCAAAGCCACTCCCTGGGCAATGATTAAGCTTAGAGTCAGAACAAGGATGGTTGGGGAGGCCAGCTCTTCAGTCTGGGCTGCCCTCCGATCACCAGGGGCACTTAGGACTCTCTAATGCCTTTTTCAAAGTCTTCCCATTTTGCCCCCCATGCAAACATGGGATTCCAGACAGAGTGAGGATTGCCTGGAAACCAAAGGAGAAAAACCAATATGTTGTGTTCATAATCTGAGCTCCATGGGCTTCCAGAAACCCTCCCCCCCAAAAAAAGGACACAACATATTTCAGGAGGCAGGTCCCACTGACTTTATGGGATTCCCTAAAGAGGATAAGATCTAGCAGTCTAAAACTAAAAAGCTGTCCAGAACTGAGTAGTTTTTTGGGGGAGGGAAGGAATTACCGGATGGATGTAATTATTATAAAATTATCTCATCTGGAGACAGGATGCTGCTTTCCACAGCTGCATGCCATCACTTGATGGAAAATGAAAATATCCCTGGACCTGCATTACTTTTTCCAGGCAATGCAACAGGCTAGTGATCTGCAGTCAGACTTGAAAACCATAAATTTAAAAAACGTGTTGTGAAGATAAGCCCTTTGGGATTCCCGAGTTCCCTTAGCCACAAAGGGTAACTCTGGGTCGTCCGGAACATGGGTCCAATCAGCTCTTACCCAGGTTTTCAAAACCTGAAACAATGAAGTCATTGCTCTTGTGTGTTAAAGACCAGTTTTCCTTTTGTTGAAAAGACCTGTGGCAGGTCTAAATAAAGTCCTAGTGACATGGGGGAGGGAGGAACACAGAATGTAAATATGCAGCTTCCTGAAAGTCCTCTCCTCTCCTCAACCCAAGTCAATCTAGAACACACAGCCACCAAGGAGACAACAGGACCACAGAAGCCAAGGGAACTGTGACCTCAGGTTCCTTACCCTCACAGCCAGACACACCTGAGAAAGCTTTGTGTTCTTTAGAAGAAAAGGTGCTTTTGTAAGTCCAAAGTATGTTATTAAGTTCCAACCCATGCGACCGATCCCAAAAGCCACGCTGCCTTATAAAATGGAATTGAACAGGAAAACAAAGAGACAAATCAAACACAGGACATGCAGATCTGTGTGTAAGAGGGAAGATTCACATCAAGCAGAAAAGGAAGATGTGAGAAAGCTGATTTGTGAGGTCCGTGGCTACAGAAGAGTCAATTAACAAGAGTAAGTGCTCTGGCAAGAATGGCCCTCAATAGGGCTGCTCATGAAAGCCGTTTCAAATTCAGTCTTAACAAGCAGCTGCTTCCTTTGAGTACAAAAGAGTAAGGTATGGAATAGTGTCCATGGGCCACTTTGAAAAGTAAGGGAAGCCAGGGGAGAGAGGGTGAGAGGGAGGGGGGAAGCGGAGGGAGAGGGAGATTGGGAGAGAGAAGAGTAATCCCTCCCTACCATCTCCCAAAAAGCAGGAGTCAGATTCTTTGTTGTTGACAACCATTGTGAAAAAGTGGGGAAAAGCCATCAAGATTCTGGGCAGGGGAGAGGCCTGATTTTCTTTAGCAGATGCAGACACCTGGCCTCACCTCACCTCTTCCAAAGCTGCCAGCCTCAGTACAAACACAGCCAGCTTTTCCCAGACCTTGGGCTCTGCGGGTGCCAAAACCAGGAAGCCATTTTACTCAACAGCCCCAGCAGTTTGCTTCAGCCCAACACTGAAGGCAGTTTCTGAGAAGCAGCAGGTGGGTGCGAGGGGCTTCTGCCATCACCATCCCTGCCCAGGGTTTCCCTGCCCAGACCCAAATCCTGACGTCTAGGGTTTCTCTGCCAGGCAGTTTTATTTTCAGAAGTGGGTGGCCCCACAGTCAAATGTGTAGCCACACATGAAATGGAGTCAGTGTCCAATCCAGAGCTGGAAGAATGAAGCTGGCAGTGATGCAGGAAAAGAAGGAAATGCGAGTGGATTGGGAGTATGCTCCTGGCTTACACTTCCGCACGCCTTAGGGAATTGCTCCTATGCTCCCCATCTCCTTTTCAACTGGTAAATAACCACAGCTATGGGAAGTGTGCTCTGCATCCAGTACTGGTCTCCTGTGCTAAGGGCATCACAGATGTCTCCTCGTTTCACCTCCCTCCTCCATGTGGCAGGCACCAGCTCCATCTGGTGATGCGTAAATCCCATGCAGAGCTGGTGCTCTGACCACTAGGCAGTACTACCACAATGGCTCAGGGCAATGAAAACAGAGAACCCCAAACAGAGAGACCCCACTCAGGGGTAGCAGAGGGAACTGTGAAGTTAACAGGAAAGAGATGTAAGATCAGGCCCCAGAGGTAAAGGTCAGGGGAAGCCAAGGTATGAGGACAAGCCTTAGCACCCACTGCACATTCCATTTCCTGACTTGATTTTGGGTTGTGTGGGAAAGTCCTATTGCTGTAGGCAGTGGGGGTGGGGTGTTTTCACAGACTGAGCTTGAAGGGACCCTTTGAGACCATTTGCTCCACCCCACTGTTTTTACAGATGAGGAAACTGAGGTCTGGAGCACAAAAGCGACCTTGCCCAAGGTTTCAAAGTGTGTTGGGGACAGAGCTGGATTAATACCTGGTCTCTAAATTCCAATCCACTCTGTCCATGTTTCCAAGAAGCCTCCATTAGGTCCAGGTGATACCATTTCTTGGGAAAGAGAAGACCCCTGGCTATTCTATCAGTGAGGGAGGGGAAGGGGTGAGAGGTAGTGAGCAAAAGGGCAGAAGGGGGTCAGGGGTAGGAACTGGGACCTCTCAGTGCAGGCCTAGGACTTGGAGGGATGGGGGTGTATAGAATGGGACGACATGTTCCTGACCAGTCCTAGCCTGGCTTCCCTACTGTATAGCTTAGAGAGTCCATCACTCTGACATCAGTAAGATGTTTCCCCTCTCAACTTTTGGGGGGGATGGATAGGCAGGCAGGTCTGAAGGAAATACAGACACAACTGAAGTAGAGCTGGGAAGTTAGGATTCTCAGGGCGTTGGGAGAACGGACTGATTTTTGGTTTGGCTGTGGGCATCAGAGGCCCTGATTAGAGAGGGCAGGCAGTGCAGGCTTGGCTGTCACCAAAGGTCCTGCAGGGATGAGTGGGGGTCAGGAAGCACACCCCCACACTCACCCTGCCCCACCGAGGTAGGCTTCTTCTGTCTGGATCCCTGCTAGACCGCCCTCTCCACATCCTGTGTTCAGGAGGTGCTGGTGGCCCCTGGCCTCACAACTCCTGCTTTTCAAGGCCCACATCAGGTCCCCAATGCCAAGTTTATAAATTTTTGGTCTCAAGAGAGAAAGGGAAGTACTGACACCATAATACAAGCAGTTCCCTTAGATCGTAGCTTCCCTTAGATTTTTGAGAGCTTGTTCCCACCCAACTGAGTATGGCAGTATGTTGTGATGGAAAGAGCACTAGATTTGAAGCCAACCAGATCTGCTTTCAAACTGACTTCTGATGCTATCCTGCCACATGACCCTGGATAAGTCACTTAACTTCTCTGGGGACTAGTTTCCTGATCATCAGTAAAATGGGGATAATGCTTCCTGCTTTGGCTATTATCATGGGAGCCTGGGATTTTGCAGACTGTAAAACGCTACATGAGTGGATCACAGTATTCCTTTATTCCATCATCTCCTGGGGGATGAGGGCTTCATCTCTATAGGGACCTTGACACAAGACTATTGAACAATAATTCAGGAAAACGTAGCTATTGCTTACCCCCCACTCAAGCCCATTACCAGGTCCCCTTGATGGTTTTGTGATGGACAAGACTAGAATAAGGGAACCCGGAGGTTGTAGTACTGGCTCGTCTCTGTGATCCTGGGCAAATCACCCCCTCTCCGGTTCTCTGCTTTCTCACTGTGAATAATCTCTAGTCATTCCTAGCTCTAAACCCAACATTCCCAGAGTGAGTCATTTCTGTTTCAGGCCACATACCTGAGCAACAGCACCCAGTCCAGGCAGGGGCAGCTCTGAATGTGGGTGGGGTGGCAGAATGGAGACAGTAAGAGGCCGAGCAGATACTGCAGTGGCCCTGGGAGCCTTCCATCAGGCCCTACTTGTGCCACAGGGAAGGTGGGGGTATGGAGGCACACTGGTAATCTGTGGTTCACTCCAGCCCCAAACCCTGATGCAGCCTCGTGGGAGGGCTGAGAACTAACCAACAGACTGGCAGGAGAGAGACTGTGCTAGGGAGGGAGAGGAAAACTCCCCAAAGGACAGGAGTGGGGTGGGTTGGGGCGGGCCGCCTTCGACATTCTTTTCTGGTGCTGGGGTTGATGAGAAGAGGAAGCCAAGCCTGGCAGTTCTAGGGGCTGGGTGCTGGGAATAGGGGATGGGAGGGGGTGAAGGGTGCCCTCCGCAGGAGGGTCTCCCTAAAGCAGGCCAAGGGTTGGGCAGGGGCACACCTATGTGCCATCCACACTAGCACGTGTTGGGTGTGGTGACTCTTGCAAGGTCAGCTCAGTATCTTACCCTGTCAGCTCTGGAGAAAGGATTATATCTCAGGAGATTTGCCCCGAGGATTGTGGGGATCCCAGGGACCAGCTCCAGGGGAATCAGTACGTTTCTTTATAAGCCTCCGGTGGCACGCCCGTTTTTACAGCCGTCTCTCTTGCGTGGCACAGGGGCTACCTTTCCAAACTCCTTCCTGACTGCAGAAAGGCAAAGACCGTCCATCTATGTGCAGGGGATGGAGCCCTCAAAACCAGAACAGGAAGGTTCCCTATTCCTTGCTTCTATCTCTGGGTGGTCCCTTAATCCTCCAAGGGAAGATGTGGAGGAGACACTCCCCTTTTCTGCTGCCTCCCTCAGGGTTCCTATTGCAGAAAGGCTGGGCGCGGCCAGCAGCGGGAGTCCTGGAGGGCGGCCAGGTGTCCTCTCCAGGTGAGCCTGCGCTTTCGTGGCCCCGCCTTGCCACTCGGTGGGCGGAAGGGGGCGAAGCCAGAGGGCCCTGGGGCCCGCACCTGATCTCTCCCGGAAATGCAGAGGTCCCACTAACAGTGCGGACTTACATCTGCCCCTCCTCTCCCCAACTCTCCCAGCGTTCTCCCCACTTCAGATACTTATCGCCCTTGAAAAAAAAAATCAAGACAAGCTAGTCTTTCAGGTAGTTTCGAGGGAGCTCGGACATTCTCATGGCGGCTGAGAATCAGAGTTTGAGAGAAGTGAGGGGGGCTGAAGTTTCCTCCTTGAGGGTGGAGGGGGGTGGTCCCGACTCTCACTTAGGGACGGGGACCGGCCACCCGCCCTCCTTCCTCTCCAGTGTAAAAGTGCCAACAGCTCTTGGCGGAGTTCTCCGTGAGCCACTAAAGTCCTTTGGGGCGCCCGCACCCTCCCCTCATCGCGGCCCTGCCACTTGTGAGACCCCGCCTCGGTCGCGAACTGCTCTCTCCGCGACAGTCCTTGGCCAGGGCCCCGAGTTCCCAGGAGGGGTGCTCCGTTTCTCCCCAGCGGCTCCACTCCCTCCCTCCCCTACTCGGAGGGGCACACACAAACCGTGGCGGAGGAGCGGCCTGGAGCGGGTCTCTACGCCCCAGCTCACGGGGACCCCGTGTCTTCCTGCCCGCCCGGCTTCGGAGAGCCCCCTACAAACACACCCGCCCCGCCCGGCTCCGGACCCGGCGGAGCTGCCGGCTGGCGCCCGCAGGGCCCTTTCTCCTCTGCCCGGAGTCTACCCGGCGGGCAGTTTTAGTTAGTTACCCGCACCCGCGACCGCGGACAGGGCCCCCCGGGCGGGCAGGTGGCCCCGGAGAGAAGCACGCGCGGTTGTCGCGCTCACTCACCCAGAAGATGAAGTTAAAGCCGAAGAGCAGGTATTTGATGCACTTAGTGCCTCCTTTGACCGGCATGGTGCGGGCTGGATTGGCCTGAACTGCACTGGTGTGGGACCGGGGCGCGCGGCAGGGACGGGCAGGACCAGGTGGGGACCGACGTGCGGGTGGCTGCCGGCTGGCCTCCGGGCTGCACTTTTAAAAAAGTGCCACTCCTTACGGAGCCTGCGGGCTGCAGTGCGCATGTGCCGAGGACCCCGCCCCGCCCCGCCCCCGGCCCCACCTGCCCCGGCCCCGCGGGCGGCCCGCCCCCGCCCAGGTTCCCCAGATTCCAGCCCCCGCAGACCCCAGCCGCGCCCTGCCCGCTTTTCTCCCAAAGTTTCGGGCTCAGCCCGCTCCCCACCGACTTGGCGGTCCCTTTCTTACGCCATCCACCCCCTTTCCTCCCAACCGTCTAGGGGTCTTTCCAAACTGTCGCCCCCTGCTGCTTTCACCTGGGCGTTTTGTGGCAGCCTCGCCGTTCTGCTTGTCGCCTGGTGTGGCCTGCCGGAGGCCTCTACTTTGAGAGACCTTCTCCGGGTCAGGGCGTCGGAATAGAATCCCCTTACCCAGGGCCGGCTGCCCGCACAATGCGGGCACTTCTTGTTTTGGCTTCGATTTGAAGGGAAGCTGCCTGGCTTTACTTCTTCCCGGGGCGGCTCCGTGCAAACCTTCACTCTTGGAGCACGGTTGTATTTGGCACCTCCTGTGGAGTAGCAGGAATTAGAAGCTTGCAGTCCAGGTGGGAAGATAGGTCGGCGGCTGACCGAAATAATTCTAAATGCCCGTCACCAAATAGTAATATGTCTGAGGGTTGGGCAGTCCGGGAGCGTTTCCTAGACTTGTGGTTTAGATGCCCCGAGAGGGGAAGATAGCTTGTTACCCAGCTTCCCTCTTGCCTCTACTCCACACCACCCACCCTCTTGCCTTTTGGACTTCGTCCACTACTCCCTCTTTAATGCTCTGGATACCGAGTTCTGGTCATGTTTTTCATCTGCTCAAAGGTCTCTGTAGCTCCCCACATTCAATGACCTAAGTGGAAATAACTTATCTTGCATCTGTAAGGAACCACTCTGCTCTGCCCAGCACTCCACACCTTTGTTGGCCCAGCTTTGCATGTACCAGTGGTGTGTGCCCCGAGGCTGGTTGGCCCTCTCCTCTTCACTTGCAGAAATTCTGTGGCTCTTGAAACATTTCTTTCCTGATTCTCACCAAAGGATGAGGACATTTCCCTTCTTCTGATGTCCCAAAACCCCTCTGCGTTTTTTTCAAAATGAAGTTTCCTTTAGTGTTCTTTTTTTTTTTTTTATTACAAAAGCAAAACATACTCAATACATAAACATCAGAATAGACCAACAAGCAAAAAGAATGTAACTCAAAATTTCACCCATCAGCAACAACTGGTAGCTCTTATTTAGCTGTTTATTTTCATTGTTAGATTTATCTCAAAAACATTTTTCACTGTCTACTTATGAGGATACAGCATTAGGAGCAGGAAGGAGCTGATCTTGTTTTTGCCCTTAGGGAGTTCTGAGTCCACTTGGGGAGGTATTCAGGCAGGCTGGCAAGGGGATTAGAGTGCTGTATATACTCTCTGTGTGTGTATGTGTGTGTGTGGCAGGGAGCTTAAAGGAGGGGCCTCTGACCCAGTCTTGGAAGCAATGCTGCAGAACCAGCCTGGGGCTGGGGCTGTCTCGGGTCTGGGCTAGAGCTCACAGAGGGGAGCAGGGGCAGTATGTGGGGACCTAGCTAGGGGTGGGGTGAAGGGAACCTCGCAGTCCCTGACTGCATTCTGAAGGATTCTATTGGCTGTGTGATTTAGTTCATTTCTTACCTGTACGTTAGGTAGTTGGGTGGGGGAGGGCAGAGGGGGCAGGCAGTTGGCCCCTTAAGGATAAGGACCATGGTTTGTCCAGGCCTTGGCTCAGGGCTTTGAGGAATTAGACTGAAAATTGAGGTGTCGTATCTGGGGACCTGCAATCTGGTGATGTGAGGGAAGCTGCAGGAAATGAAGGGGAGCTGAGGACTGCGTGGAGATCAGTTAGGAGGCTGTTGAATAGTTCAGATGAGAGACAAAGTGAACTAAGGCGGGGTACTGGGGTGAGACTGGAGACAGTGCAACAAAACCAGCAGAGGGGACAAGGTGGGGTGGTGCTGAGGGAGAGATGGAAGTCAGAATCGTAGGAACCAGATTAGGGAGGACTTCGTTCATTTGTACTTTCTATGTTTCTTGAGAGCCTGCTATGTGTCACATACTGTACCGTATGCCGAGATGAAATGACCTCTACCCCACGTGGAAAACTCACGGGTATAGGACAGATGAGCACGAGCCCATGGAATCTTTGCCTGTGTGTGTGTGTGTGTGTGTGTGTGTGTGTGTGTGTGTGTGTATGTGGTGGGGGAAGATATGGCCTAGGAATAGGTAGAGGGACATGGTGCATCTCTAACTCTGCCAGAGTCGGGAGAGAGGCTTCCCAGTGCAGGGGACATTGCAGCAACTGACTTTGGAGGGTGGGGCAGCAGACAAGGCCAGGAGGAAACTGGAGGCAGAGGGTACTGTATGTGCAAAGGCACAGAGCACGACACCATAGGCAGCTGGCTGCAGGGCAAGACGACCAATAGTGGGTGAGACTGGGAAGGAAGGAGGAGGAGGAGGAAAAAGAAGCAGAGAAAATGGGCTTCCCTTAAATGTGGCCAAGCATGGCCAAGCAGAGGAATTTTGGTAATGCTTTACCTCAGTCACTCACCCTAGTGCAGTGTCCACTGAGGATGGTTGGGCACTGGAGTATGTGAGGCACTGTGGGAGGGAGAAAGGCAGACAATGTCCCATTGTGCCGGACAGCCAGAGTCTAAGGAAAGAAAAGAATTTATCTTTTTATATTCTAAATCTCCCCCCCCCCCCATTAACAAGCACAAGTTGGGAGGTGTTTAGTGAATGTTTAAGCTTATAATAGAAACTACTTCTTAGGGTAATTGCTAGTATTGAATAAAGTAATCCACAACATGGCTTCCTTAGTGTAGTGCTTGCCCCAGAAGTGCTCAAGGAATGTTGGCTATTGTTACTCTTACTGTTATTATTTACACTCAAGAAACAGTTGTGAGGGGGGGCTATAGTTAAGCACCAAATTACATATAATCAAAGAAGTCCTTATAGTTGTGAGCAAGGAGATCTGACTTCTATTCTTGGTCCCACCCTTTGGTTTATTTTGGACAAGTCACAGGCTCTCTGGGCCTCAATCTGTACAATGAGCATTTCGGATTAGATGTCTCCTCCGTTGTGACAGTCTATGGTGCAGTAAGCCTCTGGGCCAAAGTGTGTTACAGGCAGCCAGGAAAAGGAGAGATGGAAAAAATATGGTTTGCTTTAGCTGGATGGGGAAAATCTGGGTAAACCCCTGAGTCAGAGATCACATGGAGGCATGAGGCCTTCCAGGTTTTGTGGTGCTGGAGGGGGAAAAGCATTCCTCTCTTGGGGCCGCTGGATGGCTCAGTTGGTTAGAGCGCGAGCCCTGAGCAACAGGGTTGCCAGTTCAATTCCCATGGGCTAGGGAGCTGCTCCCTCGCAACTAGAGTGAAGACAAGAAGCTGCTCCCGGGCAGCTGGATGGCTCAATTGGTTAGAGCGCGTGCTCTCAACAACAAGGTTGCCTGTTTGATTCCTGCAAGGGATGGTGGGCTGTGCCCCCCGCAACTAGATTGAAAAACGGCAACTGGACTTGGAGCTGAGCTGCGCCCTCCGCAAATAAGATTGAAAGAACAACAGCTTGACTTAGAGTTGATGGGTCTTGGGAAAAAACACACTGTGCCCCAAAAAAGTCCTGTTCCCCTTTCCCAATAAAATCTTTTAAAAAAGTTTTCCTCTCTTCCCTCAGGGCATGGTGTTTCTGGAAAAGCCCCTGGTTCAGGATGAGTCCACTTTGGCTCGTGTGCCCCCCCTGGTGGTTAGATTTGAACATGCAGGGTCCTGGTAAACTAATGACCTCCCAAATGCATGTCCCTGGGATTGCTTGTCCCTGCTCTGGGAGGCAGGACCCACACTCTCAAGGCCACTAAGGCCCTTCCAGCCACCACACCAATGACCATTTTGAGTATTGTTTTCTCCTTGATGCTGCTGCTGACCATTCCTTCTGTCTAGACACTTTTTCCTCAGTGTCTCTGGTGCTGTACAATCTTGGTTCACTCCCTTCACTTCTAGAAAGTTCTTTATTGCTCCTCTCACTAAGCTCAAATGCCACCACTTCATGAAGCCTTCCTTCACTGCTCCATGGATTACCTTGTTTGACTGTCTCACCCGTGACTCATTGACCTCCATCAAGTTCTCTGTGCACACCTTGGTGGTGAGCTCCTCTAGAGTACTTTCTCTTGACTAGTTTCTGTGTTCTCCATAGCAGTCAGTCCCTTCCTCGCACAGAGTGAGCTCTCTGCCAACATGTGTGGAAAAACTGCAAGGGAGTGGGTCTTCCTCAGGCTTTAGTTCTCTGCCTTCTGTGCCCCGCTCTCAGGTCTTGCACTGAGCACTCCACTCCTCTTCTTCCTCCCAGCATTTTGTTTTTGAGCTGACCCCTTTCTAGACTCTTCATGATATCCTAGGACCTGTTTGGCATTTCCACTTTAATGCCCCCTCTCTCCAATATGCCCACCTCCTAATTCTTCAAATCTGTGAAGATGTGACCCTACCTGGCAAACGGGATTTTGTACATGTGATTAAGTTAAGCGTCTTGAGATGGGAGGTTATCCTAGATCACACTTGTGAGCCCAATGTCAACTACAACTACATATATATATATATATATATATATATATATACACATATACATATATATGTATATACATATACATATATATATAGTTATGAGAAGCGGAGTACAGCATTAGGAATAGAGACAGTGGAAATGTAATTGCTGTGTGCGATGTCAGAGGGGTAGTGGACGGGGGAAGGGGGTTGTCACTGTGTGAGGGATATAAATGATAAATGTCTAACTATTTCATTGTTTTGTGCACCTGAAACTAATAAAAAACGTTAAAAAAATTAAAGATAAGGAAGCAAGACTACGTCAGGAGATAGTGATTTAGTGGCTGAGTAAAAATCAGATCTCAGGTCTTCTGATTCCAGCCTCGTGTTGGAGTCTCAGCTTTCATTCCTTCTGCCACCCCGGCGATGGGGGCCACATCTTTGTAACTCTTCCTCATCCCAAACAATTGTTCTATCCTTCCTCTGGCCTCCCTGTCATTTGCCTGTTGAATTTGCACACAATCACTGGACTGATTGTCTCACCATGGCATTGTGCTTGGGTTGGTCTATTCTTACTCATAACTTCTTTTCACTGCATTCAACACACACATAGTCAATGTGGAGACCACCCATATGTAGTGTGGAGTTTGTGAAGATTTCATAGAGGGGTGTAAACTCCCAGGATGGTGAACACCATTCCAAAAATAGTTTTTGGGTATTTCTTTCTTCACACTTCCTTTCTGTGGCAGCCGCACTTGCCTGGTCTCCTGTCCCCAGCCCAGCTCCTGCCAGCCTTTTGTACAATAGCCCTCACTTAGCATTTCCAGTTTGTGGTCTTCACCTCCCACTCCCCAAGATTAGCAAAACAAATCATATTTCTCTGAATCTGTCCTGTTTAGACAATGGGGGTGGGGTGGGGAGGAGTTGTAAGTAATATTTAATATCATCCTTTTGTTATACTCCTAAAGCTTTGGTTTGCTTTTCCCAACTTGTTTTATCTGCTCAAAAACCTTCCAACTCTCTTTACTTCTCAATTGTTTTCCATAGCACTTACTACCTTCTAACAGAATGGAGGATTTTCTTAGCACTCTTTATCATCTGTGTCCTCCCACTGGAATGTAAACCCTACTAGAGCACGGGGTTTTGACTGTCAGGTTCTCACATGGATTGCAAGTGCCTTGAACAGTGCCTGATGCAGAGCAGGTGCACAGTAAATATTTGTGGAATGTATGAAAAGCCAACGTCCTAATGCTAAGATCATAGTGGTTAGACATTTATATAATTTAAGAAGTGATCCCCCTGACTAGCCTAGTACCCACCTGGCATTATACATAATTATTGCCATATTATTAACTATATTCCCTATGTTTTACTTTAAATCCCTGTGACTATTTTGTAACTACCAATTTGTACTTCTTAATCCCTTCACCTTTTCCACCCTGCCCCCCAAGCCCCTCCCATCTATCACCCCAACAAATCTAGTACCCATCTGACACCACACATAGTTATTACAATATTATTGACTACGTTCCTTACCCCTACAGCTTCATGACTACTTTGTAACAACCAATTTGTACTTCTTTTTTTTTTTAATTTATTAGTTTCAGGTGTACACGACAAGGTAATACTTAGACATTCATCATTTATATCCCTTACACTGTGAACTCCCCTCCCCCCATCCACTATCCCTCCGACATCACACCGAGCCATCACATTATATATGTAAAATTATAGTTGGCATTCATTAATGTTTAGCTTCTGGTGTACAGTGCCATGATCAGGCATCTACAGTATCCCTGAGGTGGTCTCCCAAATGGGACAAGTGTCCATTGGATACCCAACAAAATCTTTACAACATTATTGAATACGTTCCCCAAGTTAATTTTCAAAAACCCTGAGGCCATCTTGTGATTACCAACTGTTTCCTAATCCCTTCACCTTTCCCCTTATCCCCCCCCCCCCGCCCCTCTAACAACTCTCAGTTTTTCCTTTTTGTCCCCAAAACTGTTTCTGATTAGTTCATTCACTTATTCTTTTCTTTAGATTCCGCATATAAGTGAGATCATATGGTACTTGTCTTTCTCTTTCTGACTTATTTCACTTAATATAATGCTCTCTAGATCCATCCATGTTGTTGCACATGATTTCTTTCTTCTTTATGGCTGCGTAATACTCCATTGTATAAATGTACAACAGCTTCTTAATCCAGTCATCTACCGATGGGCATTTCGGTTGTTTCCATGTCTTGGCTATTGTGTAAAGTGCTGCAATAAACATAGGAGTGCATACAGATTTTTGAATTGGAGTTTTGGATTTCTCCAGGTAGATGCGTAGGAGTGGAATTACTGGATCATAGGGTAGTTCCATTTTCAGATTCCTGAGATACCGCCATACTCTTTTCCACAGTGGCTGCACTAATCTGCTATCCCACCAACAGTATACTAGCGTTCCCTTTTCTCCACATCCGCTCCAGCATTTGTTGTTTGTTGATTTATTGATGATAGCCATTTTGACTGGGGTGAGGTGGTATCTCATTGTGGTTTTTATTTGCATTTCTCTGATGGTTAGTGAGGTTGAGCATTTCTTCATATGTCTGCTTGCCTTCTGTATGTCCTTTTTAGAAAAATGTCTCCTCAAGTCCTCTGCCCATTTTTTAATTGGGTTGTTTGTTTTTTTGGAGTTGAGTTGAGTAAGTTTTTTTTTTATAGATTTGTGATATTAATCCCTTATTGGATATATCATTGGCAAATATCCTTTCCCATTCAGTAGTATCCCTTTTTGTTTTATTGATGGTTTCCTTTGCTGTGAAAAAACTTTTTAGTTTGATGTAATCCCACATGTTTATTTTTTCTCTTACTTCCCTCGTGCGAGGGGATATATCAGTGAAAATCTTACTCGGGGTAATGTCCATGAAGTTTCTTCCTATATTTTCTTCTAGATATTTTATGCAATTTGTACTTCTTAATTCCTTCCCCCTTTTTCATCCACATTCCCAACCCCCCTTCCCATCTGGCAACCATCAAAATGTTTTCTGTATCTGTGAGTTTGTTTCTGATCTGTTTGTTTCTTTTAGATTTCACATATAGGCGAAATCACATTGCATCTGTCTTTCTCTGTCTGACATACTCTACTTAGCCCTCCAGGTCTGTCCATGCTGCTGCAGATGGCAAGAACCCATTCCCTTCCATGGCTGAGTAATATTCCACTTCCTCTTTATCCATTCTTCCATTGGCAGACACCCAGCCTGCCTCCACAACTTGGCCATTGTAAACAATGCTACAATGAACATATGGATGCACTGTCCCCTTGAGTAGTGTTTTGCGTTTCTTTGGAAAAATAGCCAGAAGCGGGATTACTGGGTCATTCTTTGTCTCTTCTTATAGACTTTGTTTTAAAGTCTATTTTGTCTGGTGTAAGTATGGCTACTCCAGCTTTTTGTTTTGTTTGTTTGTTTCCATTTTCATCAAATATCTTTTTCCATCTCTTTACTGTCGATCTCTGTGTGTGTGTGTCTTTCAACATGAAGTGATTCTTTTGTAGGCAGCATATGTAAAGCTTTTGTTGTCTTATCCGTTCAGCCCTCCTATATCTTTTTTTTTTTTTTTTGAGGTGACATCTGCCTCTCAGGATTTATTTATTTATTTATTTATTTTTATTATTTATTAGTTTCAGGTGTACAAGACAAGGTAATACTTAGACGTTCATCATTTATATCCCTCACACTGTGAACCCCCCTCCCCCCATCCACTATCCCTCCGACCTCACACTGAACCATCACATTATATATATAAAATTCCTCCTATATCTTTTGATTGGAACATTTAATCCATTTACATTGAAAGTAATTATTGATAGATATGTAGCTATTGCCATTTTATTATTGATAATTTTGATCTTTTTTTTTTTTTTTTCCATCTTAAAGAAGTCCCTCTAACATTCCTTGTAATACTGGTTTGATGGTGATGAACTCCTTCAGTTTTTTCTTGTCTGGGAAGCTCTTTTTATCTGTCCTTAGATTTTAAATGCTAGCCTTGCTGGGTAGAGTACCCTTGGTTATATGTCCTTGCTTTTCATCACATTGACTATGTTGTGCCAGTCCCTTCTGGCCTGCAAAGTTTCTCTTGAGAAATCAGCTGACAATCTAATAGGGGCTCCCTTATAAGTTGCTAGTTGCCTTTCTCTTGTTGCTTTTAGGATTCTCTCTTTATTAATGTTTGCCGTTTTAATTATAATGTGTCTTGGTGTGGGTCTGTTTGGGTTCATCTTGTTTGGGACTCTCTGCATTTCCTGGACTTGTATGTCTATTTCCTTCACCAGGTTAGAAAAATTTTCAGTCATTATTTCTTCAAATAGATTCTCAATGCCTTGTTTTCTCTCTTCCCTTTCTGGTACCTCTATGATGCAAATGTTGTTATGCTTGATGTTGTCCCAGAGGTGTCTTAAACCATCCTCATTTTGGGGGGTTCTTTTTTTCTTTTTGCTGTTCTGATTGGGTGTTTTCTGCTATCTTGTCTTCCAAATCGCTGATTCAATCCTCTGCTTCATCTGCTGGTGATTCCTTCTAGTGCATTCCTCATTTCAGTTTTTGTATTCTTCACTCTGACTGGTTCTTTTTTATGGTTTCTATCCTTTTTTTATGCTTGTTATCTCTCTGTTGAAGTCCTCACTAAGTTCTTTGAGCATCTTTATAACAACTGTTTTGAACTCTGTCTCTGGTAGGTTGCTTTCCTCCATTTTGTTTAGTTCTTTTTCTGGAGTTTTCTCCAGTTCTTTTATTTGGGACACATTTCTTTGTTTCCTCATTTTGGCTGCCTCTCTGTGTTTCTATGTATGAGATAGATCTGTTACGTTTCCCAGTCTTAGCTGGGTGGTTTTATGTAGTAGGTACCCTGTTGGGCCTGATACAGTCTCCCTGGTTACCTGCCCCAGGTGCTCCAGGAGTTACAGTGGCCAAGATTGGAAGCAGCCTGGGTGTCTGTCAATGGAAGAATGAATAAAGAGGAGGTGGTACATATACACAATGGAATATTGCTCAGCCATCGAAAGGATGGGTTCTTGCCATCTGGGGCGGCATGGATGGACCTGGAGGGTATTGTGCTTGTGTGTGTTGTGTGTACCCTCCTGCTATAGTTGAGCCTTGATTGATATGTCAGTGGGTGAGATTGACCCTCAAGCTGACTGGCTGTAGGGTTTGGCCACATCCACAGCTTTTAGGGGCTGCTGTGCGGGGGGCTTAGTGGGATTTTCCCCAGCAGGTTCTGGTACTTGTTGAGACTGCCCTTTGTGTATGCTGTTTGTGGGGCTAATTGGGTGGTGGTTTGCTATGGTCTGAAACCAATATCTAGATATGTTGGTTCTAGGGCCTCTTAGGAGGGGCTCTGGTGCAGGCTCAGGTCACCCACTGCCTGTGACCAGCCGGGGACTACCTGGTAGGAGCTCCAAAGTGATCCACAGTTTTTCACGGCCTGTTCTAAACTGGGAAGCACATGGGAGAGGCCTTGCTGTGAACCAAGGACGTCTGTGGCCAGTACTTGGCCTTGGGTAGCAAAAGCCAGGACACTCTGAGGCCTGCTGCCACTGCCAGCTCCCTTGAAGTTCAGCTGCTGATAAAACCTTGTGCAGTATGCAAATTGGGTGAGGCAGGGTCTCAGGGAGTCACTACATTGGGAAGTCACTAGGTTAACGTAGACTCTGGTTTGGTGCCAGTGCTGAGCCTGGAGCTACTCAGCAAAAGTCTCAGAGCACACCGAGGCCAGTCGTCACCCACCTGGGGCCCATGGACTCGGATAGTTTTCCAAGAAAGAGTGCAATGCCTGCGGGGCTGGCTGCTCACGAAGAAAGTGCCTCTGGCATTGGGAGAGATGGGTGGGGCGGGGTCCCAGTGAGTCAGCATGGCGGAGTCACCAGACCAATCAGATTCAAATTTGGCCTTACGCATAGGGGGAGGGCTCAATACATTAAACATGGTGGCCGCCTGCTGGCTGCACGGGGATACCACCTCTCATGGAGAAAATGGGACTGTCTCCTGGCCCTGGCCTCAAAGCCACACAACTCAGTCTGCTCCCTGTATGTCTCTGACACCCTCCAAGTCACCGACCCTCTGCCAGAGCCCAAGGTGAGTGCCTGTGAGTGAGTGAGTCAGTGCTCAGGCACTTTCCGAGGATGTCTGGGTTTCCCGCAGCCTTCCATCCCACCAGGATGGTTGGAATCCCCACTGTTTTTCACAGGCAGATGTAGTGGCTTCTCTTCCCAGCACCCGTACTCCAGGTGGGGGAGCCCGGTGTGGGGAACTGGGGGTCCATTGCTCCTCCATGGGGAACCTCCGTGGCTGAGCTATCCTTCCCAATTTTCATCTGCCACATAGAGGTTTGGGACCAGCCTGTTTTGTGTCTTTATTCCTTCTACCAGTCTCGTGGCTTCTTCTTTATATCCATAGTGATAAAACTTCTGTTCAGCCAGATTTCAGATGGTTCTCCAGGTTGATTGTTCTATAATTTAGTTGTAATTTTAATGTGTTCATGGAAGGAAGCAGGCACAATGTTTATCTACTCCACCATCTTGGGTCTCCTCCCTGAAAAACAGTATTTTTAATCCGTGGTTGGGAGTCCATGGATGTGGAGGACTGACTGTATGCATTGTTCTATGTCATTTTGGGTAAGGGATGCTAACCTAGAAATAACAAGGCCTTTCAAAGTGAGAGGTAACAAGCATTTATTTGAGATCATTTAGAATAGCTATTTGGGCCACACTGATTGAGGCAAAAGCCCAAATAGTGTTCTTATTGGGAGACAACAGAAGTAATATTTAGGAGAAGGGGAAAGGGAGCAATTACATCAATGGAAAGCATTTTATTGGTGCAGATAAAACAACACAGTGATGTTAATTCTAAATAAAATGTTTTTAACTTTCAGTCCAGTAGTCATAATAATTGCTTTCTTGTTATCTTGCAAAGAGGTGGTTTTTTGTTCTTTGAAACAAGGTTGCTTTAGCCCAGAGGAGGTTATTTTGTCCTGTTTTTAACATTCCAGAGGTTTGAGGTATAAGATGTGAATGCAAGGCAGTTTCTCTCACATGGCAGCTCCAGCGCCATTTTAAAGTGGCTCCGTTTCTGTTACTATTTACAGGGACTTGAGCATCTGAATTTTGGTATCCTCAGAGGGCCCTGGAACTAATCCCCTGTGGATACCAAGGGATGACTGTAGTTAAGTTTTCAGGGAGTCGAAACTTATATGCAGATTTTTGACTGCATGGGGGTCAGTGTCCCTAATCCCCATATTGTTTAAGGGTCAACTGTATTTACAATTCTGTTTCCTCTCTTGGAATACTGTATGCGTTCCCACATCTATGGGAGGTTCCCACCTCCTTTTTCCTCAGCCCCAGCTCCTGGCCCACCCTCCACTCTACTCCCCTATATGCAGCCTACCCATCTTTGAGGCCAGCTCAGCTCCCACCTTCCCCAGCATCCTTGGTCACCCCAGTCTACTCTGACTCTCCCTCTCAGGACTCCTGTAGCAATTTCTTTCTGAATCACCCACTAGACTCTGATCAGACATTTTCCTAGATGGTAATTTCACAGATCTTAAAAAAAAAAAAAAAAAAATCTCCCCAACTCGGTTATTAGTTTCTGTTGTATCCATGGCAGGTACTCTACAGACACTTAATGAAGAAACAAATCCAAAGAAGTAACATCCAAGTAACACTTGGATGGGTACGTGTGATGTGCCAGGTGCTGTTCTAACTGCTATATAAAAATTCATTTAATCTACAAATGACCCTATGAGGTTGAAAGTCTTATTATCTCCATTTGTAAATGGGGAAAATGAGGCATCACATGGAGTGGGAATGGCTACTGATTTCTGTTCTGGGTTGTGGTTCTGGATTCTGGAGGAGGATCGGAGGCTGGACACAGGTTCCTCCTAGATGGGCAGTAAGATCTCAGTAAGACTTGAGATCTTACTGTGTGGGTTCAGGCAGATATTGGCAGATGAAATTTAGTTAAGATGAACATGAAGGTATGAATCTGTCACTGAGGTCCATTTGGGACTCACGGAAAGGGTTTGGAGCAAGGGAGAATATTGCCTGCAGATAGATGAAGTCTGGACCCCATTGTGTGACATAGGAGGCCTCTGGTAATCTGGCCAGTGAAGACCTTGCCTTCATCTTGGTATCTGTCACCTGTTTGTCCCCTTCTGGCACCTTATGTGCTCTAGCCATTTTGCACTATTTTTCTTTTATTCCTTTTCTCTCTTTCTTAGTCACTTTTATTTTGGAATAATTTTAGGTTTACAGAAAACTTGGGAAGATAGTACAGCTTCCCCTTAATGTTAACATTTTACATAACCATGGTTTATTTGTCAAAACTAAGAAGTTAGCACTGGTACAGTACTATTAACTGAACTGCAGACTTTATTCAGATTTCACCAGTTTTTCCACGAATGTAATTTTTCTGGTTCCAGGATCCAAACCAAGATCCCACATTGATTTAGTACTTTGCATTCCTTTTAATCTCGTTCCTGTCTCTCCACCTTTGACCCTATCATTTATTTGTCTACAGTAACTTTCCTGTTCCCAGCAAACTCCTATTCATCCTGCAGCAGCTTCTCTTTTAGGTGAGGGGTCATGTAGGGAGCTTGGTAGGAGTGGGGTTTTGGGATCAGGTTGTCAGCAATATTAAGTGGGGAGAATTGCCACCCCGCCTTTCATACTCAGGCTCTCATTTGTTTTTTTATATATCCTTTTTTTATGCAAATCCATGAAATACTAATCTATATTATTACTTACTCTCTCTCTCACAGCTATGGTTACTTAAGGGAATATGTCACAGGTAACTTGCATGGGACAGTGCAGGAAGCTGGTGGCAGAACTAGAACTAGAATACAGGTCTCCTGATTTCTAGCATCATCAGCTCCCTCGTCCTTCAGGCTTTACCTGTCTCCACTTTCCCCGGCTCCCTCGTCCTTCAGGCTTTACCTGTCTCCACTTTCCCCTGTTGTCCAGTCTAGGTATGCTTTGATGTAACACGTGGCTCAGTTTGGTAGTTGGTGGGTTTCCTGCGGGTTTTCACCACCCTGCACGTTTAGAATGATTGCATGATCCTTGCCTTTGGGGACTTTCCTCAGGCTGCTCCAGGCTAGATTGTTGCTGGCTTCCCCACCACTTTTCTACCCACCTTTGCTGTACAGGCCAGGAAACCACCCAGAATGTCAGCCCTTGGGGCTTGGTGGGGCCTTCCACCACTACCATCACCACCGTCCTCTCTACCCGAGTCCTCACTGCTCGGGGTATTTTCCCCCACTCCTTGGGGCCCTTTAGGAGGCTAACTCTCCATGAAGTATTAAATTTGTATTTTCCTCTAAATTTAACTTTTATGTAGATCATTCATTTGCATGATTGAAAAATAAAGGTATAAAAGAGTAGAGAGAGAAAGTGTCCATCCTGGAAATTGTTACAGATTAAGAGAGATTTAGGAGACATTATATTAACCAAGTGCAAACCAGTGGGTCTTGTTTGGGTCCTAATTCAAACAGACAAATTATTAAAAACAAGTTGTGTAGGCAGTTAGGGAAATTTAAATGTGGACTAAGTAGTAGATGATATTAAAAGCAAATATTGTTCATTTTCTTAGGAGTGATGATGGCATTGTGGTATATTTTTGAAAAAAATCTATCTCTTAGAGATACATGCTGAAGTTTTTATGGCTAGAATGATATGATGTCTGACATTTGCGTTACATTTTTCAGCTCCTTGCCCCAAAGTGGGGAGACAAATGAAACTAGAATGGCGAAATAATGGTAATTGTTGATGTCGGGTGATGGGTATAGGGACCCTTATACTATTCTCTCTACTTTTATGTGGATGAACAGTTCCATAATAACAACAACAAAAAGCTCCATCTAACCTTGTTCCCTATGAGTCTAGTTCCCCTCCAATAACCAATACTGGTTTTTATGTATCCTTCTTTATGCAAATATTATTGCTCTTCCCTCCCCACCTTTTTTTTAAGCACCTTGCTTTCCCCCCTCTTTATAATGTGCATTAGGCAGAACAATATGTTCCCCGCCTCCCTACACACACATTCTAATCCCTGGAACCTGTGAATATGTTACTTTATGTGGCAAAAGGCACTTTGCAGATGTGATTAACGTGAAGAATTTGAGATGGGGAGATTAGGATGAATTGTAAAGGTGGACCTAATCTCATCAAATGGATCCTTAAAATCAGAGAATCTCTCCCGGCTGTGGTCAGAGGGAGGTGTGACAAGAGGTCAGAGAGACATGGCAATTCTGGCTTTGAAGCTGAAGGAAGAGGCCACAAGCCAAGGAATGAGGACAGCTTCTAGAAGCTGGAAAAGGTGAGGAAAAACATTTTCCCCTAGAGGCCTCCAGAAGAGAAGGCAGCCCTGTTGCTATTTTAATTTTAGGCCACCGAGACTTCTGACCTACAGAAATGTAACATAATAAATATGTGTACTCAAGCTTATGGTCATTTGTTACAGCAGCAATAGAAGTCTACCACATTAAGTCTTGGAGATATTTCTGTATCAGGGTAGAAACTGCAGAAGCATTAGTCCCTCATTTATACATGGGGTCTAGTGTGTGACAGATCTAGGCTTAAGTCTCAGCTCTGTCACATATTAGCTGTGCAAGTTTGGACAAGTTATATCAGCTCTCTGAGCCTGTCTCCTTGTCTGTAAAAAGGCAATAAGAGCTCCTGCTTCATAGGGTTGCTCTGAGGGTTAAATCATGTAACGCATAGAAAACATTGAGCACAGGGCCTGGCACATAGTAAATGCTCAAAAAATGACAGCTGTTAATAATACTATTACCCTTATCATTATAACAAGGAGCTTTCCTTGAGTTCTCCATCTCTCATCGGCTTTTCTTTTGATTCCTTATAGATTGAGGAGACAGAATATAACACAGCTCTGGTTTCTGCAGCAAATGCCTCCTCTTGTCTTGTGAGCTGACTTCCCTTTGTGTGCAAGCCCTACTTCCCCAGACAGTGGTCAGCAGAGTGAGGGCGGGAGCTTGTTTTGACGTCTCCACACTGGGTGTTTAGGATTGCATAGCACCTGAAGGATTACTCCACTAATAGGCAGCTTCCGGGAGACTGCACTCTCACTCTTTCCAAAGTTGAGGTTCCTTCCTTGCCATGCTAAGGGCTTATCAAGGGCACAATTGGACCCCGATAGGCTCCCATGCTGCTCCCACATGTCATAGCCTCTCAGCCTGATGGGGACCTCCAGGATCCCTCTCAGTGTCCCCAATAGCCAGCTTTGCATGAACTGTTGGCTGGACATTCTACTATTGGGTAGCTCTGGCTATTAGAAAGGATGGCCCCACCCCTTGTTTTCCCTCTGGAACCACATGGAATGAGTCTGCTCTCCCTTCCCAATGGCAGCCCTTCTGCCTTTCAGATGACTGAGGGGTGGCAGAAGAAGCACAAATGTGGGGGACAGAGACATGGGGTCCAGTCCCAGCTCTGCCACTTATTTGCTGGGTGGCTCTGAGATTATGTGAGTCTTTTTTGAATGCCGTTTTCATAATCTGTAAAAAATGAATGAAAACGCCTATGTATGTTTCAGGATTGTGTGGGGCTCTGTGGGAAGCATCCCACGCATAGAGAACACCCAATACATCCTGCTTCTCTTCCCTCCTGCTCCAGGGCACACCTTCTGGGTTCTTTTTTCTTTTTTTAAAGATTTTATTGGGGAAGGGGAACAGGACTTTATTGGGGAACAGTGTGGACTTCGAGGACCTTTTTCCAAGTCAAGTTGTTGTCCTTTCAGTCTTAGTTGTGGAGGGTACAGCTCAGCTCCAGGTCCAGTTGCCATTGCTAGTTGCAGGGGGCGCAGCCCACCATCCCTTGCGGGAGTCAAACCGGCAACCTTGTGGTTGAGAGCACACTGGCCCATGTGGGAATCGAACCCAGCCTTTGGAGTTAGGAGCACGGAGCTCTAACCACCTGAGCCACCGAGCTGGCCCACCTTCTGGGGTTCTTAACGGCTCTTTGGGGAGGAGGCTTGGAGGCTGCCCCACCCCCTCTGCTACTCTGGGAGTGCAGCATGTTCACTGTTCATGGGCACCAGCATCTAGAGATGGAGGGTCATAACTGCCAGGAATCTTTCTTCTGCTGCGAAATAGTCTTAGCTTTCAGTCCTTCCCTGCCTAGCGCTGGGCCTTCTCTCAGCTTTAGCTTCCCAGCTGGGGCACCGCCTTTCCTTTTTGGGAGAAATACTATCCTTTCTTACTGCTGAAGAGAGAGGCCCATCCACCCCTCCTGGCTTTTCTGGCCTCACTGCCTGTTGGCCAGCTAGAACTCTCCTTGCCCCACTACACAAACTCATAGATGCTAACACTTTTGCTAGGCATAGAAATGCCACCTTATTTTTAGCTCTGGCTCCGTGCATCACACTACACCCCTCTCTGCATGAACCTGTCCAGATCTGCCAGTTGTTTCCTCAAATCCTTAGAGCTACAACATTTACATGGGCTCTGTCCACATTTCTCTCCCCCTTCTCCAGTCACCCTGTTTGCTTACACACACACGTTTCCGCCACAGACACTCTCCAAAATGGCTCCTCAGATGTCCCACCATGATCCTGAAAGGCAGGTGTTTTCTTTCCTTTTTCACAAGTGGGTACTTGCTGTTCCCACCTCCTGTACCCACCCCAGTCCCTCCCTCCAGCAGAGAGGAGCAGTTCCAAGAAACCAAAAGCTGGAAGGGACAAGGGAAGGTGGTGGGAGGGAGACATTTTTTGCTTCTTGGCCTATAAGGCCAGCTGGGAGGGTATGTTTATGCACCCCTGCTGCAGGCACACATGCGCATACACACACACACACACACACACACACACACACACACACACACACACGGTGTCCTGCCTTCCATGACATAGGGTTGGTTGTGGCTGGATTAGCCTGCTTTCCAAGGCCAAAGTGGTTAACCCAAAGATTACTACACTTTCCTTCTCAATTTAAATTTAAGATGAACAAACAAACAACCTCTTTTGGGACAAAGACTCTTAAGCCAACACTGACACAGAAACCCAGGCATCTAAATTGAGACATGCAGTGTTTTCCCAGGCCTGGAAAAGTACATTCATCTCTCTTGAGGTCAGCTGGATTCTAAGCATATTTAGCATGTATTCTACTGTCAGTATAGCTCCTTCTGAGGACTGCTCCACTGCTAAGATTAGATTGGAAGTTCCTTGAGGACATGGGACATTTTGTTCTCATTCTTTTTTTATCCCTAGTTCTTCAGGGTAAATCCCAAATTCCTTAGGGCCTACATACAATGCCCATACCACATGGTTCTTCTGCATCCCCTCGCCTCTTCCACCAACACACATACCTTAGGCTCTTGGATGTTTCTTGAAATCAACAGGCACACTCCCCTTCTGGCCTGGGCACCTGTTGTTCTCAGCCTGAATCCCTCTCCCCCAGAATCCTTCCTTCTTTGGTATCTCGGCTCCAATGTACCCTGATATGATGGCTTCTCAACTTTACATATGACACAGCCCAGCCCACCCAGGGGTACCCTAGCCCTTTTCCCTGCTTTGCTCTCTCCATTGACCTTGTCATCACCTGATTTGGTACACATCGAGTTTTCAGTCTTTGTCTCCTTCCACTTGAATGTAAACTTTATGGAGGCAATGACTGTTCCTTTTGTTTGCTGCTGTATCTCCAGGGCTTAGCTTGGGCCCACAGCAGGTGTTAATACTTATTTGTTGAAAGGGAAGTGAGTGCTCATGTGTGTAGATGGATGAATGACTTGCAGCGGAAGCCTCTCAGCCAGGACAGATGGGCCCCTGGATAAGGGCATTGTCAAGAGGGAGCAGAGCCCATGTGGCCTCCCTCTGAAGGTTGAGTGGCCACCTGCTAGCTAAGCAGGACACACAGAGTGGGAGGGCTGCTGCGTAGGGGCTCCTAGGAGGTTGTGTTCTGCCTGCTCAGAGGTGAGGGCGTCCCCGGCTCAGGAGCCGCCATTCCTGCCCTTCCCTTCCCGTCCAGTGAGTCAGCCAGGCTGGGGAAATGTGCCAGGGAAGTGTTCTCTGCCAGGAGTACAGCAGGGTTACAGGGTCAACAAAACAAGAACTTGCTCATCCACTCCTCCCACTCTACCCACCAGAGCTGCCTTTCCTGTATCTCCCATCTCTGTCTTAGTGCGTATCTGTTACAAGTTGAATTATGTCCCCCCAAAATGCATATGCTGAGGTCCTAATCTCCCAGTACCTCAGAATATGACTGCAATTGCGAATCGGGTCTTTGCAGATGTAATTAGTCAAATTAAAAATAAGGTCATACTGGAGCAGAGTGGGCCCCTAATCCAATGTGACAGTGTCCTTATAAAAAGAATGCCATATGAACATGGAAACATTTTGAAGATATTTGCGAAGTGCAATAAGCCAGACACAAAAGGACAAATATTATATGATTCCATTTATGAGGTACGTGGAACAGTCTAATTCATAGAGACAGAAAGCAGAACAGTGGTTACTAGCGGTTAGTGGGAGAGGGAAATTGGGAGTTCTTGTTTAATGGGTACAGAGTGTCAGTTTGGAATGATATAAGTTCTGGAGATGGATTGTAGTGATAGTTGCACAACATTGTAAATATGCTTAATGCCATTGAACTCTATACTTAAAAGTGATTGAAATGATACATTTTTTGTTATGTATGTTTTAACACACACATATATATATATACATACACGAGTGCCATGTGAAGAGAAAGAGACACGTGCAAAGGGAAGACACTGTAAAGACACGGGGAGAATGCAATCTACAAGCCAAGGAATACCAATGACTGCCCCGTAAACCACTGGAGGCTGGGAGGGAGGCATGGGACCATTCTGCCTAGAGCCCTCAGAAGGAACCAACCCTACCAACACCTTGTTCTCAGACTTCTGGCTTCCAGAACTGAGACAATTAACTGTGGTTTTTTAAGCCCTCCCTTCCCCCCGTGACACTTTGTTATGGCAGCCCCATGAAACAAATATAGTAATCCCCCTTCCCCATGGGGGTCATGTTCTAAGACCCCCCAATGGATGCCTGAAACCATGGGTAGTATTGATCCCTATATGTCCTATGACTTTTCCTATACATACATACCTGTGATAAAGTTTAATTTATAAATTAGGCACAGTAAAGTGTTAACAATAATAATAAAATAAAACAATTATAATAGTATACTGTAATAAAAGTTATGTGAATGTGGTCTCTCTCTCTCTCAAAATATGTTGACAGTACTCACTCTTCTTGTGATGATGTGAGATGATTAAATGCCTACATAATCAGATGAAGTGAGCATTGTGATGTAGTGTTAGGCTGTTACTGACCTTCTGACAATACGTCAGAAGGAGGATCCTGCTTGGAGTCATCCTGGATTGTCAAGCCATGACAATGTTGATGATTGGATATCCAGAGCAGATGATGATGGTGGTTGGGGAAATTTATTATTTTTGGACCATGGTTGACCATGGGTAACTGAAATCACAGAAAGCAAAACTGCGGATAAGCAGGCACTACTGTACAGTACCTCTCCTGGCTCACTAATGCTTCCTCTCCAGGTATGTCCATTTCTGAAATTCTGATGACTCTTCTGTTTTGGGCCTTCTTTTTTTCCATTTGTTCTGTTGGTTGCTCCTTTTCTCCCTTGCCTGCTTCCCCTTCTCTCCTTCTCTTTGGTCTCATCACACTATTCTTGTTCAGTATCTGTCTTCCCGATCAGACTGCAAGTTCAGAAAGTCAGGTACTTTCTGGGCTTATTCACTGCTGTTTCCTCAATGCTTGGCACTCTGGAGGCACTCAGTGAATGAATGAATACATGCAGAAAGAGGGAAGGAGTGAGTCTCGTCCTCCTGGACCTGGTCAGAGATGCTTTGACAAAATGTCTGTGCTTATAATAAGCAGTGGCAGCAGAGTCCCCCTTGTGACCATGCCAGCTGGCCGGGAGCTCTCGTGGGTGGGGTGAGTACTATTGCAGAAAGTCCTGCAGAGACCGCTTAGGCATCCTTGGTGCTCTGGGGGCAGGGCAGGGACCCAGTGGATGGAACCTTTTCCTTTAGTCTGATATTCCCAACTCAAATTCAGCACTGTCAAGTTTTTACTTAACCTTTCCTATCTTGAAAACATTTAGGTACAATGGAGGTTGTGGTTTCAATACTAATGGGGTGAAATTATTATCCAATGAGCGGAGGTTCAGAGAATCAGAGACAAAGACACTCGATCCAGACGAGGCAGATTACAGTGTTTAATTCATTTTTATACATGTGCATAGTCAGGCCACCTAACATCCATTCACTCTTTAGATAAAATAATACCTCAAATTTCCTTTAAGAACCTCTTCCTCCCCACCCTCTGTCCTTGTGGTTGGGTGGGATTGATCCAGCTTTATGAGTCAGCCCCAATGGCCAAAGCCACAGTATGTCTTCAAAGCCACAGTGATGAGCTTGGGAGGGCTTGGGCTCTAGCTAGAGCCAAAAACCTTCCGCTGAGGTTTCCGGAAGAGAGAAAGGGGCTCCTCCCTGACATGTTTGAACCTGGAAGCATAGACGCTGGAACCATGGTCTCCATTTTGTCATCACATGTGGCTGAGAAGAAGACACCAGCTCAGAGAGGTGATGGAAGCTGAACTGAGAAATAGAGAGAAGCCAGGTCTTTGTGGTAGCATAAACCCCAAGTAGGCTGTACCGGAAGTCAGGCCAACGTGTGCTGCTAGACTTTTCATTTACATGAGCTCGTATTTGTGTTTTTTCTTTTCTTTCTTTCTTTCTTTCTTTCTTTCTTTCTTTCTTTCTTTCTTTCTTTCTTTCTTTCTTTCTTTCTTTCTTTCTTTCTTTCTTTCTTTCTTTCTCTCTCTCTCTCTCTCTCTTTCTTTCTCTCTCTCTCTCTCTCTCTCTCTCTCCCTCTCTCTCTCTCTCTCTCTCTCCCTCCCTCCCTCCCTCCCTCCCTCCCTCCCTCCCTCCCTCCCTCCTTCCCTCCCTTTTTCCTTCCTTTCTTCCTTCTTTCCTTTCCTGTCATTTAGAGCTGAGAAAGTCTTAAATCAAACAATAGTCACCATAAAATTTCATCTTGTATTCTAGTTTTTTAGAGACAGTGCCTCAGGTAGAAAGTGTAATGGACTTGGTCAGAAGACCACAGTTCCCCACTTAGGCCAGCACCTTTTTCCTCAAGGCTGTGTTTGTAGAACAGTGCCAATAACACCGACCTATCATTCTGAAGAAAACTGAGAAAAGGGAAGATACACTGTAAAGTGCTTTTCAAATTTTAGTTATTGTTATTATATGTTCCTTTGAAGGCAGGGACTGTGGTGTTTTCTTGTTTTGTTTAGTTTTTTTTTTTTTAAATCACAGAGATTGCTCAAGTGTTCCACACAAAGCAGATGCTCCGAAAACATGTAGAGCTTTAGTCTGAATCACATTGGATGCTTATTCTCTCCATGTTATAGATGAGGAAACTGGAGTCACAGAGAGATGAAGGATCAGGCCACAGGCCAGGAGCAGACTCAGGAATCCCGAATCCCAACTCAGTTGAAACCAACAGTGAGGCTCTGTCCCTCTGAGATAATAATGGGATGCTGGAGGAGGAGTCGGGTCCCAGAGTCAGCTTTGTCACCAACCTGTTGGGTGACTTTGGGCCTCAGTTTCTGTATTAGTCAAAAAGTGTCGATCCTCCACTGTAGGTATCCATGGGTTCTGTGTGCAAGTTCTTTGAAGAGTACAAAACACCTTCCAAGTGCACTTGCTGCATCACACGCAGATTTAGGGCTGCAAGGCCACCTTGCAAGTCCTTCTTGGAAGGTGCTGGGTGAATAATAAAGCTGTGGTGCTTTAGGGCCCACCATGTACCTTCATCCACATGATTTCCTTGGATTTTCCCCAGGCTGTGAGCTATTTCATACGGGTAGGTACCATTTCTCCCACTGACAGAGGAGGAAGTTGAAGCAGTGAGAAGTTGACTTGCTTCAGGCCATCCAGTTAGTGAGAGCCTATGGCAGAATTCACACCCAAGTTTTATGACTTCCAGTCCAGGCCCCAGCACAGGCCTCTGCTCCAATTGTCAGGAAAGAAAGCGCCCCGCGGGACTTGCTCACAGATGGTGCTCCACACCTGCTGAAGGGTGGGCTCACAGGAAACCAGGCTGTCAAGGCGGTTGCTGGCCTGGCCTCTCTGAGAAGGCCTTGCTGCGGCCTGGCTGGTGGGGGCGCTGGAGGCCCAGATTACCCAGCAGTTTGGAGGGTGACGCATCCAGCATTCCTGGTGGAGGTGTGGATACTTCAGCAGGATTTGGTGACAAGTTGTCCTGGGCCATGAGGGAAGGCGGCAGACGCTATGTGTTTTGCTGGGCTGTGAATAGTTCTTCCGGCCATTGTGCTCACCAGTACCTCCGTCATGAAAGCAGAGACCAGGATGCCTTTGTAGTAGTCATAGCGATACCCTGTATTTCCCCCAGCATTCCAAGAGGCTCCTGGGTGAGATCTCCTGATACCCTCTTATACTTCCTTTTCGGGGCTCAGTCCTCTTCAGGAGGAGGTGGCTGTGTCTTTGTGGTGCGATCTGAGGGGCATTGGAGGGTCTCTGACCGTGTATCCCTCCCCATGATGGGCAGCCGTTCTTCCAGATGTTATCTTTTGACCACACAAAATATCAACATCACAGCAAATATTTTCTAATGTAGGCACTGCTTAAGAGCTTTATACACTAGTCTTGTCAACAGTTCCACGAAATAGATGGTATTGTCATCATCTCCTTCCAATTAATATGAAGGAAATGGAAGCTTAGAGGGATCCAGAAATGCTTCCCAGGACACATAAGCAGTAAGCGGCAGAGCCAGGTCTCTGACCTCACATATCTGAGGCTGGAGCCTGTGTGCCTAACCTTATTTGTCACACTACGCTCTATGTATGCCTGGTGCTTTCTGCTTTGGAGGTGGGTAAAGATGAAACAGAGCCATTCAGTCATGAGACATTTTTAAAAATAATTAACTTTTAATTTTAGAACAATTTTAGATTTACAGAATTATTGTGCAGAGATAGTACATTGAATTCCTGAATGCCCAGTTCCCTTATTATTGACCTATTACATTAATATGGTATATATGACACAATATTATTAAGTAAAGTCCATAGTTTATTCAGATTTTTTCCGTTTTTTTAACCTAATGTCCCTTTTCCATTCCAGGATCCCATCCAGGATACCATGTTACATTGGATTCTCATGTCTTCTTAGGCTCCTCTGGCTGTGACAGTTTCTTAGACTTTCCTTGTTTTTGATGACCTTGACAATTTTGAGGAGCATTGGTTAGGAGTTTTGTAGAATGTTCCTTAATTGGGATTTGTCTGATGTTTTTCTCATGATTAGGCTGGGGTTATGAGTTTTGGGGAGGAAGACCACAGAGGTAAAGTGCCATTTTCATTACATATCAAGAGTACCTACTGTCAACATGACTCATGCTGTTGATGTTGACCTTGATCCCCTGGCTGAGGTAGTGTTTGTCCACTGTAAACTTACTCTCCCTTTCCAATACTGGAATGAACTATTTTTTGAGCACTAGGAGGAGAAGAAGCTGGTGATCTCCTAGAAACAGGAAGAGGGGAGACATGACGGGGTAAGGTGATGACAGATCTCCTGGAACAGAAAAAAGTTTGCACCTGGCTAGGAGGAGAAGCTGGTGGCCCTTGAGGCAGGCTGGATGAAGAGAGTCTAGGTGCAGGATTTGGGTGAGAGCAGCCACTCCGCATGGCTCAGAGGTAGGAGAGCCGTGTAGACATTCCCTTGAGAGTCTGGCAAGGGGAGACTCACTAGTTAGCTTGGGTCTCATTGTCATGGACTTCATTTCCCAGTAAAGTGATGCCGTAATCAGACAAAGAGACACAATGACAGAACTGAAAGAAGGTGCATACTGTTCAACTTTAAACTCCCATCTATTTCACTACTGGGCCACTTTGCTTAAGAGTTCAGGAGAAATGAATAGAAATTATTTTGTAGATTACCATCATTACATTACATTATACTTTAGGGTTGAAAGGGTTAATTTTGCAATGTAAATATTTAAAATAGATCACGAGTTCCGTAACCCTGTTGGGACACTTCTTGATTTTATAACATATGTACTGGTAATCTCAAAAGATGGAAGTGGCCTGGGCCGTCTCACGGGACCCCTGAGATACCTTGTCTCCTTCAAGCACCAGGAGGCTGGTGAGACTTGAACTGGGGTCCTGAGAGGACTTAGAGGGTCAGCTGGCCCAAAGCTGAGCTGAACTCTGTGGCCAAGTCACATGCTTATATTTGTCTGTCTGTTCCAGACTGTGAGCAAAATGGGTGAGACTGAATTTGGGTAGTTGTACTGGGAGGCTTTGGTCCTACTGGTGGCAGTAACCTGGCCAAATGAAGGGATGCTTTGCTGTGAAGTGGCATCTGTGATTTTCAGCAGCTCCTAAT
The DNA here is from genome assembly GCF_964194185.1 of Rhinolophus hipposideros. Classification (NCBI taxonomy): domain Eukaryota; kingdom Metazoa; phylum Chordata; class Mammalia; order Chiroptera; family Rhinolophidae; genus Rhinolophus; species Rhinolophus hipposideros. The sequence continues at coordinate 23,508,924 of NC_138055.1, read as the reverse complement.
GCCTGTCACTGTGCCAGACATTACACAATTAGAGATAAATACTTGTGGGTATCTGGAGGTCTAGGAGTTACCTGTTAAATGAAAATACCCCTAGCATATGAAATAACACTAGCTGTTGGCAACTAACACAACAGAGGAGGTCAACCAGGTTCTTGAAAAGAGCAAAGTTCGTGAGCGAGAGATCTAAGCCAGAAGTGTGAAGGGTGGTGCGCAGGGTTGGAAAGTAGAGATGTAGAGACATGAAAAGGGGCCATGGAAGGGAGGCAACAAGGACCTACCTGAGTCTGTGGAAAGCTGTCTTGGCGACGTCCTATTTATAGTCAGGTGACCTCAGATGAGTCACCCCCTTGCCTCGCATGATTCAGTTTTTCCACTTCTCTGTAACATGGGGACAGTCGGTTGGTCAGGATGGGACCTTTTCTTTGTCCTCTCACCACATACTCCAGGGCTACACTGCCAACACCACAGCCACCATCAGCTAACACACTGCCACATGTAGGCGCCCAGTGTGCTCTGTGCTGAGGGCGTGGCATGGATTATGCCGGATTTAAGTCTCACGGCCCTGGGACCCACCGTGTTTCCCCAAAAATAAGAACTAGCCGGACCATCAGCTCTAATGAGTCTTTTGGAGCAAAAATTAATATAAGACCCAGTCTTATTTTAATATAACATTAGACTGGCTATAATATAATACAATATAATATAATGTAATATAATATAACATAATGTAACGTAATGTAATGTAATGTAATGTAATGTAATGTAATGTAATATAATATAATATAATATAATATAATATAATATAATATAATATAATATAATATAATACCGGGTCTTATATTAATTTTTGCTCCAAAAGATGCATTAGAGCTGATGGTCTGCTAGGTCTTATTTTCGGGGAAACACGAGAGGTACTGTTAGTGCCCCACTTTATAGATGGGGAAACTGAGCCTTATAGAGATTAAATGACACACCCAATGTCACAGGCCAGCAATCGGTGGGTGCAGGGCCTCCACATCTAGGTCGATCTGGGTCAGAGACTGGCAAACTTTTCCTACAAAAAGTAAACATTTTAGGCTTTGTGGGTGACGTGTGGTCTCCTGTCCTCCTCTTCCTCCCTCTCTCTTTCTTCAGCCCTTTAAAAATGTAAAAACTATTCTTAGCTAGTGAGCTACACACAAACAGGCTGTTGACTAGCTCTGGCCTACAGGCCATGGTTTGCCAACCCCTGGGAACATGCAAACCAAAATACAAATTCTGTATAATGGCATGTCTTCCAAAATTTCAGAGAGGACATAAAATCCACTCAGTATCCCGGGCCTGGGACGGTGGCAGGGTTACCTGTCTGATCCAGGTGGACACTGGCTTTACTGAAGACTTAGTGGGATGTGGCACCAGGGCCTCCCTCAGTGCCTGTTATGATAGGGCATTATGCCCTTTCGCCTGCACTTCTGTCTGCCCAGGCTCCCCTCTGCTCCCTCATCTGTAGGGAGCGTTGTGGGGGCTTGCTGGGCTGGGCCTCTCTACCTCCTCACCATTCCATTTTGCTCTCCTTTCTCCTGAGACCTCTGTTCTCCGTCGGGTAAGGCCAGCCGAGAGAATCCATAATCAGCTACTCATCCCCAAGCCTTTTTGCGAGGCTGCTTTGGTGGCCCTTGTGGAGTAGGAGGTGCTGAGGCAGGAGGGGGAGAACAGGGATGGGATGGCTGCTATTAGAAGTGGGGAAGGCCATGGCCTGGGCAGGAAGCCAGGAAACCTCTTTGTTGCTAAGGCGTCTCAGAGCTGAGGAGTTTTGGGAAAGGAAGCTCTTGTATAAACACAGGGGATTCTGTTTGTGTGCGTGGGCCCTGCCTTGCATGTGTATCACATTCCACCAGCGCCCATGTGCGTGTGCAGAGGCAGCGTGGAGAGAGCAGGGGGCCCAAGTTCTAGGCAACGGCAGAAAATAGTTAAGCCAGGCTGCAGCTGGGTTCAAGTCCTCATACACCACTGACCGACTCAGTGACCCGGGTCCAGTTCTGCAACCTCTCAGGCACCTGCTTTCCTCATTTATAAAATGGGAATGGCAAGATCTATTTCAGCAGGTGCTGTAAAGCTTACAAAGTACCACTATTTCATCCAACGCTTCCTACACACCAGGCACTGTTCTAAGGGCCTTCTATAGACAGTTGATCCTCACTATCTGTGGATTCATCTTTGCTAATTTGCCTACCTGCTCAGATTTATTTGTAACCCCAACATCAGTACTCATGGTCATTCAAGAGCAGGTGCGGAGAGGGCTGAAGAATCCACTGCCTGACACGCACATTCCCAGCTGAGGTCTAACGCTGCGACGCGCTGCCTCCTGTTTTCAGCGCTCCTGGTCTATTTGCTGCCACATTTTTCTCAGGTTTATGCTTTTTGTTGGTGATGTCAGTGTTCAAACGGCCCCCAAGCATAGTGCTGAAGTGCTGTCCAGTGTTTTTAAAGGCAAGAAGGTCGTGGTGTGCCTTCTGGAGAAGATGGGGGTTTCCCATAAGTCTCACTCAGGCATGCGTTCTAGTGCTGTTGGCCGTGAGTTCCGTGTTAGCGAATCAACAATGGATCTTAACCAAAGTGTCTTTAAACAGAAACACACATAACACAAGGTTACGTACTTGTTGGTTGATGAAAATGTGACCGTTCATAGGCACTTCACCTTCCTCCTGTATTTCCCCTGGGAGCAATATTCGCTAAGTCAGTATTCACAGTGACAGTACCATCACCACCATGAATAGCAAGAATCAACTATGAGTCTATCAGCTCATTTTATCATCACAATGACCCTGCCAGGTAGCGCTCTCATGGTCATCTATATTTTACTGATGAGGACACAGAGCTATAGAGAGATTGCCTGGTTTGTCCAAGACCATACAGGTCTAGGTGGCAGAACTGGGATCGAAGCCAGGCAGTCTCTTCTGAATTATGTAAAGCAACATGCAGAGAACCTTAGGCAGTGCCCCGCACACTGTGTGCTCATTGGGTCTCTGCCATGAGGGCCACGGTGGCCACGGGATTGAATGGTCTCTAAAGTCCCTTCTGTTCTGATATGCTGAGGCCCTGTGATTTCTGCCAGTTCTTCCAAGCCTGCCCACACTGTAGTGGCTGGCTCTGCAGGCTGAGAGGGTGGGCAGCTGGCTTCAGGAGTGGACTTTGGCATGGACAGACTGTGCGTGTGGGAGGGAGCATGTGGGGATGAAAGACGCGGGAGGAGCCTGGGGAGAAACTCGGCAAGCACCTCTCTTGGTTGTACCTCTTTAGGGCTGTCTTCTTACCAGCTGAGCGTGGCTTGGAGGGGTATGACTGGCTCATCTCCTTTGTAGAAGTGGAACTTGAAGCTCTGAGAGCTTCTCCAAGATGACAGGACAGCTTGGGACTGACCAAGAATAGATCTCATGAGGGGAGATATGAAAAATGTTTAACAACTGTGTGTTAAAGACACCAACAAATACTCCCAGATGCTGTCGTGGGCAAGCAGAGCATCTGCACGGGGACACTGGCTGGGCTCAGGATCTGTCCTGCTGCTTGATGCTGCCTCTTCTGCCTCCGTGTCAACACAGACTTGCAGGAGTGGGTGGATTTTTTTTCTCTTCAATAAGAACGATGAGCATTGTCTGTGTTCTAGCAAGTTGCACCTATGTGTAGTAGCTGTCTTCCCCAGAAAGTGGCATTAGTGGTGGGGGTCACCTCTCCCTCACATCACAATAATTATCTCAGTTAGTGAGGAGTGAGGGCAGGGAATCTGGAGAGAAGGTCTGAGTTCAAATCCCAGCTGTTCATCAGCCAATGACTCTGTGCAAATCCTCCCACCAGTTAAGCCTAATTTCTCTCATGGGTAAATACGCCTCATGGGGTATTGTGAAGATCAAATGCAACTTTATGGATGAACATGCTTCATATGTTAAAAAATTCTGTGCATAAAATGAAAGGGATTGAGCTGGGCCCTATCCTGAGAGGCTCACACGGGGAACAGGACTTTGACATTTAGGTCAGATGGAACTGGTTTGGATACCCACGTGGCGAACTGCTACCTGTCCCCCACATTTTCCTTCCCTTCTTCCACCGTGATTGGGTTTTAGCTGGGGACATGACTTCCAGAATAAAGTCTATTTCCCAGCCTCCTTTACAGCCAGGGTGGCCGCATGGCCAAGTTCTGGCCACTGGCATATGAGCAGAAGGGTGGATCTCACTTCTGGGCCTGTCCTGTCCTTAAAGGTCCCCCCACACTACTTCCCCTCCTGGTTGTCCAGAGCATGGACAGGATGATAAGCTACCTGAGACCATGCAATAGGGCCAGCCCTCCGGGACGGCAGAGCAAAAATAGGTGGTGCCAGGCCTCTGCCATGTGGAGCTGCTGTAGCAGCCTGGACTAATGTACCTGAGGGAGAAATGCTCTCTATCTCATTACATCATGGTTATTTGGCTTACCTGTTATAGCAGTCAAATCCATAGCTTAACCATGTGACGATGAACCCGATGGTGAAGGATAAGTGGTAAACCACTTCTCAACAGGCTAGTTGCTAATGCATTGCTTTTGCTCAAGAATGGGAGTTGGGGCTGGGAAGATGGGAGGGGAGGTGGCTATGAGAATACCCTTGAGGAGGACCCAGCAAGGCTTCAGCCCTCTCTGGGTCAGTCCAGGGAGACTTGATGGGGGAGTCAGGACTTTAGAGATAGCAATGGCACACGTACTCTCTCCTCCATTATCCGTCCTGCCATGCCTCCCTCTGTTCCTGGCTCCCTTCCTCTTTTCCTTATCATTGGCCAGGCGCTGTACCCACCATGTGTACTGGAAGTACAATGAAGAAGAAGAACACACTTCTGCTTTCTCAGACGGCATGATGCAGTACAGACTCAGGCCACTTAGGCCATGACCTCAGGTCGTCCTTGACCCTTCTCTTTCTCTCACACGCCATAAAGAATTCATCAGCAAGTTTGGTCAGATCTAGTTCCAAACTATAACCAGAATCGGCCCTGTGCTCATGCTCTCCTGGTCTAAGCCACAACCATCGTTTGCCTACACCTTGCTGCTGAAGTCCTAGGGTCTGCTGGGGCGCCTGCTGTCCACTTTCAGGCCTGGCTCTTGGTTTATGTGGCCGGGAGTTTGGGCAGCCTTGGGTTTTTCTGGCTAAATAGTTCTTGCTGAACTCCAGAGGAGGAGTTAAGTAAATACTGACTCCCAGATACGGGAACTAGAATCATACAGGAAAGGTGGAGGGGAGCCAGAGTACCAGTCATGGGCTTCCTCTGCCAGGGGCCCCCAGAAGTGCACAACTCATTCATTCCCAACCCCTGTGGGAGGTGAAGTGGGTCATCGTGTGTTTTCCAGTGAAAACTCTTCGTGGTGCTTCTTCACAGCATTCATTTGTTCATACAACTGGCAAATATTTATTAAGCACTACATGCCACCAACAAGCTAGGAATACAGAAAACCTTAATGTGGCAAAATTCAATGTTTATAGCTTCCCTGATCTGTACTCTTTTTTTTCCTCTTGCTTTTAAAACTTTTCTATATCAATCCCATGCCCTAGACAGGTGGCATATGCCTGGGAGCAGCGACACACTAGTAAATGTTTAACAACTGACTCTGGAAAAAAAATCCCTGATCTGTAGCTGATGTCCATGATACAAATATTCCCACCATGGCTACATATAGTGAAACCAAGGCTCCTTATGACTTTGATTAAATTCCACTGGGTAATCAGCAACACTTGAGGCAGCAGAAGACAGTAGCCCTGATCTGACTAGTGATCACAAGGTCCGGACCTCTGGCAGGCTAAAGATAACATCTTGACTTAAGTTATGTTTCAGCTTCTGAGCCCTAAGGTAGAAAAAACTCCCTGGCTACTTTCCCAGGAGATCAGCTAGAGGGACCCCAGAACAGACCTCAGAACGGTCCTCAAACTTGAAGAAATGACTTATTACCCTTACCTCACCTCTGACCAATCAGCTCCCAGCACAACCCCAAACCCCCTAACCCACGGTGTCTTGTGATTTTGCCCTATATAATCTGTAACCTACATGCCATGGGAGAGTTGGGTTTTTAAAGCGTAAACTCCCCATCTCCTTATTGGCCAATTCAATATTCAATTATCTTTTGTTTCTATACTTCAAACTCCTGCTTGTGCATGTCTTCAGGCCGGTGCACATGGTCAAGGTAAAAAAAATTGGGGTTCCGGTAACAATGGTGACATTTTCTTTGTGCCAATATGATATCACTGAACGCAAAATTGGGAAGGGTTACACAGTAGCACACCATTTATATAGTATTTCTAAGCATCTTTCTTTCCCCCCAGATTTAAAAAGTTTAAATTCTATCAACGTTTATTGGGATATTTATGCCTAAGGTTCTAAGGAAGCTGATAGGTAATAAGAAAAATATTCTGAGATGTTCTAAATTAAATTACAGCAGCTGGAGAGTGAGAGAAGAAACAGAACTATTAGTCTGTTAATGGCTGCAGGCCAGCTGACAGAAAACTTCTCCCATTCCTGTTCTGCCTATTGGGATTTCAGATTAATTTCCAGGTGGCTATTCCTGCAGATTATTTTAGCCAGGCACCATCTAACTCCAGGAGCGTCGGGATTGTGGGATTTCCGGATTGTGGGTTTTCTGGACTGCTGCCCACAGCCACTCTGCAGGAATGGATATTTCTTTCTGTGGATCCTACTATCTCAGAGCTGGCTCCACTTCACTTTCTTTCACTCCTTTGTCTATAGCTCATGTAAATACATTCAGACTCCCTCTTCCTTCCTGCTTCCCCCTGCCTTATGTATAAAAACCCTTGCAAAACTCTGGGATGATGGACATTCTGTCTTTTTTACCTAGCCATGCTGCTGGTAGTTTAGACTCCATACCCCAAGACGGGGCTTTGGGTAGCATTTTTGGCTCAATAAAATCTTACTTAAAAAACAACTTCAGTCATGGAAGTTAAAAAATTTTAGTGTGACATAGAAAATATAAAGAAGTTAGATATAGCCATGTGGGGACAGAGCCCCAGAGAGCAGTTTCCAGGCTCTCAGCCTCATGTGGAAAGGTGCTGGCTCGGGTAGTAGATGGCCGTCAGCTGTGGCTAGTTGGCCGTCAGCTGTAACCATTGAGCCATTGGCCAGTAATATAACGGCTGTGGCTATGCTAGCAAAAAAATGGGGGCTAGCAAGAAGATGGTGGCTGAGCTGGCAAGAGCGGATTGCAGTTAGCACGGTGAATTGCAGCTAGCAAGTGAGGTTGGTTGGCAGAGAGAAGTAGTTGCGGATAGTGTGGCTCCTGCTTCCTGTGTCTCCAACCCAGCCGCCAGCGAGAATATAGTGGTATGATTCCCCTACCTATGGCTCCGTGGCTGTTCCTTTTTGGCCTCACCATGTCCTGTGCTCTTATGTGGGGAGTGGGAACTGAGACCTTGCCTGCCGCCCTGCCTGACAAGCCATGACTTTAAAATGCTGACCACCCAGAGAAGGGAATGCAACCTGTGGACATGTACAGTAATCATAAAATGAGGCAGAACATATACTACGATCTGTTTCTACCTACAAGTTAGCATCAGATCCCACAAGATAAGGGCTCAGCCCCATGAGACTTCTCCTACGTTAGATGCTAATTGCCAAGTCCCAGGCCTCTTGCACTTCCGACTGAGGGGCACTATAAATTGGAGGTTCCTATGACCTCCTCCTCTGGTTGGATAATTTGCTAGAATGGCTCACAGAATTCAGGAGGACACGTATTTATTAATTTATTAATTTATTATTTCCACTTTGTTATAAAGATTACAACTCAGGAACAGCCAAATAAAAGAGATGCATAGAGCAACTATGGTGGAGTTTCCACGTCCTCTCTGGGCACCCCACTGTCCCACAACTTGATGTGCTCACCAACATGAAAGTTCTCTGAACTCCATTATTTACTGTTTTTATGGAGGTTCCATGACATAGGCATGATAGATTAATCATTGGTGGTTGGTGATTAACTCAACCCCTAGCCCCTCTACCTTCCCTGGAGGTGGGGGTTGGTTGTAGGTGAGGCTGAAAGCTCCAGTCCCCTAATCTTGCCTTGGGCTTTACTTACTCATTCCCCATCCTGAAGCTGTGTAGGGGCTCTCCAACACCAGTCATCTCATTAGCATACAAAAAGGCACTCATTACTTTGCAGATTCCAAGGGTATCAGGAGCTGAGGATTAAGACCAAATATTGTAATAAAAGATGCTTCTATTACCCCATCACTCAGGCATTTACAACAGTTTTAGGAGCTTTGTGCCAGGAACTGGGGACAACACCAAATATATATTTCTAATTATATCACAATATCACAACATGTGATTGACTCAGGATATTTACAAGCAGCTTTAGTGCTATGAGAACATAGAAGGTAAGAAAGAAAGACCTGAACTAAGAAACTGGTGGCATTAGAGGCGTTAGCCAGCAAGTGGGGAGGAGTCCTCTTGTCCAGGGCCCTCACATGACATCCCTAGACAGATGAAATGGTACTGTTAGCCTTAGGCTCATGGTTGGTGGAGAAAAGGATCGGATGAGGGAGAGCCTCAGAGACCAGGGAATAATTTACCAGGTGCAGTTGGGTACCATCTTCTTCATGACCATCCTAAAGTAATATTCCCCCTCCCCCTATCCTTTTTTTCCTCCACGTTGAATTTCTGGCTTTTTTATTTCTAGGAATGCTGATCCCCAAACATGAAAGAAATTCTAGTTGTTTTCTGCCCAAGGCTCAGCTGGACCTGCAAGGCTCTGGTTTGTTCCTGTCCCTCTGCTCTGGCAGGAATCCAATGTTGATCTTTCTTGGGATGCATTCCAGAACTGGCTGCAGCCCCAAGCCTCGCCGGGCTGTCTGGCCATGGTGCGACATCTCACCCCTCACGTCTGCCCTCTTGGCTTCTCACATGTTAGTGGTTGGTCCACGAACCTTGTATCTCCATCAGTGAGCTGTGTGGTGCTGGGCAGGCTTCTACCCTTCTCTACTTCCCAGGGTACAGAATGTTCCTCTGACCACTGGCTTGATTCACCTTCACATCTTGCCAGCCCTGGCTTCCAGCACAATCTAGCAGCCCATGTTAAGTTTGGCTGGAAATTTTCACCTCAGATCCTTAAATCTTTCACCTTCTGCAACAAAGGCCTTATCTGTTCCTTAGGAAAGCGGTGGCTGTCCTCTTGGAAGGAAATTTTTTCCTTTTAAAGTATTAGGTATTAAATAATAAATGTAAAAGATGTGTTTTGAAGCATACTAAAATTAACATCTGTGAACACACTGCCTCATTCGAGAAGCAGAATATTATCAATATGGTTGCACCTATGTGCCCCTTCCCGGTTCCATATGCTTGCCTCCCCACAAGAGGTAGCCACTCTCCTGAATTTTGTGCTTATTTCCTCATTTTTAAAGGAGTTGCTTCATCGCTTATGTGTGTATCCACGCACTTTACTTATTATTTATTTTTGCTCGTTTTTGTCCCTTGTGAAAATGGTGTCACATTGTATATAGATTTTTTTTTTTTTTTTGCTATTACAAATAAAATGCAATGACCATTCTTACACACATTTCCCGGTGCCTGTATACCAGAATTCCTCCGAGAGAGGCGTGGAATCAACGAATTGTAGGGCATATGAATGTTTAAGTTCACAAGGTAATTCCAAATGGTATTTAAAGTGATTGTGCCAATTACAGTATATAGACTGCATTGTCTACAGTCTAACACTTACTTAGTAATAACAGACTTAAACTTTTGCCAAAATAGTTAATGTAAAATATTTTATTGTGGGCTTTGCTCATATCCTTGATTCTTAATGAGACTGAGCAGCTGTCCATATGTTTATTCAACAGTTGGGTTTTCTTTCCTCTGAAACACCCTGTTTCCCCGAAAATAAGACCATCAGCTCTAATGCGTCTTTTGGAGCAAAAATTAATATAAGACCCAGTCTTATATTAAAATAAAACCGGGTCTTATGTAATATAATATAATATAATATAATATAATATAATATAATATAATATAGTATAGTATAATATAATATATATAACATAATATAATATGGGGTCTTATATTAATTTTTCTCCAAAAGATGCATTAGAGCTGATTGTCCGGTTAGGTCTTATTTTCGGGGAAACATGGTATTTTTATATTTTGGCCGTTTTTCAGCTGGATTGTTTATCTTATTCTTAATGCTTTGTAGATGGTCTTTATATATTTTGGATACTACTTCTGTATTGGATGTGTTTTACAGATATCTTCTCCCAGTTTGTGTCTTGTTTTTTGATAAACATAAGTTTTAAATTTTAATGTAGCTAAATACCTCAATCATTTCCCTCAAAGGAAACCATCTTCCTGACTTCTAACAGCATAGATTAGTTCTGCCAATTTTTGTATTGTATGTAAATGGAATATCCAGTAAATTGTAATATCCAGTAAGTTGGGTCTTAATTTTCAACATTACATTTGTGAGATTCATCCATACTGTTGTGTGTGGTTGTAGATTGTTCTCATTGTTCTATAACAATCCATACTGTGAACATACAATAATGGAGGTATCCATTCTACTGTTGATGGACATTTGGGTAGTTTTCAGTTTGGGACTATTACAAAAAGAAGTATTGCTAAGTTTGGTTCATTGTAAAGAGGTATTAAAAAGTAAATCAAGCTGTTTTTTACTGTGCTTTTAAAGCATTTTTTCCAAAATTCTTTCCAGGGAAACAAGAATCTAATTGGGTCAAGAAAGAGCCTATCCTTGTTCCTTAGAATTCACAGGTCACCTGTTCTCCGTCCTTCTCTCATCTGCAGCTTTACTTTGTATGCAGAATTCTCAATAACTTTCTGTGTTTAATTCTTTCTTCTCCCCCGTTTTGTGACATTAAAAAAGTAAACATCATTTTAAAGACATTAAGTATTATTCAAGCACATTGTGGAAAAGTACAGAGAAGTTTAAATAAGAAAGTGACAGCCTGCTGTCAACTATAGATAACAGTGCAAATATGTTAGCACATTCTTTCCAGTATTTTCTTCTCTATATATTTTACACAGTTGAGATTGCACTGTATATGTATAGTCATAGCTCCTTTCACTTAAGATTATACCGTAAGTATTTTCCCATGTCATTTGTAACTGTTCTTCACCATTGTTTTTCCTGGCTACGTGATAATCCATACTATGTGTATGCCAAAAGTTACTTGACTAATCTCCTAAACTGGGACATTTCGGATGCTTGCACTTTCATTTGGACAATTAGAAACAATGCTGCAGCAACTATCTTGGATGTAGATCTTTGTCCTAATTGTAGATAATTTCCTTAAGTTAGTTCCTAGAAGTGGAATTTACTGGATCAAGAGTATGAACACTTTAAAGGAGTCTGGAACATCATGGGTTGCCAAGTTGCTTTACACAAGGTGCCATTTTTATGCTCCCGCCAGCTTTAAGCCCTGAGAGCACAAGAGAACACATTCCATTGCATCTTCATGCATGTTGCACATTGTTTGTTATGGAGTATCTTCATTCTGTTCGTTTTTAAGCATTTAAAAATTTCTCTTCTGATTTTTTTTTTGACCTGTGAGTTATTTGGACGTATGTTTTAAAATTTCCAAATATGAGGATTTAAAAAAATCTTTGAAGTCGACTTTTCAATTTAACTATTGTGTTCAGAGAATATGGTGTGTGTTGTTACCTGTTCTTTGAAAAGTGCTGAGACCTGTGCATAATCAATTTTGTAAATGTTAGAGTGACTATCCAACCCAATTTGTTTGGGACGGAGGGATTTCCTGGGATGAAAGACTTCAGAGCTAAAATCAGGAAAGTCCTGGGCAAACTGGGCTGAGTTGGTTGGTTACCTTACATGTACCTGAGAATATTGTAGATTTTCTAATTACCGGGTAGAGAGTTCTACTACAGAGATCCTTTAGATCATTTATTTATTGTTTTATAAAAATAATTTTTAAATTTTTATTTTTAGAAAATTATAGATTTGTACGCAATTGAAGTAACAGAAAGATCCATTGTGTTTTAGAATATCACCACCAGGAAATGGACGTTAATACAGACGTTAATAAAATGGGACGTTAATTACCCATTTTATCCAGACTTTAGCAGTTTTACTTGTATACATTTGTTTGTGTATGTATTTAGTTTTGTACAAATTTATCATGTGTGTATTCACTACCATATCAAGATATGACCATCACAACAAAGATCCCTCTTGTTCTCCTTCTATAACCACAGGCACCTCTCATGTTCCCCTTTTCATTGTGTTCCCCCTTCTCCTCTCCCTTGTCCCTAACCCTTGGCATCCACTAATCTTTTCTTTGTTTTTATACTTTTGTCATTTCAAAAGTGTTATGTAGATGGAATTATATAGTATGTTACCCTTTGGGATTGGTTTTTTCCACTCAGCCTAATTCCTTAGAGATACATGTTGTGTGTATCAGTAGTTTGTTCTCTTTTATTGCCGAGTAGTATTTCATGTATGGATGGATCTCAGTTTGCTTAATTTTTAATTCAATGAGGGACATCTGGGTTGTTTCCTGTTTTTGACTATTACAAATAAAGCAGCTATGAACATTCACGTACAGGATTTACTGTGAACTGAAGTTTCCATTTCTCTGGCATAAATGCCCCAAGAGTGCAATAACTGGGTTTAACAATTTTAAAAAAAATCTCTATTTTGCCAATTTTATTTGCTTGATAATTAAGGATATCAATTAAGGATATCAATAAGGATAATTAATGATATCAATAATTTGCTTGATAATTAAGGATAATTAAGAAAGACTTTGAAGTAAATTTATTGATTTATGTATTTTGAAGCTATTTTATAAGCTGCATACAAATTTGGAATTATAACTTTCTGTCTATAAAATTATAACCCCAGGTTCTGGATAGTTGTCCTGGGTTCAGGAATCCTACTGTACTACCAGGACCAGAAATTCCACAAGACGTAGCGTTTTGAAGTCTCTCTAACTCTATAGCAATAATAATGTGGTGTCATAGTTACTGAGAATATGAGACGATCCGTCTGAAGTTAGGCCATTCTTTTGACGTTGTACTGCAGGCATGTGATCGCCATGATAATGGCCATGAAGGAAGGAAGTGAGCATACTATTTCAGCCACAGACGTCTGTGTCCCCAGAAGAGAGGAAGTGGAGGAGGATGACTGCAGTATATATAGGCTGCTGGTAGCCTGGCTTGAGAAACGTGGCATGTTTACTTGGAGTGAACTACTGAGCAAGTTCTCTTTTCCGTGGAGCTTTCATAGGAAAAGAGATACTACAAAGATACAGAGAAAAAGCAAAGAAGAGCCCTCCTAGGAATCTTTCCTCCCCTGAGGTTCTTTTGCATTTGTACTAGTTACACGCTGGAAAACTTACTCTATAGGAAGGCAGAGGTCAACTCATCCATTCCCCTGCCTCTGGGCAGTATCGCTCCCAGTGCCTCTAGCAGTCGCATCTCCCCCTGTGTGCTTAGTCTCTGCATCGGTTCATCTTTCCAGCCCAGTTCTAGAGGTCCTTACACCCCGGCCCTCAGGGATCCCTTTTCCTTAAGCCTCATAGCACACATTGTCCTCTCCAGGCTAATTTAGCAAAGTTGCCTTGGGACACCCACCATGAGAGCAGGGCCACCTGGCATGTGGTCTCTGCCTGTAGCAGTTTCCTATAGCTGCTGTAACAAATTGCCACAAACTTAGTGGCTTAAAACAACACAGATTTGTTATCTTACAGTTCTAGAAGTCAGAAGTCTGAAATGGGTCAAAATCAAGGCATCAGCAGAGCATCTATAGGTTTCTTCTGTAGGTTCTAGGTCCTAGCGGAGAATCTGTTCCTTGCCTTTTCTGGGTCTAGAGGCTGCCCTCACGCATTCCTTGGTTTTTGGCCCCTTACCACTCGAACCTTTGCTTCTGTGATCACATCTCCTGACTCTGACTCTCCTGCCTCCTCTTATAATGACCCTTATGACTACATTGGGCACCCAGATAATCCAGGATAATTCCCTATCTCCATATCTTTATCTTAATCACATCTGCAAAGTTTCTTTTGCCCTGGATGTTGACATTCACAGGATTTGGAGATTAGGATGAGGACATCTTTAGGCTGTTATGTGATTGGCTGTATCTGCTCTTTTCTTTTCAAGTCCCATCATTCCTTTCAAGCCCTCATTGTGCCTCTTCGGGAAGAGTCCATCAGCCATCTGATCGATTTCCCTTCTGCCATCTGGCTCCTCTACAATGTACGTCCACTGTAGCCAGAGTGTCTCTCTCAGAGTCTGCTGGATAAACACAAATCCCTCACCTTGCTTCAAGGTCCTTGACAAATTTTCTTACCACTCTTTCTTGTCTTATCTCCCTCTAGTTTCCTTTACATGCTTTCACTACCAGCCTATTTGTCATTTATTTATTTTAATGTGTCCAGAGCTTTCTTGGTTCTATGGTTTTACTTCTTTCTTTGCGTCTGAAATGCTCTTTGCTCTCATTTTCACCTGTCAAAAAATCCTATTTGGCCTTAAAATGTGGATGACTGTTGACCTGGAAATTCCACATGTAGGAATACTATGGAAATAATCCTGAAGGTTGTGTATAGATACAACTTCAAAAATGTTCATTGCAACATTGTTGATAAAAAGAAAGTAGAACCAACATAAACAAACATCCAACAATATGGAACTGATTACGTAAAGTGTGGAATATCATAAAGTAAAATATTACAGTGAACAAAAGCAAAAAAATACAAAAGTGTTAATGAATTGAAAGATATTTATGATACGTTCAAAAGCAAAATAGCAGGTTACAAAACCCTCTGTATAGGATGATTTTATTTAAAAATTATGTTACATATACATTTTTGAAAAAAGGAATATAACATGCTCAACTGTTGGCGGTTGTTTTCTGGGTAGTAGGATTATAGGTGATTTTTATTTTCTTATTTTTATTTATCCATACCTTTTTTTTGTACAATGACCACATGTTACTTTTACAATAATAAAAAAGTAGTTATAATTATTTTAAAAAATTATCCTATCCATCCTAGCCTGACCAGTTCAAATTTTACCCCTTCCTGAAGTTTTCTGTAGCCATCATCCTGGCTGAAGGTGAGTGCTGTCTTTACTGACCCTCTAGGACTGTTTGTAAGCTCTTAGCACATCTTATTTTTATTTAAGAAATCGCTGCGGAGCAGTCTCTATATGCAAAGCCCCATCTCCGCGGTATAAGGCTGCAGGCTTGCTCTGTCTCAGGAGCGCTCATATATCTCATACACCACAACTTAAGGTAGGAAGCCAGGATGAGAGGCAAGGTGACTGGAGGCTCAGGGATTTGGAAGCTCATTTTGTTAAGGGTCCTGTCCCTGTGTCTAGAGGTGAGGTGTAGTCTGGGAAGGCAGGCTGCTTTCCAAATGCCATTTCTGTTCTCATTGGACTGGTGGTCTGATTAGGGAGATAATCAGCTGATTAGGCATTAGCACATCATGTTTATAAAAAAAGATACAAAAATTGCCAAAGCTATCTTGTGAGTCCTTGCCAAATGACTAATGTGTGGTCACAGGAGGGAGAGGTTACCACAGATCATGGCAGAGGAGACGTGCTCTGGGCGGTTGAAGCATCAGGCCAATGCGATAGGCCCCAGGCTGTGTATATGAATGTCGTACAGACACTCATGTAGATCATGGCTGTTGCCTTGTGTCTACGGGTTTCATTTCAAACAACGTGCTTTTCTATCTAAAGAACTTTGTATAATCCCAGGAAGACCAACAACCACAGTGGAAATATTCATTCGGAAAAGCTCCCTGGGCAATTTTCAAATTTACTAATCTATCAGTTGCAATTCATATGTAAGACATCTATTAAAATCACTAGGCTTAAACTGTCAAATGGAAAACTTGATGGCATGGCCTCTGACTTGGAGTTGCCCTAAGAAGATGGTCTTTGTGGTGACAGCATGATTCTAGGTGTGCTAAACAGAGTCAGTAGTTAGAGAATTGGTCACTCTGCAGCCTGTGCTTGCAGCCCTGCTCTCTTCGCATGGCAGCAGCCATACACTCTACTGCCTTATCGGCTTTTGCAACGCTCTTAGAAGATCAGGTTCCCAGCTGTATTCATCTGTGTCCTCTCATTTTAGAGGAAATAGCTTAATATTCCAGTCATTGGCATATTAAGAAATATTCAAGTTTTATTTAGAAATAGGCAGTGTCAAAGTGTCATACCAGTTATGCCAAATGGGTTCCCGAGCCTGGTCTGATGTCACTGTCTCCTAGCAGAGCAATCCCATGACTTGCTCTGTGCAATTTCCCAACAACAGTGGTGAGTGCTTTTTGTTAACCTCTGTGCTGACGAATTAGAGAGCAGCTGACAAGCTTCCTCAGGTGTTGAGCAATTCTTTCTGTGCAGTTTGAGCCCTGGAGGGATATGTTAATACTATATACTCATTAAACACTGCAGGGAGTTCAATAAGCTTTTCTGGAGTACTTATTGCGTGCCATACTCCATGCCAAGTACTATGGAAGATGCAGAGATGAGTAGGGCATGGTCTTTGTTCCAGGAGAGCAAAGACTAGAGGAGATAAGACTTAAACAGGCAGGAAAATTCATGGCAAGATGAATTCTGCTGGAGATATCCAGGCGTGGTTCAAAGGCAGGGAAGTGGTTTCTAGTCAAGTCAGGAAAGTGACGGATGAGGGACGGAGGAAAGGATAAAAGGCTCCTGGAAGAGTTACAGTGGAAAAAACATGGAAAAAACTTTGC
Organism: Rhinolophus hipposideros; assembly: GCF_964194185.1. NCBI lineage: Eukaryota > Metazoa > Chordata > Mammalia > Chiroptera > Rhinolophidae > Rhinolophus > Rhinolophus hipposideros. Next base: position 23,492,197 of record NC_138055.1, on the reverse strand, counting down.
GTCAGATGGAAGTGGGTTCATGTGCTGGCTGTCTTTTAGTAACGGTGTGATCCTATGCAACTTGCTAAGCCTGTCTGAGTCTCAGCATTCTCTTCTGTAAGATAAATGGCTGTTAGGATGTGTAGTGGATTAAATGGTGCCCCCCAAAAGGTAGGTCCACATTCTAACCCCCAGAACTTGGGAATGTGACCTTATCTAGAAAAAGGGTCTTTGCAGATGTAAGTAAGCCAAGGATCTCAAGATGAGATCATCCTAGATTACTTAGGAGGGCCCTAAATTCAATGACAGACATTCTTATGCGACACACAGAGGGGAGACACACAGAGAGAAGAGAAGACCATGTGAAGACGAGGCAGAGATTAGACTGATGCAACCACAAGCCAAGGAATGTCTGGAGCCAGCAGAAGCTGGAAGAGGCAGGAAGCTGTCTCTCTTAGAGCCCTTGCAGGGAGCACAGCTCTGCTAACACTGTGATTTCAGATTTCTACAGAACTGTGAAAGAATGCATTTCTGTTATTTTAAGCCACCTGGTTTGTGGTCATTTGTTTTAGCAGCCCCAGGAAACTAATACAGGAGGAATGAGTGAAAGAATGTGTACAAAGCACCTAGCAGAGTACCTACCATGTTTCCTCGAAAATAAGACCTAGCGCGACCTTCAGCTCTAATGTGTCTTTTGGAACAAAAATTAATATAAGACCTGGTATTATATTATATTATATTATATTATATTATATTATATTATATTATATTATATTATATTATATTATATTATACCGGGTATTATATTATTATATTATGTTATATTAGACCAGTATTATATTATATTATAGCTGGTATTGTATTATATTATGTTATACCAGGTATTATATTTTATAAGACCCAGTATTATATTATACTATATTATATTAGACCTGATATTATATTAGACCTGATATTATATTATATTATATTATATTATATTATATTATATTATATTATATTATATTATATTATATTATACCAGGTGTTATATTATATTACATTATATTATATAAGAGCCAGTATTATATTATATTATATTATACCCAGTTTTATATTATATTAAAATAAGACCAGGTCCTATAGTAATTTTTGCTCCAAAAGACGCATTAGAGCTGATGGTCCGGCTAGGTCTTATTTTCGGGGAAACACAGTAGAACTTGGAAGGTGTTCACGAAATGACCAATTATTGCTCTACAGGGTAGGGGAGGGGCATGGAAGGGTGAACAGCAGAGAGGAGAAGTGGGGGAGAAGGAAGGTGTTTCAGACAGTGGAACCAAGTGAGCTGAGCATAGCAGGTGTCTGGGGAGCAATGCCAGTGGGCGATAGGCAGACATTCTGGGGTGTGTGGTGGTGTAAGTGTAAGCATGTGCTCAGCAGGGTCCCAGGAGGCAGTTAAGTGCTCTGACTATTAGGCATGAGGCCTGAGAAGAAGGAGGCCCCCAGAAATGGAAGGGGTAGAGGGTCCTGGCTCACCCTGCTTCCTTCCTCTGGCAGCGTCCCTGCAATTCTGCTGCACATGCCTGGCCTCCACTTTCTCGTACTCATGATGGAGTGAGGCAGTGGCTTGGGTAGCCAGAGGCTGCTGTACTCAGAGGTCATGCAACAGGGCTTGGAAGTTGCTGGACTTTAAAGGACTCAGAGGTCATACAACAGGGCTTGGGAAGGAGGAAGCAGCAAAAGGTGTGGACCAAACATGTGAGATCTCCGACCTTGTTTTCTGAGCACTCCATAACCCCCCTGGGTTCTTGAGTCACCCTGCCTATGAAGAAGGTTGGATATAATTTGATTTAAAGAAAATAAAGTGATGTGACATATTTTAAAAAGGCAAGTTTGTGGACTAAGATTCATGTTCCCCCCAATAGATTTGAAGATAAGTGTCTAAAACTTTTGTAATATTTTTGGAAGTCTACAAAGAAACTGGTAACAGTATTGCCTCAGAGAAGGAAACTAGGGGGCTCTTAGGGTGACCGATTATCCCAGTTTGCTGAGAACTGTCCCAGTTTTAGTAATGAAAATCCCATGTCCCCAAAAGTCCCTCAGTTCAGGGCAAACCAGGACAGTTGATTACCTGGGCAGAAGGCAGATTTGACTTTTCATTGTGTATCCTTTTGTAAACTTTATGTTTTGTAATTTTACTCTGCATTCATGTTACCTAGCTCCCAAACCCCTGCCCCAAAAGAACATTAAACAATTCCCCCAACTCCTGCACATAGAAAAACCCAACCCAACATAAATAAAAATTAAAGGTAAGTGAAAAACAGAGAAAAAAATTCACGTGTTAATGTGAGAAGAAAGAATATTATTCTTAATCTATACAGAAGTTTTACAAATCAATAGGAAAAGATAAATGACTCTTCAACATGAGCTAAAGACATGGTGAGAAATTTACAAAAGAAGAAATACAAATGAACATTAGAAAACCTTCCCCAATAATTAAAGAGATTAATATTAAAACTAATTTTATACCAGCTTTTTTCAGTTAAGGTATCAAATGATAAAAAAGAGAATTTCTTAGTCAACTCAGGCTATTGTAACAAAATACCGTAGACTGGATGGCTTAAGCAAAAGACACTTATTTCTCACATTTCTGAAGGCTGGAAGACCAAGGTGCTTGCAGATTTAGTTCTTGGCAAGGCCCTGCTTTCTGGCTTGCAGACGACTGCCTTCTCACTGTGTCCTCATATGGCTGAGAGAGAAAACTCTGGGGTCTCTTCCACTTCTTATAAGGGGACTAATTCCGTCATAGGGGTCCCCACTCTCATGACCTTATCTAACCGTAATTATCTCCCAAAGCCCCCACTTCCTAATACCATCACACTGGATGTTAGGGCTTCAACGTATGAATTTGGGGGGGACACAAACATTCAATCCATAACAATAATAAGATGCTATGGAAGGACAAATTGGTATAATTCTTGGCAGGATGTATAAAAGTTTTAGCAATGTTTGTGCCTTTTGACTCAGCCATTGCTTTTATGTCTAGGAATTTGTTTTAAGGCAATATGTGTGAAGATGAGTGTGCAGTGATGCTGGTCACTCTGTTATTTGTAAGGATGAAGCAACAAGCCAGGTCACTGGCTTCAGGGCGATATCTTTTAAATTAAAATTTCAACTCTACAGAAAATGAGCGAGAATAATATAAAGATACCCATGTTCCCTCCAGTTTGGTCCCATCTTAACTTGTTCCCATATTTTCCTCATGTTTTGGAAATTATTAAATAAATAAAACACATACAAAGAGCCATAGCCTCTTATGTACCACTTTCTGCATCTCATCTTCTCTCTTCTTCCCTACAGATAGCTACTATCCTGAATTTTGTAGTTATTGTACCAAGCATGTTTACTTTTCCTGCAATTAAACATATTTATAAGTAATAACATACAGTTTTCTTTTACATGATCTTTGTGCTACCATACTGTAGAGATTTTCAGATACTTGTGTTTATTTTTGCTCACCATTATTTTTGGGATTTATCAACCTTGGTACACGTAGCCTAGATTATTTTTTTTTTTTTTTTTTTTTAATTAATTTTATTGGGGTGACAATTGTTAGTAAATTTACATAGATTTCAGGTGTACAATTCTGTATTACATCGTCTATAAATCCCATTGTGTGTTCACCACCCAGAGTCAGTTCTTCCATCACCATATATTTGATACCCTTTACCCTCATCACCCACCCCCCACCCCCTTACCCTCTGGTAACCACTAAATTATTGTCTGTGTCTATGAGTTTTTGTTTCTCATTTCTTTGTCTTGTTCTTTTTGGTTTATATACCACATATCAGTGAAATCATAGGGTTCTCTGCTTTTTCTGTCTGACTTGTTTCACTTAGCATTATTCTCTCGAGTTCCATCCATGTTGTCACAAATGTTCCTATATCATCTTTCCTTAACGCCGAATAGTATTCCATTGTGTATATGTACCACAACTTCTTTATCCATTCATCTATCGAAGGACATTTTGGTTGTTTCCATGTCTTGGCCACCGTAAACAAAGCTGCAATGAACATTGGAGTACACGTGTCTCTATAGAGAGATGCTTTTATATTTTTGGGGTAGATACCCAGGAGAGCGATTGCTGGGTCATATGGTAATTCTATTCGTAATTTCTTGAGGAACCTCCACACTGCCTTCCATAGCGGCTGCACCAGTCTGCATTCCCACCAACAGTGTATGAGAGTTCCTTTTTCTCCACAGCCTCTCCAACACTTGTTACTATTTGTTTTGTTGATGAAAGCCATTCTGACTGGGGTGAGGTGATATCTCATTGTGGTTTTCATTTGCATTTCTCTGATGATTAGCGATGTTGAGCATTTTTTCATATGTCTATTTGCCATTTGTATATCCTCTTTGGAGAAATGTCTCTTCAGGTCCTCTGTCCATTTTTCAATTGGGTTGTTTGTTTTTTTGTTGTTGAGTTTCATGAGTTCCTTGTATATTTTGGATATTAGCCCCTTATCAGAGGAACTGTTTGCAAAAATCTTCTCCCATTCAGTTGGTTGCCTCATTATTTTGTCAATAGTTTCTTTTGCTGTGCAGAAGCTTTTCAGTTTCATATAATCCCATTTGTTTATTTTAGTTTTTACTTCCATTGCCTTTGGAGTCAAATTCATAAAATGCTCTTTGAACCCAAGGTCCATAAGTTTAGTACCTATGTTTTCTTCAATGCAGTTTATTGTGTCAGGTCTTATGCTTAAGTCTTTGATCCATTTTGAATTAATTTTGGTACATGGTGACAGATAGCAGTCCAGTTTCATTCTTTTGCACGTAGCTATCCAATTCTGCCAGCACCATTTATTGAAGAGGCTGTCTTTCCTCCATTGTATGTTTTTAGCTTCTTTGTCAAAAATTATCTGTCCATATTTATGTGGTTTTATTTCTGGGTTCTCAATTCTATTCCATTGGTCTATGTGTCTGTTTTTCCGCCAATACCAAGCTGTTTTGATTATTGTAGCCCTGTAGTACAAGGAAAAATCAGGGAGTGTGATACCTCCAGTATTGTTCTTTTTTTTAAATATTGCTTTGGCTATTCGGGGTCTTTTTTGGTTCCAAACAAATCTGATGATTTTTTGTTCTATTTCTTTAAAAAATGCCATTGGGATTTTAATGGGGATTGCATTAAATCTGTATATGGCTTTGGGTAATATGGCCATTTTAACTATGTTGATTCTTCCAATCCATGAGCACGGAATGTCTTTCCATTTCTTTGTGTCTTCTTCAATTTCTTTCAAAAATGTCTTATAGTTTTCAGCATATAAATCCTTCACATCCTTGGTTAAGTTTATTCCTAGGTATTTTATTCTTTTTGCTGCAATTGCAAAAGGAATTGTTTTTTCTATCTCTTTTTCTGAGATTTCATTGTTGGTATATAGGAAAGCAATGGACTTTTGCACGTTGATTTTGTAGCCAGCAACTTTACTATATTCATTGATTGTTTCTAATAGCTTTTTGGTGGAGTCTTTAGGGTTTTCTATGTATAGCATCATGTCATCTGCAAAGAGTGACAATTTAACTTCTTCATTCCCAATTTGGATGCCTTTTATTTCTTTCTCTTGCCTGATAGCTCTGGCGAGGACTTCCAACACTATGTTGAAAAGCAGAGGTGATAGGGGACAACCTTGTCGTGTTCCTGAACGTAGAGCAAAGGGCTTCAGCTTTTCACCATTAATTATGAGGTTAGCTGAGGGCTTGTCGTATATGGCCTTTATTATGTTGAGGTATTTTCCTTCTATACCAATTTTAGTAAGTGTTTTAATCATAAATGGATGTTGTATCTTATCAAATGCTTTTTCTGCATCAATTGATAGAATCATATGATTTTTGTCCTTTATTTTGTTTATGTGATGTATCACATTGATGGATTTGCGAATGTTGAACCATCCTTGTGCCCCGGGGATGAACCCCACTTGGTCGTGATGAATAATCTTTTTAATGCATTGTTGTATTCGATTTGCTAGAATTTTGTTTAGGATTTTAGCATCTGTATTCATCAGAGATATAGGTCTGTAGTTTTCTTTTTTTGTGTTGTCCTTACCAGGTTTTGGTATCAGGGTAATGTTGGCCTCATAAAATGAGTTAGGGAGTACTGACTCTTCTTCAATTTTTTGGAAGAGTTTGAGCAGGATTGGTATTAGATCCTCTTTGAAGGTTCGGTAGAATTCACTGGTGAAGCCATCTGGTCCGGGACTTTTGATTTTGGGAAGGTTTTTGATGACTGATTCAATTTCCTTACTGGTGATCGGCCTGTTAAGATTTTCCAGTTCTTCATGATTCAGCCTTGGAAGGCTACATGTTTCTAAGAACTTGTCCATTTCTTCTAAGTTATTAAATTTGGTGGCATATAGTCCTTCATAGTATTCTTGGATAATCCTTTGTATTTCTGTGGTGTCCGTGATAACTTCCCCTTTTTCATTTCTGATTTTGTTAATTAGTGTCTTCTCTCTTTTTATCTTAGTGAGTCTAGCCAAGGGTTTGTCGATTTTGTTAATCTTTTCAAAGAACCAGCTTTTTGTCACATTAATTTTTTCTATTGTCTTTTTGTTCTCTATTTCATTTAGTTCTGCTCTGATTTTTGTTATTTCCTTTCTTCTGCTGACCTTGGGTTTCGCTTGTTCTTCTTTTTCTAGTTTTTTAAGGTGTAACATGAGGTTATTTATTTGGGATTTTTCTTGTTTCTTGAGATAGGCCTGTAATGATATAAATTTCCCTCTTAAAACTGCTTTTGCGGCATCCCAAAAATTTTGGTAGGATGTATTTTCATTGTCATTTGTTTCTATGTATCTTTTGAGCTCTCCTCTAATTTCTTCTTTGACCCAGTCGTTCTTTAAAAGTATGTTGTTTAATCTCCATGTATTTGTGTTTTTTCCTGCTTTCTTTTTGCAGTTGATATCCAATTTCAAAGCTTTGTGATCAGAGAATATGCTTGGTATGATTTCAATCTTCTTAAATTTGCTGAGGCTGATTTTGTGTCCCAGTATATGGTCTATCCTTGAGAATGTTCCATGTACACTAGAAAAGAATGTATAGTCTGATGTTTTAGGATGAAGTGCTCTATATATGTCAATTATGTCCAATTCATCTAATGTGTCATTTAGGGCTGCGATTTCGTTATTTATCTTCTGTTTGGATGATCTATCCATAGCTGTCAATGATGTATTTAAGTCCCCTAGTATAATTGTGTTTTGGTCAATTTCTCCCTTTAGTTCTGTTAGTAGTTGCTTGGTATATTTCGGTGCTCCCTGATTGGGGGCATAAATATTGATGACTGTTATGTCTTCTTGTTGTATAGTCCCCTTTACCATTATGAAATGTCCATCTTTGTCTCTTGTTATCTTTTTCACCCTGAAGTCTGTTTCATCGGAAATCATTATGGCTACACCTGATTTTTTCTGGGTACCATTTGCTTGAAGTGTCAATTTCCACCCTTTCACTTTGAGTCTATGCTTGTCCTTGTAGCTGAGATGTGTCTCTTGTAGGCAGCATATGGTTGGGTTTAGTTTTTTGATCTAATCTGCTACTCTGTGTCTCTTTATTGGTGAGTTCAGTCCATTTACATTCAGGGTGATTATTGATATGTGAGGATTTCCTGTCATTCTGTCTTTAGTTTTCTGGTAAGGCTGTGTCTCCATTGTTTCTTTGCCTTTTTGTTGTCTGTTATTTCTGTGTGGTAGTATTCTATGATGTTTCCCTCTGTTTCTTCTTTTATTACAGTATATATTTCAGATTTGGATGTTTTTTGAGTGGTTACCCTTGAGTTTATGTAAAAGAAAGTTTGATATTTAGAGTATTCCAGTTTCTTCAGTACGCTTACTTTCTCTATTCCCATATTCCAGTTCAGGCCTTTACACTCCCCCTTTTTATGTTTCAGTTGCCACAAGTTGTCCCTGTTGATGGTGGTCTAATAGCCTCCTTTAGTATTTCTTGTAGTGCAGGTCGTGTATTAGAAAATTCCCTCAGCTTCTGGATGTCTGGAAAGGTCTTTATTCCTCCTTCATATCTAAAGGAGATCTTTGCTGGATATATTATTCTTGGCTCATGATTTCTCTCTTTCAATAGTTTGAATATTTGGTTCCATTCCCTCCTAGCTTGTAGAGTTTCTGCTGAAAAATCTGATGATAATCTAATGGGCTTTCCTTTGTAAGTTACCGTCTTCTTTTCCCTGGCTGCCTTGAGGATTCTTTCTTTATCATTGATTTTAGACAGCTTCAATACAATGTGCCTTGGTGAAGGCCTGTTGGGATTGAGGTAATTAGGTGTTCTATTTGCTTCTTGGATTCGAGGATCCAGTTCTGTCCACAAGTTTGGGAAGTTCTCATCGACGATTTGTTTGAATATATTCTCTGTTCCCTTCCCTCTTTCTTCTCCTTCTGGTATACCCATTATCCTTATATTGCTCTTTCTGATGGAGTCAGAAAGTTCTTGTAGAGTTCTTTCATTTCTTTTAAGTCTCAAGTCTCTTTCTTCTTCCCTCTGTGTAAATTCCAGGTTCCTATCTTCGATGTCACTGATTCTTTCCTCCATCTGGTCAACTCTACTACCTAAGCTGGATATTTTATTGTTAATTTCTTCTATTGAGTTCTTAATCTCCAGAAATTCTATTTGGTTCTTTTTCAAGATTTCAATCTCTTTTGTAAAATGCTCATGGTGTTCTTTGATTGTGTTTCTGAGTTCATTAAACTGCCTTTCTGTGTTTTCTTGCATCTCGTTCAGTTTTTTCAGAATTGCGATCTTGAATTCTCTGTCATTTAAATCACAAAGGTCCATATCTCTAAGTTCCTTTTCTGGAGACTTTTCACTTTCTTTCTGAGCTATCTTGTTGCCTTGGTTATTCATGGCAATCACTGATTTACTATTTCTCTTCCTAGACATCTACAGGAGTGTCTTCTGCAACAGGTTGATAGGTATGCGAAGAGCTTTTGGAGTTCCAAAGCTCTTTCTGCACCAGATTCAGAGCCCGTTTGTTTCAGCAGTTCTGTTTACTCCTGCAGGGATCCGCCCAGATAGGTGGGGCCAGGGGCGGGGTGAGTTGTGAGAGGTGGCCCAGAGCAATGGCGGCGACCACCACCACAGCCAGTCCTGCTTCCACAGCTCCCTCCCCCCTGCCGGAACTAGTTGAGCTGCGAATCTGTGTCTGCGGTCCACAGTTCTCAGAGCAGCAAATATTCTGTCCTTTGATCCGACACTGCTACTTTATCGCTTCTAGCACGGGGCAGGTGGGGGCGGGGCGAGCTCTGGGAGGGTAGGGAGGGGGCGGCTAGTCTCCGTGCCTAAGGCTTCCGTTCTCCGCTCCGCAGTGAGGGCTTAAACCACGGATTTCAGCCCTCTTCCCTCAGTCTTTGCTCCGAGGTCTGCCGTGAGCGAGCGTTGGGTTCAGCAGTTTTATATGCTGCCCCCTCAGCCCTGTGGGCCGTAAGCGGAGCCCTAGCAGTCCAAGTCCTTCCCTCTCCCGCAGTTGCGGAAGATACGGGCGCAGCGGGCTCCAAGCACTGAGCTGGGTCTGTGTCCTGCGCCCGCGCGGCTCCGTCTCGCACTTCTCCTCTCCCTCCTCCCCTGCTCGCGCGATTCACCCACCTGGAGGTGAATTCAGTAGTCGGCCTCTTCGTCTTGCCTGTCTGCTGTGCAAGGAGTTTTTTGTGGAGTTATTGTTGTCCGATTCGTTGCAAATTCCAGGGGAGCGTTACAGAGCCTCACCTCATGCCGCCATTTTTTTTCTCACTGTCCTAGATTATTTTTTTAACTGCTATTTGGTATTTCATAGGATAAATGCACCACGATTTATTTATTCATGCAGTTGAAGTATATTTAGGTTGTTTACACATTTTGTGAACTACCTCCACTGCTGCAGTGAACATTCTGCGCAAGTTGTGTTGTGCACGTGGATTGCAGTTTCTCCAGGGAATATGCCTAGGAGTGTAATTGCTGGGCCATGGGGGAGAACATCTTTAAGTTTAATAGCTATTTCCACATTTTTTCTCCAAAGTGACATGCCACTTTTCCTAACAACAGCAAATAGTTCCAGTAGTTCCACATCTTTGCCAATCTGATAGGAAGATAACTAATTGTGGTTTTATTTTGAATTTTCCTGGTGACTGGTGGGGTTGAACGTTTTTTCACGTTTACTAGCCACCTGGTTTCTTCCTTTTCTGTGAATTGCCTTTCCAAGTCACTTATCTATTGCCACTGGGTTGTTTATTCATTAATTTTTTTTAAGTTGAGGTATAATTGACATATAATGTTACATTAATTTCAGGTGTACAATGTAATGATTTGATATTTAATGTATTGTGAAATGATAACCACAATAATCTTAGTTAACATTCATCACACAAAGTCACAAAATTTTTTCCCCTGGTTATGAGAACGTGTAAGATTTATTCTCAGCAACTTTTAAATATACAACACAGTATTATTAACTGTCGCCACCATGCTTATTTATTTTATAACTGGGAGTTTGTACCTTTTAACACCCTTCACACACCCCTCCCTCCGTTTCTGGCAACCACCAATCTGTTCTCCGTATTTATGAGTTTGGTTTTTATTTTTCTTTAGAGTCCACATGTAAGTGAGATCCTACAGTATTTGTCTTTTGCTGTCTGACTTATTACTTGGCATAATGCCCCTAAGGTCCATCCATGTTGTTGCAAATGGCAAGATTTCATTCTTTTTCATGACTGAATAATGTTCCTACGTCTGTGTAGGAGTGTTTGTGTGTGTGTGTGTGTGTGTGTGTGTGTGTGTGTGTGTGTATTCATTTATCCACTGACAGACACCTACGTTGCTTCCATGTCTTGGGTACTGTAAATAATGCTGCAATGCACGTAGGGTGTATATATCTTTTCGAGTTAGTGTTTTTATTTCATTTGGTTAAATATCCAGAACTGGAATTGCTGGATCACATCGTAGTTCTAGTTTTAATTTTTTGAGGAACCTCCATACTATTTTCCATTGTGTTTGCACCTATTTGCATTCCTACCAACAGTGCATGAGGGTTCTCGTTTCTCCACATCCTTGCCAACAGTTGTTATTTGTCTTTTTTTTTTTTACTTGTGTTCTCCATCAGCATTTAAAAAATATTTGTATTAAAAATATAACTAACGTACAATATTATATTAGTTTCAGGAGTACACCATAATTATTCAACATTTATATACATAAAGAAGTGATCACCATGATAAGCCCAGCACCCATCTGACACTATGTTATGCTATCACAATATTATTGAATATATTTCCCATTCTATACGTTACATCTCCATGACATATTTGCTTTATACCTGGAAATTTGGACCAATTATTGCCCTTCACCTTCCCCCCTTTTAAAATTTTCAATTACAGTTGACATTCAATATTATTTTACATTAATTTCAGGTGTACAGCATAGTGGTTAGACATTTATATAATTTAAGAAGTGATCCCCCTGACTAGTCTAGTACACCTGGCACTATACATAATTATTACCATATTATTGACTGTATTCCTTATGCTATACCCTACATCCCCATGTTTATTTTTTAACAATCAAGTTTTATTTCTTAATCCCTTCTCCTTTTATCACCCACACCCCTAACCCCTCTCCCATCTGGCAACCATCAAAATGTTTTCTATATCTATGAGTTTGTTTCTTTTTTTCATCTGTTAATTTTGTTCTTTAGAGTCCACATATAAGCGAAATCACATTGCGTTTGTCTTTCTCTGTCAGACATCTCACTCAGGACAGTACCTTCCAGGTCCATCCATGACACAGCAGATGGCAAGAACACATTCCCTTCCGTGGCTGAGCAACGTTCCATTATATATATGTACCACCTCCTCTTTATCCATTCTTCCATGGATGGACACCCAGGCTGCCTCCACATCTTGGCCACTGTAAACAATGCAGGAATGGACATATGGATGCTCATGTCCCCTTGAAGCAGAATTGTGGGTTTCTTCAGATAAATACCCCAAAGTGGGATTACTGGGTCCTCTTTGTTTGTTGTTATAGCCTTTGTTTTAAAGTCTATTTTTTTGGTATTTTGTCTGGTGTAAGTATTGTTATCCCAGTTTTTTTCCATTTTAATGAAATAACTTTTTTCATCCCTTTACTTTCTATCTGTGTGTCTTTTGATCTGAAGTGAGTCTCTTGTAGGCAGCATATGTAAGGGTGTTGTTTTCTTACCCGTTTAGCTCTCCTATGTCTTTTGATTGGAGCATTTAATCCATTTGCATTGAAATTAGTTGTTTATGGATATGTGGCTTCTCAGCAAAAGTCTTAGAGCACACTGAGACCAGCTGCCACTTGCCTGGGTCCCATGGACTCTGGTAGTGTTTCAAGAAAGAGTGCAATGTGGGCAGGGTGGGCTTCTCCTGAGAAAGTGCCCCTTGCGTTGGTGGGGCAGGGTCCCAGTGTAGCTCAGCAGGCCAATCAGATTCACATTTAGCTGAGCAGGGGAGGGCTCAACACAGGAAAGATGGCGCCCACCTGCTGGCTACACAAGAGAAGGACCCCACACAGGGAGAATGGTGGCTGTCCTCCAGCCCTTACCTCGCAGCCACACACCTCAGTCTGCACCACCCCGATACCTCCAACCCCCACCCCCCGCCCCCAGTCACCATCTGTCTGCTGGAGCCCAAGGTGTGTGCCTGGGAGTGAGAGAGTTTCTGTGTAGGCCATTTAAGAGGACGTCTGCATTTCCTGCAGCCTTCCAGCCCACTCAGATGGTTGAATCCCCACTGTTTTTCACAGCCAGATGTTGTGGGGGCACCAGTAAGTACTCTGGGGTGGGGAGGCTGGTGTGGGGTTGGGGTCCATTGCTCCTGGTGGGGGGGGGATCTCTGTGGCCAAGATATCCCTTTTGATTCTCAACCTCCACACGGACGTTTGGGGCCAGGCTGTTTCGTGTCTCTGGCCCTCCTACCAGTCTTGATGTGGCTTCTTTATAGCCTTAGTTATAAAATGCCTGTTCAGCCAGAACTCAGATAGTTCTCCAGGTTGATTGTTCTATAATTTAGCTGTAATTTTAATGTGTTCACAGAAGAAAGCATGTACAGTGCTTATCTACTCTGCTATCTTTGATCTCCTAGTTTTTGTCTTTTTGATAATAGCCATTGTCCATTTCTCACTGACAATTTAAAAGTTGACATTGAGAATGCCAACTATAATTTTATATATATAATGTGATGGCTCAGTGTGAGGTCGGAGGGATAGTGGATGGGGGAGGGAGGTTCACAGTGTGAGGGATATAAATGATGAACGTCTAAGTATTACCTTGTCTTGTACACCTGAAACTAATAAATAAATTAAAAAAAAAAAGTTGACATCGAACTGTTCTTGCTCTGTTGCTTTCCATATGAGTTTTGGATCAGCTTGTCTAATTTCATGAAAAAGCCTGTTATATTTTTATTGGAATTGCATTTAATTTATAGACTAATTTGAGGATAACTGGCATCTTTACAATATTGTGATTTAGTAAATATGAATACAGTGTAACTCCCTATTGCATTTTCTTTTACACCTTGCAACAAAATTTATAATTTTCTGCATATGGTATTGTGCAGATTTTATTATGTTTATATTTAAGTCCCATACAGAATTTGTAGTTTTACTAATATGGTCACTTTAAAGACTGTATTTTATAATTATGTAGGAACATAATAGATCTAAAAAAATTAATCTTGTTTTAGCAAACTGATGAACTCATAAGATTCTCTTACATAGAATTTTCTTATGTAGATTCTCTTCTGTAGAATTCTCTGGAATTTTTCTATGTTGACAGTCATATCTTCAAACAATAACTACATTGCTTTTTCCTTTTGAAGCCATATACCTTATATTTTCTTTTCTTTTGTACTAGCCTGTACATCTGATCCAATGTTGTCTAACAGTGATGATATTGGCCATCTTTGTCTTGTTCTGGTTTTTAAAAGGAAAGTGGCTTATATTTGACTTTATTTGTGAAATTTGCTCTGTTTTTCAGATCAAGGTCATTACCTTCTTTTTGTAGGTTACTAAGATGTTTTTATTTGCTTGTTTTCCATACTGAATATAGTTGACTTTTACCCAAAGCTTTTTTATTTTTGCCTTATAATTCAATAATTTTTTTCTTTATAAACGTTGAGCTTACATTGTGAAGTACACATAAATCTATAATTATATCTTCCTGGTGCATTTATCTTTTTATCATCTTCTTATCCTCTTTGTCTCTAATAATGACTTTTATTTTAAGGTTTATTTCGTTTGGTGGTAGTATAATCAACTTTCACTTGGTTATCATTTGCCTTTTCCTTTTTTTCCCTTCCAGTCTCTGTGTCTTTAGATTTTAGGCCTGTCTCTTGAACACTGCTGGATTGTATCTAAAACACATCCAATCTGATCATCTCTTTCTTTTTACTGTTGATTATCAATGTTTGGATTTTTACTATTGTATTTTATTCTATTTGTCCTGCTTTTTTCATGTTTTCTCCCAGGTCAAGCTAATTTTCTTTAGTTCCTGTTTTTCTCCATTGTTTTGAAAAACGTACATTTAATTCTATTCTTTCAGTAGCCTCTCTTAAAATTTTACTATGCATTCTAGCCTTAAAAAGTCTAGAGTTATTACCTCTTTCTATCTTGTGAGCAATACAAGAACCTTAACACACTTTCACTCTCATCACCCCTCCCCATCTTAGGTGCTATTACTGTCTGGTATTGTGGTTTCATCTTATCTTTTTTTAAATCTCCAGTTTATCATTATTACTATTATTGTTTTATGGAATCACTGCCTGCCCATATTTACCCCAGTAATTGCTGATTTCTTTGTTTACCTTTTCTTTTGTCATTTTCTTTGTGGGTTTAATTTCCTTCTTCTTGAAGCACCTTCGTTAGTAGTTCTTTCAGAAAGGACTATTAATGTTAAACACACTGTTGTTCTTCCAAAAAAAAAGTCTCTACTTTCCCTTAACTCTGAATGATAATTTCACTAGGTAAAAGGATGTTACAGTTCCCCTCCCACATCCTTCTGACTAACTCTTCATGTGTTTCTTCTACATTGACAGCATCTGCACCTCTGTGCCTGAGAGCCAGAAGTATTGAGGAGTTAACGTTTAGAGGGCCCAGGAGCAGCCTTTGACAATTAATGACCAGAGTAGGTGTAGAAACGCCCCTGCTCTCTTGACCTAAGATTGAGGTAATTCTGAGGCATGTGTCTTCCCCCTTTCCCCAGACTTTCCTCATGAGATTAAGTTCAGTTGCCCATATCTGGCTGATTTGTTGAACATATTTTATTGGCTTCCCCATACCATGTCCCACCTCCCTACCAGTGTTTCCTGCTCTAAATTCTCAGGGGGAATTTGTTTCTAGGGGGCATTCAAGCTAAGACACTGTGTATAGAAATCTACATTGAAGGAACTTTTTTCCAGCACTTCTTTGGATCTTCTCATTCTATCATGTTTCATAACACATCTCTCATTTTTATATCCCCTTATCTTTTTGAATAATTTCCTCAGCTCTATCTTCTAGCAAATGTTTCTTCAGAAATGTCTGGTGTTTGTATTTGAATTTTTCAATAAATATACTATACATTTTCATTCTGAAAGTTCTTTTTCAAGTTTTCCTGTTTTTTTTCTTATGATGTTTTATTCTTTTATATTTTCAAATCCTACTCTTTAGTCTATGATAATTTTAAACACTCTTTTTTTAAAAATCTGATTATTTTATTATCAAAAGTTCCTGGGGGTTCTAATGCTGCTTTTGTTTGTGGCTACTTATTCTTGTTCATGATGGATTGTTTTCTCAAGTGTTTTAAAATTTGCGATTTTGAATTCATCCTCTAGAGAGTTTTATCTTTGGGTATCTTATGCAACCTGGGAAGAAGGTTTATCTTTTTAGATAGATTTATGCTTGTCTCTGCCAGGAACCCCATGTATTAACTTAAGACTAACATTTGTGTCAGCTTCTCAGCTTGGAAGTTGCTGAACCATGTGGTAATATCAATTTGAACCTGAAACCTGCGTGAGAGCAGGCCCATGGCTACAAATTCTAGAGACAGACTTAATTTTCCCACTTGCAAACAGTTGGAGACAGACAAGTTACTTATCTTCTATGTTAGTGGCTGAATTTTTTTCCTAGTTCACCCTTTGGAAGGTGGGTCCCTTCACGGGTGTCAGCTGTGAGCAGGGCTCTTGTTCCAGCATTCTTCCTGAGTCAGGCTCAAAGCCTCATTTCCCGTTCTTGCAAAGCTCGACCTCAAGCCTGGTGGGAACCCAGAATGGCTAACCACATAGGCCTGCACTGCTTCCTGCTCAGTTTGGGCCCCTTTTCTCCTTGATCCTTGGAGATGTTCATTATTTTCCTGCTAGTTTAGCTGTGCATTTAAAGAACATTTGTCATATTTAACATAGCATTTCAAGATGTTTTGTAGTAGATGAATTTTCAAGTTACCCAGTTTTTGTTTTGTTTAGTTTTTAAAGCTGGAAATGGAAATCCTTAAGTGCTGTTTCTGCTATAGCATGCTAATTCTGCCTCTTCTACCATTATTTTTCCCCTTGGGAACATTCATCTTTCTCTCTTGAGGTGGTAAGGGAGTGGAGGAGTGTGAGGTACGTGTGTGGGGAAGAGAGGAAGTTGAGGACACGATGGTTTCCCAAAGTCTTAGGGTGAGTGATATCACATGAGAAGCAACGAGGTGGGCTTCCTTTCCTAAATATGTCTTATGTCCTAAATATGTCTGCCTATTGCCATGCCTGGAATCTCACCATGAGAGAGTCACCTTCCTCCCTATTTTATCAGCTACCTCTTTTAGCAGGAATTAGTTTAGCAGATGATGTTGAGAAGTAGGGTCTTAGGAATTGGAGGTTAAGAAGAAGGTTTGTGGTGGTGTGTGTTTGTGTGGTGTGTGGTGTATGTGGGGTGTATGCGTGTGTGTGTGTGTGTGGCATGTGTGTTTGGTGTGTGGTGTGTGTGTGGTATGTATGGTGTGTGGTGTATGTGTGGTATGTGTGTTTGGTGTGTGGTGTGTGTAGTATGTGTGATGTGTGTGTAGTATGTGTGATGTGTGTGTAGTGTGTGTGTGTTTGTGTGGTGTGTGGTGTATGTGTAGTATGTGTGGTGTGTGGTGTATGTGTGGTGTGTGTGTGTTTGTGTGGTGTGTGGTGTATGTGTGGTGTGTGTGTCATATGTGTGTTTGGTGTGTGGTGTGTGTAGTATGTGTGGTATGTGTGTGTGGTGTTGGTGTGTGTGTGTGTGGTATGTGTGTTTGGTGTGTGGTGTGTGTAGTATGTGTGGTATGTGTGTGGTGTGTGTTGGTGTATGTGTGTGGTGTGTAGTTTGTGTATGTGGTACGTGTGTATGTGTGTTGAGGATGTGTGTATAAGATCGGGGGGAGTGGTGGAAGAGTCCTTAGGAGAACTATTAGAATCAAACCATCCCAGCCATCATTTTCCAAAGGACTTGTGACCAGGCCCTTCATCTTTAACTTGTCCATTAACCCTGGCTGGGACCCAAGTTGAGTGTTTTTGTCAGGGGCCAGGGCTGGATAATTCATACCTAGCATGGACAGGAAGCATTAGTTCTCTCTTTCCTCCAAACATGGTGGCTAAATTGGCTCCGGTTGAGGTATTTTTCCAAACTTCCCTGGAATCTGGCCTTGCAAGCCGGATCTGGTCTGTATTCCTGCCTGGCCTGGCTCATTCTGCCTGGTTTTCCTGTCTGTATGAGAGGATCAGGGAGCAGGTGACGGGGACATGGGGAGGGCAAGGCAGCTCATTATGGCAGCTGCCAAGAGGTCTCCCACCAAACTGTTCAAAGCCTTATCGGCTTGGAGGTATTTCTAATACCATTTCCGTTCATTGTTTCCCCTTGGTCATTAAGAGGAGGCCAGTCCCCTGTTGTGGCAGCTCACAGCTATTGTGGTGGGAAAGGGGCGGGGGGTGTTGGTGGATGTCACAGCTTGGGCCTTATCTGCCTGGCTGTGTGCAGCCCCTGGGTCACTCAGCAGCAAGCCAGGGCAGAGCAGCAGCACTATCCAGCCATACCGTCCGCTGCTGCTGGGGAGCATGGCCTAGGTCTGGCGGCACTGCCATGCAGCTGTTTCCCAAGGGACCTCGGAGATACCTGCGGCCCCATCTGCAGGGGAAGGTATGACCTTCTGGGAGGAGGGCTGGCTCCGTGGTGGGATGAAGATCAGGGCTGATCCCACCCTCTGAAGAGCTGGGGTTCTCACTCGCTGGACTAGAAAGGCTTTGTTTGGAGAGTGATTCAAAGCCAGGGACCATCCTCAGGTCCACTCCTTCACTTGCCTCTGGGGGGTCCTGTGGCTGCTTCTGCTCGTGCCTGGGTTTTACTGTATTTCCTACTTGACCAGATGAGACTGGACTGAGCTTTGCCTTTATTTCTGGTACTTTTGGGGAGCAGCCTCATGTGTCTGTGTGTTGGGAAGCGGTAGGAGAGGCTACCTGGTTTGAGACCAAGTCAGAGCCATAACCGACATGAAAGAGCTCCTTCCTTAGATCTATGACAGATTGGGTGGTGGGGGCATTGAGTGAGAAATGTCCCATGACAGGTTCTGCACTTAATTTAGCAAACTTTTCCAGAGGAAACAGCTCTGGAAGGACTCTAAGGGATGTGGGGTTGTACTCTGCCGGGCAAGGTCAATTGTCCCTCTCTGGTGGCATACTCAGTGTGGATACTTGCCTGGGACCAGGGCGGCTGGGCTCCTGTGCATTGATCAGATCAACTCGGTGAGCACTGTCTGAGCATCTTCTGGTCACTGCGCTAGGTGCTGGGATGGAGATGAGCGAGGTACTCATGGTACAGTGTGATTGGCAGACCAGTACGTGGTTCCTGAGCATTCTCCAAGTCTGGTGCCTGGGGGTAGAACAAAAGCATGAGAAAGTTCTTACTCCCTAGTTTGCTATCAAGCGTGGAAGGATGAAGAGGCAGGAAAGTATGCATCATCTCTTAGCTTCTGCAGGCATGCAGGGAGATGGGAGAAGTCAGCCTGGCCTGGGAGCACAGAGGGGAAGGCAGAGCCCTCCTCTTCTGCCGTGGCTCTGGGACTGCTTCTTGGAGAACGGTGCCTGGGGTCCTGGCTCACAGTCACTGTTAGTCTTGGGCCTGAACCTGGTCAGGGTCTTTTTTTTTTTTTTTTTTTTTTTTAATATATAACTGGTACTCCATGTTCAAAGGCAGACAGGAGCCAATGAGGGTCAATCTTCTCTCTTGCTTGAAAAATAACATTCTTCCCACTTCATGCATGGATAGTAGCACATATGGGCAGCCATCTATGTGGGCAGTAATCATCAGCTCATTTCTCCTGCTTCTCTGCAGATGATTCCTGCCAGTCTTGTGAGAGTGCTGCTTGTTCTGGCCGTCACCTGGCCCGGTAGGTAACAAAGTGCTCCCACACTTCACTCCTGCCGTAGGACCACTGGGAACAATCCCCTCCCAGAAATAAACAGGTGTGTCTGGAGCTCACGTGTGTGCTCAGCCAGTGTTAGGCTCCTGTTGGCCCTGCCAGAGTCACTGGTTGCCTGGTCACTTCCTCTTATGAAGGTTTTGCAGAGTCCCACTGCCCCTGATTTGTATTCCCCAAGGAGCAGGTATCTGAAAATGTCTTCTCCAGTTGGGGAATTTGGAAACACAAGGGCGACACAGAACCGTCCTATATGATGGGGCTGGGGAGGAAAGACTCCAAGACTTGGATAGATTAGTTTTAGAGGGGATTGTAGAGGTTATCTGGTTGAACCTCCCATAGTACAGATGAAGAGACTGAGGGTCAGAAAGGAGAAATGCTCCAAAGTCACACAGAGCCAAGATCAGAGGTCAGTTCTCCTGGGTCCCAGGCCAGTTCTTTTTCACTGCACTGCACTGTCTTCCTTTCGTCACTGAGATTCTGAGTCTGTGAATGGCAGGAAGGACCCTTTTCTGGCCTTGGTTTGTCTCTACTTAGACCACTCAGGCCAGCAACATCCAGCTTGCTACTCATGGCTTAGTCTGGGACAAAATGTACATGGGTCGCACCCTCTGCGTCTTCCTACGAGGTGGATCCTGTGCCAGGGGACCAAGAAAACTTAGAGATTTACTGCTGTGCTTCCCCACCTGCCACACACACACACACACACACACACACACACACACACACACTCAGTGTGAGGGTGGCAGAAGAATCCTCTCAGAGTTACAACATGATCCTGTAGGAGTTAGCACTTTATAGATTCCATATATCAGGCACACAGGCTGATCTGTTTAGAATTTAATCTGTTCAAGATATGCTAGTAGATTAATGTACAGAGGTGCTCATTACACTATATTTATATATCAGAAAACTTACAAAAATGCTAAGAACCTAACAATAGGGGTGGGGGTTACACTATATACATTTAGATGTGAAATATAATGCAGCCACTAAAAGTCATACACAATGGCATGATAAATGCTTTACAATACAAGTATAATCAAACAATACGGTGAATGTTTAAATAAAAATAATTTATTACATTAAAAAAGCACATTGCCATGAATCCCCCTCAAAATACTCCCTCTTGCTTCAAACACACTTATCCCACTGTTCTTGCCACTCTCTGAAGCAGTTCTGGAAGTCCTCTTTCATGAGTGTCTTTAGTTGCACTGTCATGGCTGCCTCGATGTCCTGAATCATTTTGACTTTGGAGAGGAACCCGAAATCACATGGTGCCGGATCCGGTGAATAAGGTAGATAAGGACACATCACAATGTTTTTATTTGACAGAAATTGCTGTACCAGAAGTGATGTGTGACATGGAGCATTGTCATCATGGAGGATGATTTACGGCACACTTTAAAGCACACCTTCTCTCAACCGTAGCTCCCACTCAACTGACTGCACCAAACAGTTGAAACTTGTCACACACTGTTACTAAGGTTTGACGTGCCACTTCCCGTATTGAAGATCCTCGCCTTTCTGTTGGATGGCACTTGGCAGTAGCATTCACCGTATTTGATGATCACACCTTGCTTTTTTGAGAAACAGGTTGTAGTTTGCATAGGATGATCACAATTTTGTAAAAACCCCACAGTTCTATATAGGCTGTCAAATAGAACAGAAAGACAAACACTAAAATGGTAGCTCTAGTTACTGCTGAATGTTGGTTACAGATGATTTTAACGTTTTCGTATTGTTCTGTATTCTCCAAATTTTATATAATGAGCACGTATCACATTTAAAATTTTAAATCAGTAAGTAAATGGCATTAAAACAGATTTCCTGAAAAAACTGTTCCTCCATTGTTTCTATGAGTCCTGAGTCATATGTGCGGGTGACAAGCAGCAGCATTAGTCTCTTTGGAAGGAAAGTACTTCCCCACAGCCCAATTTCTAAGAGACACAGCCTCGTGTCCAGAAGCCCAGAGTGGTTTGGTCTGGTGGTCCCGCTTGTGCTCACCTGTGGGCCTCTCCCTCTAGGGACCCTATGCGCAGAGGGGGCTCTTGGCAGGTCATTGATGGCCCGCTGCAGCCTCTTCGGAGGTGACTTCATCAACACCTTTGATGAGAGCATGTACAGCTTTGCGGGAGACTGCAGTTATCTCCTGGCTGGGGACTGCCAGCAACACTCCTTCTCGCTCATAGGTGAGTCTGGGGCACTGAAGGGAGGATTGCAGATGGGAGCCAGCGGAGCTCAGTCCTGGCATGTGGGGTCTGAGGGGGGAGAGGAAGTTTCCTGTTCTTATGACAGTTACTTGATCTTAAAGATCCCTGCAGAGAACACGGTGGGGAATGGCCTTTCCATGACACAGGCTTCCTTCGGGCCTCCCCATGGGAGCCTGGTGGGATGGAGAGATTCCTCATGCTTTTTTAGTGGTTGTGTCCACTATTCTGGGTACAGGCAACACTGTGGGAGCTGTGGCATCAAGAGCAATGAGGAACCAGAAGGTGCTTGGTAACAGACAAAACCCCTAGCAAAAGGGAAGGATGGTCGCGTGGTCTCGGTCGAATTCAGAGTATCTAACTGGTGCTGAGTACTTCCTGTGTTCCTGAAAAAGCGCTGGTACTGTGCTCGTGTTGTATCTGCACCACCACAGCAGCTCTGAGATGTAGGGACAGAGTTAGTCACCTCTGTTTCACAAATGGAGAGCCGAAGCCCAAGGAGTTCGTCTGATTCTCTCAAGGGCAGACAGATCATCAAAGGAAGATCTGGATTTTGATCCTGGACTTGTCAGGACAAAGGAACTTTCCTCTGTCCTAAGGAGAGAGGGCACTTGCTGAGGCTGGGAGTGTGGCTGGAGGCAGTGATGGAAAACTGTGGTTTGGTGACAGTCCCATTCTAAGAATTAATCAGATGGTTTGTTATGCGAGCGAGGGGTGTTACACAACCTAGCCAAGGAGGAGTCCTCAGCCTTATGACATGAGGTGGAAATGGACACATCCACACTGGGGAGAGAAAAAGCAATCCCCTTCCCTGGAAAGCTAAAGGCTCCTCCCATCTCAGATGGTCCCAATATTTATTTTAAGTGGATTTCTCTACTTTAAAAATCATGGTGCATTTGCAACAACATGTATGGAGCCTGAGGGCATTGTGCTAGAGAAATAAGTTAGAGCAGACAGAGAAAGACAAATACTGTATGATCTCACGTGCGAACTCTAATTAGAACAAAAAAAAACAAAAACACCCAACCATAGCGGATCACATAACTCACAGGAAAGAGATCAGATGTGTGGTTATGAGAGGGAGAAGGTGTGGAGTGGGAGAACTGGATGAAGGTGGTCAAAGGTACACACTTTCAGTTATAAGATCGATAAGTATTGGAGATGTCATGTACATCACGATGGGTGTCATGTTAAGACTGCTGTGTGGTATATTTGGAAGTTGCTAAGAGAGTAAATCTGAAAACTTCTCACCGCAAGAAGAAAACATCGTTTCTTTTTCTCTTTCTTTTTTATCTATCATCTATCTATCTGTCTGTCTATCTGTCTATCTATCTATCTATCTATCTATCTATCTATCTATCTATCTATCTATCTATCTATCTAATCATAGTGGAGATGGTGCAGACCCCCTACCTGAGATGGCTCTGGGGGTGTCATTGGGAATGGAGGGTAAGGAGTGACAGGAGGAATATTTTGAAAGAAGGAAATAGTGACACCCTCTCCACCCTGTGGCCTTCCAGGGAAGGGGACCCTATGGAGACACTGGGGTGCCTTGGAAGATTCGTTGTCTTGACTCCACAGTGTTTTAGCTCAGCTCTACTGTGGACTTCTTACTCTAGAGATGGATTTGTAAGCAGTACGTAATGAAATCTTAGTACCAGGCACAGAGTTTATATTCTGGAGTTTATATCTCAGGGAGGCAAGCAGCATGTTGGAAAAGCTCCCTCCCCTACTTAAACTCAACTCTGGACCCCTCCCCCTTAAGCGTAGCCATCACAGGGAGTGAAACTCAAGCTATGCTGGTGCCACCATGCTGTTTGTGTCGTCTCTTCCAAGAGGCTCCCCCCCCACCACTCCAGCTCTGTCCAGCACTGGGCTCATCCAAAGGTGCTGATTGGCAGTTTTCTGTCCTGTAAGGACTTGGTAGCTCCTCCCCCAGCAGGAACAGAAGCTTGGAAGCAAAGAAAGAGCTAGCACTGGAGTCAGAAAACTAGTACTTTCTTCTCTCCCTCTTCACCGAGTGTCCTTAGGGGAGTTACACAGTATCTGTCAGCCTCTGTGTCCTCATCTTTAAAATGGAGATACTGTGAGGATCAAGCGAGATGCAGTATTTGCGAGTGTGAAGTGTTACCCCAACCTTAGTCATTGAAAGAAGCCACTGTAACACAGGATGTCCACTTGTTGGACGTGAACATGGTGAAGATGAGGGGCTGCTGGGCCCTTGGGGACATTTCTATCAAGGTCAGGGTAACACCAACCCCCTTCCCCAACATATCCACGTGGGTTTGCGTGGAGGCCTGCCCCTCGGGCCGTCCTTTCCTGGGTTTCCTGGCCAAGGAGGAATTGAAGGGCTGTGTTAGGCCTCTCTGTTTCAAACCATCTCAGTGGGACCCCCTCACTGGGTCCTTATTCTTATAACAACTTGCTCTTGTCAAGTGCCAGTTTTATGGCTGGTAATTGGCCTAAACCAGGCTGTGGATCAATCACACTTTAATGCAGATTCGTTTAATTTCCACACCAAATCATGCTGCTACTTTTTCTGTTTTCTGATGGGGTGGGGGAGGGACTTGGCAGGAGAGGAAGAATCTGAGGATTATAGAGAAGGGTGGGCTGGCACGGCTGCTTCAGGGGCACTGGGGCCAGGGGAAGGGGTCCAGCTGGTGAACGCTGCAGTTCCCATTCCTCAAGCATGACTGTCCTTGCACACACCTCTGCTCCATTGTTCTCCAGTCACATCCTGTTTTCTCGCTTCCAACTCGCAAATTCCAATTCCTCTCTGAGTGTCTGTGGACCTTGTACACATCCTGAGTAAAGTGTTTATGTCTCAGCCTGAAGGACCACCTTGTGTGAAGGGGCGGCCCTTTCCTTGACCAGGCCCCTCCTGGGCAAACAAGCTCCAGGGTCCCAGGCCAAGGCCAGCAGCATGGGGAAGTGGGGCAGGGAGGGAGAAACTGCAGGAATCCTGCTTGGAGAGACTGCTCTTTTTAGGCCATGCTGCAGGATCTGGCTCCTTAGCCAGCCCAGGGTGAGCCATAAAACACCAACAACGTGCTGAGTCACTTCCCCAGCCCAAAACTAAGTCTCCACATCAGTAAATGGCATGGTCGTACCAGATGGCTGTTTCTAAGCGTCGGGATGGTGATCATTTGTGTCAGAATTATAGGAGTGGAATGTGAAGAGCTTGTTATAAATGCACGTTAGCAAGTTCCACACACTGACACTCCAGAACGCACTCAGAGCTGCTCTTGTTCCAACTGCCGACCTGCTTCCCAGGCTGCTGCTTCTCCAACATTTGAGGGAAGCCTCACTCCCCCACTTGGCTCCTCAGGCATACGTTGAGAGCTTCCCTGGTTCACTCTGGCTTCTTGGGGTGGAGACCCAGCCCATCTTCTCCTAGCAGCAACAGGAAGTATTAGTGTGCATTTTGGTGGAGTGTGGGAGTGTCCCCTTCACACTTCCTGCGCTCCCGGGCTCATTGGCAATTTCTAATGGCTTCTCTTCCTAATAGAAGCACATCATCAGATTCCCTGCTGAGTTCTGCAGGGAGGGAATAAAGCAAATAAAATAGAAGGCTAATCTAGAGTTCTCCCCTGCATTAGTGGTTAACGGAATCCAGAGCACTCACATACCCTATTAAGACAGCTTTATGGTGCAAAAGGAGATTGGGAATTGGAGTCAGAAAACCCAGGTGTGGGCTCTGCCCCATGTTAACAGTGTAAACCAATTATTCTCAAGTGGGGTGATTTTCCCTTAGAGGATATCTGGTAGTGTCTGGGACATTTTGGGTTGTCACAATGGGGGTTGGATACTACTGGCATCTGGTAGGTAGATGCTGCTAATATCCTACCATGCACAGGATGCCCCACAACAAAGAAGTATCTGGCTGCAGCTGTCAATAAGTGCTCAGGTGGAGAAACCCTGTTGTAAACTTAGGCCTCACTTTCTTCGTCTGTAAAATGGAGCCAGTCGAAATCAGTGTTGTTTTCAAACTGAGTCACAGCCTGTAGACCATAAATTTAATTTAATGGTTGTAACCAGCATTTAAAAACATAAATGGAATAAACTAGAAGACATCAGAAAGTATCAGAGTGCATGGCATACAGTGAGGGTAAATAGTGTTATGTGGAATGTGTGAGTGTGTGTATACTGGGTCATGAAGTAAATTGTGTTTTTACTTTGCTTTCTGAGCAAGAAAGTTTTACAATCACTTGTTTAGATGGTCTCCAAGATTCTTCGTGCTGCCCAAGTATGTTTTTCTGAGTTGAAGTCTTCTCTAGGACATACTTCTAAAAATCCCCTTGTCAACCCCCTGCTTCAGACATGGATCCACTGCTTTCAGGGCCTCCCTCAGTGTCCAGGGTCAGCAATTCTACAGGCTCCCTGCAGTCCAGTCCTCACCAGTCCCAGACCCCTCCCCCCGGCCCCTAGATGGGTGACTCTCCCCTCCTGGCAAGTCAGCCCCATCTCCCCCTCCGGGTCCCTGCCTCACGCAGCACTGGGCTCCGGCCGCTACCTGCAGGCTACCATCTCAGCTTCCTAATGCTGATCTCTCCTGGAGACCACACAGAACCAGCCCTTCAAATACTTAAATCAGCACCTGGTCTGAGTCGCATCTCTGTCATCACTCAAGCTCTGTGATGATGGGCAAGTTAGTGACCTGGGTGGACCCAAGTCCCACAGTCTATGGGGCCAGGCTGCCTACGTCATTTACTTGAACAAGGTGGGAGCTCCATGCACCCCCACAGTGGGAGTCTCAGGGCTCCAGCTCACGTTCTCCTGGTTCCCTCTAGTTTGACTTTCTGCTTCTGCTGAATTCTTGGCTTCTCTGGCCTTGAAGGCCCTGCCTTTCAACCTTATGGTGATAGTAACCTCTGGGTTTTCCTGTGCACCTGCTTCGCCCTGTCTTCTGGGGAACGAGCAAGCAGCGATGTAGGTGACTTTTCATCCTTGAAAGCCTTGAAGAGCAGTACATCCGCACAGCTTCCTGGATACTGGTGTTTGCTTCCTACTCTGGCCTAGTACATTTTATGGCATATAGTTAAAGTGGCAAACATTTCTATAGCACTCACCATATGTCAGGCACTGTGCTAAGTACTTTACATATAGATAAAGAAACTGGGTCACAGAGAGGTTAAACAACTTGCTCCAGGTCACACAGCTAGTAAGCACGGATTTGGAACTTGAACCCAGGTCGTGTGGCTGTAGAATCTACGTTCTTACATTGTACTATATACTACCTCCCTAGTAGATTCCTATTTATTATAGAAATATTAAAAACTTAAAGAGAGATATTATAGGAACAGTCTTATCTTGCTTCTTTAATATTTTCATTTTGCCCTTTTTTGTTATCTCTTTCTAGTATACCTATTAGTCAGATGTTGAACATCCTAGACTGGCACACGGATTTCATTCTTTTTTCCTCTCCTTTTTTTCCTGCTTCTGTTGAATTCTTGGCTTGTCTGGCCTGGAAGGCCCTGCCTTTCAGCCTTGTGGTGATAGTAACAGGCTTTCCTATGCACCTGCTTCGCCCTGTCTTCTGGGGAACAAACCAGCAACTATGTAGGTGACTTTACATCCTTGAAAGACTTAACGAGCAGTAGATCCACAGGTGCAGGGCGGTGGCTCACCCCAAGCTCTCTGGTTTCATCCAAAGCCTTTCCGATCTACCCTCCAGACACACACTCCTGGCTGACTTGTTCTCATAGCCCTTCTGGAATCCCTAATAAGGGGAAGGAGAGCCTGCAACAGGGAGAGGGACACAGAGAGTTCTCTCCTGTTTGCAGGAGTGAGATGCCTTTGTCTCAGAGGCAACATGCTGGTCGAGTTACCCAGGGAAGCTGGGGTAGAACCACCTGTCCACCTGCTTTACGAAGCTGGGGTGAATGGGAGGGACAATTGTACTAAGGAGAAGACGGTTCTGTGGTCATTAGGGACCTGGAGACTCCAATCTCTTGGGCTCCCTGTGTTCCCCTTCAGCAGGTGGCTGGTGGAAGGAGATGGCTCACTCAGAGCTAGGTGTAGTGTTCAGTGTCAGCCGCAGCAGGGCCCAGGGAAGAGATTTAGTCTTTGGTCCACTGCGAACGCCCAGAGGCCTGGAAGGCTCCTGGGAGCAACTGCAAATTGGAGGTTGTTGCCAGGCTGTCCCATTTGTTTGTGTTTTCAACATTTTATTATGGAAAATTTCAAACATACAGCAAAGGTAACAAAACAGGACAGTAAACACCCATATACCCACCATTCAGATTTGACCGTTAACATTTTACTCTATCTACCTAGTTGTGGTTGCTTTTCTTTGGCTAATTTCTTGCTATCAGTAAGTTGGCGCTACTTTTTAGAGTATGTGCTAGCTGCAAAAACTGTTGTGAGTGAGAATGCAGGGCAGGCAAGACTCCTCAAATAGGACGAAAGCCCTTCACCTTGGCTGGCGTCTCCTTTACCTCCTGACAGTGTTGGTCTGGAACTCTGTAGAATGTGGTTTGTGGGCTCTGGACCTTTCTTTGAACTGCTAACAGTATATCATTCAAGACTCTGCTTAGAATGCACTAATTATTTACATGTGACCGCTGTCACTGAAATCTCACTGAAGAAATCGATTTTCTGTCTCATTCTGATTGGTTGGGAATGTGTGTGTGCACGCGCCACACACTGTCCTTGGTCCAGCTCAGGCCTCGGTTGGGGGACTCCTCCTTGCAGATCTCTGCCAGGCTATAATTGGGGTGGCCCCTTCCTTCACTCTCCTTATCAGTGGCCCCAGCCATGGCAGCAGGACCTCGTATCAACAAACCTCCCAAGTTTCCTGGACTTAGTTCTACAGATATTCTTGCCTTCTCTTTTTGCTGAGGAACCGGAGCCCATTTTCCCTGACCCTGCAAGGAGAAGGCACGTTTCCTCATTTCCAAGGTTAAGTTTACACCTGGGCCCTATGCCCCATTTGTTCAGGAGCCCCAAGGCACTGTGCCCCCCAATCTGTCCTTTTCCATCTCTCTGTCCTCACTGGCTGCCCTTCACCTTCCCTATTTCCATCAGCTTCTCAGTCTCTAAGGCTTGCCATCAGACTCTGTCCTGTTCCTCTGGCCCCCTCATCTCCATGGCCTCTCAGTCATCTTTGAATTCCACAGGCCCGGCATGAGCCCCAGTTCTCAGAGACTAGCTGTGGGATTGTGAAGTCTTTATAATGCTGCAAATCTGCATCTTACCTGTTTTTCTGCTGTCATGTCAAGTGCCTCCACCTGTGTCTCTGTTTGTCTGTCATAACCGGACCTTTGTCAGAGACGATTGTATCATGTGTTTGGCTATCCAAACATCTCTACTGGTCACATTGATAATTTATTACTTCCTTATTAAGCACCCCACACTGAGTGAGGGACTTCACCTACAGAGTCTCTAAACTTCTCCCAGAGATTCGGACTCAGTAAACTGAGGTGGGACTCATGATTTTCCATTAAAAAAAGAAAAGGGACCAGGGATTCTGATTGGGGCTGTCCAAAGAGGACATTTTAAATAACACATGCTAGAGTTCCTGTTATCAATAACTCACTGTTCCTTTTATTTGCTGCCTTGCAATGTATTCAATTGTTGCATGCTCGTCTTAGTTTTACACTTAGATTGTAAACTCCCATCAGGAAGAGGTCATGCTTTTATGTTTTTCTTTTGGGAAATAGAAGAAACTACTAGAGGGCTACATATCCAGAAGGCACTCCGTAAATATTTTTAGATGAATATAAAGATGAATGAGTAAATGAGATTTTGGGACGATTTTTGCCCATTTGTTACGCCTTTTGGGGGAAGATTTCCCCTGGGATAAGATTATAGATGATGATTATAAATATATTTATTAACTTTTCTGGGTAATAATCACCACTACTGACTCTTCTTTTTCAGGGAACTTCCAAAATGGCAAAAGAGTGAGCCTCTCTGTGTATCTCGGGGAATTTTTTGACATCCATTTGTTTGTCAATGGTACTGTGCTACAGGGGGACCAGAGGTAAGTCAGAAGCCCAAAATGTCCAAATTAAAAAGGACTCTGGGACACCATTGCACACTCCCCTAATTTTTCAGATGAAGAAACTGGAGCCCAGAGAGAGGAAGTCAATGTGCTCACAGGGAATGAGCAGCAGGGCTAGGGGACAGCCGGGCTCCCAACTGCTGGTCTTACCCCTTAGACTGCACCACAGTCTGAACCCGTAGCCTGGTCTTGGGGTTGAAGAGAGACAAGCAGAAAATATATGAGAAGCTCACTTCCTGAGCTCATCCTTGTTTTTCCAGCGTCTCCATGCCCTATGCCTCCAAAGGGCTCTATCTAGAAACGGAGGCTGGGTACTACAAGCTGTCCAGTGTGGCCTATGGCTTTGTGGCTAGGATCGATGGCAACGGCAACTTTCAGGTCCTCCTGTCAGACAGATACTTCAACAAGACCTGTGGGCTGTGTGGTAACTTTAACATCTTTGCTGAAGATGACTTTAGGACTCAAGAAGGTAAGCTTTTCTGGGGTACCATTTCCCAGAGGCGTGGTTGTGCTTATAACTTCCCTGCTCACAAACCTTCACTACGCTACCCCCCTGGCATTCCAGCCTTCATCTCACTCACCTCACCTCAGTGTATCCTGCCAACCTTACCTCTTGGCATTCCACCTCACTGCCTTGACCTCTCATCACACCAGATCGTGGAACTCCTCAAACCTGACTTGGTTCAACTTTGAATTCCCCATAGCAACTTACATGGGGTAGATGGTTGGTAAATGCTGGATGGTTTGAATAGGCCCACGTGAACCAGTGCAATGGAACTTCATGGATAAAATCTGTGAAGGGAGGTCTTTAACACTGCCCCAAAAGGCCAGTGTGTGTGTGTGTGTGTGTGTGTGTGTGTGTGTGTGTGTGTTTGTGTGCATGTGTGTTACAAACAATAGAAGGTAACAGAGACAATGTGAAAATCACTACTAATCTTTAATCTTCTTTTGATAATTTCAATTACATATTTTGATTTTGATTATACTAATCAAAAACATTTGATTAGTGACGCTCCCTTGCAAAAGCTAAACATTTATATATCAGTTCTTCTTTTTCCTTATGACCCAACTACCTTCTGATTAAGGGGTAAGCATGTAGAGAAACAGTTGACTATGCCTTTCACTGGACTGGAAAATAGATTGTTTCTGTCTTCTGCAGCACTGATTTTTCAAACTTTTCATTGTTCAATGTGTACATTTAAGACTATAAATTTTCCTTAAATACCATGTTAGCTGCATCACACCAATTTTGATATGTAACATTTTCATTTAGTTCTTGAATTTTCCAATTTTCATTTTAAATTCCTTTATAACCTATAACATGGTTTAAAATTTCCAAATGTTTAGAATTTTTAAAGTTATCTTTTGTAATTAAATTGATTTCTAAATTAAATTAGAAATTTGGGGAGATTTGTTTGTGGTCTAGTACGTGAACTTTTTTTTGCCATTGTTCTATGTATGTTCCAAAAGATTGTATTCTCTGATTACTGCAGGATTCTATACGTACTTGTTGAATTAAGTTTCTTAATTGTATTATTCAAATCTATATGTTTACTACACTTTTTGTCTGCTTCACCTACCCATTAGTAAGAGAGCTTCTTTAAAATTTGCTACAGTGGTGTTGTATTTGTCAGTTCCTTCATGTAATTCTGAGTTTTGCCATATATATTTTGAGCACTTGTTATTAGAGTTTAGAAATGTTGAATCTTTCTGGTGAATTGTTCGTTTAATGTAATGGGTAATCATTTTTAACACTGCCTTTTGCCTTAAAATCTGTCCAATGTTAATATAGGTACTCTACTTTTTTTGGTTTGTTTACTTGATATATCTTTTCCTATACTTCCAACCTATCTGTGTGGTTTTGTTTTAGATGTTCAGATGTGCCTCATGAAAGCAGTTTGTAGCTGGATTTTATTATTATATGTTAAAAGTCAGATTTATTGAGGTATGATTTACATACAGTAAAATTCACCCTTTTAGTGCACAGTTTTATGAATTTTCACAGAAGTGTAGAGCCATATAACCATCACAATCAAACTATAGAACAGTTTCATCACCCCAAATTTCCTTGTGTCTCTTTGTAGTCAAATTCCCCCCCCCTACTAGCCCTGCTAGCCACTGATACTTTTTCTGTTCTTATTCCTGTTCTGTTCCTATAGTTTTGATTTTCTCAAATTCATATAAATGCAGTCATACAGTACTTAGAGTATTTTGCCTTTTAAGTCTGGCTTCTTTCATTTAACATAATCTTCTAGGGATTCATCCATGTTGTTGCTTGTATCAGTAGTTTGTTCTTATTTATTGTTGAGGCATAAAGCTGCAATTTGTCCATTCACTAGTTGAGCGATGCTTCCTTGTTTCAAGTTTTTGGCAATTATGAATAAAGTCACTCTAAACATTCATGTATAGATTTTTTGTCTCCATTTTTTTATTGTGGTAAAATACACGTAACATAAAAATTTACTATCTTATCCATTTTTTCAGTGTATAGGCCAGTGGCACTGAGTACATTCACATTGCTGTGCAATCATCACCATTATCTATCTCCATAACTCTTTTTATCTTGTAATTGAAACTCTACCCATTAAACAACAACTCCTTATTCTCCCCTTGCCCCTGCCCTTGCAACCAGTATTCTACTTTTTGTGTCTATGATTCTGACTACTCCAAGTGCCCCATATAAGTGGTGTCATATAGTATTTATCTTTTTGTGACTGACTTATTTCACTTAGTATAATGAATTCATTTATAATTCATCCTTCTTATAGCATATGTCAGAATTTCCCTCCTTTTTAAAATTTTTTTTTATTGGGGAATATTCGGGAACAGTGTCTTTTTCCAGGACCCATCAGCTCCAATTCAAGTCGTTGTTTTTTTCCAATCTAGTTGTGTAGGGTGCAGCTCAGCTCCAAGTCAAGTCATTGTTTTCAATCTAGTTGTAGACGGTGCAGCTCACTGGCCCATGTGGGAATTGAACTGGCGACCTTGGTGTTATGAGCACTGCGCTCTAACCAACTGAGCCAATTGGCTACCCCCAGAATTTCCTTCCTTTTAAAGGCTGAATATACATTGTATGCATATGCCACATTTTGCTTATCCACTCATGCATTGATGGATAGTTGGGTTGTTTCCATGTTTAGCTATAGTGAATAACACTGCTATGAACATAGGTGTACAAGTATTTTTTCAAGACTTTGTTTTTTATTCTTTTGGGTATACACCCAGAAGTGGAATTGCTGGATCATATGGTAGTTCTGTTTTTAATTTTTTGAGGGACCACCATGCTGTTTTCCACAGTGGCTCTGGCATTTCACATTACTACCTACAGGGAACAAGGGTTCCGATTTTTTACATCCTCACCAAACTTGCTATTTTCTGTTTTGTTTCAGATAGCTGCTATCCTAGTAAGTGTGAAGTGGTATTCATGTATAATTTGTGTATGTGTGTGTGTTTGTGTGTGTATGTGGTGTGTGTATGTGGTATGTAGATATATGCTTTAATTTCTCTGGGTAAAAGTCTAGGAGTGGGATTAGTGGATGTATATTTAACTTTGTAAGAAACTGCCAAACTGTTTTCCAGAGTGGCTGTAGAGTTTGTATTTCCACTAGCAATGTATGAGTTCCAGTTTCTCTGAATCATTGCCAGCATTTGGAATTGTCAGCTTGTTATTATTTTTTTTATTTAGCAATTTTAATAGATGTGTAATTATATCATATTATTGTTATTTTAATGTAACCTACTCTTTTCTGTTTTTTAACTGTAAAATTTTGCTTTTTTCATTCATTTTATATTAAATTGTATTGTTGATGTATTTGAATTTATATTAACCATCTTATTTTGTGCTTTCTACTATTACTACTTCTTTCTCTACCATCCCTATTACCCCCCTACCTTGTTTGAATAACCACAAAATCTGGTATTATTAGTATAGTTTTACACAATCTGTGATTCTTCAGATATGCCTTCATGTTTAACAGGTTCTTTGCTCATAATTTCTCCTTACACTTTACTCTTTCTCCCCCTAAGTTCAATTTCTATTTTTCTAATAAAAAACAATAAAATCCTTTAGTAGTTTCTTCATTCAGGATATGGTTGTGATAACTGAAACAAACATTCCTGCGTTCTTATGTGATACTTTAGCTAGGTATATAATTCTAGGACATGAGGTTTTTATTGCAGTACTTTGAGGATGCTATTCCATTGCCGCTATTAAGAAGTATGTTGTCAGTCTAATTATTATTTCTTTGCAGATAATATGTCATTTATCTTTGTGTATAAGTCATTTCTGAAATTCCGCTGTGCTGTGTCTAGGTGTGGGTTTTATTTTAATTATCTTACTTGAGGCTTATTTTGATTCCTAAATCTGATGATTCCTATCTTTCATCAGACTTAGAAAAATTTGAGTCATTTTCTCTCCTTCTATTGTTGGACATTTTTATTCTATCTCCTTCCCCCCATCTTTTACCTTACTTCCATTTTTCTATCTCTTTATCCTTTGTTGCTTTTTGTGTGGCGCCTCATGCTGACTGGTGAGAATGAATTATGTGCATCTCTTCCAACTCACATTCAGTTAGGTCATGTTGGAAGTTTGAAGATGGACATGGTAGTTGCTTCAGATAGTTGTTTCAGATAGTTGTACCATAGAAACCAGAAAATTCTACAAGTCAGAGTTTTGCTTCCCCCTACATCCGAGAGCTGGCTTATCAGCCCATCACTAGTTAGATCTGTCTTCCAGTTCATTAATTCTCTCTCAACTCTGTCTAATCAATAGATGATGTCTAATCTGTCAATTGAATTTTCTTTTTATTTCATTGACTATATTTGCAATTTTGAAGAAAAATATGGCTTTTTTCGACAATACTATTTTTTCTCATTGCTTTGTATTTTTATCGTTTCAATTTCTTCTTCATAATGATAATTTTAAATTGTTTTATAACCTCTATACAAAACTTTATTAGTTTTTTAGAGCTCTAATCTTTCTATTTTTATGTCTGCTGATTTTGCTTAAAGTTGATTGTTTTCTATGTCTTATAATTTTGGATTGTGAACTCATCTTTAGAGTTTTATGTTAATATTCCAATATGAAGTTACCAAATATCACAAGAAGTATAAGTTGGAATCTCAATCCTACATTAAGACTTTCTCACCACTATAAATTCTCAGAGGAGACTTTTCCTCTTTTACCCAGAACCCAGACCAAAGAAACAAACTTAAAAAAAATAATTTTCCTGTTTATCAAAGTGGTTTTTTCTTGTCAACTTTCTCATGGAGGGTGCAATCTTTCAAGAGTCCCAACAACACAAAGGGGCGTCCAGCCCACCTTCTCACATCATGCAGCCCCAGAACCCATTTCAATCTCCACAGAGCTGTTAAGCCCTGGACTCTCTCCAGGGCTTTCCCCATCCAACACAAAACTTCTTTTTAATATGGTGTATTAGAAATTGGGCTAGCCTATATAGCACAGAGTGACTAAAAACCCAAAGGGTACCTATTACAATGCCTGGCACACAGCAGAAACTCCATAAATTTAAGTTACCTTTCCTTTAGATTCTCTCATGTATTAGTTTCATGTGGCTCCCATGAAATTGCCACAAACCTGATGATTTAAAACAACAGAAATCGATTCTCTCACAATTCCAGGAGGCCAGAAATTCAAAATTAAGATGTTGGTAGGGCTGCACTCTCTCTCTGGAGGCTCTAGAAAAAAATCTGTTCCTTTCCTCTTTCAACTACTGTTGGCAATCCTTGATTTGTGGCTGCATCATTCCAGTTTCTGACTTGTCTTCGTATCACCTCTGATCTTCCTCTGCCTCTCTCTTATAAGGATACATGTGATTGCATTTAAGGACCACTCAGGTAATCCAAGATAAGCTTTCCCTCTCAAGATCTTTCATTTAATCACATCTTTTGCCATATAAGAAAATATTCACAGGTTCTAGAAATGAAGAGGAGAATATATTTTTGGGAGGCCATTTTTTCTACTTACCATACCCCAGAGGCCATCTGACTATATTTACAAGGTTCTGCTTTTTTTTTTTTTCCTTTCCCCAGGGATAGTTTATTTTCTATTCTCAAGTACATTATTTGGTCTTGAAACATACTTCATTCTTCCAGACCTGCTTGTGCAAAATGATTGCTTGCCTCAATGCTCTATTAAGTCCTTCTGCAGTGAAGATTAAATAGTGTTGGTGCTGCTGGTCACTGTGACATAAAGTAGGCACCTACTTTGCACCAGGCCATGTTGGCCCATGAGGCCTTCATCGTCTGTTGTGGATAGTTGACAGTATCATGATTGTTATAAGTACTAATGCACAGAGCCTGTGAGAGCATGGGGATATAGTGATCTGGTGTGCAGATGCAGGTGGCCACTATATGTGAGTCTCCATCCACCTGGCTAACACGGTTTGTCTGCTCCACCTTCATGATTCCCTAAGACCCTGCCCCACCCAAATTTCAGGTACACCCGAGCCACTTCAAGTGGCTTTTCCATACAAATGGCCTGTCTTGACTTATGCTGAGGACTTTCCTAAAATCTCTCAAAGGTTCACAACACCCAAACAAGCAGCATCTGGCTTCAGCATGTTTTGTACCTCTTGCTGTGCATCTCAAAGCCTGGCACTAACAGCAGCTGGTCTTGGTTTATGGCTTGGCCTGTCAAGGCACTTCCAAGCCCAGTGTGGGTAGCCGCCATCTGCAGATTGTTTTGTGGCACATGTCAGGTGGCTCCGGGCAGGGCACAGGCTATGGCTGAACTTGGCCTGTGGTGTGGCCCCTCCCAGGAAGCACTAGGGCTGACATTCTTGGTGGCCAGCTTCAGACCGAGTAGGAGCATCACCCAGCCACCTCCAAGGATGACACATCCAGGAGCAGACTGGGTAGGCACCAGAGCCCTGCTAAAGTGAATCCTGCTCCATAGTGTCAGCCCCTGCACAGCAGCTTCTCTACTGGGGTTATGGCCAGTTTTCACAACCAATCAGCCTGAGGGTCAATCTCTCCTATTGACATACATACAGCAATCAAGGCTCAAGTACAACAGGAGGACACACACACCCACTGAAGGGACACATCTGGAGCACCTGGTTCAGATGACCAAGAAGACTGTGCCACTGGACCACACAGGACACCTCCTACACAAGGTGACTCTACTAAGACTAGGAGACATAGCATCCCTACCTAATACATAGACACAAACACAGGGAGGCAGCCAAAATGGGAAGACAAACATGTCCCAAACAAAAACAAAAACAAAAATAGAACAAGCTCCAGAAAAAGAACTAAACAAAATAGAGACAAATAGTCTATCAGACTCAGAGTTCAAAACACTGGTAATAAGAATGTTCAATGATCTCAGTGAGAACTTCAACAAAGAGATAAGAAACATAAAAATGGAGACAGAAAACATAAAAAAAGAACTAGTCAGAAATGAAGAATATAGTAACTGAAATGAAGAATACATTAGAGGGAATCAACAGTAGATTAGAAGAAACAGTAGATTAGAGGATCAAATCAGTGATTTAGAAAATAAGGTAGCAGAAAACATCCAATTAGAACAGCAAAAAGAAAAAAGAATCCAAAAAATGAAGATAGTTTAAGGAACGTCTGGGACAACATCAAGTGTACCAACATTTACATCATAGGGCTACCAGAAAGAGGAGAGAGAGAACAAGGAATTGAAAAACTATTTGAAGAAATAATGATGGAAAACTTTCCTAACCTGATGAAGGAAATGGATATTCAAACCCAGTAAGCACAGAGAGTCTCAAACAAGATGAATCCAAATAGGCCCACACCAACACACATTGTAATTAAAATGTCAAAGTTTAAAGACAAAAAAAGAATCTTAGAAGCAACAAGAGAAAAGCAGTTAGTTACCTATAAGGGAGCTCCCATAAGACTGTCAGCTGATTTCTCAACAGAAACTTTGCAGGCCAGAAGGGATTGGTACAAAGAACTCAAAGTGATGAAAAGCAAGGACCTACAACCAAGGGTACTCTACCCAGCAAAGCTATCATTTAAAATAGGACAAAGTGCTTCCTAGACAAGAAAAAGCTAAAGGAATTCATCACCACCAAACCAGTATTACAGCGGGTGCTAGAGGGACTTCTTTAAGATCAAAAGAAAAAAAAAGACTAAAGAATATGAATAATAAAATGGCAATAACTACATATTTATCAACAATTACTTTCAATGTAAATGGATTAAATGCTCCAATCAAAAGATAGGGTGGCTGAATGGAGAAGAAAATGAGAACCTTACATATGCTGCCTATAAGAGATTCACTTCAGATTAAAAGACTCACACAGACTGAAAGTAAAAAGATGGAAGAAAATATTTATGAAAATAGAAACAAACAAACAAACAAACAAAGATGGGGTAGCAATACTTATACTATACAAAATAGACTTTAAAACAAAGGCTAGGGTGAGGTGGTATCTCATTGTGGTTTTTATTTGCATTTCTCTGATGGCTAGTGAGGTTGAGCGTTTCTTCATATGTCTGCTTGCCTTCTGTATGTCCTTTTTAGAAAAATGTCTCCTCAAGTCCTCTGCCCATTTTTTAATTGGGTTGTTTGATTTTTTGGAGTTGAGTTGAGTGAGTTTTTTTATAGATTTGTGATATTAATCCCTTATCGGATATATCATTGGCAAATATCCTTTCCCATTCAGTAGTATCCCTTTTTGTTTTATTGATGTTTTCCTTTGCTGTGAAAAAACCTTTTAGTTTAATGTAATTCCACATGTTTATTTTTTCTCTTACTTCCCTCGCGCGAGGGGATATATTAGTAAAAATCTTACTCCGGGTAATGTCTATGAAGTTTCTTCCTATATTTTCTTCTAGATATTTTATGGTTTCAGATCCTACATTTAAGTCTTTAAGCCATTTTGAATTTATTTTTGTATGTGGTGTAAGGAAGTGGTCCAGCTTCATTTTCTTGCATGTGTCTGTCCAGGTTTCCCAGCACCATTTATTGAACAGACTGTCTTTACCCCATCGTACATTCTTGCTTCCATTGTTGTAGATTAGATGGGCATATAGGCATGGATTTATTTCTGGACTCTCTATTCTGTTCCATTGATCTATGTGTCTATTTTTATGCCAGTACCATGCTGTTTTGATTACTGTAGCCTTGTAGTATAGTTTGAAGTCAGGTATCGTTATACCTCCCACTTTGTTCTTATTTCTCAAGATAAATGGCTATCATTAATAATCAACAAACAACAAATGCTGGCGCGGATGTGGAGAAAAGGGAACGCTAGTGCACTGTTGGTGGGATTGCAGATTGGTGCAGCCACTATGGAAAACAGTATGGAGGTATCTCAGGAATCTGAAAATGGAACTACCCTATGATCCAGTAATTCCACTCCTAGGCATCTATCTGGAGAAATCCAAAACTCCAATTCAAAAATCTTTATGCACTCCTATGTTTATTGCAGCACTTTACACAATAGCCAAGACATGGAAACAGTCGAAATGCCCATCGGTAGATGACTGGATTAAGAAACTGTGGTACATTTATACAATGGAGTATTACTCAGCCATAAAGAAGAAAGAAATCTTACCATTTGCAACACCATGGATGGATCTAGAGAGCATTATGTTAAGTGAAATAAGTCAGAAAGAGAAAGACAAGTACCATATGATCTCACTTATATGCAGAATCTAAAGAAAAGAATAAGTGAATGAACTAATCAGAAACAGTTTTGGGGACAAAAAGGAAAAACTGAGAGTTGTTAAATGGGTGGGGGTGTGGGGATAAGAGGGAAGGTGAAGGAATTAGGAAACAGTTGGTAACCACAAGATGGCCTCAGGGTTTTTGAAAATTAATTTGGGGAACGTAATCAATAATGTTGTAAAGATTTTGTAGGTTATCCGATGGACACGTGTCCCATTTGGGAGACTACCTCAGGGATACTGTAGGTGCCTGACCATGGCACTGTACACCAGAAGCTAAACAATAATGAATGCCAACTATAATTTTATATATATAATGTGATGGCTCGTCACGAGGCCGGAGGGATAGTGGATGGGGGGAGGGCGGTTCACAGTGTAAGGGATATAAATGATGAACGTCTAAGTATTATCTTATCTTGTACACCTGAAACTAATAAATTAAAAAAATAAATAAATAAAACAAAGGCTATAAGAAGAGTAATCCCACTTCAGGATATTGACCTGAAGAAATCCAAAATGCTACTACAAGGGGATGTGTCTATCCATATGTTCATTGCAGCATTGTTTACAATGGCCAAGATATGGAGGCAGCCTTGATATTCATTGATGGATGAGTGGATAAAAAGTACATAGTATATACATAGATTAATATATACAATGGAATGTTGCTCGGCCATGGAAGGGAATGAATTCTTGTTATCTCAGGTGGCATAAATGGATCTGGAGGGTATCATGCTGAGTAAAGTATGTCAGAGAAAGACAGATGCAATATGGTTTCACTTATATGTGGAATCTAAAGAATAAAATAAACAAACGAAACAGAAACAAACTCATAGATACAGAAAACATTTTGAGGGTTGCCATATGAGAGGGGAATTGGGGGTGTGGGTGAAGAAGGGGCAGGGATTAAGACGTACAAATTAGTTGTTACACAGTAGTTGTGGGTTGTAGGGTATAGCATAAGGAATATTGTCAATAATATTATAATAACTATGTGTAGTGTCAGATGGGTACTAGATTCATCAGGGTGATAGGTGGGAGGTGGTTGGAGGGTAGGGTGAAAAATGTGAAAAGATTAAGAAGTACAAATTCATAGGTAAGAAATAGTCGTGGGGATGTAAAATAAAGCATGGGGAATATGATTAGTAATATGGTAATAACTATGTATAGTACCAGGTTGGTACTAGTCAGGGGAATCTCTTCTTAAATTATATAAATGTCTAACCACTATGCTGTATACCTGAACTTAATATAATATAATATTGAATGTCAACTGTAATTGAAAAATTAAAATGGAGGGAAAGGTGAAGGGGAATAAAGTTAAAACTTCCAGGTATGAGACAAATAAATCATGGGGATGTGATATGCAGCAGAGGGAATATAGTCAATAATATTGTGATAGCTGAGTACAGTGTCGGATGGTTGCCGGACTGATCATGGTGGTCACTTCTTTAGGTGTATAAATGTTGAGTAACTATGATATGTACACCAAATCAATATAATATTGTATGTTAGCTATATTTTAATAAAAATCTTTTAAAAATAACATTATAAATGACATATATGAATTTAGAGATAAGAGACACAGCCTGTGCCCTGAATTAAGGAACTCACAGTTCCTTCACAGTTGAAGGAACTCACAGATGAATATAAGCCAAAAAAGTGCTAACACAAAGGATGATGAGAGGTTTTTTAAATTTATTTATTGGGGTGACAATTGTTAATGAAATTACATAATTTCAGGTGTACAATTCTGTATTACATCATCTATAAATCCCATTGTGTGTTCACCACCCAGAGTCAGTTCTCCTTCCATCACCACATATTCGATCCCCCTTTACCCTCATCTCCCACCCCCACCCCCCCTAACCCTCCGGTAACTCCTAAACTATTGTCTGTGTCTATGAGTTTTTCTTTCTCATTTGTTTGTCTTGTTTTTTTTTAATTTGTTTTTGGTTTATATACCACATATCAGTGAAATCATATGGTTCTCTGCTTTTTCTGTCTGACTTATTTCGCTTAGCATTATACTCTCAAGATCCATCCATGTTGTCACAAATGTTCCTATATCATCTTTTCTTACCGCCGAATAGTATTCCATTGTGTATATATACCACAACTTCTTTATCCATTCATCTATGGAAGGACATTTTGGTTGTTTCCAAGTCTTGGCCACTGTAAACAAAGCTGCAATGAACATTGGAGCACACGTGTCTTTATGTATAAATGTTTTCAAAATTTTTTGGGTAGATACCCAGGAGAGATATTGCTGGGTTATATGGTAATTCTATTCGTAATTTTTTGAGGAACCTCCACACTGCCTTCCATAACGGCTGCACCAGTCTGCATTCCCACCAACAGTGTATGAGAGTTCCTTTTTCTCCACAGCCTCTCCAACACTTGTTGCTATTTGTCTTGTTGATGATAGCCATTCTGACTGGGGTGAGGTGATATCTCATTGTGGTTTTTATTTGCATTTCTCTGATGATTAGTGATATTGAGCATTTTTTCATATGTCTATTTGCCATTTGTATGTCCTCTTTGGAGAAATGTCTCTTCAGGTCGTCTGCCCATTTTTCAATTGGGTTGTTTTTTGGTTGTTGAGTTTCATGAGTTCCTTGTATATTTTGGATATTAGCCCCTTATCGGAGGCACTGTTTGCAAAAATCTTCTCCCATTCAGTTGGTTGCCTCTTTATTTTGTCGATGGTTTCTTTTGCTGTGCAGAAGCTTTTAAGTTTCTTATAGTCTCATTTGTTTATTTTAGCTTTTACTTCCCTTGCCTTTGGAGTCAAATTCATAAAATGCTCTTTGAATCCAAGGTCCATAAGTTTAGTACCTATGTTTTCTTATATGCAGCTTATTGTTTCAGGTCTTATGCTTAAGTCTTTGATCCATTTTGAATTAATTATGGTACATGGTGACCGATAACAGTCCAGTTTCATTCTTTTGCACATGGCTATCCAATTCTCCCAGCACCATTTATTGAAGAGGCTGTCTTTTCTCCATTATGTTTTTTGCTTCTTTGTAAAAAATTATCTGTCCATATTTATGTGGTTTTATTTCTAGGTTCTCAATTCTATTCCATTGGTCTATGTGTCTGTGTTTCTGCCAATACCATGCTGTTTTGATTATTGTAGCTCTGTAGTACAAGCTAAAGTCAGGGAGTGTGATACCTCCAGTATTGTTCTTTTTTCTTAAGATTGCTTTGGCTATTTGGGGTCTTTTGTGGTTTTAAACAAATCTGATGAATTTTTTGTTCTATTTCTTTAAAAAATGCCATTGGGATTTAGATGGCGATTACATTAAATCTGTATATTGCTTTGGGTAATATGGCCATTTTAACTATGTTGATTCTTTCATCCATGAGCATGGAATGTCTTTCCATTTCTTTGTGTCTTCTTCAATTTCTTTTAAAAATGTCTTACAGTTTTCAGCATATAGGTCCTTCACATCCTTGGTTAAGTTTATTCCTAGGTATTTTATTCTTTTAGCTGCAATTGTAAAAGGAATTGTTTTTTGTATTTCTTTTTCTGAGATTTCATTGTTAGTATATAGTAATGCAATGGACTTTCGTACGTTGATTTTGTAGCTAGCAACTTTACTGTATTCGTTGATTGTTTCTAATAGCTTTTTGGTGGAGTCTTTAGGGTTTTCTATATATAGCATCATGTCATCTGCAAAGAGTGATATTTTAACTTCTTCATTCCCAATTTGGATGCCTTTTATTTCTTTCTCTTGCCTGATTGCTCTGGCAAGGACTTCCTTATGTTGAACATAAGGGCTTCCTTATGTTGAAAAGCAGAGGTGATAGGGGACAGCCCTGTCGTGTTCCTGAACGTAGAGCAAAGGGCTTCAGCTTTTCACCATTAATTATGAGATTAGCTGAGGGCTTGTCATAGATGGCCTTTATTATGTTAGGATATTTTCCTTCTATACCTGTTTTATTAAGTGTTTTAATCATAAATGGATGTTGTATCTTGTCAAATGCTTTTTCTACATCAATTGACATAATCATATGATTTTTGTCCTTTATTTTGTTTATGTGATGTATCACATTGATGGATTTGCAGATGTTGAACCATCCTTGTGCCGCGGGGATGAACCCCACTTGGTCGTGGTGAATAATCTTTTTAATGCCTTGTTGTATTCAATTTGCTAGAATTTTCTTTAGGATTTTTGCATCTGTATTCATCAGAGATAGTGGTCTGTAGTTTTCTTTTTTGTGTTGTCCTTACCAGGTTTTGGTATCAGGAGAGAGTTTTAATAGAGGTATGGCCAAGGTCTTGAGGGAGCTCAGAGAAGGCCACACCCAAGCCAAGCTGGTGTGGGGGACAGGGAGCAGAGCTAGTTCAGAAGGGCTTCCTGGAGGAAGTGGTTTGGGAACTGCATCTTGAAGAATGAGTGAAAATAGTCAGGCAATAAGGGGAAAGAGAACATTTCATACAGAAGGAGAAAGGCACGCAAAGCTACAGAAAAGCAAGAAGGGATTGGCATGCGCTTTATCATCTTTCATGTCATATTCCTCACTGTGCCCATCCATCCAGCCATCCTCTCACCAAACATTGGCTGAGCTCCCATGCCTGTGCCCTGTTGTGTTATGCTGAGTGTTGCACAAAAGGTACTCCCAGTCCTGATGCTTATGTACGAATCTCATGGTTGAGGTGATGACAGAGCTAAAGTTTTCACTCAGAAGTCCTGCGTCAGGTATAACTGGCTTCATTTTCCTGAAACTTTTCTCCACAGGGACTTTGACCTCAGACCCCTACGACTTTGCCAACTCCTGGGCCATGAGCAGTGGAGAACAGCGGTGCAAACGGGGATCCCCTCCCAGCAGCTCATGTAACGTCTCTTCTGAGGAAACGCAGAGGGTGAGTGCAGCCCAGGCTGGCTGTGTTCTGGATGGTGTGGGACTTCTGGAATTAAGAGGCAGAAATACATCTGGTCTCAGGTCCTCCATTTTGCGGAGAAGTGGGCCTCCCTCTGTGGGTCCTTTTGGCTGTTCAATGTAGGGATCCCATGTGTCCCTTTCCTCTTAAAAACCAACTGTGGCTACAGTCTGGTTCACTCTAATACTG
Organism: Rhinolophus hipposideros; assembly: GCF_964194185.1. Lineage (NCBI taxonomy): Eukaryota > Metazoa > Chordata > Mammalia > Chiroptera > Rhinolophidae > Rhinolophus > Rhinolophus hipposideros. Next base: position 23,447,843 of record NC_138055.1, on the reverse strand, counting down.
TTCTGGGCCTGGAACTCTAAAAATTGGTCCAGTCTAATGAGTCCAATGAATTGGTATAGTGAATGACTCTATTTTTCTACTTTATACTCCTAGACCCTCTTTCTTGTCCCCAAATATTGCCATCATCGCCTGCCAGCTGTCTGAAATTCTGCCAATATAAAACCATTCCTTTTTAGGTTCTTAATAAGTGGTTGTTTAAAGTACAAATAGGAGGGGGAAGCCCCAAGCTCTTACCACCACAGCCACAGGAAGGGGGTTACTTCCGGGAAGCTGGGGGTGGGGTGGGGGAGGGGGTGGGATGGGACTGAAGTGACCAGCTTGTATGCTGTAATCGTTTCCTGAGGGTACCGTAGCAAATTATCTTAAATTTAGTGGTTTACAACAACATAAATGTATTCTCTCACAGTTTTGGCGTTCAGAAGACTGAATTGAGTTTCCTTCGGCCAATATCACGGTGTGGGCAGGGCCTGGCTCTCTTGGGGGCTCTGGGGAGATTCTCCCCTTGCCTCTTCCTGCCCTAGTCCTTGGCTTGTGGCTGCATCACTCCAGTCCATCTCTGTGGTCACATGGCTTCCTCCCAATCTGTGTGTGCCTGTGTCCCTGAGACTCAGTACCGAAGGTGGCACCTCCTATCCTTCCCACACAGCCCCATTTCTACCTGTTTGGCAGCTAGTTAGCAGCTCTTTTTTCTTCAGACTTGCCTTTTATGAGCCTCCAAACCAGAACCTCCCACTTAGAGAGAAGAGAGTGTGTGTGGGAGGGAATGGGCGGTATTGCACCCTGCCTCCACCTTCTCTGCAGATAGAGATGGCCTTTGTGCTTCCTGTGTGGGCTGTTGGGAAGATGACACTTTAGACCGGGAAAGACCTCCTGGTGTTTCCCCACTGTCTGTGTTCCCACTGGAGTGCCTCCACGTGGAGACAGGAGTGGGGAGAAGCAGGCTGAGCTCACATAGCACTTTCAGCATAAGCTCCCAAATTCATTCTTTTTCTCCTCCCTCCTCCCAATTACCACCACATTCCTTTTGGGAAGCTGAGTCCCATTTGAAGTTAGAAGGACAGCAAGGTACTTGAACCATCCACACTGAGCAGTGGGTGAGTGACAGAGACCAACTTTCCTTTTAAAGCTGCCTATGAAGCAGGTGAATTTCAGACTGAATGTCCTCAAGCAATCATGTGCAGTGGAGGGGTGGGGGGGAACGCGAGAGGTATTTTATCATCGTTTTCTTTTATTTCCAAACTTACAGTTCTGTGGTTGGCTGGTGGCTCCCCCTCTCCTGCCCTTCAATGTCTCTAGGCAGGTGTGAGATTAAGGGTAGGGGTGCCTCAGCTGATGAGATGGGGCTGGGGCTCATGCATGTACCTCTAACACAGAATCAGCCCTTTGAGGACATGTGGGCTTTGTCTCATTGTATTTTGCAAACACAGGACACCAACTCAGTGCTGGAAAAATGTTCTCTCACTCTCGGATTACAAGGGGATACATTCATTTATCCATAGAAGTAGAAGGTAAAGACAGGATTTTCAAATGGAGAACCTGACCCAGTTGAGGGGGAAAACCGATCGCTTTTGTCTCCTGGAGATAAAGGAGAGGAAGGGAGAATCCACAGAAGCCTTGTTTTGTCTCTGGGGTGCCTTTTAGTGGCTCCAGCTGCAGGTTCACTACTCACTTTGTCTCCTGGGTGTGTTACAGTCCTTACTAACCAGTGTCTTGGGAGCAGCTTAAGAAACTGGTTACCAAGGTCTGGTTACCAAGGTCTTAGTGCTGAGCGGAGGCCCCAAACACGCCAGACCTCCCAAGGCACAAGCTTCTCCAAGCTCAGAACTCTAGGTTTCAGATTGTTTACCTGAGAAGAGAGGCCTGGCTTTGTCTCAGCCAATCAGTCTGTACATGTTCGTGACTGGGGCACCCTCATTGGCTGGGGAGCACATGACTCATCTCCTGGGAGGTGATTAGTATAGTCATTGGAACTGTTCACAGCCGGCTTAGTCCCACTGGGCTGGGTTCAGAAATCAGGTCTGGTAAATGGGATCGTTTACAAGTGCTTGCCAGTGTGGCTCCAAAGCCTTGTGCAGTGGCAGAGAGTATTGTGTCGTGCAGACTACACGGACCTAAGAACTTTCCTTGAGAGCCGCCAGAATCTGTTCTCTCAGTTCTCTGGCACTTCCCCGCCTTTTCAAGGCGGTAGCATGGAGCCAGCTCTTTCTGAGAGCCAGGTCATATTACTTCTACCTAGGGGATGAATGTTTCCTTGTTATGCCAACAAAACCCAGAGCCTGTCTGCTGGGACTGTTAATGGCTTGTTTGAGTGCATGCAAATTTGCTGTTTTCTCAGCTTTTCAAACAGAAGGCAGGGCTGCTGGAGTCTGAGCTCAGGGCCAGACCTGTTAATAAAAACCCCAAGCTCTAAGTGCTCAAATAATTGATGTTAATTTGCAGGCAACTCTACTGCTCAAGGAACATTTTAGAAAGTACCTTAGGTTGCTTTTTTCTTTAAAACAAATTTAAATTCTGTCCTTCTGGGGAATGTCAGCAAGGGCTAAACTCTTTATAAAGAGATCTTGTTTTTGTCCTGCAGTCCCATCTGCAATGTGAAGGCTGTGGCTCCAGCAGACTGGACTAGCCCATACAGGGCCCTTGCTGATTAGAAACAGGAAGGCCTTCCTTAAGACACTTTACTACCACCTGCTGGGAAGTTGCATCATAAACATTATACATGTACATAGAATGTACGCACACATATATGATGTCTGTGATGTGACTGGTATTCCCTTGGGCGTGTTGCCACTGTGCACTCTATATGACCTGCAGAACTACACTCGATGGCCATGGCCCTGGCTGCGATGCCACGGCGGTGGGGGGGGGGCACAGTCGCTGCAACCATTCTCCTCCTCAGGGTCAACTCCCCCAATGTGGGAAGGTCATCTCCTGCTTTTGCTGCTGCCCTCTGAATGTGAGGACTCTTCATGCCTTTGGCCCCAACAGTCCTCTCCTTATACCTTCTCAGAGTTGGTCCTCAAGATGGACAGTCTTTCTTGAGAAGACTGAGTGCCCCAGTTATTGCTCCACCTTCTAGTGGTGAATTATCCTTCAGCAGCATCAACCTCAGGCAGGTGTCTGGAGCAGAAGAAATTTCTTTTCATCAATGTTCGGAATCTTAGGTTCATAAACACTCAGAGGGGGATGAGATTCTAGAAGCTGTCTAGTTCAGCCCCCTGCCCATTGCCTGATGCTCTCCACAGCTCTGTCCAGATAGACAGGTGACACTGTAACCTTAACTTTAAGAGTCAAGTCTTTGAGACGTCCTTGCTGGGATCTTCCCAGCTCTCTTACAGAGCCTAGCCCTCCTTGGCTCCCTGATAAGTCTCTCCTTTCTTTTTAGCCCCCTTTGAAGCTAGGTGGCCCTGAATACTGGAGTAGCAGGATTATTTTAGTTTGGTTTCACCAGGTCTTATGCAGGTGTTCCCGTCCAATTGTACTCCCATCGGTTATATAACCGTCTCAGATTGCCTGTTTTCCACTGGCTTTGAATTTAGTGTTTATTTAGTAAAAACAATCCTATTCCTTTTGTTCTCTTGCTGCTCATGTCTTCACAGTTTCTCCCTATTCTGAAACAGCGTGCTGTTCATAATGCTCTCCCCTCCAGGAAGTCACCTGTCCTGTACAAGCTAACATTTGTAAATACTCATGTGTACTTTAAATAAGCACAACATTTCTCCTCAATAGCACAAGAGGCACATAAAATACCCATTCAGTTGGGGACAACACAATTCATTCTTCATGTCCTCATGAAATGTTGCCCAAGCCTTTTACTAGCAAAGTAGGTACCCAGCTCTTTGTATTATTTCTGTCAACAGTGTGCTGGGAGGGAGCTCACAGGCCTACAGATGGGTGAGTTAAGCACAGAACTCAGCGGAGGTGCCAAGGGCCCTGGCAGAGCTGGGGGGCTCACTGGCCAGGCCCACTCCTGGCACCTTGCTTTCGTTCCCTGACTTTCTATTCACTTAATTGGGTGTTTGGCCTGGAGTAGAGTTTTCTTAGTGTTTGGGAAGCCATGTGTTACATTAATTTGCTTGGTAGAATAGTTGTGATTCATAGAGGGGCCGATTGTAGTCAGAGTCTAGCTGGTCCAGGGTTAGCCTTGGTAACCCAGGACCCCCGAAGGAGTAAGCTGTCAGATGACAGCACTGTGACCTGGCCTGGTTGTACAGACAGGGTGCCCACTCACTATGTCTCACTGATGCTTAGCTCGGAGTTGGGGTTTGAACACAAGCGCGCACACACGCACACCTTTATCCCTGTGGCAGAGGGAGAACTGCTCTCTCGAGCCATATGGAGGCTAAGGAGTGAGGATGTATTTCACATGATTTGCTGAGGTCCAAGGATCTAGGGTGTGGTCCCTGGTTTCACTTGATCCTCTGTGTCCTCGTGCACTTCTGTCCCTGCTCTGCATCTCAGTCTTCTTTTTCTACGGTGAGCTCTACCCAACACTGACTGAGTCAGCGCCATTTCCTTTAGAGCAGATTCACTCCCCTGACTGCGGGCTGGGGGAAGGGACAGTGAACCCATGTGCTTGTGGTGGGACAGGGCGACTGTGGCCACTGTGCCTCTGGGGGTCTCGCCTTATGACAGAGATCAAGGGCTGTGACAAGGTTTCAAAGATTTCCCTTAAATTAAGCTGAACATGGCCTTTTAGGGTACTTATTTGACAAACGCTCAAGGAGGGTTAGGCAAGGTCCTAGTATTCAAGCTTTCAGTTCATGTGCCTCCAAAACACAACAATCTCAAAATCCTTTAACAAAGTATTTCCCAAGTGGCTTTCTTTCCCTTTTCTTACCCCCTGGTGAGGACAAGAATGAGTGAGAATCCGATGGTACCCACTAGTACATATTTATAGAAATGTTGTGTATGGATTGGGTGACTAAAACTGTGCCAGGTGGATTTGTAATCTTAGTCAAGGGACAAGACACATAGGAAACATTGCGCAACCATGAAAGAGAGCCACACATGCTATCTAGGGTAGTAAATGCTGAATTGCCAAAAGAATGGTAAGTGGGAGGGCGGCTCAGGGAGTCAGCTCTGTGATAAGAGCTGATTATCTTTCCTCACTGGGAGCAGAATGGGTGGAGGGTTCCGTCCCCAGAGCTCAGGCAGACCCCACACTGAGGAAGGTCCTTTGGGGGGCTGGGGACTTCTGACATATCCAGTTACCCTACTTCTCACGTAGGGCTTCTCATGAGGGCTGTACCCTATCTCAGAGAGAGGAATGTCTAACTCTGAAAAAACCATCCATTTGTTGGAAATCTATCAACCAGTTTCACGGGGTCTTTGCGAGCCTGCTTTTGGAATGTGGGTGGGAATCCCAGGCCAGTCAGGAGTTATAAATAGACTCAGCAACCCGCCCTCATCCGTCCTTGCAGGCTGACCAATGAGAAATGATGCCCTGCCCCAGGGGTGAATTCTTGAACCCACTACTTTGGACCAGTTCAGGCTCTAGGCGCCTCCACACCTCCTCCAGGGGCAGTTGCAGGGCACCCACACCAGCGCTGGAAAGATCAGGGCCTCGCTGAACAATCTTGCACTTCATATATTAGCCTCTCCTTTCTTTGTTCACTTCAGCCCTAAGAATGCTTCTCTCCTTTCTCCTTTGTCAGCTGTTTGGGGACTAACACAATAGCTAAGCTTCAGATCTCTTGCTACTACTCCTCTGCCACTGGGCAAATGTGCTTCTTTTCTCTCCCCCTCCAACCAGCTTGGCATCTCCAGGAAAGAGGCCTGGCTTTCTTTAATGAACTGAAAATATGATTAAGATGGGCCACACGTGGGTCTGCACAGCCACTCAGGCAGGGTGAGGTCATGGATTGATGGAGCTGGGGCTGGGGCTCTCTGGCTGTTTCTGGTACCCCAGACAAGAGATGAAGGCAGATAGAAGGGACTGATGCCGGGCATTGGAGCCAGGGAAGTGTTGGAAGTGTGTAAATTAGCCGACCATCCTTTAATCTCCCTGCCAGAATGTTTTAGCAGAGAGCTGAGGAGAAACCATTTCGAGCTGTTTGGCTAATATTGACAGCCTGCTAATGATAACAGTTATAAGTCCTTGATTGCCTTCCTGTGTAGTTTCATTTAATTTTATTATTTTGTGGCATCCACCTAGGGTAGGTATTGCTATTTATGTTAGGAGTAGGTTCCTCTATGAGTTACAGGACTCCTAAAGTAACAATGGTTTATACAATGTAGAAGTTTATTTCTTTCTCATTGTAAAGAAGCTTGGGGTGGGATGTCCAGGTCCGGTATAGGTTCCCACCCATATGCTGGGACCCAAGGTCCTTCTGTTTCATTTCTCTGTTGTCATCAGCATGGGGCTTCTACTTCACGGTCTAAGATGGCAGCTCACGCCTCAAGCATCACAACCACATTCCAGCAGTAGGAAGAGAAGGGACTGAGAAGCACCCTCTCCTTTTGAGAATACTTCCTGAAAGCTGCACATGACCTTTCTGCTTATATTCTATTGGGTTAAGCTTAGTCATATGGCTATTTCTGGATGTAAAGGAGGCTGAGAAATGGAATCTTTATTCCCAGTGGCTATGTGTCCAGGGGAAAATGGAAAACTGACTAAGAAAGAAGGGAGGCATGTATCCTGGACAGCTTTCAATCCCTTCCACACCCTTCATTAATGGGTGAGGAAATAAATGTACCAAGAGGGGACGGAATTTTTCTAAAGTCACACACTTGGGTAGTGAGAGGGTTGGGACTTCAGCCCAACCAGCCTTTTAAAACCTGTACTATATCCCCTGTATGACATTATCTTCTAATCTGATTGTTTGGAAACAAGGTGAGGAGGGGTGAGTGCATCAAGGGCATGAAAGACCATGTAAATTGTGGTTTGGTGGCAGGCACCTGGCCTGTGAATAGAATCGTAGTTTGAGTCCTGTTCAGTCACCCTTTCACTAATCCAGCAGTTTGCAAAAGGTTTAATTTCAGGACCCCTTTACACTCTTAAAAACGATTGATGCCAAAGAGATTTTGTTTAGATATGTGGGTTATATCTATTGATATTTACTATATTAGATATTAAAACTGAGTAACTTAAAACGTTAATTCATTTTATAAGTAATAAACATTATACAGAGGGTGCTAAAAAATGCATACACATTTTAAGAAAGGAAAAACTATTAAAATTACGCTGATGGTAACTACTTTGACTACCTCTTGTAATTGCAGAAGTCAAACATGACTTGTATTCATCTTTTGTTATTGGTATATATTGAGTATATTACAATTATAAAACATTTTTTTCTTTTCTTAAAATGTGCATACATTTTTTTTGCATCCTCTGTATTTAACATGAATAACATCTTTTAAATAAAAACAACTATAAATTCCAAGCAAAAAATGTTTAGGGAGAAGAATAGCATTGTTTCACAGTTTTGCAAATCTCTTCAGTGTCCGGCTTAAGAGAAATCAGCTGGATTCTTGTAACCGCTTCTGCAATCAGTCTGCTATCACAAATCACATAGCCTCTGGAAAATTCCACTGTGAACTTGTGAGAGAATGAGAGCAAAATGGGCAAATGACATCTTAGTATTATTATGAAAATGGTTTTGACCTGTTGGACCCTTGAAAGGATCTTGAGAGTCTGTAGGGATCCCTGGACCAGATTTTTTAAACAGCTGACCTAGTAAATTCTTCATTCTCTCCATGCCTCAGTTTCCAAATCTGAAATATTGTATTTATCTCACGTTTCTCTGAGGAAGTTTGGGTTCTTTGAACGTGTCCTCAGGCCTCTGAAAGGTCAGTTTGTGGGAATGAGCGACGAGATAGTCTCTGAAACAATGTTGTTTATTCAGGAAACCATCAGTAATGCTATGAGATGGGGAGTAGAGAGAGATGAACTGGATAGGTCGGCAGGCGTCAGAGGAAGGCCTGGCTTCGTTGCCTTCCTAATAAGCCGGAACTTGGCCCTCGAAGCTGGGGTGGGACACAGTCATATTTGCCTTTTGTATCGACCTGGACACGCTTCTGGAGACCTAGAGGCCACACAGCCAACGCTTGTTGAGTGAAGGTTTGGTCACCTCCTACCTGCTGATGTCCTCACCCTGGGTCTGAGAGGATACTATGTCGGCTCCAACTTGGGCTTATTTCTGGGGAGGTGTCTTGTCTCGTCTCAGGAACTGGCCTGGGTTGACAAGGCAAGGCTACCTGTGGTGGAGTGGAGAAGCCTGGGAGGCAGGGCTAATGAGCTAGATGTGACACCGCACTGCAGCCATGGGGTCTGGCAGTCCTGCCTGGCTCTCAGACTGTGGTCACCCTAGTAGGCCAAGTGCGGGCCAGGGCTGAAGGGGAAGATGGAGGGCAAGATGGGCCAGACTTTTCCTTTTGTCTCTGCCGAGCAAGAAATCCTAGCCAGATTTCAGGTGCAAACGTAGAGGCCAAAAGAATTGTTCTAAGAAGGAAGGTGGCTGTTTCTATAGAAATCCACTCCCATCCTGCAGATGAATAATCAGAAAACACCCTTCTTACTAAGGCTTTCTGTAAACCATTTAATGCCTCAAGGGACCTCCCAGGAAATGCTAGCGTACTGTTCCCACTTTTTCCCTGAGCAGGAAAAACACAGACTGGGGCCAGGGGGAGATGGGCCGTGCTGGACTCTGCCCACTGTTGCTCTGACAGGGGAGGGGCCGCCGAACTCCTCTGGCTGTCCTGCTGGTGAGAGCCCTAGGTGACTGGTCCCTGTGCCTGCGGGAGTTAGTCCTGTGGTGCAGGGATGGCTTTAAGCCACTGTCCTACAGCCCAGGTGATGGCAGCAATCGTTGGAAGAGACCCATGGAGTTGCCTTTTTGAATTTTCCCTGGTTCCAAATTGTGGGTGGAGAAAGAGGTAGGCAAGAGCTGAGCATCTGGCCCTCTCAGGGATGCCCTCAGCTGCCCTTTAAGAGTCCAGTAACCTTACTTTCTGAATGGCAGGTGGTTTGGCAGAATGGAAAGGACTGGACACAAGACTCTTAGACCTGCCTATTACAAAGCAGTGTGGGGCCTGCCCCATCCCCCATTAGAAAGACACCCACTTTGTTCTGTAGGGGTGTGACCCTCCCAAATCAAAGAGTAACGAAAGCAGATCCTCTGTTCACCACGGAGCACTCAAGGTAGTAGTGAAATGATAATGTCGAGATGGGACAAAGATGTCCTTCTGTCCTTCTGGTGACCTGATCACCATTCTTGAGGATCAGCCTAATGGCAGGAGGAACAGTGGAAGGGATTTCTCTGGTGGTCAGGGTATCATGATGATGATATGGGGCCATTGATTTAAGCTATATCTTTTGGTGCATTATTCCATTCAGTCTTCACCTTAGTCTTTTCAGATGGGCACTGTAATCATTATTCCCATTTTCCAGAGGAGGCAGTGTTAAGTAAACAGCCCAAGGTCACACCGCCAGCATGGGGAAGAGGCTGAACGTGGGTCTGGGCCTGTGAAGTCATAACAAGTCTAGGGCAGGACTCTTTCTGGCATTGTCTTCAGAAACCTCCGTTTCTCCTGTGTTAAATGCTCAGGGTGGCTAATGGAAGGATGCATGTCATCACCTGACACCTCGGTGTCACGGGGCCCGTGACAGCAGTCCTCATTTGTCGATCCCCATTTCACTCAGGACACCCTTCTGCAACGAGGTGAGATGTTGTGCATCAGTCCCCACTGCCAGTAAGTGGAAGAGTTGGACATAAGTTTAATGCTTGTTTTCAGCCACACAGCGGGTATGGTGTCTCCATCCTGAAGTAAGTCAGAAGGGTGGGGTCACGGAGGGGGTACTGCTGTCAGCAGTTGGCCCCCAACATGCAGAGCTGCTAATCCTCTTCACCTGCAAGTGCTCAGATGCAGCTTTGCAGTTCAGTAGCTCATGTGGCTGCTGCTTTTCTAAGACGCAGGGGGAACTAGCCGTGCCTACCTGCTTGGGCCATCGGGGCCCTGGGCCTCCAGACCGCCACTCTCCCTCCCCCCAGGGCCTGCTGCAGTCAGGGTGCGTCTCTGACATTCTGCCCTACCTGCCTGGTTCTGATGGCAGATCTGTGCAGTCTTGGCAGGGGACAGGGCCAGGACACAGGTTTCCCTAGGACCAGAGCACTGTCCTGTCTCCCTGGTGCTGCGGGGTGTCTTGTGGATGCTGAACAGTACTAGGTCAGATTTCTATTCTTCCACGCTCTCTATGGTGCCCCAAAAGACAAGACCCACGAGACCCTGGCTCCTCCTGGCTCTTGGTTTATGCAGGCTTGCTCTGGCCATCCGTTGTGCAGTGTGAGCAGACTGGATTTGCTCTAGATTACCCTCCAGGGCTCAGCCCTACGTACTTCTTTCTTTTCGGCTGAAGTCCTTCCACGAACTGCTGGTTTCCAGTCAGAGAGCATACCTACGTATGAAAGAAATGATGCACCCAGGGGGGTCATTTCTAGCAACAATACTGTGTAGTGTCAAATCAAAGACATCCTTGATTCTAAGACACATCATTGTTCCATATCTATCACTAAGAAAGAAAAAGCTGCCAATTCAAGTGTAATATCAATTGTAAGCTGCATTCCAATCTCAGAGATGTAAAACTGTGGAAGATGTGCATTGAGAATCATTAAAACACAAAATGCAGAGATGTTTACAAATGCAGCATAGGAGTGTTTACACTAATGTGTTCAGGAGTAATCAGTGACAACAGCTCCAAGCCTGCCTTGTGTGATTGCATTCAGGGTATCAACAAACTGGTAAAACCCAGGAATAGCCCTTGCCTGAAAGAACATCTCTGGTATAGTTCATAGAATCCTAGCATGTTTTTGGTGATGGGAACTGGTTCCGTCTGGTCCCATGAATCACCTAGGGAATGTTTGAAAAAGGGTACTCCATCCCCATCAGACTGGATTTGAATCTCTGGGGGTAAGGCCCAGAAATGCCCATTTTATAAAACTCCTTGTCCCACCTTCTCGTTTGCAGTGTAGGGTACCAAGGTCAGGTAGGGGAGGTGATTGGAGCAGTGCACAAAGAGCATTCCTGAACGCTGAACCCGGAACGCCCCTCCTGGGGACTTCCACGTGAACTCCACGTTCAGTGTCCTTTTCACTATTTTCTCTCTCTGCTCTTTCCCCTCAGAGGACAATGCCTGCCGCCAGTTCCAGGGCCTTGGACTCTGCAGCTCCTGGGCTCTGCAACCTTAGTCTCCATACACTGCACATAGCATGAGTCCAATCTCTTTTCTTTGATTGATGGGCTGTTTAATTTGCTAACTATTGATAAGCACCTATTAGGTGCCAGGCACTGATTTAGTGAGGGAACTTCTCTGGTTTTCCGGGCAGGGCTACATCTCCACAGAGCCACATTCAGGGGACATGAAGTAAATGTACTAACAAGCCACGGCCACAGGCTGCCGTCCTCACTGAGGTGACCTCTCTTTCCTGCAGGCCTTATGGGAGCAGTGCCAGCTGCTGAAGAGTGCCTCCGTGTTCGCCCGTTGCCACCCTCTGGTGGACCCTGAGCCTTTCGTGGCCCTGTGTGAAAGGATTCTGTGCACGTGCACCCAGGGGCAGAAGTGCCCTTGCATTGCCCTCCTGGAGTACGCCCGGGCCTGCACCCAGCAGGGGATGGTGTTGTATGGCTGGACAGAGCACAGCGCATGCCGTAAGTCAGTGCCCACCCTCCTCAGCGGGGGAAGAGTGCTGTCTGTCTTGGGGTGTCTCTCAGGAAGCAATTAGTCTGTCATGATTGTGTGCCTTTCCCACGCCCCAGCCAGACACTGCCTGCAGAGCTACCATGTTTCTGGACCCACTTCCTGCACAGCTCCTGTCTTTTGCCAGCTGGTCACAGGGGGAGTGCCCTCTCTTAAGGGCTGTGGCAAGGCTTGAAAGGCCTTCCCAAGGTCCCCGTGGTCATTTCTCCTGCCTCTGTTCTCACGTCATGCCTCGTTTGGTTCCTCATGACTCCTTCAAGAAATCTATCCCCTAAACCTGAAAACATTCTCTGCCTCCGAATAGACTCTCAGCAGTGTGGCAACTACAGGTAGTGTCTGTGCTGACTGCCTGTCTGACTTGACGAGGAGCACGGAGTTGGCCAAACCATCCACAGCTGATCCTGGAGAGCCTGGCAGGCTTTTGTTAAGTTCTTCCCTCTCATTAAACTAGCCTTCTCTCTGCCAGGCCCAATGCTCACCATTCCCTCCACCTCACCTCCTGGCACCTGTGGTTTTGATTTTCTAATCTCAATGGGTCCCGAGTCACCATCCCTAAATTATCACGATTAAGTAGGAGCTTGTCTGGTCGGTCACCTGGTAAGAAGCCTCCTCTCTCCCCAGACTTCCCACTGATCAAAGCCTGCAGGTGGACAGTCAGTCTGTCATAATTACACAGATCACGTGGCCTGATGGAGATGGGGAAGCCGGCCAAATATTTACACCACACACACGTGTTTTAGGTTGTGTTGTTTCAGTTTCTACATTAGAGCTTTTCATCTTTGCTGTGGGGTGTGAGAAAGGTGGCTATTAGCCACTGGGCTCTCCTCTGTAAAGTGGAGGGGTTGTGTTTTTAGGTCTTTGGAGGTAGGGTGGGGAGATAACTGATGTATCTTGGAGGAGAACCGGTTTGTGGCAATTGTTTAGTGTTATGAAACCCAGAAAAGAGTTCCAGTCCTTCAGTTGGCCTGAACATCCATCAGCCAACAGGGTTGGAGAGAGAGAGGAGAGCCAACCTTCGCCCGCAAGTAGCAGGGTCCAGCAGGGAGGGCTGACTCTTAGGTAATAAGCTCTGAAGGCAGTCTTGCAGCACAGCGGAAATAAATATGGAAGGAATATCACCCATGTGGGGAAGGTGGGCGTGAATGTTGAATGTTGTGTGACCTGGTCTGGGTGGGGCGTTTGATTGCGGCCAAGTTCATGAGGAAGAGGCACCCTCAGTGAAGAATGTGATGAGGACACCATTTTCTCTTTGCTTGGCCCCAGGAGGCCATTCATGTTCAGCTTAGAAGAGTTTGGTATCACCCTGAGAGAGTTTTAGCTGAAAGGGACAGAATGTAGGGGAGCAAAAAAAAAAAAAAAAAAAAAAAAGCAAAGAAAACTGAAGTTGTTCACGAAGAACAGATGCCCAAGAAGAAGGGGTGGTGGTCCCAGGTGACCCTACTGGGTCTTAGCCAGGTCTTACAAGATGGAAGACGTTCCTTCAGAGGTGGTTGGGTGGGTGGGACAGCCTTGGAAGGGATGTTGGCCATTAGGATGTCACTGGGGTGGATGGGTATGGTCCTTGGGGCCCTGAAAAAAGAGGGGAGCAGACCAAGGGGGCATGAGTACAACATGGCTTGTGAGATGCTGCATGGAGAGAACTGCTCTGGAGAGACTTCTGAGCTTTCTGTTTCAGGACCAGCATGCCCTGCTGGCATGGAGTACAAGGAGTGTGTGTCCCCTTGCACCAGAACCTGCCAGAGCCTTCACATCAATGAAGTGTGTCAGGAGCAATGTGTGGATGGCTGCAGCTGCCCTGGTAATAAACTTCCCACTTTATTTACTAATCCAAGACCTTGCCAGTCCTCGTGGCTTGGGGAAGCCAGATGAAGGCTACTTGTGTTTGTTCCTCATTGCTGAAATCAGAGGCCTTTTATTTATTTTTTAAAAGTCTCTGTACAGAGTGGTTACGATTGAGCTGGTATTTATTTTTAATTTATGTTTTCCTGTTGTGCTGTGTCCATGAAAACATGTGTGCCTAGGAAACAGAAGGATGGTCTGGGCCCCAACAGTGACTTTGTTTAAGGAGCACGTGGCCCAATCTGAAAGGCAGTTTTGTTTTCTCAGTTAAGTATCAGAGAACAGATCTGGGAGAAAGATATTTTTAAATGTTTCCTGGGTTTGCCATGTGAGCTCAGCTGAAAAAGAGCTTTGCACTAGGAAGTCTTTCTCAGGAAGGACTTTGTGAGCTTTGGTGAAAAACCCTGTTTGATTATTGAGAGTGAGTCCTGTGTGTTTTGTCATGACTTCCTTACTAGAAGACCTTGAACAAAACGCTTGCCTTGATTTCTTCATCTGTCGAATGGAGATGAATTATCTTGCCCTCTCTCTCATGGCATTAATGTGAAAGATAAACATCACAGAACAAGTTCTTGGAGCTTCCTGGAAGAAGCCCTAAGCGGATGATCACCCATAGGGATTCTGTTTTTGTGAGATAAGTGATGATGATGACATTGAGTCTGTGCCTTGATGCCCTTGAACCCAGAGGGACAGCTCCTTGATGAAGACCGCTGCGTGGAAAGTGCTGAATGTTCCTGCGTTCATTCTGGGAAGCGGTACCCTCCAGGAGCCTCCCTCTTGCGAGACTGCAACACCTGGTAATTGGGGCTGCACAGTGTGGTCTGGGAGAGCTAGCTGCCCAGGGTCGTTGAGGGGGAAACTGGGGCAAGGGGGGCAATGGCAAGGGGAACAGGACCTGGCCTGGGCTGAGGGAGAAGAGGTTGAGACGGGGCAGGTGGTTTGGGGAAGGGTGTGGACGTCAATGAGAGGGAGCAAGGATACATGAGAGATACGCCTAGAGGAGATGGGGTTCAATGAAGCCACGGTGGATGAAACAAAGATGATGCAAATTCTTTGGAAAATTCAAAGAAGGGCCTGGTAATTCTTTACATGCAAACAACATATCTAACTTCCCCCCAAACTATGCTTTAATAACTAACTCTGTCTCCCTGAAAAGGGACTGTGTAACAGTCAGCAAGCCACAGACAGTTCTCTCCTTTGAGATCACTTACCTCGTAGGTGGAAGAAGGCAGCAGGGCCCATGGAGACTCACGCAGGCCCGCCCTCCGTGGCTCTCCACAGCCAGCCTGGCTGCCGTCTCTGCTTAGCTCAAATCATTTCTTCAAGAAGCGCCTCTGGACGTTTCCTCTGGCTAACTTCACCTGTCCTCTGCACACGGGGAAAAGAACTCCTCGTTTGGGGTCCAGGCCTTTTCCCTTTGCTGGCTTTCCCTGCTTGGCCGTCTTCCAGGAGTTTCCAAGGGCTGCCCAACAGGGTTCTTGGTGTTACCGCTTTCAACAGCTCCCTTCCTCTCTTCCACCAGCTCTGTGTGTGTGTGTGTGTGTGTGTGTGTGTGTGTGTGAGAGAGAGAGAGAGAGAGAGAGAGAGAGAGACTGAGATTTGATTGTTTAGTGCCTGGGGACGTACAGTGATTACCTAACTTTTTCATTCTGTCTATCTCTCTGTCAGGGTTTTAGGGTTTCTTCCCCTTGGCATTATCTCCAAGATTCCTCTGTGACCAAAGCCCTGTCCTGTACCCCTTTAACTCCATAAAGACCCCTTTAGCCTCAGGTCTTCTCTTCTCCCAGATTTCTTTGTTTGGGGACTGTGGTGCATGTGGGGAGCTTTAAATCTGTTCAGGTACCCTGAATTTGGAGAACTACCCATGACCTGTGTTTCTTTCCTCAACAGCATCTGCCGAAATAGCCTGTGGATCTGCAGCAATGAAGATTGCCCAGGTAGGCAACCTTTTACTCTTCCCCTGGACGCAACCCTGTGACCCAGCTCTGGTTTCAGGTACCAGCTGTGCTAATCCACTCATGGGCCAGTGGAGGGAAGCCCTACAGTGGCTGAAAGGGGAGAAACATCTGAACTAAGGTTTTATAGTCCTTTTCTTATCACCTGTTTGCTCAATGGATTAAGGTTAAATAAGCTATGAAAATTGTAAGGCCACGGTTGATTAAACAAAGATGACTCAAATTCTTTGGAAAATTCAGAGGAAGAAGGGCCTGGTAATTCTCTGAAGAGAGAATTTCTTGAAATGCCTGATGTGAAGATCTCAACATGGTCCAAGAGCTAGGAATATCAGGCCATAAAATGATTCCTCCTACCCCGTCCCCACTGTGGAAAATCTACTGAGGAAAAGTTGCATTATAATCTCTGCCCTTTGCTTTCACCTCTGTTTTGCCCCAAACTCTATTTTACGTACTGCAAACTTTGCCCATTCGAAACTCTCTTCTGCCTCACCCCCCAAGGACCCTGGCTCTTCTCCTGATGTTTTCTCCTTTGTAGTCACTCGTGTGATGTTTGCTGTGTGTTAGGCCCTGTGCTAACACTTTACATGTATCATCTCATCACAACAACCTATGAGGCAGGCACAATTTATTTCCATTGTATGGAAGAGGAAACAGACCCAGAGAGGTTAAATAACTTGCCCAAGGCCACACAGCTACTAAGCAACAGAGATAGGACTTAAACTCACAACCGCCAGACTTCTACTTTTGTCCTTTCCTTTGCTGTCCCTCCTAGTCAGTGATCTATCCTTTGCAGGAGGATCTTTACATCCTTCATGAGCTCTGGAGAGACCCCCACAATTAAAGATCAGCTCAGCTTTAGCTTGCATGGTAGACTCTACTTTGTGGGTCCTCATCTTTGTAGAGTGCAATAAAATATTGCAAGGCAAACAACCAGATAACAACAGGCTGCCTTCCCTGTATCCCAGAGGCCACCTTGGCTTTGGTGGGCTAGCAGGGGGCTGAGCTTGGATATCTGGGATCATATTTGGGGTCTATGGCTTTAGGATCACTTAGGACCTTACCCAATATCCACTATACTTGGAAAATTCTGGAACTAAATGGAAAGTGGTCACTAAAGATAGGTCAATTAATCTGGCCAAGGGATGGCCAAGCAGCTAGTTTATCTTCTGTGCAATTCTTGAAGGAAGCATGAAGGACAAAAGATTGCTCTTTTGCAAGTGATGTCAGTGCTCCAATTTAGCATAATCACACCCTGTGAAAGACCTAAGGAGCCCTTTAAAAGACATGAGGTTACTGCAGTTGACCTGTGAAAAAACTTTTAGTATTTAAATAATAACCATTCACTGTATAAGATCTGTGAGCCACAGTAGATGGAATTAGGAATTTCGTTTATTGTGTTTTGTCAGATTGACTACCAGATTAGGAATTCTCAATAACTACTTTCTATAGGAAGGGTCTTCCATCTATCCACCATCCATCCATCCATCCATCCATCCATCCATCCATCCATCCATCCATCCATCCAACGGTTACTTGAACACCCACTGTGTACATGATGGAATGCTTGGTCTGTGGCAGATAATATAATCCCTTGGTCTTCAATTCAAAAATTAGAAAACAGCTTCAAAATTTTTTTCTTGAAGCTGTGATGGGAGGATAACCAGTTCCAACTCTGTGTTCCATTGAGTGTTTTGATATTTGGCCAACAACACCACTAAGCTATTGCTCTGCATATTCAAAGCCTCTGACCCTTTATTTCTAGTTCGGGAGTTTAGTTGGTTGTTGCCTCCCCATCCATTTTACCTGTAGCACACAGGTATATTTCTATACCTTGCCATGATTCAGCTGTTAGTGGGGCTGTCTTGTGCCCTCAGTGTGATAATTGTTGGTAGAGCTTCTGATGGGAAGGTTCTGGAAGGGGATATGCTTGGCTCTACTAGTGAAGCAAAGAGCAGGCTGACGCTTCTCCACAGTCCCTGGAAAAGCTGACACTGTGAGTTGTAGAAATAGAAAGCCGGGTTTTGATTCTCTGGAATAGGATGAGAGTGTACTAATGGTCTATTCCTCTGTAACAAATTACCCCCAAACTTGTCAAACAACACACATGTACTAGCTCAGAGTTTTATGCATGTCAGGAATCCAGGTGTGGCTTAGCTGGGTGTCTCTGGCCTCCGGTCTCTCATGAAGTTGCAGTCAAGTTATTGGCTGGAGCCGTGGTCTCAAATGAAGGCTCCACTGGGGTGAGGAGATTACTTCGAACCATATGATGGTTGGTGGGCATTTGTCCCTCACCATGTGGACTCCTCCACGGGGCTGCCTCATGACATGATCGCTGCTTTCCTGTAGGATGAGTGACATCAGAGTGACGGAGAGCAGCCAAGACAGAAGCCACAGTCTTTTAAAACCCTTATCTCCAAAGTGACATCTTTCACTTCTCCTGTATTATATTTACTAGGAACAAGTCAACATGCCAATTCTACACTCAAGGTGTGAGGGTCACAATAAGACATGAATATAGTAGGTGGGGACCATGAGGGGGCATCTTAGAAGCTGCCTAGCACAGAGAGTGTTATGTATGGGGAGTGGAAAGGAGAAAAAAATTGCCCAGGCAAACATCAATCTACCGTGTTTCCCCAAAAATAAGACCTAGCCTTATTCCCCAAAAATAAGATCAGCTCTAATGTGTTTTTTGGAGCAAAAATTAATATAAAACTAGGTATTATATTATTATATTATTATTATATTATATTATATTATATTATATTATATTATATTATATTATATTATATTATATTAAAGACTGGGTCTTATATTGTAGTAAAATAAGACCGGGTCTTATATTAATTTTTGCTCCAAAAGACGCATTAGAGCTGATGGTCTGGCTATGTCTTATTTTCGGGGAAGCAGGATGTAAGGGAAGAGGCTGGAGCTTCTGTGACATGTTTAGTTCTTCACTGCTCACTTACATCTCTATTCTGGTTAGGAATTAGGGCAGCCCCAGGCAAGACTGTGGTTTCCCCATAGAGTGCAGACTTCCCTTTCGGTAGCCCTGAGACCCTCTTCCCTTCCTCTGCAAAACATACTGCTAGTTTAGTCCCATTAAACTATAAATGTTTGGTTAAGTTAATGAGGAAGGAGCATTCCTGTTAGTAAGGGCTATATTTCTTTAAACAAATATGGCCCTGGTTGTGGAATTTCAAACTCCTGATGGAGAAGTGTGGAAGGTACTCTTCTGGAGCTGGGAAGATATGAATGGAGGGCTTTCCTTTTGTGGCCCAAATCCTATGAGCGTGGAAAGGAGTATAATACTGGGGCTGGGGCATAGGCTGTGGACTCAGACAGCGCAGCTGGAACTACAGTTTCACCAGTCACTAGCTGAGTGACTTTTGGCAAACTGCTTAATCATTTGAAGCCTCAGTTTCCTAATCTGTAAAATGGGGCTGATAACAGCAGCTTCATCCCATGGAAGCTGTTGTGACTTGACACACAGCAAGCACTCAGTGAGTGTTCACCACTTTCATCCTCGCTGCCACAGCTTTTTCATTCAGGTTCAGGTGCAGGCCCAAAGGAGCCCGGAATGGGGAGGGGTGGTGTGAGGCTGGGGCAGGTGGGGCAGGTGGGGCAAGTGGGGCAGGTGGGGCAGGTGGGGCAGGAGGATGAGACAGAGCTGAGCCTACCTTGGGCTTGGTTGTGTGGGGAGCCTGAGAACCTGCCTGGTCTGGAGAGGGGAGGGACCTTGGTACACTTGTTACTCATTTGGTTTGGGATAATTTCTAATGCATTCTAACATAGCCCTGGCTTTCAGCCTTAGGATTCAAGCTGCCTGTTTTGAAAGCCTCCAGGAAGAAAGTTTATCTTCCTGGAGTGAAGAGTAAAGCAGGGCTGATGCTTTCCAGTAAATGTGTGCATTTCTTTGTACTATGGGAAGTCTCTTGTGGTCTACCCAGCCCATGTTGGGGTTTCTGGACTCACACCTCCTTCAGGGCAGCCCAGCACATCACCGTTACAGCCAAGGCTTTCTTCTACTCAGTCTCCACATCCAGACCCAGCTGCCCACCTGTGCCTAGGATCAGAATGATACCAGGCGTGGCCCTCACACGATCAAGCTTATGAGAAACTATAGAAGCTGACCCATGAGGCTGTCTTGGGTGGTGTAGAGTGCTCTGGGCTTTGGAGCCAGACAGACGCCCATGTGCAAATCTCTGTTTGACTCCTTTGGGGCATTGGACGAGTTTTCCTCTGCGCTTTAGTCTCTGCTTCTGTAAACTGGGGATAATGACCAGCTCAAGGGAGCAGTAAATGAGATGGTACCCACAGAGCACTTGGAAAGGCACCTGGTGCATTTGGTTGAAATTATGTGATTGTGATTTAGAGGCAGGCTTTGGTGAATATGTACATTGGGAGGAAGTCTGAGTTGCTTTGCTAAAGGGCTGTGAGCTGGTACTGCGATAGCTGTCTGGAAAACCGTGGAAGCAAATGAGCTGAGCAGAGCAGCCCTGTGGAAGCTCACTTATTGCAGACAAGGGTTTGTTTAGAAGAGGTAATGTGTTTCATAAGATGAGAGATTTTAAAAAAATTTTAGTGAGGGAGCATCTTCGTAGTAGATCCGCTTTAACTTCTGGAGGTTCTACTTTTTGTGCTATTTTAAGAACCACTTGCTTTTATTTGTTCACCAAACTTTTATTGCCCACCTTCTTTGTCTGGCAGTAAGCCAGCTGTTTGCCCAGGGCTGCCATTTGCTGGGAATGTCCTCGGTGTCCTCCTGGGCACAGAGGATGGGTGAGTGTTGCCATGTGGCCCATGTTTTGGCTGATGGTCCAGCTCCCAGGGCTAAGCGCTACCTACCAGCTCACCCATCCAGGTGCCTGGGTTTCCTGTGCTTGCAGCTCCATCCCTCAATTGTATCAAGGAGATAAGCTAAATACAATATTTAGATTTCTGACTCCCGAGAAACTTTGAAACACATATCAGTGGGGGTCAGAGCAGGAAATCAGATCAGAGGATTAGATTCTAGCCCTGCAAGTTTTGCTTTCAAATGTTTGCACACTTTCTTGACCCCTCTTTTCCTGGACATTGTCAAAGATAATGAAACTCCAATTTCTTACTCAGATAAGAGTGTTCCTGAGAAAACACAGAAAGGTTGGGGGAAGAATTCCCACCCATTTTACTGCAACAGGGTCAAGACATTTGACACGAAGGACAATATCACTCTGTTTGTAGAATGATGGTGATTTCTGAGAAATAGTCACTCAAAAGAAGGTTGTGACATCAGTGGATTTGGAATTCCAGCATGTTCACAATCAGCTAGGATGACCCTGGTCCCTTCCTCATTGCCTGTTCTGCTCTGACTTCCAAGAACAGTGACCCTTCACTCTTGCCCCTTCTGGGACAATGCAGTGGGAAAGCATGATCTATTATTTCTACCCACAGCACTTCTGACACCAAATGTGTGTGTCTTTCTCCCCCACGCCACCCCTCATGTAGTTCTCTGACTTTCTGGATACCAACTGGGTGTCCTGCAATTTAGTTCAGTTCTGACATTAACTATCCTGAGTCAGCTCAGACCCCGCAGGTTAGGGGCACAGTTCCACAAGACTGCCCCGTACTTCAGACGCCAATCACAAGCATTGGGTTCTCACTTCTGTCGGAGTTGGCTACACATTGAGGGTTCCCACAATACCCTCCTCAGGTTTGATAACTTGCTGGCACAGCTCACAGAACTCAAGCGAACACTTGACTTACTGCTTTATTATAAAGAATAGTATAAAGGATACAAATGAACAGCCAAATGAAGAGGTACATCGGGTAAAGTCTGATAGGGAGCTTCTGTGCCTCTGGACTTGGGGCACACCACCTTCTGACAGGTAGATATGCTCACCAACCCAGAAGCCCTCTAAACCCTGTGGTTTGGGGGCTTTCATGGAGGTTTTGTGATGTAGGCATGACTGATTATTAAATCAATCTCCAGCCCCTTGAGGATTCCTTAGAATAGAAGACCATCCTGTCACCGAGGCCATTCCAAGGGTTTTAGAAGCTCTGTGTCAGGAGCCAGGGACAAAGACCAAATATGTATTGATTAGCTCAGAAGGCGATGATGATGAGAATGGTCTGGAGCCTCCCTACTTTCTGCTAATTTCTTCTGGGCTGAGTGTGCCCTCCTGGTGCATGCCATCCCGGGAGGGGTCAGCTGCCCTGGGGACTAGGCAGCTAGCAGAGGGACGCACACCGTAAAAGAGTAGTGCCTCCCAGCCCCTGCTCCCAACACATACAAAGGAGGGCCACACGTGGGTCCAAAGCTGTGTGACCTGGCCCCTGACCATGTCTGCTCTGCCTTTCAGTGCAAGTATAGGCATGAAGTGGCAGGCAGTGGGTGCCTATGGAGCTTGTCATTGACACATACGCAGCTGGAATCTCTCTGTGGCCTTTGGGGACCCCTTGGCTGTGTCACAGGGCCCAGTAGCACCCCTGGAGATGGGTCCAGGTGGGACTGGCTATAGGACTCTCTTAGGGGAACCTTCAGGTTTAGATAACATTGATGCGATGGAGAATAAGTTTCTGCTGTTTGGAGTTCAGGGGTGTCTAGGTGGGGAATGAGGGCTCTCTACTTTATGGACCAGCTATGGTGTGTGTCTATATTTATTTTTCTATAAAGTGAAGGCAAAGATGAGAGGGAATAGATAAAGGGAGGTTGGAAAGGGATCCAGATGAGCGCTTCAGCTTCAATGGCTCCATCGTAGGCCTTGGAGATGGGCTTACCCTAAGTTGGGGTGGGACCTGTGGGGATCACTGGAGACAGCAGCAGAGCCCCCCCCAGCCCCCCCGCATAGACCTTTCCAGGATGTGTGATCTCTGGTTCCAGGTGCATTGAATCAGCAACTCTGAGCCTGGGGGAGGATGGAGTAGTGGCTTGGTGGGGGGGGGAGAGAATTGAGGGCTCTGAGTTACAGGGTGACGAAGGGGAGTCCTGGTACGCACCCACAGACGTGTCAGCCTGGGCTGGGGAGTTGGCCAAGGCGTTGATGAGCTCATGGGCAGATGACCTCTTGGCCCCCCATTGGCCCGACTGAAATCACAGCATAGACTTGGCCATGAGGAGGACTTAGAGCCGCCCTTCAGCTGAGGGGGCAAGGATGGGGTGCTGGCTTCTGCACTGCTGAGCTGGGAGACGACCCCGCCTCACCCCTCCAGGCTGGCCTTTCTGCCCACTACCTCCGGGGAGTCTTCCTGGTGGGGCCGTGCCCTGGAGCCCCCATGGCCATGCCCTAGGCCGTGCCCCTTTGCACCCCGTTTGCCAGTGCAAAGAAGGGCCTCTTCCCGGGCTGAGCACTCTGCAGGCTCCGGGTGCCTGGCCCCAGTGGAGCCAGAACCCATGGGAGCAGCTGTGGGGAAGGACTGGGAGCTGCGGGGAACTGAGAGCCAGGAGCTGCAGATTCTGGTCCCGGTTCTGCCAGTAACTGAGTGTGGCTCTGTCACTTTCCTTAGTTATCCCCTCTATAACATGGGACATGGAACCGAATGATCCAACAGCTTGAGAAGTGGGGCCTGACTTAGAATCTTCTTGTATAACTCGCTTTTAGACTGGTGTGGGGAAGAACATCTGTGGCATTTCAGTGAGAGTGTGTCCTGCTGGTAGCGGCTTCCACTTTGGCCACTCTAGGAGATTTCCCCTCCTCCTCCTGTTCTCCCTCCTTCCTCTGTGCCCCTGCAGGGGAGTGTCTCATCACAGGACAGTCCCACTTCAAGAGCTTTGATGACAGGTACTTCACCTTCAGTGGGGTCTGCCAGTATCTGCTGGCCCAGGACTGCCAGGACCATTCCTTCTCCATCGTCATAGAGACCGTGCAGGTGAGCTCTGCCAGGTGCCCCATCAGGAGGCACCCTGAGGAGTGATGGGGTGGGGCAAGGTGGTCCGTTTCCTTTCCTGAGCTGCTTGGACATGTGGATACTTCTTTCTCTAGAGAACAGGGCCAAGGTGAGGACAGACAGAGTGCACAGGGCTCGCCGTGAGGATCAAAGTCTCTGATTCTCTTTGGAAGAATAGGCCCAAGGAACTGGACAAGACAGAAGCCTTGTCCGGTCATAAAAGACCAGAGCAGGACAGGAAAGGGCACGGGAGTCATGGGAAGCTGGGCTCAGGGCCTTCTTATTATTGCACGACTCCAGGGGGCTCCATCACAGAAATTGGTCTATGAGAATGGAGCTGTTCTGTGTGAGAAGGCCAGAGGTTGTCTGTGGTTGGGGTCTTTCTCTGAGTCAGTGGGCCCTGGGCTGGTGGTGGTATGGTGACATCACTCTGCGTTCTTCTCTTGGCAGTGTGCCGATGACCCTGATGCTGTCTGTACCCGCTCAGTCACAGTCCGCCTGCCCAGCCCGCACAACAGCCTTGTGAAGCTGAAGCACGGTGGAGGGATTGCCATGGATGGCCATAATGTCCAGATCCCCCTCCTGCAAGGTAGGCCCCTCCTCCGCACACGGGCTCGGGCGCCCCACCCTCAGCAGTGCTTACTTCTGCCTCTTCTGTGGAAATGTGAGGGGCGCTATTTTTGGAGGGCAGGTTGGGTATCCTTGGCATGCATTTCTGCAAGAAAGGAAGGCTTCCTGGAGGAGGAGAACAAGTAGAGGAAGAAGGCTAGACGCTGGAGAGGAGGAGGCTGCTCCAGGCCTGAGAAAGAGCATGGATGGGAAAAGGAAACAAGGGATTTTCACTTGGCTTGAGCCAATAGGGGCAAGTTAAGGGTTGGGCATGGTGGTTCTGGTTCTGCTTGAGATGGGAAAGGAGAAGAGGCTGATGTTGAGAGGTCAGGGTGATTGCTGGGGATGGGTCAGACCTGAGAATGTCATGGGGCAAAGGCCCATGACCCTGGCACCTGTGGGAAACACCTACTTATCCCGTGACTTTGCCAAGTTGCACTGTGCCATTTTGCACAGCACAATTTAAACTATCACCCTCAAAGTGACTTTTCGACCCCTTCCCTCTTCTTTTTCTTCATGACCACTGGCCACCCCATGGTCCATTATCCTGGCATTGCCCATAGCAGGTGAACTTGGGTCAGTCTGTGTGTGTTTTAACACTGTGTGTGTCTGACTCCCCATGAGATGATGTTTCCCCAGAGCAAGAAGTATACCTCCTACCTCGTTTCCCGTGAGAACTGCAGTATCAGCTTTGCAGACAGCATCGCTCAGTCATGGCGACTAATTCAGCCTGGAATCATTGTGTAACAGCAGAGGGGCTCAGGGAATGCTCAGGCGTTGGGGAGACTCATCCTTGGCTCAGGGCACCGGACCTAGCTAAGGTTGCATGAGACTCTTCCGCCCTCTTGTGGCAATAGGGGGAATGACAGGCTACCGCAGGAATGGAAGGCACCTTGTTGGGAAAACCTATTTGCACTGCACCCATACTGATCACACTTCCTCCTGAGACCCCCTAAAGGTTCATGAACATCTCCATCTTCCCCATAACTGATTGATTTCATTGCTACAGTCCTTTGTGAGACACCTCTCCCCTCCCTACAATACCTCCGCCTGCCACCACTCTTCCCTCTCCCCATCTCCGCCTAAATCCTGCCCCTGCTCGGTTCCAGGTGACCTCCGAATCCAGCACACCGTGATGGCCTCCGTGCGCCTCAGCTATGGGGAGGACCTGCAGATGGACTGGGATGGCCGTGGGAGACTACTGGTGAAGGTAGGCCCCCTCCTGAGCACTGCCTCCCTGCAGCCCGGCTGTACAAAGTACCCCTTGTGCTCTGGGCAGAGTGGCTTTGTGTGTGGGAGAAGAATTCCTTTCTCCCCAATCCCCAGGCCTCCAGATGAGGAACAGACATCTCTTGTTTATGAGGGCCTGGTGTTTGCTGTCTGGGCACCCCTTGTTCACCGGGGAGTTCTCACGTATGGGGCTCTGGTACCCCCAGGGTTTCTAGAGGGGGTGGGCTTCTGAGGGGCTGGGAAGGGCAGATGTATTGCCCAGGCTCCTGGCTCCGACAAGGCCTGGGATTAGGGGAGTTTCTGGGGTGCCCACTGTGGGCAGCAAGGGAAGAGCCAGATTAGAACTCACAGCCAAGGCTGTTGTGCAACCCCCGGGGCCAAAGCCATCCACTGCCTGGGTAGCGTTACACTGGGAACCACCAGGTCCCTCCCTGGGCCCTGGGCCTTTGCAGACTAGGGTCACTTCTTCTTGTTCTCTGTGGTCCTAGACTGGCATTTGGATAGGGATCCATGTATTTCACGGGGCTTCCGGATTCGTTTTTCTCTGGAAATTTGCCTAGCAGGTATTGTAACTGCCATTTAATAAACAAAACAATCACGGCTCAGGGTGCTTGGGAGATGGGCCCTGCACTGCTGGTGGCAGAGCTGCAGTAGCTCTCTGGGTGACGTCCTGCTCACTAGACCAGTGCTTCTCACTCTTTGGTCTTCAGGTACCTTTGCACTCGTAACATTTATTGAGGACTTCAAGATCTTTTAGGAAGGTTCTAACTACTGATGTTTACCAGATTAGAAATTAAATCAGAGACATTTAAAATATGTGTTTATGAATTCATTTAGAAATAACTAGCCTACTACACGTTAATATAAACTTTTTTTTGAAAAATAACTATTTTCCCAAACAAGAATAAGTAGTGAGAAGAATATCATTCTTTTACAATTCTGCAAATTTCTTTAATGGTTGATTTCACAGAAGACAGCTGTAATCTTACATCCACTTCTGCATTCAATCTTTTGTAATATTACATGTCAGGTAGCCTCTGGAAAACTCTGCTGCATACTTGTAAGAGAATGAGAGGGGAAAAGCCTGATGATGTCTTTATGTTATTATGAAAATAGTTTTGGCCTTGCAGGACACCTTGAAAGGGTCTCAGAGACCTCCAGTGGGTCCCAAGACCACGCTGCCCTATATCATTCCTTAATACCCTGGAGAGCCCCTTCCTGTGTCCCCGGGTCACGTGTTCCACAGGGCACCTAGGGTAATCCTGTGATGGGCATCTGTGGTTTCTCTGACACCATCTCTTGTTTTAAAGTCCCTGAGAGGGTGCCAAATTAACTACCTTTTTTTTTCTTTTGTAAAAAGTAAGCCTTATGATCACAGACAATAGAGCACGAGGAGGTCTTCTTGTCAGCCCCTCATTTACAGTTGGAAATAAAGAACTATCATTTCTGGAGCAAGAAAGTGACTTGCCCCAGGTTTCATGGTCATTTGGTTACAGAGAGGACTAGAACCTGGATCTCTAATGTCACCTCCTGCATGCTGGTCTTTCAGGGAGGGGCCTCCTCCAATAGCCATTCCGCTTTCTCAGGAACCGCCGCTGTCCCAGAAAGGCTTCTCTTGATCTGTGTGATTTCCTCCCTCAGTCAGCAGTCTGGGTGGCTGTCCTTCTCAGGTTCCTGTTGTTTGTCTTCTGAGGAGAGATAGAAAGACTTTTTGAGGAGGGATAGAATGGGATGCGGGGTTATCTTTGGGGTGGGTTTTAGTCCATTTAGCTAATAAGGCGAGGACTTCATTTGTCAAGATTCAGGACAGGAGCTGGTGACCCTGGAGCTGTAGGACTGTCCTCCGTGTTTTGGTCCGGATGAGAAAAGGGAGCATTTGTGGATGGGTCAGGTGGCCAGACACATCACTGGGCTGAGCCCTGGGGTTTATGGGGGCTGCCCGTGGAGGACACTAGCTGGAGGCAGGACACCGGGAGAGGCAGGCAGAGTGCACTGACCCTGAGAAGAGGCTGGTGAGGTGCTGCAGGGCTCCCTGCTCTCCTCCCCGCCCTGCCCCCTTCCCCTAGGTGAGGTATGGATGCCCTATCACCGAGGGCCAGGTGGTCCAGACAGCAGGGTTCTGCTGGTTGTGATGCAGGGCCCTGCTCAGCCTTAAGCAGAGTGGTATAGAAAGGACTCTTGGACAGTCTTCGCTTTGTCAGAAGGGTCACTGATCTGAAGTTTATTTCAAATAGCAAGCATGTTCTGTAAGTCCCTGTTGTTGGGATAATGTAGGGCTGGCCTCCATGGATATACCCATTCTTCTACAGTAGGCGAGCTGATCCCTGAGACAAGCCAAGTGAATAGAAGATACCATTTTTGAAAGTGGGGCATGGCAGTGATGGCAGGCCTGGTGGGATAAACAAGAGGACACTTTGGGGAGCAAGAGGGCACTCAGGATCTGAGAATGAGGCAAGAGAGAAAGAATGCTGAGACATGGGTGAGGGGGAAGACCCATCACCAATTTTGCTGCTTTGTTCAGGACTGGCCTTGGCTGTTGGCATTGCATTTCAGCCTGCATCCAGAGGAGCACCTCATTCATTCACGATTTTATTCAGTTATTTGTTCAACCATTCATTTCTTCAACACATACTTAGTGAGTGTCCACAGGCACCATTGGAGAGGCTGGGGTTACAACAGTGAAACAAAACGGACAAGAATCCTCGCCTCATTTAGTTTAAACTCTAATGGGGGGAGACGGACGATAAACCAAACCAGTAAGTAAATGATACCACATATGAGAAGGTGATAAATCCTGGGGAGATAAATGAAGCAGAGAAGGGGGCAGGAAGTGCCAGGGTTGGGAGGCGTTCCATTTTAAATAGGGGGGTCAGGGAAGACCTGGGTGCCCCAGGTGATATTCGTAAATCAAACAAGGAAACAGGACTTCATCCTCTTTCTCATAAATGCTATTTACTTGGGTATATTTTATATGGGTGTGGAACATTCCGCTAGACTGTTCATCCTGCATCTTGTTAAGTCAGAGCTGGAAGCTGGAAGGGGTCATCCAAGAGATGACCACAAGTGCATGAGGGTCTCAGAATGCGAGGAGGTTATCGCGTGGCATTAATTACATGCAGCGCAGGAGCCAGGACTCTGGGGCCCCGTCCTGCATCGTCTTAGAAGAGACTAGCAGATGCCCCCAGCTGTGCTCTGTGAGAGGCAGGGGGCTTGAATCCCTAAGTTGTTACTGAGTATACACGTAGGACTCAGAAGGATGGAGAATGAGCCACATGCTGATGAAGTTTAACTCCAGGACCTGTTCTGGTCACCTTGGCCGGCTGCCCCAGAGTCCTGACTGACCCCACCTCCTCCCATCACAACCCCTAGAGTCCATCTTGGCTCCTGGCCTTTTCTCTCCAACGATGCTCAGTGACTGAGTTAAATACAGATAGTTAGGAAGGTGTTTTTTGTCACCAAATGTGAGCTCTGAGACGACTTGGACCATAAGACTCAGCCTGCTTTGTCCACATGTGTGACAGATGTGAACGTTCAATAAAGGGGTGTTGACTATGCACTGGATTCTGGTGGGTGTCAGGGCCCACAGGCTTTAGGCATCTCCTCTGACAGGTGAGGGGGTAGACAGCACACTGGATGGGGGCTCAAACTGGCTACTGGGCTCAGCTCTGTGACCTCAGGCAAGTTCCTTTCCCTCCCTGGGACTCGTTTTCGCCATCAGTAAATGGCTGGATAATCTCTAAAATCCCATTCAGCGTGAGAGGTCTCTGATGATTTAAGAGCCGGGATGGAGCTGGTGGTAAACGATACTGCAGTTAGCTTTTTTCTTTCTTCTGCAGCCTAGGGCTGCGCTGCGGTTTATGAAATTCATATTTATTTTTCAGTGAGGAGGGTTTGTTTATTAAAACCATCTCACTAGCGAAAGGAAGCTGTGGCTGCTTTGGCGGCAGCTGCTCCAAGGTGGCCCGCTCTCCCCCACAGCTGTCCCCAGTGTACGCGGGGAGGACCTGCGGCCTGTGTGGGAACTACAACGGCAACAAGGGCGACGACTTCCGCACGCCCGCGGGCCTGGTGGAGCCCCGGGTGGAGGCCTTCGGCAACGCCTGGAAGCTGCACGCGGAGTGTGAGGACCTGAGCAAGCAGCCCAGCGACCCCTGTAGCCTCAACCCGCGCCTGAGTACGTGAGCCCGGGGAAGGCGGGGACTCCGCAGGGCCCTGAGGGCTCCTGCGTCCGGTGCACTCCACGGGTCAGTTGGGGGAGGGGCCGCTTGCTTTTCAGCATCAGATTTGATTATCTGCACCGGGATCATTTATTCTTCAAAGGCCCTTTAGGGAGCGCCTTCTTGTGGGCCAAACCCTGGGAAAGAAAAGAAAGAACAGAAAGCAGTTCCGGCCGCCGGACCTTCTCAGTCTGTGGGCGCAGCAGCCACCCAAACTCAGAATTAAATTATCATCAGATAAATGCCCATTTGCAGATTTATCTGCAGCAACCTTTCAGTCCTGCGTGAAGGCCGCCCACTTATCTAGCCCATCATGGACCCATTTCTCCTTGCTGTCAGTGGGTGTGCTGTGGCTAGGTGGCTTATTATGTGTTCAAGCCAAACCTACTTAGCACAGTGTACAGGCCGTGGCAGGTAAAGCACCGTGCTTCCCACAGCCCAGAGCAGCTGTTTTTGCGGCATGGACTGCTGAAGGAGAACGTAGAATGGGAATTTCGGAGTAGGAGCCATCCTTGGCCGCTGGGGCGCACAGCACCCGGGCCAGGCCCCCCTCTCCCCCCCCCCATCTCCCCCACAGCCAAGTTCGCGGAGGAGGCATGTGCTCTCCTGACGTCCTCCAAGTTCGAAGCCTGCCACCACGTTGTGGGCCCGCTGCCCTACCTGCGGAACTGCCACTACGACGTCTGCTCCTGCTCCGACGGCAGAGACTGCCTGTGCAACGCCGTGGCCAACTATGCCGCCGCCTGTGCCCGGAAAGGCGTGCATGTCGCGTGGCGCGAGCCCAGCTTTTGTGGTGGGTGCCCTCCCTGCCGTTGCCCACTCCACACAACCCAACTGAATCTGCCGCGCGTGCCCTCGAGCTCCATGCACGTGTCCTTTACAAAGCACTGTCTGGATTCTTGCGTTGGGAAACAGGCCCAGGGGCATCTGACAGGCAGGCGGTGTGGAACCAGTTCATTGGCAGCCATTTCCCCCTCCCGGCTCCCAGCAGGACACGGTGGTGGGGCCCGCTCGCCCATAGGACAGGCGGGCAACTCTGGACTGTTCCAGGAGGGCAAGTAGGACCCCATGTCTGGAGACTTAGAACATTGGTGTCCCTGCCAAGTAGGTATTTCCTGTGGCTGCTGCCACCTAATGTTGGTTACATGTTCAGCCAGGCTGTGGAGTGAGTGGGTCCCTGCATCCCTGGCGGGTCTGAGGATAGCAATGGAAAACTCCTGCACCAATCCTTTGCTCTTAAGTTTAGACAAACCATTGGTGGACTCCTGGCTCAAAGCTTAGACATTGTACAAAGTTATATTAAAGTATATAAAATAAATGACATCATTATCCCCAGATGGCTTTAGAGTCTCACTGTGCCCTGTTAGGTTCCTGGCACCAGAGTTGGAATCTGCCTCATGTTCTGGTCCCCTGAGTGACTGGATTGTGCTTACTTTTTGTTGTTATTGTTGTTGCTCTGGGTACATTTGCTGAGTGCCCAGTGTGGTCAGGCAATGGCAGTGGTGTAGAGCCTGAACCTTCCTTTTTGAGGCACAGATGGAAACCGCTTCTCTACTAGGTGCCTACTGCACTGAGTGAAAGGATAATTCGATTAAGGCAGAAGCAACCAAGGAAGGCTTTCTGGAGGCAGTGTACTTGACTGGCTTTCCAAAGGCACAAAACTGGCTTTTCTTGGCAGGAAAGAGCTGTTTCCCATGGTGGAATAGTAGTAGTGATGTGTAGTTGTGAGAAGGGTATTTCAGGGCCTGGAACAGGGGCTATAAGGTACAGTGGATATTCTGATTTTTAGGGTTAGGTAGATGTGTTGGGAGACTAAAATGTTGGTGATTCTGATGGAAGCAGGAAAATAGGAGCTATGAGAAATGTATTATATGATGTATTTGAATGTATTAATACGTGTATTAATGTCATGTATTTGAAGAGAAGGTATGGGGCCCTAGAATATCACCATTTGGGATTTATTGAGCCAACTCATGTTTCCAGTCTGAGCAATGTCCTAAAAAAGAGGAGCAGAGACACAAGTCAGGATGAAAGGGAACAAGCATATAGATGCATGCAGTTGTGTCCCCCATCCCTCCAGCTCTGGGATGTCACAGAGAGTCACGGGCTAGCAACTGGAAGAACCAAGGTTGAGACCCTGGTGGCTCCTTGCCTGTGACTTCCCAGCTATGTGACTATGAACCTTCCACTTCACCCCCCAGACTTCAGGTCCTCATCAGTGTTTGCTGGTTAGAAATTGTGGAAAGTAATGAGGGATAAATTACATGCTGTCTATGAATGTGCTTTGCTTGTCCATCAATATTAGAAATTGTGCATTATCAGTGAGCTACAGCATCTAAGGAATTCCTACTTTAGGACATTCTCCCAGAATGCTGAGGGCTTATGGAAATATTTTTCAATCTCCCAACAGCAACTGTTCTTAACTTTCATTGAGGTGAGAACAAGAGGAAATGTGCTGACACAGCAGCAGCAGGGGCTGAGATTGGGTTAGAGAGTTACCTGACTCCTGAGGCTTTAAGATATGGCAGAAAGTAAGGGGTGATAGGAAGTGTTTCCCAGCGACTTTTATGGACAAGAGGGATCTGTCTCTGTGGGTTTATGGTGAACCAGAGAAAAGGCTGACCAGATGGCCTTGGGTTGTTCCTTTGAGCCCAAGGAGGGTGGGCAGGACTCCTAGGTTCATTCTATTCCTCATTTTCCCTTCCTGAGAAATGAACAGAGCCCCCTAAGCCACTGATTCCATCCAGATGAAGAGGAAACACCAAGTGGGGACACTCATAGAGCAAGGACTGATCACGCAGTCACTGTGTGATGCTGTGAGGAGATTCAGGAAGGCAAGACTGGGCTCCTTGAAGGCAGGGACGAAGTCTTACCGTCCCTGCATGCCGAGCCTAGCACAGGCCCTGGCACCTGGTGGGAACACACTAAACGTCTGTTAAACTGGGATGTGCATGACGTCTTCTGGGGAAGAAAGCCATAGGAAAAATTTAATATGGCTCCAAGCCAGCTCTAGAGACAGTCTGTCAGATGATAAAAGCTCTCATTTCCAGCTGCTGCTTTAATGGGTAAAATGTGCCCTTATCACCGTGGGTTCAATGGATTGAAAGGGATTTTCATCTTTGTTGCCCAACATGGCCCATCTTAATGCACTCTCACTCTAAATATTTATCCAATGATCCAACCTCTCTGCTGGTTCATGTCTAATATAGTTAGAGAGCCCTCTCCCTTCCCAGCTACCCTCAAATACCAAGCCCAGAGCAGTTGCAGGAACGGGAGGCTAAAAGGGCTCTCCAGAGTCCCCCCTCCTCCTCATTTTTGAGGTTCATGGCAGGGTTTCCTTTCACAGCTTCTGTGAAATGCTCTGCCTGTGGGTTTTGCTATAGAAATTATTCTAGCAGAGAGGGGAAGGTTTCTAATGGTCCCAGGGGAGTGTCCCAAGGGTGAGTTTCTCATTTCTTGGATCACAGCTGATCAGCAGCGGGAAAGCATTTTGCTCCCCACATCTCCCAGTGAAGAATTTTATCGTTGGGGTACTCCTGAGACTGTTGTGAGCACAGAAAGTGGGTTGGCCACAGTCCAGAAGGGCCAGGTCTTCTTAGGCTGGGCTCTTCTCTGGAATACCCCTCCCATCTGGAGCCTGCTGAGCTGGGGCTGTTTCCCCAGTAATCATAATGTAGTGACAGCCACGTGCCAGGCATCGCTCTAAACTTGTTAGCTCACTTAACTTCCAGAGGATATTATTATTATATTCCCGGAGGATTATTATTATATTCCCGGGAGAAATGCTCAAAATCACATTGCTAACGAATGGCAGAACTGGGGCTCAAACCCAGGTATTTGGGATACAGAACCCCCTCTCTTAGCTGCTTTGCCACTTTGTCACACTTCCCTTTGGCTTTTGTCTGCTGTGCTATTTCTATGTGGGAGGCCAGGGAGAGTGAAGGCTGTGGGTAGATGGGTGCTGCCCACTTTGCATAGTAGGTATGAATGTCCCTGCTCCTTGTGACTGGTGTGTCCTCAAAGCATGGTTCCTAAGGGACTCTTTCCTTTTCAGAGCATGACGGTTAAGAGCTTTTAGATCATAGAGAGCTGGGTTCAAATCCTACTTCTGCTTCTTCCTGTGAGGCATGACCCTGACAAGTCATTTAGCTTACGTTATCACTTTTCTTACCTGTAGAAAGGGGGTTATGAGATCTAACTCCCTGAGACAGGCGCAATAGGCATAAAACCTGTGTGAAAAGGAGGATATTCAGTAGATGCTCAATTAATCAGAGCCACCGTTATTATCAGCATAGGAGAAATGCCCTTGCTTATCACTCCAGTTCTTTTTAATATTCACAGCTTCACTTTCTACCGTGTCCCAGGCTGTGAGAATTCAGAGATGATTAAGCACCATCCCCAGGTTAAGCAGAGAATACATGCGTGTCCCCAATTAGACATTTCTGAGCATAAAAATACACTTTTGCTCATGGTGGGAAAGGAAGGCAGTGACCATACAGATAGAATTGGGGGTCACCACTGTGAGGGTTGACACCCCAAGTCCTGGAACCACAGTCAGTGTCACCTTAATGTTCCCACTGAAACCTTCCTTCCCCTCCCCTCTCTCCCAGCACTGAGCTGCCCACAGGACCAAGTATACCTGCAGTGTGGGACCCCCTGCAACATGACCTGCCACTCCCTGTCGAACTCGGATGAGGAATGCAATGAGGTCTGTCTGGAAGGCTGCTTCTGCCCCCCAGGGCTCTACCTGGATGACAGGGGACACTGCGTGCCCAAGGCCCAGTGCCCCTGTTACTATGATGGTGAGATCTTCCAGCCTGAAGACATCTTCTCAGACCATCACACCATGTGGTAAGTGCAAGCAGCAGGGCCATGGAAAGGAAAAGGGTTCTTCAAGTTCTCCATGTCACAGATGAGTAAACTGAGGCCGAAGAAAGGAAGTGACTTGTCCAGAGTTGCACAGCAAGTCAGAGCAGAGCTGGGACTTCACCCAGGACTTCTGACTTCTGTACTATGCAGGGAACTAGAACTCCAGGCTGGCAGTAGGAATTCTTGAGCTTTATTGCCAACCATCATGTGTTGGGCCCCATTTCCCTGTTCTGGGTCTCAGTTTCCCTTTTCTAGAACAGGAAATAGCAGCTCTCCCTGTTCCCTTCCCCTTCAGCCCCCTGCCAGGGTCACAAAGGTCAGTCCTCAGGGGGAACATGTGTCGTATAAAAGAAAGATAAGATTGGAAGGAAATTGGGACCAGGT
This sequence comes from Rhinolophus hipposideros, assembly GCF_964194185.1. NCBI lineage: Eukaryota > Metazoa > Chordata > Mammalia > Chiroptera > Rhinolophidae > Rhinolophus > Rhinolophus hipposideros. Next base: position 23,413,182 of record NC_138055.1, on the reverse strand, counting down.
TCAGGGGGTCTTTGAAAGATAGGGTGAGGACTGATGCTTGAACAATAAGCAATGGGGACCTCAGAAGGTTAGAGCAAAGGGCAAATAGGAGCAAAGTATAGCTTCAGGGAGTGGGTTCTGGAAGCTGCCTGAGGTATGAAGGCAGGGAGCTCAGTTGTAGGAAGGGGTTGACACAGCCTGGTCTGGTGGAAAGGCGGTAAGGCCCTGGGCAAGCAATAGCAGTGTAAATGGGAACTGGAGATAGAAGCTGGAGTCATTGGGGAAGTAACCAGAATAGGAGGATGTTTGGGAGGAGGGGGCTTGTTGAAGCCGGCCCCAAGGCTCTGCACTTGAATGCTTGGAAGGGCAGTGATGTCAAGAACAGCAACAGAGCTCTTGGTAGGAAGAGGAAACATTTGAGTTTGGCTTTGGCCTCCATGACTTTGAGTTACCAAGAGGTCATCTTGGTGAATAAATGGAACAAATGGCTGGAGCATGGCTTTGGAACTTGAGTGAGAGATTGCATCAGGAGAAAAAGACTTGTGTGGAGGTAACAGTTATAGGCATGGGAGCAGCTAGGCTTGCTAAGGGGAGTGGACTGAAAAGCAGAAAAGAGGATCGAGTCCAGAATTTGGGGGAATGTCCAGAGGGCCAGAGGAGGAGAAAAAGGATCCTATGAGAGGACAAAGCAAAAAGGCCAGCAAAAAGGGCAAAACCAGGACAGGGCCATATCATGGAAGTGAAGGGAAGTGGGAAGTAATAACATTTTCTGTTGGTTTGAGCCTGCTGGTTGTTTTACTACAGTTGTCTGGCTACAATTTTCAAGGTGTTTCTCTTTGGGACCTTAAAACCACACTGTTAGGCAGGCAGGGCTTGCTTTTTAAATAAAGAATTTGAGGCTTAGAGGGATTATCACTTTCCCAAATCATCCAGTAAGTGACTAAACCCAGGGACTCTTGAACTCTTCATATTACATGGAGAATACGCTGATGAATTTGGTGATCAGAAGGTCACAGTGGTCCAGATGTTTCATTAGTATGGTGAGGAAAACAGCCAGAGGGTAGGAGGCTGGGTTGACTGGGAGGGGAGCAAGTGTCACTGGTTATTTACCATTATAGAGGCACAAGGGAAGTGGGAGGTGGGGTGCGGGAGCTACTGGAAGAACAGGGCTGGGGGAAGGGCCCTGGCTTCAGGCTTCTCACAGTCTGCACACTAGCGACCTCCTCTTTCCAGGTCTCTCCTTCAGGCACCAGGGCGAAATACTATTGACTGTCCTGTTTCTCCACTTCATTTAGAAAATTGGATTTCATGGAGCATGTGAGCCAGAGGGAACTCAGGGCTTGTCTGTAGCTGTAGATTTATTCTGTAGACAACACACTACAGAATGAGCCCATCTGGGGCCAGTGCTGGTGATGCCCATGATAAGGGAGTAGGAAGGTACAAACACACATGGCCTGGAAGTTTCTTCAGACCATTCGTTTGGTCATCAAACAGCCATCATGGTAGAGAGCTTGCACTGCTGCAGGCCTGGCTCTGGGCTGGAGTTAATTGTTACCTGCAAGTTCTTTTTTTTATGTATAAAATTAAGCTTTTGGGTCATGTCCACATGACAGATAGGACATGATATTTGGGGCAGGATTTTTTTAAGCGGGTATTAGTTAAAAACCAGAAGACATGTTCTGCATGTTCCCAGAGGGAGAAGGGCCGATTCTCTTGTTCATTCAACAAATCTTGATTGAAGAGCAGCTACATTAAAAATGTTCAAAGTTTGTATAATCAGAGAAATACAAATTAAAACAGTGAATATTACTTCCTATCTATTACAGTAGAAAACTTTGAAATCTGGATAATGCCAAGTGTTGGCAGGCCTGTGGGACGTGGGTCCCCTGACCTGCTAATGGGGGGACATAGACGGATTCAGATACTCCCAGTATCTTTCCAAAACCCAAGTCTGATTATGTCACATCCTTGCTCAGAATCCTTCAATACCTTGCCTCACTAGACTGTAGGATAAAGAGTAAAACCCTACCACGGCCTCCCTGGCCCCACACAATCTGGCCCTCCTTCTTGCTCCCCTCTTCAACTGCATGGCCTTCTTTTAATCTTGAAGGTGCATTGCTCCCTTCAAACTCAAGGTCAGTTGTACCTGGGGGAGCAATTGGCACAGTATATGCAGATTAGATATTCATACCAGATATTCCCCAGGTCTGTGCCTGGGCATATATACTAAAGAAAGTCTCACATAGGTTCTTGAGGGCACATGAAGATGTTAATCACATCTTGTTGGTGGCAAGGAGTAGGTGCCAATCTGCGTCCGTCGCTGGGAGGCCGACTGGGTGAAATGCAGTGGATACACACAGCAGATCATCGTACAGCCTTCGAAGGACCGGACAAGTAGGACGTGTATCAGCAGGGATGAATCTTAAACACATTGTGCTGCATGAAAAAAGCAAAACACAGTGTGATATATAAGATAATATCGTTTATATAAATCAAACATGCATGCAAAATAATCTCATATTTTATAAGAATATACTCAGATATACTTTCAACAGAATAAGGTTGTATTAGTTACCTATTGCTGCATAAAAAAATCACCCCAGATGTAGCAACTTGAAACAACAAGCATTCATAATGTCATGCATTTTCTAAGGGTTAGGATCCGGGAGCAGCTTGGCTCAGCTTGGCTCAGGTTCTCCCATGAGGTTGCCGCCAAGCTGTCGGCCAGGTGCTGTCATCTGGGGCCTTGACTGGGGCTGGGGCATCCATTCCCAGCTCATTCCCATGGCTGTGGGCAGGAGGCTTCAGATCCTCACCACGTGGGCCTCTCCATACAGCGGCTCGTGGCGTGGCTCCCCCAGAGTGAGTAATCAAAGAGAGAACACCGAGATGGAAGCTGCAACCTGTCATAGCATAATCTTAAGTGACATAAGTATGTGACTGTTGCTGTGTACTACTGGTCACACAGACCAACCTTGGTGCAATGTAGGAGAAGATTACACAAGGGTGTCAATACCGGGATGTTGGCATCACTGGGGCCGTTTAGGAGAATAGGTACCAGGAAAATAAATTGCCCATGAGAGGGGAGGGGATTGGGATTGGAGGTTAGGAATAAAAGAAAATTTAAAAAAATTGTCGAGTATGCAAAACCTTATGCTGGATTCTGGGGATATAATAGTGAGTAAGAGCAGTCATGGCTTCTGCCCTCTTGGATCTTATAGTTCAGTCACACACACACACACACACACACACACACACACACACACACGCACGTTAACCAAATAAAAACTCAAATACATGTAAAGTTATAAGTGTGGTAAGTTCTAAGAAGAGAGTATGTGGCCTATGAAAGCTTGAAATGAGGTGGGGACAAAGAAGGCTGTGTGTGTGTGTGTGTGTGTGTGTGTGTGCGTGTGTGTGTGTAAGTCTACCGTGTTTCCCCGAAAATAAGACCTAGCTGGACAATCAGCTCTAATGTGTCTTTTGGAGAAAAAAATAATATAAGACCCAATCTTATTTTACTATAATATAAAACGGGGTATAATCTAATCTAATCTTATCTAATACGAGGTCTTATATTAATTTTTGCTCCAAAAGATGCACTAGAGCTGATTGTCCAGTTAGGTCTTATTTTTGGGGAAACATGGTATGTATTGGGCAGAAGTGACATTAGATCAGAGAACACGTTGTGTGCAAAAGCCCTGCGATTGAAGGGAGTAATGCACCTTCCAGATTAAGCGAAGGAGGCCTTGGGGTTGGCAGGGGAGAAGTAGTCAGGGCCAGATCACATGGAGCCTGGGAGGCCATGGTAGGGAAGTATCCTGAGACCTACTGAGGGGGAGCTGTTGAAGGATTCCAAGCAGAGATGTGACAATCAGATTTAAGTTTGGGAAAGATACTTGGACTGCCAAGAGTGTGTTTTGGAGAGAAGCAAGAATAGGTGCAGGGACATCGGTTAGAAACCTTTTGCATTGTCTAGGTGAGAGGTGGTGGTGGCTTGTGGCAGTGGAGATAGAGAAGTGGATATGAATGCCAGAGATATTTAGGAGACAAAGTCCAAGCGCTTGGAGATGGATCAGATGGAGGGGGTGAGGAGAAGGCAGTGTCAGGGCTGATCCCTGGGTTTCTGGTTGTGACACTAGAGGGAGGGTGGCATTATGCCATGACTCAGGGCCCTGGAAGGTGGGCTTGGTGGGGGCTCATGAGTTCAGTTTTGGACATACTGAGTTTGAAGTGTCTTTGAGATACCAAACGTGGCTTTGAATACATGGATTTGGGATTTGAATACGTGCGGTTCAGGGGAGAGAGCTGAGCTGCTGATGAGAATTTGTGAGTCGTCTCTGTAATGGAAGTGGGGGTGTAGATGACACAGAGCGTAAGAAGCAGGGACGCTAGGATGGATCCAGCAGAAGGGTGAGAACAGTGAGGCTAACGAGGCACAACCAGAAAATAGGAAAACCAGGGGAGATTTTTTCTTTTTCTAGAAGAATGGAGTAGACAACAATGATGAATAATGTTGAAGAGGATCAAGTACGAAAAGCACTGAGAATAGTTCCACTGGGTTTAGTGACATGGTGGTCATTGGTGGCCTTAGCAGGCTGTGTTTCAGATGAGTTATGGGACTGGAAGCCCAGCGAGTGAGTGGGAGGCGAGGAAATGGAGACGGCAAGTATAGCTGCTCTTGCAAAGCTGGGCTATGGTTTTCCTCTGCAGCTACTGTGAGAATGGCTTCATGCACTGCACCACGAGTGGCCCCCCTGGAAGCCTGTTGCCGCACGCTGTCCTTGGTAGTCCTTTGTCTCACCGCAGTGAGTATTGTCCCCCTGGAAGGGCTCTTCACCTCCCTCTGCCCAGACTTCTCATGTGAGGAGTGGGGCTGCTGTCTGACATGCATGTCCATTTAGACACGTGTAAGGATTGCCACCATTTCTGTGTTTGTATGAGTGACTTTCAGGCCTAGACATGCCTTTGCATGTGAAAATCCAAATTATTGAGGCAGGAAGAATTTTGTTTTGTGATGCTGGAAAGACTGAATTATCTGCAAGATGGATTCAGTGAGACCTCTAGTTTGCCCATGGTGACCTTAACCCCGTGAGCAGATGTCAGTGAGTTGTTCGCCTTGATTGTGGTGAAAACCACCCTCCTTTAATGGACGCCTTTTTCCTAAGGACTTGCTGTCAAGGGCAACGCTTTAGAAAGCGTCTCAGAGAGATTTGAAAGATAGTTAGTTTGGACCTGTTGCTCTCAGTTTGAAGGTCTTAATAGTTGCTGCTGTTTAAGGACAAGGTCCAGAAGGGAGAGGGATGACCTGGCACTGATGGGAACACATTTACATTTATGGACCAGGAGGGTCTTATTGGCTTTCAGAAGGATCATCCTTGCTTAGAAAGGACTCTCCCAGTAGGAGGGAGAGAAATACCTGTAGGTAGATAAATGGGCCATTTTCAACGTCCAGCCTTACCTCTTCTCTCTGCCTCTCTCTCTCCTCAAGACGCCCTTTCTCTAAGTAACCCAGCTCTGTGCCAGGTGTTTGTCTTCCAGCTCGCCCTGGGTGAGAAGTCTGGTTCTCCCACATGACTGATTGGGAAGCATCTCTCAGCCTGGAACTGAGGCAAGATCCCAAGCCTGTGGGTGGCTCACAAGTTGAAATCAAAACTTATGACTTGCCCTATTCGGTTCGGGCTGCTCTGACAAAATACCACAGACTGAGTGGCTTATAAACAACAGAAATTTATTGCTCACGTTTCCATAGGCTGGAAGTCTGGGACCAGAGTCCAGCATGGTTGTGTGAGGGCCCGCTTCCTGGTTCCTAGCTGATGCTTTCTACTGTGTCCTCCCATGGCGGAAGGGACTAGGGGGCTTCCTTCCATGTGGTCTCTTATATGAGGGCTCTTATCTCATTCACAAGGGCTGTACCCTCATGACCTAATCACCTCCCAAATGCCTCACCTTCTAATGCCATCACATTTAGGGGTTAGGATTTCAACATATGGATTTTGGGGAGAACACAAACATTCAACGCATAGCCAACGTCAAGGCCACTAAATCCTGCCTTTTTCTTTTTTGTGCTATCTCTCACTGTAGCATCTTTTCTACACCCCCACCCTTCTCTGTTGCCTTCTTCCTCTTGGGTCTTTAATGCTTCCTCTTGCTCAGTCTTCTCGTGTAGTCGCTGGAAGGTGTCTTTTTCAAAGTAAGGAAATTACTAGGATTTTGTGCAATTTGGAAAAGCCATCTGACCTTTTAGGGTTTCAGTTTCCTAAACAAAAGTTTCCATGTAAAAATAAGGCTGGATATTCTGGCTTTCTTGTCCACAGGAGATGGTAAGTACTATATATAGTAAGATATAAATGCTATGAAGTGCATCATGGTTTTCAAAAGAAACGTGCTGTGTTAATTATCTCCTGTCATCATTCAATCAGCCACTGATACCTACTAATTGTCAGGAAATGTGACATATCATGAACAAAATATAATAGACAAGAACCCCTGTCTTCACGGAGTGAAGGGGTTCTATATTCTAGTGAGAGGGGTTGAGGTGGGGGTAGGGTGGGAAATAAACAAATAAGTAAAATATATAGTATATCAGACAGAGATATCAGGCAGTGATCAGACAGAGAATGACAAAACAGGGAGGGCAGGTGGGAGTGTCAAGAGATGGAGTGTTACAAATATAAATAGAGTGGCTGAAATGACATGTGAGAAGAAAAAGATTTAAATCTTTAAAGATTTTGTGACTAAAGCCACAGGGGTGGCTTATACTAAAGATTTTGTGACTAAATTAGTGGTAATTATTTTAGGAATGTTCTCTTCAGGCCCACAGAGGTTCCCTTTTAGCACCCAAACCCAGGTCCTTTAAAGCCTGAGTCTAGACATTTCTGCAATGCGTCCTGATTCAATGCAACTTGCTATAGAAGGATCAAGGGGGCTGTGGAGTGCGGCCGCCAGAGGGATGCTGGGATTGGGAGAGGCGCCTTCAGCACGGGCAAACGTCAGAAGCTCAGTTGAGTAGATGAGGCTGCCATCCCAGGCCCACACGGGGAACCTGGCTCAGGGCTAGACCCGGCTGGAGATGGGGCAGCACCTCATCCCAGAAAGTAGGCAGCTTTGTGTCTCTGCAATTGAGTGACACACCTAGGGCCCCAAAGGACAGTGTAGAAGGTAGATCCACCTCCTCCATCACTGATACTGATGGCCTCTTTGATTTTTCTGTCTCCAAGGCAAAAGGAGCTTGTCCTGCCGGCCTCCCATGGTCAAGTTTGTGTGTCCTGCTGACAACCCGCGGGCTGAAGGGCTGGAGTGTGCCAAAACCTGCCAGAACTACGACCTGGAGTGTATGAGCATGGGCTGCGTCTCCGGCTGCCTCTGCCCCCCGGGCATGGTGAGCCACCCACTGCTGCCCCGGGTCGGCAGCCTTCCATTCTCCTGCAGGCAGAGAGAAGGGGCAACAGAGTTAAACTGGATGCTGACAGGGCAGGAGTGGTGATGGGGGCAGGAGTCGGGGAGATTGTGGCTCAGTTAGCTGCCAGATTTGGGGGAGGAGATGGCAGGAAAGTGTCTGGGTTGATCCTGGTGAGATCAGACAAAATACAAGAACTTAGCACAAACAAGTGCCATAAGAAACAAAGCAAGAATTTCCGGAAAATACTTACAAGTAAAAACAGGCATTTCCACTAGAGTTTTCTCAAGGGCTTTGTTCCATTGCATGAAGAGTAGAGGCTATACACACATGTTTGCATATGATTTGCATATACTGTACATGTATAACTTTCTATTTCAAGAGAAGACATTGGTGTCCGTGCCATGCCATCAGCAAGCCATGGGTCCAACACATTCCTTCCTCACAGAGCTTTGATTTCCCCATCTGTAAAGTGAATTGTGAGGTCTTGGCTGGCTTTTAACATTCCATGATTCTGGGGCTGGGGCTGTAAACATGCAGTTTGTGACCAGCAGCTCCTTGGAGGCCAGGCATGGTCCAAGGAGGCCACCTGGCTCCTATCTGCCTCCTGGTGGTGGCAAAGTTGTGAGCATACCCAAGCCTCCTTACTCCCTTCCAAGTTTCATCTTAGGCCATTTTATATTAAATATATTATACATATATTATTCTTGTCATCCTGAAGGATGAGTCTTCTGGATTTTTCTCTTTGAAATGCATCCTGTCTTGCTTTCCCTGACTCCAATTCTCCAGACCCAAAGTGAGTTGTGAGGGGCAGGCGTTGTAGAGGCCAAAATGGGAGGGGACAGGATGGTTCTCATATGGCTACAAAGGGCATAAATGATGCCCAGACCTTAGCTGGAAGGGTGGTGTCCTGGGCTATAGGAGCTGCCACTGTTCTGTGGAGGGTGCTTGGATCTCCCCATTGAGTGTGTGCTGGGAAGATGGTCTGTCTCTTTCCCTCTGACCCTTTCTCCTCTAAGACAGAGAGACTAGCTGTTACTTATTCTCCCCTGGGTGTTCCCCTCTGTCTTAGCCTCTCAGGATTCTGGAACTATCTTTTCTAATGTGGAGCTAGAGATTGGCCAGGGAACATCCCTCAACTGGAAGGTCTTGTTTGGTGCCTTGGCAGAAGGTGGCTATCCAAGAAGGCATATAAGGAGGGAGAAGCTCAGACTTGGGCAGGGCAAGAAATAGGAGAGGGGAGGGCAAGCTTCCATGTTGCTCTTTTTACTCCAAGAGTCCCTTATTTTGACTGTCCCTTCGTCGTACCGGGAGGTGAAATTCTCTGGCAAGAAAAGGGGCAACCCTCAGGAGATCATGTCAGCATCAGACGCTCTTTTCAGTGAACTTTTATTTGTATGAAGGAAACAGTACAGATAGTCTTAAATATTAATAACTACAATAACTGCATTATTGTCCCAAATCCCCTGGAGAGCAAGACCTCTAGTACAGGATGTAGACGCACTGTGAGCAGCTCTTTGGCATTCCTGAAGCCTCTGGCATGCCTTCTGAGCACAGACTTCCGATATCTGTCATATAATGAGGTGTCTCTCACCTCAACTTGAAAGCGCCTAGCGTGAGAGATTGGGTTATTTTCACAACAGCTTCAATTCGATGCCGACTAACGTGCAAATTGTTGAGGCCAGATTCGGCAGAGCAGAAGTCCGGGTGATTTATTAAGTGCACAGTGTGTTGGCGGCTGCACAGGACACGTGTTCTTGGCCACAGCGCCAAGAAAAAGGAGCTGGAAACACCCTGTTTGGGCCCATCTGATGGCGCAGACGTCCTCCCCAGGGGTGTTTCTCTATTTGGCCTGACATCCCCTGTGGAAGGTGGTGAGTTTGTCGCATGTTATCAAGGGTTTTGGGGAAGAGGTCAGTGATTCTGCATTCTGAGAACTTGAAGAGGGAAGTAGTTCTTTCCTTGGGGGGGCAGATCTACTGAAAGCAGAAAGAGCGCCCCGGGTAGGAACCGGAGTCAGAGCGCTAAGCTCTCGGTCCAGGCTTCACCACTTCCTGGCTCCTCGCTCTTGTACAATCACTCACGCTTTCTCGGAGCCTCAGTTACCTCATCTGTAACATGGACACATAATTGCTGCCTTCGTCATTGGCTGTGGGCCTGAAGGACTAGGTGAAAGCACTTTGAAAACCAGAAAGTGCTGTAGAATCACAGGAATAGCTTTAATTGTTGTTTTTATAAATACAAGGCTCACTCTCAGAGGCTGTGGCGATCACCTCCTTCCGTCCCCAGGGGACACCCGGGAAGTGCCCATTTTCTTAAATTTCCGATCTTTTGTGGACCAATGCTTTTCATAAATACAATAGAAATGAGCAGAAAAATGAAACAAAAAAGCAATTCCATACAAAATATGACCCCCTCTAATTTTTATTAGACACAACAGACACGATCTACTACTCAATCAAATTGCCATATGCTTTTCTAAACACCGTCTCTCCACTTCTGTGCTTACGTAATCACAGACCGACACAGGTCCTTGGACCACACTGAGCAGGGCTGCTCTCGCTGGAAGGCTGCCTTTTCTCTTTCAAGGCATCTCTCAATGTAAGGCCAGCAGCATCTTTTTGGAAATGTTGGGGGCAGGGAGAGAGACCCCCTCTTGCTGTTTGTTCCAGGACTGGCACCTGCTTAGAGCAGAGGTTTTTCTGGCCCACTCCACAAATTGTAGATTTCATCTGCTCCTGCCACTGGTGCAAAGATCTCCTTGCAGGGAACAAGAGGGTGGGTACTTTTGATAAGTGGTCAACACCCTGATAAATGATTGGTGGGGAAGCAGCATGGAAAAGGCATTGAATTGGAGTCCCGAAATTCTAGGTTTGAATCCTGGCTTCTGACATATACTGAACTGAGTGGCAAGTCACTTAAAACCTTTGTGTCTGGTTTTTCTCTGTAAAATTGAGTTAGGAGGGTTGTTGAGAGGCCTGCATATGACAGTGGCGAGCACATGGAAGCTGCTTAGTAAGTGGTAGTTTAATGATTGTTATAGGAAGTTCATGGAGGAAAACCATGAATCATATTATGAGTAGAAATGCTATAGGAAATTAGCAGACACTGGGAGCAAGTTTTTGAGACCTCAGTGTCCACATTCTGAGACCCACTAGAACAATAAAATGGAGGCGGGTGTGTGTGTGTGGTTTGCGTGAGAAAATTTCCCGTCTTTTGCTTTAGTTCAAAGACACTTGAGTGAACTAACTTGCCTTTAAGTTAGAATATTACTTGATTCCACCACGAGGTGGCAGCGAAGCACAACTCACTGCCATTGCCCTCTCCGGGAACATCATCAAGGGGCTCCTCCAGGAGGAACCCCAAAGACCCACAATTTCAACTTCTTCTGTCACACAGAAGGAGACTGAGGAAAGAACAGAAACAGAACCATCCAAGGCTACACAGCGATATGGTAGAAATTCTGTTCTCCTGACTCCTAGACCAGATCCTTCACCCTGTTTGCCTCCCTCTGGGAGGGAGGGCCATGAGTGCTCTGGGGAAAATGTAGTTCCACTGTCCGGGAGATGCTCAATTACTTTCTGAAATCTAGAGGTTAAATTTCCAAACTGGTACCCAGTTCTGCTGGTACGAGGAAATCTCTGTAAGTGGGAAGTATGTTAATTTCCCTGGTTCTTATATGTTCAGTTTTCTCAATGGCCCAATATGAAGACTGGAAAGACTTTGGCATTGCTTTTCGAAAGCTAGAGTTTGGGCTCAGGGGCCCATCCAGTGTGGGCTTCCCATGTGGGCACTGTAAATCCTATGAGATGCCATTTTAAAAGGTCCAAGAAAGCCCTCCTGCCTCAAAAATATCTCTTACATTTCCTACCTTTTGTCACCTAATCAGGCTTGCTGAAATACAATAAGCATAAATTCATTTTGGTTAACAAGCAAGAGCTTTAAAAATGCTTACAACCTTATAAATCCTCATGGGAAGTCATTCACACCTTAGTGTGAGTTATTTCATCAGATTTTTTTTTTTCTTCCTAGCAAACATCTACTTGAAATCAGCTGCACTTAGCTGGAAGTATTGATGGGGTGGGAAAATGAACAAAGGACAGTTGGAAGGCAAAAGATTTTGGAGAATGGGTCAGTATGATGTTCATGTATGGGAAGGGGGAGATGTGGCTTTTTCAGAGAAGAGTAACAAAACCAATGTTTTTCTACTTCACATGTTTTCTTGGGACTGACCAAGACCTGGTACCATGTTCTTCTCAGTGTGAACCATTCTTACTCAAGATGTCATGGGTTGATGAATAATAGTGGCAACTATTTCTGCCTGTTTCTTCTGAAGTCTTTGAAGCACATTCATCAACTTTATCTTACTGTGTTTCCCTGAAAATAAGACCTAGCCAGACCATCAGCTCTAATGTGTCTTTTGGAGCAAAAATTAATATAAGACCCAGTATTATATTATGTTGTGTTATATTATATTATACCTGGTCTTATATTAAAATAAGACCGGTTCTTACATTAATTTTTGCTCCAAAAGACGCATTAGAGCCGATGGTCCGGCTAGGTCTTATTTTCAGGGAAACATAGTACTATGCTCCTGGTGTCCCAAAAGGACAAACACTAGGCAAAGATGGTTCTTTTCATTTTAAACATGAAGTTTAAGTGACTTGCTACAAAATTCCCATAGGGACTGCTACGCGTGTTAGGCCAGTTCTTATCTAGAGCCCATTCATTAGCCCCTCCCCCATTGTGTTTCTATCTTTCTATCTTCATGAATTTCTTTAATGCTTCAGGACTCTTCAGGTTGTTTTTGGCTGGGCTGGTGTTATTTGATTTTTTTCTCTGAAGACAGGAGACTCCTGCTGAGGTGTGGCTTTGAAATATCTCCTTTCCTTTTAAGGTTATGCTTTTCTTCTCTCCGGTTTTGACTTATGGATCTATTCCCATGCCTCTGTTCTCTTTATAACTGTCTTTGTTCAATATCAAAGTCCTACTTTTTAGTGAAAGTAGAGTTGACATACAATGTTATATTAATTAAATGTTATATTAATTTCAAGTGTACAACCTAGTTATTCACCTTTTATATATCTTGAAGTGATTACCGTAAGTCTAGTACCCATCTGATGCTGTACAAAGTTATTAAAATATTATTGACTATCTTCCCTGCACTATATGTTACCACCCCGTGAGTTATTTATCTTATAACTGGACGTCCGTACCTCTTATTCCCCCCACCCCCCTTTTTTTTCCCCTACCACCTTCCCCTCTGGCAACCATTAGTTTGTTCTTTGTATCTATGAGTCTGTTTCTGTTTTGTTTATTCATTTGTTTTGTTTTTTAGATTCCACATATAAGTGAAATCATACAGTCCTATTTTAATGTTGTAATCCTCCAATTAGTAATCTTCTTTTACTAAAATACGTCCGGGCAGAGAGGAGCCATATGGTTGTCAGTGACAGCACAGAAGGAGGTGGCAGCATAATCTCACGGCCAAGCTGGGATTTGTGTTTTATGTCCACTGGATGCGGGCTGGGCTGCCTGGAACTCAGCCCTGGGCCAGGGGAGGGGCTCCCTGGGCCATGGTGTGCGAGACTCTTGTCAATGGGTGGAGTATCTGGAGTGAGGTAAAAACATGCAGCAAGCAGACTAAGAGATCTGAGAGCCCTCCACCCAGCCTACTGAAGGTGACAGGGAATGTGCTCTGCGGAGGGGAGATGAGGTGAGGCGAGGCGAGCAGGGCTCTGTGTCTTGGAATGCACCCCTATACATCCTGCATCATTCTGTCTCTCGTAATGTTTCCAATAACGAGGCTTCTTGTCTGGTCTCCATTAACTATAGGAGTGAATGTTGGGGAGCTTGTCAAGATTCCTCAGCAGAGGCGTTATTGTTATTCTTAGGGTAGCCAATGGTGGCAGTCCTTGGCCTTAAGTCCGAGCTAAAAAAGCTTGGGTGGAATGTGGGAAGGAACCCTAATTGTGACAGCCTTTGAAGACTTTGTTAGAGAGATGTTTTCCACGCCCTCCCTGCTCCTACCACGCTGCCATCTTCTCTACTAGGCACCTAAGCTTAGTATCTTCCAAGAACAGTGGTCCTAGGAGATAAGAGCTACCTGGAATGTGACGGTTCTGCCTCTTCCTTGCTCTCTGCTTGCCCATCATGTCCCTTCACTTAGGCTCTGAGAACTCAGGAAAACAACCAAGGTTGAGTGAAGGTGGGGTGAAGTAGTGGAGGTTATTCTTCCTAACCCCCTTTAAAACACACGCGCGCGCACGCGCACACACACACACACACACACACACACACTTTTAGCCTCTGATCCTTGACGCAAATGGCCTTTGTTCAGCCCAAACCCACCTGTTCCCAGGTCTTTTTCTAGTTCCAAGCCCTGGGAACTCAGGCTTCCTGAGGTGTGACTGGGTCACATGAATCCTGAACCTCCCAGACCAGGAGCTTCTCACCCTTCAGGTTTCTCTGGAACCAAAGTGCCATGGTTCCTTCACCTGAGGGTGACCCAGGGATCTTTTAGTTCACCCAAATATAGGCCACAGAGGGCAATTGTTCAGGGCCGCCTCCTGTGGTTAAGACAGAAGCACATCTACACCTTGGGGTCAGATGGGTTTGACCAGCTCTTCTGGGGCCAGTAGGCCTTAGCTTTTTTTCCCTGACCCCAATAGACCTGAGGAGTACAACATGCTCATATAGTAACTTCTTTGTGGGGGGGGAGGGCAGGGAAATAGAGCATACCCCCATGGAGGGTATGTCAGAATCTCAGGGGACTGGGTGAGGACAGCAAATATGGGGCTTGAACAAGACCCCAAACTCTGGTTTTGGTCCATCCCTGCCTATGGCCAGTATCCAACTTTCATCTCCAGAGTATGAAGTGCATTAACAATTAATTCGTGCATTTTATTAAATATATTGCCCATTTTCTTCAATTATAAACATAGTAGATGTTCACTGAAGAACATTTGAAAAAAAAATTAAGAAACCCAAACAGAAAATAAAGTTCCCCTACCCCAGCCCACTATCTGGAAGCAACTTCTACATTTCCTTCAAGTCTTTTTTTGAAATGTATGTACATATTTTTTTTCATAATTGGGACAATAGTATATATAGTTCCCCCTCCCCCCGTTTTAAAAATTAACAACAAAGTATTTACCATATCTTTTGAGAATCTTTCAAAGGGTCAGTTTAATAGGTCCATAGGACACCATCACCTGGGGAGTCTTTAGTGGATGTAATCATTTTTCTATTGTTTAACACTTACTTGATTGCTTCCATATTTTTTTTGCAATGACGAATAATTCCATATCAACCTTTGTCTTTAACTTTATTTCTTTTGGAGAAATTCTCTGCTAGGAATTACTGGGGCTAAGGATACGTGAATCTCAAAGTCTTCTGACACATATTACCAAAGAGCCTTCACCGAGGTTCCAGGTCACCTTCTCCCAGCAGGATATGAGGGTAGACGGTGATCAGAGTGTCGTTAGCTATGTTGGGAGGACCCGTGTAGAAGGGAGCCTGTGTCTGCCAAGCCCCCGCCTGGGCATGGGTTCCCTGGCCTGACCTCTGACCGAGCTGCCTTCCCAGCAGGGCTCTAGCTCACTCACTGTGACGCTCAAGACTTGTGGATTGCTTTCCCTTAGGTCCGGCATGAAAACAGATGTGTGGCCCTGGAAAGATGTCCTTGCTCCCATCAGGGCAAAGATTATGCCCCAGGAGAGACTGTGAAGATTGACTGCAACACTTGGTGAGGCTTTGGGAGAGGCTTTCCTGGGGACTGAGCCGTTGTGGGTGGAGCGAATGGAGGTGGGGATGCAGGTCAAGGTGGGGGCAGATACGGCCAATGACCTCTGGCACTTACCGCCAGCACCCTGAGGGAATGTGATTAGTCTTTCCTTTTCTCTGTGCCTCTGTTTCTCTATCTGAAATGGGGAGAATCTTTATCCTTGCCTGTGCTCTCCCTGCATGGACACTCTCCTAGAGGTTAGTGTTTCTGTTCAGGGAGATGGGGCATGGAGAAGATAAGGGCCTTACCTTATATCTGTCATTGCATATGTGACCAAACTGCCAAAGGGCATAGGGTTTGGAGGGTCCTTCCAGCCTTATACTGCCCCCTAAGCATATTGAAAGTGTGCTTATAATGGCACAGTTTGAAAAGAGGTCTTGTGAGGGTGGCTGTTTTTTCTTCTCCCTTCTCCTTGGCCATTCTTCACATCCCTTCCTCTGCTTATTCACCTAGACTTTGACTTTGTGGCTGTGCCTAGCTCAGAGAAAGGACCATGTGGACAGAGGCAGAGGTGCTTAGCTGTCTATTGGGCCTGAGGTCTGAGCTAACCGCCTTGGACACACAGTGGGCTTCCTGATGTTAGCTCTAGTTGTAGGGCAGTGGGATGGGGCATTGTGGCAGTTGGCAAATCTCTGTAGACTAAACCATATAGTTATGTATACATAAAACCTCTCCTGGCAGAAGTTCATGGTTGACCCCTATTTTCCCATCTCAGAACTTGATTGCCATTCTGTCTTGTGTTCCCCATTAGCTTCAGATGGCTTCCAACCTCATTGTCTCTGTTTTGTGGAGACCCTGGGGCTATTCTCAGTCAACTTCTAGGGAGGCTGAGCTTTAGGAAACCCATGGCAGGTGGCCTGCAGAGGATCTGGGCCTCTTCTCCTGGCTGCCTGGATCACCTTAGACAACCTGTTCCCTTCTTCGCCTCAGTTTCCCTCTTGTGATGGAGAGCAGCTTGGCTTCCCTCTTTCTTCCTGGGCCCTGTGTTTTAAAAATGTGTCAGTTCACAACGGCAAAGCCACCCTCACCCCTCTGTGAGGTCCACACTTCATAGGCTGCAGAGCTTCCCCTTCTTGGGGCTTCCTGGGTTGGGTGGCACCCAGAGCATTTTATGTTCCTTCATGGTCTCCTCGTTCCCCAATGCCCAGATGAGTCCCTCACACCCAAGGTACCTAACCGGCCATCCTTGCCATTACTGTTTTTAGTATCTGTCAAGACCGGAAGTGGAACTGCACAGACCACGTGTGTGATGCCACATGCTCCACGTTGGGCATGGCCCACTACCTCACCTTCGATGGACTCAAATATATGTTTCCTGGGGAGTGCCAGTACGTTCTGGTGCAGGTGAGTGTGAGGGAGAGGGGGAGGGTGCTGTTTGTCCCTAGGAGGGGGTGGGAGGTGCTGACTGCAGTCTGGGGTTTCCAGGTCCGAGTCTGCTGTTCTGTCATGGAAACGACTTTGGGCTTGTTTCTACTTGAGTGATTGTCCTGCCCCTGAGAGAAGTGCCTGAAAGAGTCGGGGACTTGAACCTCACAGTCATTGCCCTTCCTTTCGTTTACCTGGACACTTACAAAAATAGGGTAGAAGCTCTTTTGTTGACTGGTATTGGTGTCGGGGCAAGGCTACCATTAACCAAAACTAACATCGAAATGGAATTAGATAAAGGCATCCCTTCCTTTCGGCAGACACAGCCTCAATCAGGGTGCACAGTGGGGAGGGGAGCCAGGGTTGGATTTCAGCCCCCACTTACCCTCCCTGCTAGCACCCCTGTGTAGTGAACAACCCACACAGCCTTGGGCAGTGGCCCTGGACGGGGGATGGTGGAAATGAGCCCTGGAGTTTGCGTCCCACCCTGTGATTCGATTGCATTCTCCATATTTTCATTTCTAACCTGGTGTAATTCAGAATGGGCGTGAGGGGGATGGGGGCACAGAAATGTCACATTGCCCAGCAGGATGAGAAAGAGCCCAGGAAATCCTAGCTGGTGAGTGAGGGCACTGGCTCTCCTGCCTCCCTCTCCCCACTGCATGGATTCCTGTCAATTACTCTTGCTGGTTGACAACAAAGTGAGTAAGCAAGGAGGTATGGGGGCTTTTCTCCTGAGGGATGAGACAGCTCAACTCTGTGAAACTTTAAACAATGTGGTCTCTCTGTCTCTGTTCCCAGGAGGAGAAGGGGTGGGGGCTTGGTGTGGTCTGCAGGGAGGACCAAAAACCTGTAGGAGCCTCAGACCCAGAGACTGGGCAGTGCCCTGAGAGTCAGGCAGTGAGGGTGGCTGAGCATGCATGCCTGCCCAGCATGCTGGCAGTGGGGCAGAACTAACAGTGCCCTGACCAGCCATGCGCAGAGCATGCCGGGAGTGAGCAGCAACACCAACCAGCTGAGCTTCTACCACCCACATCTGAAATGATGAGGTGCCAGTCTTCTGATCTGGGAAGAGGTGGCTGGAATAATATTTCTCTCTTGGCACCTCTTTTCCCCAGGATTACTGTGGCAGTAACCCTGGGACCTTCCGGATCCTGGTGGGGAATGAGGGGTGTGGCTACCCCTCAGTGAAATGCAAGAAGCGTGTCACCATCCTGGTGGAAGGAGGAGAGATTGAACTGTTTGACGGGGAGGTGAGTGCCAGCCTCATTCCCTCCATTCTCAGGTCCCTTTGCTCTTCCGTCAGCTTATGAAGAGCATTGTCAAGCATTCATTTAAAACTTGTGTGAATGGAATATTGTGCAGCCATGAAAGAGCACGGGGTGGAACTATGTCACCTGACCTCCTACCTTCTCATATTCTACGAGAAGAACAAGTTACAGAACATGACCCCGTTTTAGTAAAACAAGGTGCAGAGATATGCGTGGAGAAGGGTGTGCAACTCTATCTGCAAATGCACAGGAGGAATCAGTGCTTAGCTCTGGAGGGTGGAGTGGAGATCGGAGGGCAGGAGGACTTTGCCTTTTATACATATATATCAAATACATATATGTAAAATAAATTATACGAGTGTATACACACACACATACATAAATATGTATATTTTGGGAAGTGATGGTGTTTTGCGATTTTTCCTCTTTTATGTTTTTAGTTCTTTCCAGATAAATCTTTTTAAAAGAGCACAAAAGAGCAGTAAGCTGATTCAGGCCCTGTGTACTAGAGCTTCGATGTGGTTGTCAAAAGGGCACCTGGGAATATATGAGGAGATCTTGTTTAAGCTGCTGACCTCAAGGCTCACCCTGAGATTCTGACTCATAGGTCTGGGTGGGGCCCAGGAATCTGCATTTGAAGTGGCAGGTGGTCCCTCATCCACAGTTCTTGTTCCGCTGGTCTGACTGTATCTACCAGTAGAGAGACCCGGGGTCTGGGCTCACAGCTGTCCTGGTACCTTCATTTTGTTCCATGGCCTCAGCCCGCATCCCTGCCTTCTTGCAAGCGCCCATCATTGAGTTTGGGATGGGAAGGTGAATTCTCCATATGGAAGAAAACTGCTTACAAGTGTGACCTTCTGACGGGGTCAGCAGTGTCAGCTCCTTTTCTAAGGACAGCTTTACTTAGGGCAGATGACAGTGGTGATACTGAATAGGAGGTGTGCACAGGGGATTAGCTCTGCATGTGGTGTGTCTCTAAGGAGAGGACCTTTGCAAAGGGGTGACAGCATCTGCCTCAATTTTACGAATTAGATAGCCAAGCCACTGCAATGGGCTTGGAGAATTTAGTGCTGGCACGATTCAGCCAGCCAAGGTCTCGGGTCAGAATCCTACGAACTGAAATCTGGGATTCCTGCTGCTAACACTGAGCTCCTCAGCCTCTCTGCTTCTAGTGGGCTTGGAATCCTGATGACAGCGATGCCGGGATTGGGAGGTGGGGGGAGGAAAGGACAGGGTCCAGTGCTCCTTTTTTTTTTTTTAAAGGGATAGGTTTTTATTATTTTTTAAGATTTTTATTAAAATATAGCTAACACACAATATTATGTTAGTTTCAGGGGCACACCATAGTTATACAACATTTATACACCTAAAGAAGCGATCACCATGATAAGTCCAGCAGCCATTTGATACCATTCTAGGCTCTCATAATTATCATTGACTACATTCCCCATGCTGTATGTTACATCCCCATGACTTACTTGCTTTATACCTGAAAAGTTGGACTTCTTATTCCCCTTTACCTCCCCCGCTTTTTAATTTTTCAATTCTAGTCGACATTCAATATTATTTTATGTTAATTTCAGCTGTACGGCATAGTGGTTAGACATTTATATAATTGAAGAAGTGGTCCCCCTGCCTAGTCCCCGCCTGGCAGTATATATAGTTGTCACCATGTTATTGCTTATATTCCCTATGCTTTACTTTACATCCCCAAGGGATGAATTTTTAAACCGATTGCCTAGAGATGCTTAAAACGATTGCCGCAGTAGAAACCTATTTAGAGGGCCGCATATATTTAATGATCAAGTGCTAAAAAATTTTTTTTGTGAAGTGAGAGATGCTCTTCTGCCAGTGGGTTCTGTTGTATTTTTCATCTCGTAATTATGATTTTGCTGCCAATTATTGTCCCTCAGTCAGAGGATTCTTAGAGAGTGGTAGGCAAGACAGAAACAGAAATGTCCGGGCAGCTGCTGGCCCTGTAGGGACCAACTCTGACTGAATGGGGCTGGGGCTTCTAGAGAGCCATAGAGACAGGCACGCGTCTGGGGCAGGAGGACACTCGTGCCTGTCCTCCCCATCCCTGTCTTACGATTTGTCCTCCTTCAGGTGAATGTGAAGAGGCCCATGAAGGATGAAACTCACTTCGAGGTGGTGGAGTCTGGCCGTTACATCATTCTGCTGTTGAGCAAGGCACTCTCTGTGGTCTGGGACCACCACCTGGGCATCTCCGTGGTCCTGAAACAGACATATCAGGTCCGTGGCCTTCTTCCACTTCTTTCTCATCTTGTCTATGACTCCTCGTTGGGACCTTCTTCCGCTTCCTCAGTAGCAGGAAGTAGACACTGCCCCTCCCACCATTTCGTGAGAGGGTGGGTGGTCATCTCGTTGAGCCTCCCTCCCCATACAAATAAGACCAGGGACTCAAGGGTAGCCTTAGGCTCCGCTGTTTCCTGAGACTAGCTGCATATGGGAGGGACTGAGGGCCCCCCACTGCTGCAAACAGTTCCTTGACTGGCTTTGCTAGACATGCAGTTTATATCCTCAAAAGAAGGAAGGAAAGATCAGGCAATAACTTTTCTTAAGGTTTCTTAACCTACAGAGACCAACCCATCATGCACAATATTGTTAGAACACTGCAAAGTATTCTGGGTGAGCCACAGTCCAGTGTATTTTGAGAGCCATTTGTGAAACTGCTCATAACCTACTTTTGAGGAAGCTTACAGTATTTGTTTAGGTTTCAACAGTTTGCTGGGACTTCATTTTCTCTAACTGGCATGCATGTGACAAGTGCTCTGTCTACTCTGGTGGCTGTTTCATCTCAGCAGGAGAGAGCTCCACAGCGTCTGAGAGCACTGTTCATTTTCAGCTTGCACTGCAGTGAGGCTGCACTGTCCTTGCTTCTCCGTGGTAGCACATTCAGTTTCTCCAAAACATTAACTGTTTGCTCAGTTGTTTATTCAGTAAATCCTTACTAAGCTCCTATTATGTGTCAGTCACTGTCTTAGGCACTGTGGACACAGCAGGGAGAAAACTATCTCTATCTCTCTATCTACGTATCTCTATATCTATATCTGTATATCTATATCTGTCTATCCACATACACATATATGTACATATATGCATATATATGTACCTTAACCCTTGTATTAGATTTCCATTGCTGCTATAACAAAGTATCACACACTTAGTCCCTTAAAACAGCAGCACAAATTTATTATTCTCTGGTTCTGGGGGTCAGAAGTCTAAAATTGGCCAGCAGGGCTACGTTCCTTCTGGAAATGGTAAGGAAGAGTCCGTTTGTTTTTTCGCTTTTTCTAGCTTCTGGGGGCTGCCTGCATTCCTTGGCTCATGGCCCTATCCTCCAGCTTCAAAATCAATAACATATCTCTATCACGCTCTGCTTCCCTCTGTCGCACCACTGTTCTCACTCTGACCGACTCCTCCTGTGCCCCTTATAAGACCCTGTGGTTACTGGGCCCACCCAGATAATCCAGGACAATCTCTCCATCTCAACACCCTTAACCTAATTACACCCTAATCAGTTCCTTTTGCCACATATGATAACATAATCTTGGTTCTGGGGATTAGAACATGGATATCTTTGGGAGGGGGGGGTGTAGTTTTGCCTACCCCAACCCTGGTGGAGACCATATTCTAAAATAATGTAGACATTATTTTAGGTTGGTTGATCTGATGATACCTGCCTGAAAAGGTGACATATGAGCAGAGTCTTCAGGTAAGGCAGGGAGTGAGCCATGTACATATCCAGGTGAGGTCTTCAGGCAGATGGGCTGGCATGTGCAAAGGCACTAGGGTAGATGGTGTTTGGAGGGTTTGAGCAAGGAAGTCAGTGTGGTTGGAGAGAAAGGGCTTGGGGCAAATGGTAGTTAACAAGGGCAAGAAGGGGACAGGGGCCATACTGTGCGGGCTGTTAGGCCACATAAAGATCTTGGGCCGTTTGTCCAACTGTGAGAATATTCTTCTTACATGTTTCCCAGTAACGTATACCCATTGTACCAAACCAAATTCTCTATATGGAAACAAAATAGAATAAGTCACATCTCTTTGTCCCAAGACATGGCTCCAACTATGTTGTAAGAGCACAGCACTTTTTCTTTCCCAGGCCAAATATTTCCAGTTCTTCCCATAGTTCTTATGTTACGGTTTCCATTCATTTAGTAATTACTTCTTCAGGCCTTGTATACACTATGGTGGGTGAATACAGAGACTAATAAGATATTATATCAGGCTTGGTGGCATTTGGTGTCCATTAGAATCCTCACCAGCTTGTTTTGAACAGGCTGCAGTTCTCCAGGTAAGGGACTCACCTGTCCGTAGTAAAACAGGACAGAATGTTCTCTCCTCAGACCTTTCTGCTCTCATTGATGTAATGTTGAAGCAGCTCCTCTCTCTGCTCAGACCCTTACTGGGGAGGGTGATGGTTTCTACTGGAGATACCAGGGCCAAGGCTACCTAATTCCCACCTCTGCCCTTGGCTGACTGTGGGACACGGGCAGGTTGCCTCTCTTTGTGAATGACCTTTACTTCCTTAACTTTAAAATGGCATCAGTGAGGATGCCTGGGAAAAGGCCTTGTCAAGGATAAGGCTCTGCTAGTCACCCTGCTCTCCTTCTGGGTCTCCGTCCTCGCCCCCTCGGTCCTCTTCTTCCGCAGACGAGCCTGCCTTCTTCGCTGTCTGATCCCTCTTTTCCTTGAATCAGAATTTGCCTTGAGGTTTGCAATGCTCACGGCCTCGACTTATCCCTCAGGAGCAGGTATGTGGCCTCTGTGGGAATTTCGATGGCATCCAGAACAACGACTTCACCAGCAGCAACCTCCAAGTGGAGGAAGACCCTGTGGACTTTGGGAATTCCTGGAAAGTGAGCCCACAATGTGCCGACACCAGGAAAGTACGTCTGGGGTCTCCGTGTGGACCTTGGGTGGTAGGTGGCTGGGCTCGGGAAGAGGGTCTCTGGGATCCTCCTGGGTTGACCGTTTTGGTCCCTGTGGTCCCCAGGTGCCGCTGGACTCGTCTCCTGCCACCTGCCACAACAACATCATGAAGCAGGCGATGGTGGATTCCTCCTGTAGGATCCTCACCAGTGACGTCTTCCAGGACTGCAACAAGCTGGTAAGAGCCGTGGGGTAATAGGGGGCAGGAGAGTGCCAAGGGTTGGCCAGCGGCTTGGGCACTCAGAGCGCAAGCTTCGAATGGTGAATGCTGCCTTGGAAGGTTTGAAATGACCTGCACGGGTCACCTCTTTGCTCCCTTTCTTGGCTTCGGGCTGGGAAACAGACAGGGTAATTGACAGTTTATGAGGAAAGCAATGCCTGGTAAATCACTTTTCTTCTACACAAAGTATAGTTCTTCTGGGTACCTGCCAATGCTTCTCTTCTCTCCCCAGTCGTGGGGTTTGTTCCCCATGTGTTATCTTGTCTCCAACACTAGAGTCAGGGGTTTCATTTTCCAGTTAACCCACTATGTCTCCGGAGCTGAGCACCCCATCCTCTGCCCTCATAAATCCTTTTAGCCCCTAGGTCTTGTCTCACAGAAACCCTCTTCTGGTCTTAACTCCAGGCATTTTGAGCCCTCATTTTATGGCTTGTTTTTGTGTCTTTATCTCAAATGGTGGTTAGGAATTCCCCAAACGAGGTTAAATGCAACTTTCTCTCTGTCTCTGTATGAATGTATATACACACATGTATTTGGATGTATACGTAGGTATATGTGACTACATATGTACACAAACACACATGCACACACACACACACACACACACACATGCATGTACACTGCTCAGTAGCACCACCAACACGGGTATGACTGGTTGAATACCTGTACTTCAGCTCTCTTTCTTTCCACCCAGTGATTTTTAGTCTCTAAGGACTCCAAAGGATACTCAGGAGTCTCTGGTTGGGTGGAAGAGTGAAGGCAGGGAGAGGAGTCATGGGAATCAGCATTGTTGGAAGGTCTTAGAAACAACGACTCATTTAATACCTGAATTCATTCCTATCACAACTTCCCTGGTTAAAAAGGCTGGTGTGTGTAGTAGCGTGTTTGGGGGAAAGGGAAGGTGGGAAGGGGTTACTGTGACTGAACGTGGATGGTGGATGGGCTACCTCTTCATGTAGATTCGGAGTCCAGGAGTCCATAGGCTGTCCTACTGTCCAGCATACCAGCTCATAGCACCCCAGTGCGGAAGCTTGAGTGGGTCCTGATGTATTTACTCTTTCTCTTTGCTGAATGGAGGCAAGGAAAGAGAGTGACCGGCATGTGCGTGCATTTGTATTTATGGAAAAACACCCCAACACCCCTGAGGTTGGGAGTGGGTTATGGGAATGGATGGATGGGTGACTGAGCAGAGCAGGTAAGTGGATAGATGTATAGAAAGGAATGTTCTTTTGAAAAATTCTTAGGCACATCTACTGTATGAAAGATTGGCAAAAGTGCTTTATTCAAAGTTTCTTGCTGGAATACAGATTAGAAGCTAGGAATTCTGCCTTCTTTCCCATTCCCTCTTTGGCAACAATGAGCTACACTTCTCCTTCTGTCCCTGAGCCCCCTTTTCCCTTCCATGAGCCCCAGAACATTCCCATCCAGACCAAGAGCCAGAGTGCCTAATCTGGTCCCAGGCCTCGGCCACCCTGATGCTCCCTTGCAGGTGAACCCCGAGCCATTCCTGGACATTTGCATCTACGACACCTGCTCTTGTGAGTCCACTGGGGACTGTGCCTGCTTCTGTGACACCATTGCTGCCTACGCCCATGTGTGTGCCCAGCACGGCAAGGTGGTGACCTGGAGGACAGCCACACTGTGCCGTGAGTCCTGATAGCTCGCATGATCTCAGACACCCCCTCCCAACCCTCATGTATCTAGACTTTAAGACCTTTAACTGGGGTGCAAGAGGACATTTTCATGGGAGAGAAGGCAGAGCTATAGTGTGGGGGTGGATGGCAGAGGGCTGAAGGGAGGTAAGACGTTGATGTGAGTGAGGAGGGACAGGGGACAGGGGACAGGGATGGAGGACATGAATATGTAGAGACCCTTCTGCAGAAATTCTGGAAGAGGGAGAACAGGGAAAGGTGATGACGAGAAGAAGGAAGTCACTATGTATCTTTAATTGGACTCTAGCATGTTTGCTGATACAAGTGATCAGTTCATATATTTATGTAGAGTCTTCCTTCCTTGACTATAAGCAGCTGACTCTTTTTATATGGAAATCAGATTCAGAACCACTCGGTTCCTGGTATAGATGCTTTAAAAGTCTGGAAGTGTCTAATATTGGCGACTCCTGTAGTTCTTTAGTTCCTCAATATAGTCACCACCTCCTCCAATGCCATCACCACCACTGGTCTCAACGCCCTCTGTTTGGGGCCTTGGGTGCAGTCCTGGCTGCTCAGATTGTACAGGAATGCCTGTGTTTTAGTGATGACCCTCATTTCTTCCGTCTGCACAGCCCAGAGCTGCGAGGAGAGGAATCTCAGGGAGAACGGGTATGAGTGCGAGTGGCGATATAACAGCTGTGCTCCAGCCTGTCCTGTCACATGCCAGCACCCTGAGCCGCTGGCATGCCCTGTGCAGTGTGTGGAGGGCTGCCATGCACACTGCCCTCCAGGTAAGCCACCTGCCCCTGGGTGGGGACAGGCTGGAGGGATGGGCCAAGTTTTCAGGAAAGGTGATTCCTTGTCCTACTTTATCTCAGCCTTGCCGAGTGGTGTCCCATCCCCAGCCCTACAACTCTGGCTTCAGTTTCCAGGTGTCCTTTCATCAAAGCCAGGCCAGCTATGATTTTTGCCAAGTTGAGCTCCTGCACAATGCTTCTGTATGCCTATTTATGGATTCATTGTCTAAAATAGCACTTCACTTGCTGATGGAACTCTCGCAATGATGGGAAAGTTCTACTGAAATGTGGCTCGTGTGTCTGAGGAACAGAATTTTCAGTTTTATTTAGTATTAATTTAAATTTAAATCTAACTAGCCACATGTGGTTCCTGGCTACTGTACTGGCCTGCACAGATCTAGAATTATCAAATGTATCCTGTGGTGGAGTGGAAAGACCCTTGCAGATTGCTTGCTCTGAGGCTTGGGGGCAGTGTGGTAGAGTGACCGAATCCCCCTGCCAATTTTATGGAGGGAGAAATCATGGCTTAGAGAGGGAAGATTGCTCCCTAAGTGATAAGGTGACTCTTGGGAAGGCAGGCAGAGCTGGCTTCTGGGACAGGCCCCTTTAGTGAAAGGTGAGTCTTCCTGGTGGGAAAGGTGAGTCTTCACTTCTAAGGAGAGGTTTGTTGTGCAGGGAAAATCCTGGATGAGCTTTTGCAGACCTGCATCAATCCCGAAGACTGCCCCGTGTGTGAGGTGGCTGGCCAGCGCTTAGCCCCTGGAAAGAAAATCACCTTGAGCCCCAGTGACCCTAAGCACTGCCAGACTTGGTAAAACCTGGTTTTTGAAGTGTGTCTTACTATCTTCTTTGGGGGCCTGCTCAGAGGTGTAGATTTGGGAAGAACTTCTTTGCTATGTGCATCGAGAGGTAGAATGTTTTTGTTTAGTTTGCTTCTCTTTCTCTAAGGACAGACTAGATTGCTTCCCAAGAAAATATCTCTTACCAGGGTTAGGCTTTTTAACTTCTTATCGCTGCAGGAAGGGTAAGGTCTTTTATTGTCCCTGGTGGTCACATTGAGTCTAGGACAGGTATCTGTGAAAGTCAGGTTTCTTTTTCACTGGAGGTGGGGATGTAGGGGAGGAAAGAGAGGCAGACCCCTGACTCCTCAGTGCAGCATAGACACCTTGGGGCCATAGCCCAGGTCTCAGGTCAGGGCTTTTATAATTGGGAGGGAAGATATTCATCAGCGAATGAACCCTGGGTTCTCACCTAATTGCCTCTGGGAACTGGCTTTTGGGGAGTAAGAAGGAGTTTTAGAGCGACAGCTGAGCTTTCTGAAGTCCTGCTCCTAAGTAGGGAACATGTATTCAGAGGCTGATATATTCCACACCACTCCTTATGGGAACTTAAACTTGAGAACTTAAATTCACTGTGCATGGGGCTGTGGCCACAGCTGCCAGAGTCAGATCCTGCCGCCGCCATCTGTACAAACAAGAGTGAACACTGCCCGGGGTGAGTTTTCTAGCAAACACAGGAAACTAGAAAGTATGTCACTCATGCACTGTTAACCAAGGATTGAAGCAATAAATCATGTGAACCACGAGGAAGTAGGAATGAACTTCCCAGTAAGACCCTGCGTGTCTACTCTCCCTAAGCTGAAACGGAGACTGCAAGGAATAAAGAATGGGGTGAGCATAAGCTGGTTTGGGGTTCAGGGCGTGAGAGCGTAGAGCCATCTCTCTACCTCCCTCTGCTAGCACAGAGGGAGGGGCAGCTACCAGGGTACATAACACAGCTTCAAACAGGTGTGGATAATAGTTCCAAAGTACCCTGGAAAATCGCCTGGGAAGCAAGCCCCAGGGGACACTTCCCAGGGCTAAGGGCACTGCTGCCCTCTTAGCTTTCCTGGGGGTGCTGAAGGCAAGTTGCTTCAAAGACCAAGAGTTCACAGAGGAGAAGGTCCTAGCCTGGATTTCACTTGTGGTACCTTGCCACTTTCCAAGATATTGGTAAAAGGGAGAAGTGACTGGAAATTTGGACTGGTAGTGTAGGAATTTGTATGGGGTGCAAATTCTCTGCTACAGATTCATGGTATGTGTTGGGGGTGGGCACAGGGCCTAGCCAGTCCCTGGCATGTTAGGCGCTCCCCAAATGTCCATTGGAGGAAAGAATGAATGAGCCACTGTCTTTTCTCCTCTAACATCTTGGAGACCCCAATATACTACTCCCAAGTGCTTTATTCTGTTAGATACAACTGGGAGTTTGAATCCTTATTCATTTTTCCAAAATGTTTTTAGTCCAGTTTTTCCTTTCTTCCTTAAGGCCCAACATATTAAACACGATACAAAGCTCATACAGTTTAAATTCTGTTATTCTAAATATTGTAAAGCATTTATCTTCAACAGAACATTTACAAGCCCTGGTCAGTGTTAACACTTTAGAGCAATATTTGTCTTTGGAGATATGCACTTGGCAGAAAGTTTGGATTATAATTAAATATTTATACTGCTAGCGATATAGGTTGAAAAAAAATCAACCTGAACAGCTGGTGGATGACATAGAAGCAAGAAAGATTCTTTCTCAAGTCCTATTGGGTTAAAGCTTTGGCTTCTAGAATCAAGGAAAGCCTTTGCTGTGTGTGTGTGTGTGTGTGTGTGTGTGTGTGTGTGTGTGTGTGTAGCAGTACTATTTGGGGAACTATGTTAACATGGTGTCTTGCTTGGGTGGAGAGTGATCTGTGGGAGCTTGGTGCAGCTGGGCCAGGCAGGCAGGTCTATGGGAGTACGTATAATGGTTCTGAGCAGGCCTGAGAAGGGATCTGAGCATCTTCCCAAACCATTTCCATGTCTCTCCCTCTGTTGTAGTCACTGCGATGGTGTTAACCTCACCTGTGAAGCCTGCGGGGAACCGGGAGGCCTAGAGGTGCCCCCCACAGAAGGTCCGGTGAGCCCCACCACCCAGTATGTGGAGGACATTCCGGAGCCGCCCTTGCATGACTTCTACTGCAGCAAGCTACTGGACCTGGTCTTCCTGCTGGATGGCTCCTCCAAGCTGTCCGAGGCCGAGTTCGAAGTGCTGAAGGTCTTTGTGGTGGACATGATGGAGCGCCTGCACATCTCCCAGAAGCGCATCCGCGTGTCCGTGGTGGAGTACCACGACGGCTCCCATGCCTACATCGACCTCAGGGACCGGAAGCGGCCCTCCGAGCTGCGGCGCATTGCCAGCCAGGTGAAGTACGCGGGCAGCGCGGTGGCCTCCACCAGTGAGGTCCTCAAGTACACGCTCTTCCAAATCTTCAGCAAGGTCGACCGCCCCGAGGCCTCCCGCATCGCCCTGCTCCTGACGGCCAGCCAGGAGCCTCCAAAGTTGGCCCGGAACTTGGTCCGCTATGTCCAGGGCCTGAAGAAGAAGAAGGTCATTGTGGTCCCGGTGGGCATTGGGCCCCACATTAACCTCAGGCAGATCCGTCTCATCGAGAAGCAGGCCCCCGAGAACAAGGCCTTTGTGCTCAGCGGCGTGGATGAGCTGGAGCAACGAAGGGATGAGATTATCAGCTACCTCTGTGACCTTGCCCCTGAAGCTCCTGCCCCCACTCAGTTGTCCCCTGTGGCACAAGTCACTGTGGGTCCGGAGCACTTGGGGGTTTCGACCCTGGGACCCAAGAGGAACTCCATGGTTCTGGACGTGGTGTTTGTTCTGGAAGGGTCGGACGCCATTGGTGAGGCCAACTTCAACAGGAGCAAGGAGTTCATAGAAGAGGTGATCCAGAGGATGGATGTGGGCCAGGACAGCATCCA
Source organism: Rhinolophus hipposideros (assembly GCF_964194185.1). Taxonomy (NCBI): domain Eukaryota; kingdom Metazoa; phylum Chordata; class Mammalia; order Chiroptera; family Rhinolophidae; genus Rhinolophus; species Rhinolophus hipposideros. Next base: position 23,383,981 of record NC_138055.1, on the reverse strand, counting down.
CGTTACGGTGCTGCAGTATGCCTACGTGCTGACTGTGGAGTCCTCCTTCCTCCAGGCACAGTCCAAGGCGGATGTCCTGCAGCGGGTCCGGGAGATCCGCTACCGGGGCGGTAATGGGACCAACACGGGACTGGCCCTGCAGTACCTGTCCGAGCACAGCTTCTTGGCCAGCCAGGGGGACCGGGAGCAGGCGCCCAACCTGGTCTACATGGTCACAGCGAACCCTGCCTCTGATGAGATCCAGCGCATGCCTGGAGACATCCAGGTGGTGCCAATTGGAGTGGGCCCTCGAGCTGACGTGCAGGAGCTGCAGAGGATCGGCTGGCCCAATGCCCCTATCCTCATCCAGGACTTTGAGGCGCTGCCCCGAGAAGCTCCTGATCTGGTGCTGCAGAGTTGCTGCTCTGGACAGGGGCTGCAGATCCCCACTCTGGGCCCTGCCCCAGGTATGCGGGGCCCTTGCACGGGTGCCAGGCTGGGGGTGACCTTGGTGGATATGAGACTCTTGGGTTCTAATCCTGGCTCCCCTGCTCAGTGCCTTTGGTTACATCGTACCTTCAGAGTACCTGTGTCCTCACCCCTCAGGCAGGGAGATGCATCTGTGATTCTTTATTGGGGAGGATCTTCTCTTGTAAAGTCAAAGGTAATGTAAGTATATTGTTGAAATTTCAACAATGCCAAAGATATGGAGTAAAAAATATGTCTTTATTACACAGACTTATCTCCACCTTATCCTACTCCCTGACTCAGAGGTAACCTGTTAAATTCGGTGGCCATCAGCTTTTTGACCACACTGGGTGGATACAATTATTCTAAGTAGCTGACATTCTTTGGGGCAAGTACAGGAAGTTAGGTGACAGGTAGCAGGTTAAGTCCTCAGATTCTGGAGCCAGACTGCCTTAGTTTGAATCTCACCTCTGCCACTTACTAACTGGGTAATTTTGGACAATTTTTGGCGTAACAATTTTTGGGTAATTTTGGGCAAGTACCTCTGTATCAATCAGTCTCCTCATCTAAAATGGGGATAATAGTACTTATAAAATGTTCAGAACAGTTCCTAGGGCATAGCAACTGCTCGAAAAACACTTGCCAACACTGCTGGGATTATTGTCTTCTTACCTGACACAAATGTCTGAACAATTCCTAGTTCACAGACATCTTTATTTGGTGTGTTTGGGACCATCCCAGAATAAGTAGCCTTCTTTTAATCTCTCTTGATCCTCACACTTGTTATCAGTGCCTTTGTTTCTTTGTTCTTATTTTAATCAAAGCCACAGATTTATTTAAATTCTTATGATATTTCTGCAGAGGAAAACAGTAATAGCATCATCTTATCTGATCTCAGAATGGTGTTTAGGCCAGAGTTTGTTTCCCCACTATGATCATGACTCTGTGCCTGACTTACAAGCACTAGGCATTAATTAACTTATAAGCCTTACTTGCCCATAAGCCCCAAGAACACACAAGCTAATATCCCAGGGATTTGCTGCTACCCTATTTCCGCTTGCCTTCTCCCTGTTTTGCCGCTCTGGTATTTCAGTCAATTCTAGAAGAGCTGAAGTCTCCTGTTGATGAGGGAGTAGATGCCTCTTGTTTTCCCTGGAGGCATTTAAACTGCCTTTGGGTGGCGCTAGAGTCCTCCCGATACCTCCAAACCTGGGGCCCTCCTAGGCCCCTTCCCTTCTCCTGGGCTCCTGTTGCCCTCGTGCAGGATCATGGAGCTACCGCCCCCTGGTGGTGCCATGTGATGGGTGCTGCCCTGCACGCCGGCCCACTGAACTCGTGTGTCTGCTGCCAGCTGGCACGTGTACGCTCACCTTCCTGGTCTCTTTGCAGACTGCAGCCAGCCGCTGGATGTGGTCCTCCTCCTGGATGGCTCCTCTGGCTACCCAGCTTCTTACTTTGACGAAATGAAGAGTTTCGCCAAGGCTTTCATTTCAAAAGCCAACCTAGGTGAGTGGTGCGCCTGCAGGAGCAGGTTAGGAAGGGGCTGTTTCTGGGACGCGTCCCGCTCCAAAGGGTGATTCTGTGTTTTCCTTCCTGTCAGGGCCACAGCTCACGCAGGTGTCAGTGCTGCAGTACGGAAGCATCACCACCATTGACGTGCCGTGGAACGTGGCCCAGGAGAAAGCCCACTTACTGAGCCTCGTGGACTTCATGCAGCGGGAGGGAGGCCCCAGCCAAATTGGTAACGTGGTGCCGCGGGCTGGGATGCAGGGGCTGGTCCTAATTCTTGGCACCAAGAATTAAGTGACTCAGTGACCTCGGCTTCTTTACTCCTTGGCCGTAGCTTTGTTTCTTGTAATGTGAGGGCCTGGATGTTCTTCCAGGTCTTGTCCAGATCTCACTTGTGTGTGAGACCCTCTCAGTCCCTGAATCATTCCATTTTTGTGACCCAAGGACCCACCTGGAGACAGGCTGCCCCGCTGGTTTCAGAAACCCTATTTCTTGTAGTCAGGACTGATTCGGTGTGGCTTGTTCTCCCTGATCAGGGGAAGCTTTGGGCTTTGCTGTGCGATACATCACTTCGGAAGTCCACGGTGCCAGGCCTGCAGCCTTGAAGGCAGTGGTTGTCCTGGTCACGGACGTCTCCACGGATTCGGTGTCCACAGCAGCCGATGCCGCCAGATCCAACCGTGAGTAGCCAGTGTGCAGTCCTGAGACTGTGCTAACCTGCTAGGAGATTGAAAAAGGGCAGGCATGACTTTTGGATGCCCTGGCTGATTTTAAATGCTTAATACCCACAGGTGGCCTGGTTTCAAACAGTAGGAAATCGTCCAATCTCTGTATTATTTGGAAACCAACCAGTGATCAATGTGTGTGCATCCTTCATGTGTCTGCAGGCTTTAGATTGTAACTTTTAATTGTTCCATATTTTCACTTTGTGTCCAGGAGTGGGTCAGACCTCACACGTTTCCTTTTTAAAGTGGTATCCTTGGTCTCTCACCACTCTCCCCATGTCTGAGGCTAAAGTGGTACATTATGGGGCCTGAGAACCATCAGGGACCTTCATGTGTTCAGAGCCTTTTTCCAGTACCAGCCTAATGGGCATAGGGGGTGTGGGGTGGATAAGAGGCAAAACCTGCTACTTTAGGAAGGGGGTGTTACAGATGTGACGCACTCAGTGTCCCGTAAGAACTTGTGCTTTAAATATCAACAGCATGTGAGCCAGGACAGGTACGGTAGTGCTGAGGAAGGGCTGGGTGAGTGGAATGACGTGAAGTCCTCTCATAGCCACCTGGAGAATTGCCCATCTTTCAGAACTCTGCTCTGGAATTGTCTTTTCTCTGATGCCTTCCTGAGAGGTGTTTCCTCCTTTTTCTGCCCCACATCTGAACTACTCAAAATGTGCAAATCACATTGTATTTATTTGTTACACATCCGTTTCTTGAAAAATGGGTGTTCTTCGAAGGCAAGGGCAAAATCTTGCTTATTTTTTGTATCATCTGTGCATGATGCCCAAAATAGGTGGCCATTTAATGTTTGTTGAATGAATGAATGTGACATGTTTATGAAATCTATTATTTTAGGGAAAAGGACCCAAAAGGGAAAGATGTTTGAAGACGCAACCAGCTTAAAGAGCTGAAAAGTTGCTAGTGAAAAGTCAGCTCTAACTTTATGCAAATTGCGAATACCTAGAACTTTCTGGAGAACTAATTGGAGGAATTTCAGGATGGAGACTTTTCTTTTTTAGTATTAAGACCCCAAAGAAAGACTTTTACCAGGAAAGGAAGCAATTATGATCTAGAGAAAACATATGTGACCTAGGGCAAGTCATTTAACCATTCAAAGCCTCAGTTTCTCATCTGTAAACGGGCTTACACATACTCTGGACCCAGCTCTGTGACATGCTCTCTGCTCTTCTTATACTCACCCCTTAGGTGGTCTCATTCAGTGTCATGGGTCTACGTACATTTATATACCACTGACTTCAAAATTCCTATCTCCAGCTTGGACGTCTCACGTCAACTCATAATGTTCTAATAGGCAACTCAATATAAATTGAATTCCTGACTTTCACGCCCAAATCTCCTCCAACTGCAGTCTTTCCCATCTTAGAAAGATGGCAATTCCATCTTTCCAGTTGCTCAGGTCCAAAACCTCAGCAGCCTTGATTACTCTTTTTCTCTCATAGCCCCATCCAATCCATGGGCAACCTATAGCTCCATCTTCAAAGTATATTGAGAACCGCACCACGCCATACCACCTCCACCACATTGCCTTATCCAAGGCCCCATCCTCTCTCACCTGGGCTACTGTAATGTCTTTCTAACTGGAACCACAGCTTCCACCCGTGCCCCTGGGGTTCATAATCAACACAGCAGCTGCAGTGACCCTTCAGCTCATGTCATTCCTCCAAAGTCTTGGCTGGCTTCCCGTTTCACTCAGAGAATATGTTAAATCCTTACCGTGGCCCATGAAGCTTTGCACGATCTGTGCCCACCCCCTCTCTTGTTTGCTCTGCTCCAGCCATCCCGGTGTATGCATTCTTCTTTGCTCTGGGGCATTTGCAACTTGCCGTTCTCTCTGCTTGGGATATCCTCTTGGCCCATTCCATCCTTCCTTCAAGTCTCTGCTCAAATGTCTTCTCTTCACTGAACACTTCTCCAACCACCCTGGATGAAATGATAACTCCCACTCCTACCCCTGGGCACGCCCATCCCCTGCATCTCATTGTGAGTTTTCCTAAGCACTATCCATGTCTGAAATGCTCGATATTTACTTCTGTGTGTGTTTTTGTCTGTCTCTCCCCAGTGTAAGCTCCACGAGGGCAGGGGCATCATCTGCTTTGCTCACTGTATCCCCATTGCCTAGAATAGTACCTGATCCAGAGTAAGGAGCTTGTTTACATTTGTGGACTGACTGAATATCCTCCTCACAGGGAGTATGTATGTGACCGATCTGGAAGACATGAGGCTCTATACAGAGGCTGGGTATAGCTTCAGGCCAGTCCATTTTGAGCCCACCTGCCCAAAGCAGGCTGACACCGACCCTTTCTTGTTCCTCTGCTAACTCTAGGAGTGACAGTGTTCCCCATTGGAATTGGGGATCGGTATGACGTGGCCCAGCTGAGGATCTTAGCAGGCCCAGATGCCAGCTCCAATGTGGTGCACCTCCAGCGAATCGAAGACCTCCCCACCATCGTTACCCTGGGCAATTCCTTTCTCCACAAGCTATGCTCTGGTGAGTCTTGTAATATCTTTCCTACCCTCCTCAAAAAACAAAAACAACAAAACCCATTCTAGAGACCTGAGGGCACCCATGCACAAGATTTGGCCTAGAATGAAGATTGTTATATAGACCAGGATCTTTAAGTCTCTGCTCATGGAAAATTTGTACTAAAACCTCCAAGGGGCTATCAGAAAGCTCTCTGTATATAGCCCTCCTTCCATCCTAACTGTGCATCTAAACTTTGGCAGAGAAAGCCCACGCTTCCTTATGCACAGGGATCTTGGCCAAAGACGTGGAAGATGAAGGAGCGAACCCCACCATCTGCAGAGAGCATGGTCTTGTTCCCCATGCCCTATACTCACCCTCAGCAGGACTGTAAAGGGCTTTGGAAATACAGTAACATAGACTCTAATAGCAAAGCACCATAGTTGAAGTTGCCTTCAGGTGAGAAACTTCTTCTTTTAACCCACTTTGATGTATTTTCCTCATGTAATTAGCGGTGAGTCAAAACCAACTACAGAGTTATTGTCCTTCCCTCCTGGTGGAAATCTTCAAGACCTCTTTCAAATTTTCAGGGTCTTGCCTCATTTCCTCCCTACTCCCCCCACTAGGCACTGATCTACGTATGAAAAAGGAAAAGGAGATACTGATTGTGAAAAGCTTTGTGAACCTTAGTTATTGCCATATTGTCACAGTTGCTATCATCATAATTATTAATAACCACAAAGCCCGCTTGAAAAACCACCTATAGCTGATGTGTCTGGATCCTTACTGGTAAACTTTCTCAGATTCTTTTCAGAGTTAAGTTGAATTCAAGGACTAGCCCAGGCAACCCAAGCAGACATTGTGAATGGCTTAGAATTTCTGTGTGATGTGTGCGAACTCAGATCTTACTCGTGTCTGTTTCAGGGTTTGTTAGAGTTTGCCTGGATGAGGATGGGAATGAGAAGAGGGTAAGTTCCCTTCTGTTGACTTTGAAAGAAAGATTAAAAATGCATATTTGGGGCCCTTGTTCCTCCCGGTTAACTTTTCTGCTTTTGGTCTTGGTCTTCTTCTTATCGTCATACCCTGTGGTTTTTTGTTTTTTGGAAGTAGGGAGGGCAGGGATACACGTGTGAATCTCATGTTCTGCATCCCGTCTCCTTGCCATTTAGGCATATGTCTAAGTTCTAGTTTCTATGTCCTGAGAGTGGGGTCAGTGGCTTGGTAGATGGCCTTAGAGTTAGAGTGCCTCATTCTATGTCCTGCCTGGATCTGTTTCTCCCTTCTGCAGCCGGGGGACATCTGGACCTTACCTGATCAGTGCCACACAGTGACTTGCCTGCCAGATGGCCAGACCTTGCTGAAGAGTCATCGGGTCAACTGTGATCGGGGGCCAAGGCCTTCATGCCCCAATAGCCAGTCCCCTGTCAGGGTGGAAGAGACCTGTGGCTGCCGCTGGACCTGCCCCTGTGAGTCCTTTGCTTCACCAGCCTGCACAGTGTTAAAGGGGCAGTGCGTTTTGCTTGGCTGTGCAGAAAGGTAGACCAGAACCTGACAGCCCGGAGCATCCTTTTCCTCCTCACCCCATATACCTTTACCCCGTGCTACCTTTACCCATGATTCCTCCCACTCGTGTACTCTGGACATATTTTTATTCAGGCCCTAGGATCCCTGTTTTCTTCCTGCGTCTTTAGAGGGCACTTCCCCAGATTATGCATAACCAGAAGGAAGAACTGATTTTCTGAGGTCAGTGCTCAGCTTGGCTGTTGGCAAGTCAACCTTTGGGAATCTATACAATGGAAGTATAGCAGTGAGAAAGGTGCTCCCAGAATACTCTCCTGTCACACCTATAGCTGTGTGGGAGTTGGGTGTAATGCTCTATCATCACAGTGGCCTGGTTTAGGAGGAGGACATACTCAACTCCATCTCCTACACACCTGTGGAGAGCATTCATCCATGGGGGTGTTAGCCCTCTGTCTCATGGTTGGGAGAAATGATAATCTTTACTCAGCGGTGGATAGGTCATCATCATTATTATGTTGAACAGACACAACTTGTAGGATGCAATAAAAACTCTGTTTTCTATCTCACTCTCTCTTTAGACTTTATTTCGCAGGATGAATTTTCTCCTGGACTGGATAAATACTACCAGACTTCATGTCTCTTCTGTTTATCCATAAAGAGTTCAATGGTCACTTTCAGTCAGAAAACTAAGTTTTAGTTTGGTAGTTAGATGCCCACTCTTGTGTAATAATCAAAGCCTTGACCTTGAGTTAGAGTTAAAACACCTCCCTAATTCCAGTTTGGGCTGCCTGCATCTGGGAAAGAGGTGAGGTCAGCTTATCTCCCGGCTTGGAGCATGGAAAGAGGGGAATTGGAAGGAGGTTCAGAAGGTTCTATTGTGACTGGTGCTTCTGTGAAGCTCTGCACGCTCTGGCCCGGTGGGTGTTTAAAGCAGCCGCTGATTCTTGCTAGCTCTCTTGAAGATTTCTTAAGAGGCTTCCTTGTTGTATTCCTCTGATAATCAATCTTGGGGGGCAAGAAGTAGTCTATACCCTTTAGGTGGCTGTTGCTTCTCTCTGCTACTTTTCTTGTATTTTATTTTATTTTATTATTTATTTATTTATTTATTTATTTATTTATTTATTTATTTATTTATTTATTTACATTAAACCCATCATAGACTCTCTCTCTATTGGGGTCCTGCTTGTCCCATAGCTGAAGTGCTCTTAGATCACATTTAGAACAACTCCAGGCCATCATTTCTTCTGCAAGTCTCAGATCTGGTCTCCAGGACTCATGCACCTTTGTCTCACCAATGGAGTGAAGTGCACCTAATTCCCCAAACAGTAAAGGCCACCTCTGGCCAATGGCAATAGTTCCTCTCTTTTAGATTCTTCAGGTATGTGTCGGATACTGGTTCAGTGTTCCCCATAACTGCATGGAACATAAACCCATGTCTGAAAGTGGCCTCCTGAAGGTCCTGCTCCCTAGGCATGGGTGTCCCATTTGTTCCTGGTGGGGCATATGGGGATGTGAGACCCACAACACAGTAGCAGCTCTCTTCAAATAAATTTCTTCTTAAATCCAATCCAACAATAACCCTCTGACTCTTTATATCCTTGAAATGAATAAAGGGCTTTAAGAGTGTTAAAATTAGATTTTGGTTATTTTTTTGAAAAACATTTTTAAACTTCTTATTTTGAATAATGTCAGACTTATTAAAAAGTTGTATAAATAGTGCAAAGAATTCCTGAATACCTTCACCCAGATTGTAACATCTTGTGTAATCACAGTATAATGATCAATCAGGAAATTAACATCAATAAAATACTATTATCTTATTCAGGTTTGGCCAGTTGTCCCACTAAAGTCCTTTTATTCAGGTGCAGGATCCAACCAGAATCACATATTACATTTAATTGTCATGTCTCCCTAGTCTCCCTAAATCTGCAACAATTCCTTAGTATTTCTTTGATTTCTATAACCTTGATGTTTTAAAGAATTCTGGCTAGTAATTTTGCAGAATGTTCCTCAATTTGGGTTAAATTCAGGTTACACATTTTGTCAGGAATACCCTGGAAGACATACCGTTGTCTTCTTTGGTGTTTCAGGAGGAGGCACATGATAATCACTTTGTCCCATTACCAGTTGGATCATGTGGTTAGGATGGTGTACACCAGCTTTCTTCACTGTAAAGTTACTATTTTCCTCTGCGCAGTTAATAATTGTCATGTGCAGAGATGCTTTGCAACTATGGAAATGTACTTTCTCCCACTAAATTTAAAATGCACTGACACCAAATAGTGATTTTCAATTTCTATCATCCCCTTCACATTTATTAGTTGGAATCCTAGTGAAAGGAAGGATCGCTGTCATTTATTAATTTAATTAATTATTTGTATCAACACGGACTTATGAGTTCTTATTTTATTCTATGGGATAAATGACTTACTAACATAATTTACTTTCTTCCTCAAATGGTCCCAGACTTGGCGAGTCCTTTCAACTGGGCTCTTGTATCCTGTTGACACGTCCGCATTCCTTCCTTTCTCAGATAGAAGCCTAGCTCTCAGTATCCACGATATGTTTACATATTGGTTTAATCCCAGAATACACAAAAAGTAGTTTCAGAGTTACTAACCAATACTTTTATAAAAAACAGATCTCCTAACTGGAGTACAATATTTGTGTACAATTCTTTCTGTATTTAGTCTTTGAGTATATAGTAAAATTTTTTCCAAAGTTATTTAGGTTGTCCCCCTCCTTTCAGTGTAGTTAGGCTATTCATTATCATTAGTTTAATTTGTTTCTGTTTATATTCCATTTTGGATTTCCCTCATTTTCATCCTTGCTGATTTTATTTATTTGTTTTTGGTTTGTGAAGCATTTACATGGTTCTAAATGTCAGAATACTACAGAAAGGTGGACAGACAGTCCTTGACTTACAATGGTTTGACTTAATGATTTTTTGACTTTATAATGGTGTAAAAGCAATAAGCAGTCAGTAGAAACTGTACTTTGAATTTTGAACTTTGATGATTTCCGGGCTAGTGACATGAGGTACATAGTCTACTGTGATGGCAATGCGGTGAGCTGCAGCTCCCAGTCAGCCACGCAATCACAAGGGGGAGCAATCAATACTCTACGGTGTATTCATTGTGATAGATGATTTTGCCCAACTGTAGGCTAATGTAAGTGTTCTGAGCATGTTTAAGGTAGGCTAAGCTGAGCTATGATGTTCGGTATGTTTGGTGTATTAAATGTGTTTTTGACTTAAGATATTTTCAATTTGCAATAAGTTTATTGGGATGTAACCCCATCGTAAGTCGGGGAACATCTGTACTCAGAAGTGTCATTCCTCTCTTTCCCCCATCCTTTGTACTTATTCCAACCTATTATTTTCTGGAGGTAACCAATTTTATTAATTTCTGGTTTATCCTTCTTTACAAATGACCTTTGCCTTTTTGATTAAAAATATATCCTGGAAATCCTCCCTATTAGTTCAAAAGGAGTAGAGGAGATAAGAGATGTTCACAGAAATAAAGTAATTTATCCAAGGTCACAATGCAAACAAAGGGTGGAACAGAATTCAATCCTGAGTTTCTCTGGCTCTAAAGTAACCATTGCATGGTTATAGTTTATCTCTTGATGGGCAGAGCCATTCTCGTTAACTTGCCATTTGTGAGCTAACACCATTTTTTTGCCTTGTGACTTATTAGGTTCTCCCAGCATTCATTTGGGTCTGGACCCCTTAAGATCTGACAACATTCATAGCTGGAGTATTTGGGATCACTTGCAGTATGGATGGCAATAGGCCAGTAGCATTCAGTGCAGTCACTTGGAAATGACTGCCCACTTAGGGACGTGGGGGATTTTTGAGTGGAAGAACTCTTGGAGCGGCTGCTCAGCTCTGACAGATGGTGCGTCCAGACCCATCATTTGTCAGTGACTATGCTGCCTTGATATACATGTCACTCACGCCCGTGGAGATTGCCCAGGCCTGGCTGTGAGTGCTTCATTTACGTCCTCTTTCTTTTTCTAAATTTTTTTTTTAAATTGGGGAATATTGGGGAACAGTGTGTTTCTCCAGGGCCCATCAGCTCCAAGTCATTGTCCTTCAATCTAGTTGTGGAGGGCGCAGCTCAGCTCTAAGTCCAGTCGCCGTTTTCTATCTTAGTTGCGGGGGGCGCACAGCCCACCATCCCATGTGGGAATTGAACTGGCAACCTTGTTGTTGAGAGCTCGCGTTCTAACCAACTGAGCCATCTGGCCGCCCCTCTGGCAGCTCAGCTGCAGCTCGTTGTCTTCAATCTAATTGTGGAAGGCGCAGCTCACTAGCCCATGTGGGAATTGTACCGGCAACCCTGTTGTTCAGGGCTCATGCTCTAACCAACTGAGCCATCTGGCCGCCCCACACAATCAGGTTTTGAATCACGTATGGCAGTGATGCTTTCCTTGGGGGAATTTTTAATGAATCATCTTATATAAATGAAAAGTATTCCCAAATGGTGTTTTAATAGGAACCTTGAGAATTTGCTGATTATGCGAATGAATCAGTGGCAAGTTAGGTAGTGCTGAGACCCAACCATTTGTTTTGGCTTCAGAAATATTTCTCTTGTGTGATCTAAAGAATCAAGTCAACATGGCCACTTGTACCATTAGTCACTTGGCAGCTGAAAGGTCACATGTGTCTTGAGGTGAACTTTCTTTACAATGAGATCGTGAGCTCATGGTTTGCTTAGCTCCTCATGATTTCAGTGAGTTATAACACACCTAAAATTTAGCTTTGTTTCCTGGGCCAAGGCATCCCTGTAGAATAGAGCATTCACTGCACATTAAAATTTTTTGGAAGTGTGGTTCTATAATTTACCACATTTTAATGTAATACTTCTCTTTCAAAGTCTTCTCTAGGAAAATACTTAATGTGTTTCTTGCCTAAGCCACTCTACCTCTCAGAATCTCCGTTTCCTAATCTGTGGAAAGGAAGAATTAGATTATAGGACCTCAAAGGGCCTATTCAGCTCTCAATTCCATTTATCTATGTGCAACTTGGTACCACTGCCGCTTTGCATGTCTGGGAGTTTGCACATGTCACATCCCTCCTTTGCTCTCCCCTGTCCAGGTGTGTGCACGGGCAGCTCTACGAGGCACATCGTGACCTTCGGTGGGCAGAATTTCAACCTGACTGGCAGCTGTTCATATGTTCTATTTCAAAACAAGGAGCAGGACCTGGAGGTGATTCTCCATAATGGTGCCTGCAGCCCTGGGACGAGGCAGGCCTGCATGAAGTCCATCGAGGTGAAGCATAACAGCCTTTCCGTTGAGCTCCACAGTGACATGGAGGTGAGAGCTGCTTTCTGTGGGTCCGCTGGCAAGGCAGCAGCAGAAACTTGGGGAAGCCACGTGGACTTGGTGGCAGTTGGTTTTAGCTGGTGCTTCTGTTAGGGACTCAGCTGTCTTAGAAGGGCCTTATTGCCATCTCCCTTGTTTTCGTGTGATTTCATGTTGTTCTGGGCCCAGATTTGGGACCAATCTTAGGTAGCATTAAATTGTGAATTTAGTGCCAGTTTCTGGCACTGGTAGAAAATTGGGATTGACACCAGTACTGTTTACCCAGCAGGCTTTATGAGTCCTGTGCCTGGAGCCTGTGAGTTTTCCAAAGGAAAATATTTTGTGCCTGAATTAGGGCCTTTGGAAATACTATTTAGGGCCTAAACATGATGTTTGGCTCCAAAATTCGAAAAGAAAACTGCAAAACTGATTTAAATAAATGTTTGATTAAATGTTTACAAAAGGCTATATTATGCCAACTCCTTTACTTGTTTGTTTAGAAATCATAAATATTTCATTATGTGAAAACAGCTTATAGATTAGATCTCGTTTTGCAAGAATTCTTGAATATGCACAGTAATTGCTGAAAACCATAGCTAGTTATATATTAAGTAACTCAGAGCCAAAACTTTTAAAATTAAAAGGAGAAAAAGCCTTCTGAAACTTTTGCAGCAAAAAATTATATTTATTGTGAGATGTGAGTACATCTTAATATGTTTGATATGATGTGTGGTGGGGCCTCCAAAGAGCTTGTATTGACCAAAAAAAAAAAAAAAGAAAGAAAAAAAAAAGAAAGAAAGAAAGTAAAAGACTTAGAAATGTCCTGTTAGATGTTTCTAGAGACACTGATCTGATGAGCTGGCAAAATGGCAGCTTCCCTAGCCTATCCTGAAAGAGTCATCCTCCTCTGTGGAGTGCACAGACTCGAGGTTTAAACTGCATTTTAACCCCTAGTCTTTCAAGTTCCAGGTGCATGACTCTCTGTACAATATTACAGTGTGTTCTCCTGCCAAGCTCTGCAAAGCTCCTTTACCTTAGAAGAGCTGCTGACAAATATAAGGGTTTGTGGGTAACACTGGAGTTGAGCGTGCTGTATGTTGGGGACTGTCAGTAACTCCAGGAAGGAGCTAAGAATGAAATTCTAGGATTGCTTATTGCTGTGATGACTGATGAGTCATTTTATTCTTTGGGCAGGTGGGGGTGAATGGGAGACTGGTCTCTGTCCCTTACATGGGTGGGGACATGGAAGTCAACATCTACGGTGCCATAATGTATGAGATCAGATTCAATCATCTTGGCCACATCTTCACATTCACTCCACAAATCAATGAGTTCCAGCTGCAGCTTAGCCCCAAGATCTTTGCTTCAAAGATGTATGGTCTCTGTGGTAAGAACATCTTCTCGATTCTCCCCCTTTTATATTCATAAAGCTTCATTGCTCTGCTCTCATGATTCTTGGATACTTATGTTTGTGGGTCTTGTAGCAAGATTCAGATGCTGGTGGAGATGGAGAATGACCAGGTTTCTGGCATCAACGTGTTGGCACTTGCAGCTAGTAACCTAGCTTTCCTGGTTTCCCCAGGGATCTGTGATGAGAATGGAGCCAATGACTTCATGCTGAGGGATGGCACGGTCACCACAGACTGGAAAACGCTCATCCAAGAATGGACTGTGCACCAGCCGGGGAAGACATGCCAGACCATTACTGAGGAACAGTGTCCTGTCTCCAGCAGCTCCCACTGCCAGGTCCTCCTCTCAGCACTGTTTGCTGAGTGCCACAAGGTTCTTTCTCCAGCCACATTTCATGCCATCTGCCAGCAGGACAGTTGCCACCAGGAGCAAGTGTGTGAAGTGATTGCCTCTTATGCCCACCTCTGTCGGACCAATGGGATCTGTGTTGACTGGAGGACAGATGATTTCTGTGGTGAGTGTCCATTAAGTACCCCTAAAAATTGTGAATACCAACTAATTTTGGGCTTGCTCAACTTCTCTGGGACTCAGATTCTTTATCTGGATAACAAAGACCAAAATCTTGCGTTTCTTATTACCTAGGATTCCAGTTAGGATCAAATAAGATGGTAGATGTATAAGCAATTTGAATGTAGAATTTCTACGTAAAGGAAAGCACGATCATTTCTATTAGTATTTCTAGTATTCAGAAAAATATGATTTTAATGTATTAGATATATACGGGTATCAGCAAAGTACAGAATACCCAGTCACATTGAATTTGAAATTCTACCAAGCTTTAGCAAAGCCTTCCAGGGTAGGTCATGCTTAAGCAGGATTTTGAACTGTGAGTGGAATTTTGTCATTTGAATACCAAGAAGCTTCTTAATTTCAAATACCACAGGATTGCTAGTGTAGGTATCTTCACTTGGCATTTGTTTACCTTTTGACATGTAGAGTCTAGCAAAATGAATCACATATGCCTCCTGCCTTCAAAGGGTGCCGGAGTGTTAAAAATGCTGAACTTCAACATTCTCAATTATCGGCTCTAATCCCTTACCTTTTCTTTGGGGGAAATCAATATGGACAAGCATCTTGAAGTCTCAGAGTTTGTTATCTTAGAGCTCTCAGTAGCTCTAACCTGGGCCTCGAGAACTTGGGCATCCTATTCCCAGCTCAGCTGGTGATGGCCTATTCTCTTAGTCTTTCTGGATCTCAGTTTCTGCATCTTAGAATGAGATAGTTGAACTAGACAACCCCTAGTTTCTTTTGAGCTCTGGTTTTCTGAGTGTATGTAGACCATACTGCTTCCTTTCAATCTGCCTACAGATCAAGGGGCAAATTTTAGTTTCAGAGTTACTGAGAGCACCTTCTCTGCTTATGAATTTCTTTGTCTATCTCCTGTCTATTTGTCATGAATATATAGGAAAACCCTTGGTGCTCTAAATCCTTAGAGACCTTCTCTGCCACCTGTTTTGGTACCATCAGAACATGAGGAAGTGGTTGAGCAGGGCCAGAGTGGGAGAAGTGAACCACCTTGTAGCTTCTCTCCCAAGGCAACTCTTCATAGCTGTGGATTCCTTATTTCATTTTAAGAGGACTTTTTAAGTATTAGATGTATATGTATTCAAAAGAAAGAACCACGAAACTTCCTAAGGACACACAGGTTTATATCATCAGTTAGGATTAGATTTGGTTGCAAATAACAGAGAAATAAAATTCTGTCACACAGCCTATCAGAAGGAAGTGGTTTTAGCTGTTTTTGGGCCTTAAACTGGATTCTAGCTTTTCGATCTGGCCTCACTTGGGTGTATTTTTCCTCATGGTTTAAGATAGAGCTCTAGTTGTCATATCCAGCTTCCAAGAAGCAATGTGGGGGAAAGATGGAAAAGGAACAAAGGCATACATAGTTGTCTTTTTAAAAAGATTCCTGGAGGCTGTTATAGGATTCTACACTTCCTCTTGCAGTTCATTGGTCAGAACTTTGTCACATGACTACATTTAGTTGTAAGGGGACTGGGAAATGTAGTTTTTATTCTGGGTCATCATATGCCCAGCTTAAAGGTCTGTTTCTTTGGAAGATGGGGAGAATGACAGTTGGTGGAAACTAGCCATCTCTACCCTAGCAAATTTGTCAGATTATTAGCCACCTTGAATTAGCTGTGCTTCTGTTTCCCTCCGGTTGGTATGAACCATCTAGAGTGACCACCTTCTCCATCTGCAGCTATGTCGTGCCCGCCATCCCTGGTGTACAACCACTGTGAACATGACTGCCCCCGGCACTGTGAGGGCAACTCGAGCTCCTGTGGAGACCATCCCTCAGAAGGCTGCTTCTGCCCCCCACACCAAGTCATGCTGGAAGGTAGCTGTGTCCCTGCAGAGGCCTGTACCCAGTGTGTTGGTGAGGATGGAGTCCGGCACCAGGTAGGAGTCCAGGCCTCTTACCTCCCATGAGGCTGCTTCTCTCTGGGGTCAGAAGGATGAAGTGTTCACCAGTGATTAGCCCCTTTGACTTTGGCAGCAGGGGTCAACTCATACGAGGGTCATTAAAGGATAGGGAAGCAGTATGACATGGTGGCTTTGGAGTCAGATCTTTGTTCAAATCCTGAGTATGTCATGTATTGCTATGTGATCAAATACCAAACTGTTAATAACACTTTGTTCACAATACATTACTACCACTACTACTTTTATCATTATATTCACGTAAGTAGAATACCCTAGGCACCCAGGAGGGGATGGGAAAATAATATTTCAAAAGGTGATGTCTATCACTATTAAGATACACATATATTATGTACTTTGCATTGTACTAAGCATTATATTTCATTATCTCAACTTTTTTCAGAGCTGTGTTTACAGGGTATTAAGTTACCTGTGGTCAAGAGTGTTTAAAGAACACTAGTTAATCACGTTTCTTTATTGCAGTACTCTTTAGAGGTTTTGTCGTACTAATGTGTGTTACCAATATTTAAGAGGGTTTTTGCTTCTTATTTGATGGTGGAACTTGTACCTGTGATGGATGAGCGAGTATGTGTGTATGCATGTGTGCATGTGCTCACCCAGCATGCCCTTGGGCTAGGATTCCACAGAACACACTGGATATCTTACATCATCTCATAAATAATCACAAAACCTCTATGAGAAAACTAAGGCTTAGAGAGCTTAGGACCTTGCTCATGGACAGTTTGTAAGTGATGGAGTTGGGAGCTGGACTCAGAATGGGAAGCTATGTCTGACTGCACAGAGCTTGCTCTTTCTGTTATATGAAATTGCACTTTTGCTAGGTCTTTTTTGGGCTGATTTGCTTGGAAGTCATCAATTCTTTTATACCTGTAGGAGTTATTTTTGAGCACATTTTGAAAGGAGCCTCTCCCATTTTGTTCTAAGATGGCAGTCATATGAAGCAACTGCCTGCACCACAATGTTACCCAAATGAGTTGTCAAAACCCTCCATTCTTCTCCCTGATTTGCACAGCTCCTGGACTCCCGCTGCACTCCAGTCATGTGTACCATTTATAGGTGGTGCTAGCACCCAGTGGCAGTTTCAGTTTGCCGGTAGTGGTAAGATACTCTCAGAGGGAGGCAGACATGGCCTCTACCCTCTTCCTTGGAATTCTGTGATGAGAAGTCAGCTCAAGTTTGCAAAGTGTTTTTGGCTCCATGAGTGTCAGCTGTCTGCAGGGTGTCGAAAGCAGGAAACTTGTGAATTTTATCTTAGTGTCTCTATCCATCTTTCCTTCATTCCTCCTGTCTGTCTGAGTCTATTTCCCCTTTCACTTTTCCCTCATTCTTCAGTTCAACACATTGGAATATGCATCTGAGTCATATAAAAATGCTTCCAAATAGTGCTATATTTTTGACATAAAAACAATCTTATAAATAAATATATTTTAATATCAAGTCACATAAAATTACTTAATCAAAAACCATGGAAGAAACACAGCCAGTTTTAGTTATTTTAGATGGATGAAAACAAATATCTCATTCCAGCCACCTGCAACTGCAGATTTTGTTTTCAAGCCAGAGTAAGAATAAAAATCTAATATAAAGAATATTTCCATTAAATGATTTTTTTTAAACTGAAAAATAAAGCCTAAAAAGCTTTTCTTCAGGGAAATAAAGCAGGGTATAAATCTCTTGTGGTAACTTTGGAAGGGCAAAATATTTACCAGTTTCCATAGCTCTTGTTTATTTTACTAAGTGCACTCTAATGATGTGAGCCTTTGTAGCCGGCTCAGAAGGGTTCCAGAGCTGTGTACTGGCTGTCCATCTCTCAGTGTTGGCGAGTAGAGGGGTGCTGTGCCGGGCAAGCACTGCTCAGCTCAGCAAGAGCTGTCTTCCTCACCCAGAAGCCTAGTGCCTGGAGCCTCCCTTCCTTCTCTGGTCTCTGATACTCTGGAACTGGCTCAGTGCTTATATGTTTCATTTTCATCTTCCCTCAAATCCTCAGCTGTGGTGCACGATGCCTTGCATGTGTCCCTTCTCCGACTTTGGGCTTTGAAGACTACCACATTCTCTGTAGGCAGCTCTTTTGTCATCTTGATTTAATCTTTAAAACGAGCCAGCTCTTAAACCTGTTCTCCTGTCTGAGGAATAGTCACGCCCTGGCCCTGCTACCTGGTGGGCGGCCTGGAATTAGCCTGTGCTGATGCAGGGGCGCCATCTGCTGGCCTACTTGCTGCATAACCCGGCCTGTTAGGCTTCTGTAGAGCAGGGCACTGGTGCTTTCAGAAGCTTAGCCTTAGCTACAAACGGCTTTTTCAGGGGTCTTCGCTTCTGTCCCCTGCCTAGCGTGGGCCTCACTAAAGCTTCCTGGGAAAATGAAAATCCCTGGAGGAGAAGGTTTAGCACTTACTTTTGTCATCTATTGTGGTGTTACCCACTCAGGATAATTGGGAAGTTGTATTTATTCTTTAATTTAGATTTCTGAATGTCCACAAAAAAGACACTCTTTTAAAAGTCTCTTTAAAAAGAGAAATAAAAAGCCCAAAACATTATGAAAACTATGACCCTCTCCTTTCAGATGAGAAAAGAGAGAGTCATAGTTTTTATATGTTTTGGGCATCACTTTTGCCTTTTAAAAGTCTAAATATACACCCCCCCCCCCGCCCTCCTCCCCCAAATTTGCCATTTTCTTGGCGTCACCATCAGTGTAAAAGAGCAGGAAAGAGGCAGGGCAGAGGCCTGAGGAAATGTGAGACGTTTCCCCAACCCTGCCAGTCTCCCTGATCCTACCTCCTCTGAGGCCAGTACCCTGGGCCCCTCCCTGGGTCTTCCCAGCCCCTTGGAGAAACCTGGAATAACAGCGCCTTCAGCCTCTTTTTTGGTTTCCTGTTCCTGATCCCTCCCTTCTCCATCTTGCTGCCTTCTCCCTGTGGGTCCTTATTTAACACTCTTCTCTCGGAGGCAGGGTCCTGCTTACAAAGCTCAGGGCTGCACCCCACCTCCCAAGTTAAGCACAACCTCCCAAGAAGACAGGGAAGGCCTCTACCATTCATTGTCCCCTGGCCCACAGGGACACTCCTTCCTCTGTTCACCACCTGGAATTCCTTCTCCTGTCCCATGAGCCCAGGCCCTTCCCACCCTTCACGGGTGCACCTTCAGGAGGGCTCTCTCAGCACCCCGGCCCTAGCGAACTTTCTTCGTCCTCCTGTGGGCCTTTTATTTTTTCATTTTAAAAAACAGTTTTGTGGAGGTATAGTGTACATATAATAAGCAGCACCTATTTAACGTGCACAGTTTGATGAGTTTTGACATATGCATACTCCTGTAAAACCACCATCGCTATGAGGACAATGAATATTCCCATCACCCTCAAAAATTTCCCTATATCACTTTTTAATCTCCCCCCAATCCCCGTCCCCATATCCCATCCCCAGGCAACCACTGGTCTGCTTTCTGTCATTATAGATTCGTGTACATTTTATGGAATTTTATATAAATAGAATCATGTAGTATACACACCTTTTTGGCCTGGCTTCTACACTTGATCTTAGCCAAAAGGCCGAGAAGCGATGGCCTGGCTTCTTTCATTCAGCATAACGCTTCTGAGATCCATTCATCCATGTGTGTTGTATGTTTTGATGGTTTGTTTTTATGGCTGAGTAGTATTCCATGGTGTGAATGTATCACAATTTATTTATTTCATTCAACTTGTCACGGAATCTTATTTCCTCAACTTGACTGTCAGCCATTCAAGGGCTGTGACAGTGTGTATTCAGTGCCTGTCACTCCCACAGCCCCAGCAGTGTGACCCACTGTGACTAACGACATGAGGCAGGTTAGCCCAGAGAGCACATGGTATCTGGGGCCAGACTGCCAGGTTCAAATCCTGGATGTACCACGTGGACACGTTCCTTCTCTGTGCCTCAATATCATCACTTGTACAGGTAGATAATAAGAGGACTTACCTGATGGGGTTATTTAAGAAATATAAAGTGAATAAATGTCAAGTCCTTAGAAAAATATCTTGAACATATTGAATGCTAGTTGTTACTGGGAGGCAGCTAAATACAGTGTTAAAAGGATGGGTTTGGGGTTTGAAACCTAGCTTTGCCGCAGTGACGGTGGAACCCTAAGCAAGTGCTTCCGTTTTCTCATGGGATAAGGAGGGATACTAATAAAACTGTCGTAGCCAGGGGGTTGCAGTGAGCATTAACTGACTAATTTATATAAAGCCCTTAAAACAGCAGCACACAGCGGATGCTCTTCACATGTTGGCTGTTATTTACTGAGTGAGTGGGAGGTGTCAGGGGAGGGTCAGAGGGTTTAGCCCTTCAGGAGGAGGGGCAGCGTGGGGGCAGGGTGCTTTACTCAGAGATCTCTGATCTTCTTTCTCAGAGGGCTGATTGCTGACCATGGAAGCAGGTGGAGTAAGTGAGACTTTCTTGACCTGGGAACTTTGTAGAGGCCTTTGAGCTACTGAATAAGAATGTTTTATTCAGGGGCAGTTTAACTTGCGTTTAATTTTAACTTGAAATTCAGCTTGGCTGGGTCTAGAGGGAGACTCTGCAGTCTCCACGTGTGCTAGTCATGGTCTCCCACTCCTCACAACAGCCCCGGGAGGCCGGCTTGAGTGCCCTCACTTCACAGGTGAAGAAACAGGCCCGGAGGAGTGACGCCCACACTGGAGTTCAGGTCTCCCTGACTTCAAAGCCCTTATGCGGCAGGGCTGCGTGCACCTCTGAGAAAGTAGTTTTACCACCTGGGTGAGCCCCTATCTGAAACATTGTACTCCGGTTTCTGAAATCACTTCCAGGGCTCACAAAGTGACGATTCTCTGAGTTTGGCTGTCATCCCCTCAACTTTTCCTGCCCATTGTCTTAAGTTGATTCCAGAAATAAATGGAATCTGTTCCCAAGCTACATCCCAACTTCTCCTTTGGTTTGGGAAATGGTTAATGGTGTGATACAGGAATTCTCATTTTCTTGCTTTGGTTGGTTTAGCGCCATCCGTGAAGGCTGTAATGAAAGCTCCCATGTTTTCTAAAATCTGTAGTTTGTCATTCCCCTGAGCTTACAAAGCAGGACGGGCTTTTTTTCCTGGTGCCTCTGATCCTCCTCCAGCACTTTCTTTCTCAGAACCTGACACTGCCTTTCAACTTGGGTCTATTCACCTGTGCGGCCCTGACAGAGATGGGGCTCAGGGAAGGTCCAGCCAGAAGTGGGGGAACTGACTTCTGTGTATTTTAGGGCTTTGTGCCCCAGTGTCCTGGACTGCCCATCTGAACCTCCTTTTCCCTCAGTTCTTAGAAACCTGGGTCCCGGACCACCAGCCCTGCCAGATCTGCACGTGCCTCACGGGGCGGAAGGTCAACTGCACGTCACATCCCTGCCCCACGGCCAGAGGTGAGCCCCTTCTCCCCTGGGGCTCCTGCAATAAGAAGGGCTCCCTTGAGGCCCTGTAGCTTCCGGATCCGAAGGTGGATTTCCTTGGCCTCGCCTGGGTTTCCTGGGCCAGCCCACCCTTCTCTCTCTTTGTGGGCTGGGGTCGCTGTGCTGCTCCTGGAGTAGCTGCTCTCATAGGCTAATCCTGTCTTCCTGTCCTGCGTGGCCCTCAGACTTAGAATTCCTGGAGGGCACATTCCAGGGCTCACAGGACACACGGAGGAGACTCACTCGTCAGCGGTCCCATGGCCCCATGCCTCATGGCCTCCCACACAGGGCCTGTGCTGGTTTCAGTGGATGAGCGTCTGCATCATTTTAAATCCTGCTCCAGGTGGTACCGTTCCTTATTTCTCTCACTTCTGTGGCATCTTTCTCCTCCAGCTCCCAAATGTGGCCTGTGTGAAGTGGCCCGTCTCCGCCAGAATGCAGACCAGTGCTGCCCCGAGTACGAGTGTGGTATGTGTCCCACCCTGGGCATTTCTCCAGGGCCCAGCCCCAGGTGAACGATGTGATGGGTGCTGCAAGGGGTATGTGGTCTCAGGTGCAGCTGTGTGAGAGGAAGTGGGTAAGGGCTGACTGGGTTTTTCGAAAAATGGAAAGAGCAACCTCTGGAAAATAGGATTGCTTCCTAGAAGAAATGCTGCAGTGAATCATTAACTGTCAGGTTTGAAATCCTTAAAAAGGAATGGGGTAGTCACTGGCGGGGAGGGGGGTGGAGGTGCACAGAGGTTTACTGAAGAGAAAGTTATGCCAAAGTAACCCCTTTTCCTTTTCCTTTTCCTTTCTGAGGATACTATTTAGATATAGAGAAGGCCACTCACAGGGCACCTTGATTTCAGCAAGTTATTTGTCAAAGGGTCTCATCATAGGCTTGCAAACTGCGTAGTGAGTAATGGGCTGAATAATGGAATAATGAAATGAATCCAGAGCTGATGGAATTATGCTTACCATGACAGGAACCCTCAGATGGATGCCTTGTCCCCATCCTGTCCAATGTGTTTATTAATTGTGTGGCTGAAGACATAAACCATGCTTGTAAAATTTGCAGTGATGCAGACCTTTGAGGGAGAGCAAATAGATCAAGCGATAGTCTAAGGATCTATAAAAAAATGAAATAATCTAAGAAATTTATGTACGCTGATGAAATTGATCAGGGATAAAGAGAAGTTCTGTGGGGACGAAGATCTGATTTGAGAACAGCTTGTGTAAAATAGGCCTGAGAATGTTAGTAGAGACACTTGGAGGGATCCTTCAGTTCAAGCCTCTCATTTTATAGACATTATTAAGCTTCTACGTTGTGCCAGGGATGTTGCCTTCATTATTTCATGACATCCTTAGACTGATTCTATCAGGTAGAGTTCCCACCTTGCAGAAGATGAAACTGAGGTCTAGAGGGTTCAGGTGACTTGGCTGGGATCTGTCCTAGCAGATGATAAGAGTAATCAATATGAGCTTATCATATGACCTGGATCCATCTATTACCTATCTATCATCTCTCTATCATCTATCTACCCATCCATTCTTATTTACCTATCATCTATCTATCATCTATCTACCTATCTGTCATCTATCTATCTATCTATCTGTCTGTCTGTCTGTCTGTCTGTCTGTCTATCTATCTATCTATCTATCTATCTATCATCTATCTATCTACCTACCTATCTATCTATCATCTACCTACCTGTCCCCTCTACCTCTATTTGTCTCCTTACTTCTATCGCATCATTACCATCTACCTAAAACAGTAGACATCTGCATGCCTAGGAGAATGTAGGGTGCCACTCACAGGTAATTCAAAAGTAACTTTGCTGAACTCTGAGTGGACGTCTCACTTTCCTGGCCCTCAGTGTGTGACCTGGTGAGCTGTGACGTGCCCCCGGTGCCTCGCTGCGAAAGCGGCCTGCAGCTGACCCTGACCAATCCCGGCGAGTGCAGACCCAACTTCACCTGTGGTAAAGCCTCTGTGGATGAGGGGCGGGGGTGGTGCAGCCACTCTTTCTTGGCCCGGGAAGGCGTCCTGTATTCTGGTTAGCTGAGTCTGGGGTTGGGGTATGTCTGGAGCAGAGCAGTTAAGGTCATACCTTGATTATATCCTCTAAGAAACCCCCCGGCTGCATGCTGTTGAAGGTGCACCAGTTGTGGGCATAGCTACAGGCGCTTCCCTCTTGGGCTAAATTACGAGGTGGTTGGGTCTGAGATGAAGAACGCTCCAGATATAATCTTTATGTGCTCCCATCCTCCCACACAACATTGAGGGGGAGGGAATGTTCCCTTGGTTTGTCCTCATCATTGGATCTTATTGCCAAACAAATTTATAGGTTCCCCCCCTTCTGTATGTTTATATATTTAATTGCTAAATACTACGCATATAATTTAAACGTAGGGTTGGACTAAAGTAAGACATGTCAAGAAACTGAATTCTGTGTTACCTACTGAGAATACCCGTTTTAAGGCAAGTGGAATTCTTGTCCTGTTGATTTAGAATCTCACTTGAGTTCCTACATGTAAGACCTCGAGGGTCGGAGGAGAATACTGAGTATTTGAAGGAGGTTGTGAATAGGCAAAGGACGCAGGGTGGGGTTTGGCATTTATAAAATGAGATTGTGGATTTGACTGATTGCTTCAAACTTGTTGGTGGACATAAAATTGAAGGGTATTGTTCTAGATACTGAGGTGGGGATAGGGTCACATAAGTTACCAACATATAGAAGTGCTTACCAGCTGCTGGTGTGCCAAGTATGTGTGTCTTAGAGATTCTACATCTGCTGTCTCTGAGCATCAATAGCTGAAGGGCCATGCGCCTTGCACATATGCATGGGAAGGTGATAAAATGGGGACTGAGCAGCCTTTACTTCTTCATTAAAATTCCCAGCTTCACACGTCTCCTTTGGGTAAATGTTCATATTTTTCTATAGACTAGCTGCTGTTTGCTATAATTGAATATCCTGATGCCCCTGAGCTGGGCTCATGTGCAGTTCTGATTTAATGTTCTGGGTCTAGAGTCCCCTGGGTCCTTATACAGCTGAATACTTACAAACCCCGGCTGAGTGCAGTGCTCAGTGTGGCAGGACTGGGGGTCACCTGGTGCTGCCCCTCAGCCTGCAGGGCGGAGGAATGCAAAAGAGAGTCGCCGCCCTCCTGCCCCCCACACCGGACGCCCACCCTTCGGAAGACCCAGTGCTGTGATGAGTATGAGTGTGCTTGCAACTGTGCCAACTCCACGGTGAGCTGCCCCCTGGGCTACCTGGCCTCGACCGTCACCAATGACTGTGGCTGCACCACGACCACCTGCCTCCCTGACAAGGTAGGAGCTGCTCAGCTGTGGCTGGGACGTTGGCCAAACATCTGCTTCTCAGGAAAGATTTGCCTTCATGCCCAGGCTTGGTGGGTGAACAGTCAGCATTCCGTCTCAACCTAAATGGCAAGTTAGTTAGCTCAGGAGGTATTTATAGAGAACCTACTATGTGCTCAGCATGGCTAGGTGCTGCGGTTGCAAACAAGGTGTAAGTGTAAACAAGATATGAGGTTTGGTTCCTACCTTTAAAGAATTTATCTACAGGTTAGCTAAGGAAATAATATGACTGCATGGATTCTTCAGAGACTAGTTAGCATTCATTTGTTAATTGCTATCCATCCATCCATCCATCCATCCATCCATCCATCCATCCATCCATCCATCCTCCATCCAATAAGAAACTACCATGTTCTACCAGAACTGGTACTGTGTTACGTGCAATGGGAGAAGTGTAAGATGCAGTCTACTTATGATCTTGCTAGTATATGTAAGACAATAGTCTATAAACTGGATGCAATAAAGCACCAAAGGATAGTACAGATATTAAATGCGTATAGCAGTCATAGGGGAGAGCTCCACCAAGATGAGCTGTTTTGAGCCAGAATTGCAACAGGAAGACCTGAGCATAGTTGTAGTTGCTGGATTATTGCGGTGAGTCCTGCCTGGAATCAATGCCAAAGAGAAGCCAGTTACCTTTCCTTGCGGCTTGTTAGAGCAGACGCTCATTTGCCTGGAATGCTCTAGACCTCTGGTCCTCTTTGGATTCTCTTCCAGCTCAAGGTTTCTAAGCCCCCAGGTTCTGGAGAAGTGGGAGCAGGTCTAGGAGGCAGCGGTTGCTGCTTTTTATGTCTCTGTTCTTCCTCCTTTTCACTTCCCCCGAACTTGCCCTTTGTCTATTACTGTTTCTTCTGACTTTGTAATCTATAGCAGCCCCACCCCTATTTTTTATGCCTTTGATTTGTTGGAGAAACTGGGTCATTTGTTCTTTGGAGTGCCATGTGTTCTGAATTTGGCTGATCATTTCCTTATGGTTTTGCTTAGTGTGCTCCCCTATCCCCTGTATTTCCAGTAAGGTAGAGGTTAGACCTGAAAGATTAATGATGTTCACGTTAAATTTGGGGGGACAAGAATACAGCTTCCTGTCGCCTTATTCCATGAGGCACATCATGTTCAGTTGTCCCACTTTTAAAGGTGACTGATTACTGGGTTCAGGTGGTGTCTGCCTATTTCTCCCTCACAAAGTGCCCTCATCAACCGTTTAACTAATAGTTTTAATATTCATTGATGTTTGCTCACCTAAGATTCATTATGTCATTAGGAGTTGCAAAATGGTGACATTTCTCTACTTTTATCACGCTTGTGCATTTACTAGCTGGGATTCTTCTATAAGAACTTTCCTCCAACTGCTTTTGCTTACCCTGAAATAGAATTACTTTAGGAATGGGAGGATAAATGCTTGATTCTTTTCGTTTACCAATTTTCAAAGCAATGAGTTGATGGTGACCAGAGTTTTTGTGTTTTTGTTTTAGTATCATTATGAACTCATGGATACTTATATATTTGATATGTTTTGATTCCTCCTAATATTAATTAACTAATTAATTAATTACTCGAAATGTCTTACCTGGGGTAAATGAAAACCCCTTCTGGTTCTGGAGCCTTTTGACATGGCCTCATTACCCTTTGATTGCTTTCTTGCTTTCTAAAACAAGTATTCCACGTTCCTCTTGGACATTTCCTGCCCCAGTCCTTGGATCAGCTATTTCAAGGATGTTTATTGCTGGTGGGTTGACATTGCCTCTTAACCTTTCTGGTGAACAGAGTTTGGAAACACACATTTTAAAAGAGGATGAAAACTTATAAGTTTATAGTGATATTTCTGATTCAAATTTGATTATAGGGTTTTACTTAACTTCTTTAATTTATACTTGTATCACTTCTAAGTTGCAAATCTGGGTTTCCTAATATAATTAGCATAATTACTTATTTGATTTACCTTAAAATGTGCTTGTAATGGTTTCAAAAATAGCAATACCAATAATAATAATAATAATAATAATTTAAGATTATGGAGAGAGGTTTAAGATTTTTTGCAGTTCTCCTTTTCTTAAAAAAATAACCCATTAGGGATATATGGTCAAAATACTACAATGGGTTTTTAAAATGATTTGAAATACTTATTTTTCCTGTATGATTGTGCCACTGTAGTTAATCAGGTATTTCAATTTGTTTTCGTTTTTATAGGTTGCTTTTTTATTTCCTTCTTGATTTAATATGTATCTTATATAAACCATATAAATGATTCTAAAACCTAAGATGCTTTTCCAGAAATCTTACCTCTATCCCATTTCCTGTACCTTGTTTCTTCTCTCTCCCCTGCAATTTATAATTTTTATTAGTTTTTGGTATATTCCTCCATTTTTTCTTTTTGAAGATATAAGTACATATATTTTTGTTGCTTCCCATTTCTCACAGAAGGTGCAGCATATTATAAATTCTGTTTTGAATTTTTCTTTTTTCATTTAACAATCTATGATAGAATAATTCTTTGTCAACATGTAGAGATCTGCCCTGTCCCTTTTGACAACTGCATGGTACTCCTTTGCTTGGATGCATCTTAGTTTATTCAACAAGTCCTCTATTGCTGACATCTGAGTTGCTTCAATCTTTCACTATTACTAATAACGCTATAACAAATAGCCTAGTGCATCTGTCATTGTGAATTGTTGCCAGTGTGTTTTTGGGATAAGTTCCTAGAAGTGAGATTCTGAGTCAAATGGTAAATACACACATACTTTTGCTAGCTATTACTAAATTCTCCGTAGGAGTGGTACCGTTTTCCAGCAGGCTTCTGAATAGAAGAACAAGTGTTCTCATTCAATGAGTTGTTATACAGATGCCAGAACACTGAGCAGGGACAGGATAATCATTTAAACATATTTGTACTGCTGTTACGTGAAGGACGGTAGAGAGCTGTTCATGGTTTTGGAGGTCAGATTTGGGATTAATTTCAAAACTGTCATTATGTCTCCTGATCAAACAGATCCCTTAGCACTTCACTCCTGCAAAATATCACATGCATCCCAGACTTTATATATTCTGATCCAAACAAACCTTTTCACACATCCCCTCCATAGCCTATAGTTCTTTCAAATAGGATGCCTTGTCTCTCAAAAATACCCCATATTCTGTGCCTCAGAGTCTTTGCTTGTTGTGTTCCTTGTCATTTGTGAGCCTCAAGGGACCACCTATTCCTGGCCCTGTCCAATCCTCCCTTACCTTCACCCCACATCTAATGGGACAGAGGTGATATGTGGATAGGTTCCAAGTTCCAGGACATCACCGGGTCTGAGAATTAGGGTATGGCTTTCTGTGTGGCATAGAAAGGAGTTAAATACAGTCAAGGCAGCGATGAAACCAGATCAAGGCAGCCAGTGTGTTGTATCCAGCCCTGTGGGTCACGAAGGACTCAATAAGGGGCCGCTCCCAGGGTAGATGGGGAATGGCTTTTCTAAGGCTGGTAGGCAGGAAAGAAAAGAGGGCAAAATCTTCCATGTGGGCAGAGACCACAGTGGTTTTATTTATGGCTATATTCTCAGCACCTAGAGAAGCTTCCACACATAGTAGATACTTTCTAACCTCTTGTTTAAATGAACTGAATGCGTTCCCTCATGGAAAGCTTGTGTCCACAGGTTTGTGTCCACCGAGGCACCATCTACCCCGTGGGCCAGTTCTGGGAGGAAGGCTGTGATGTGTGCACGTGCACCGACATGGAGGACGCTGTGATGGGCCTGCGTGTGGCCCAGTGTTCTCAGAAGCCTTGTGAGGAAAGCTGCCAGTTGGTAAGGGGCGCAGAGGGGTTGGGCACTGGGTGAGCAATCAGGCTAGGGAAGTGGGGGAGGGTATCGGGAAGGGGCAAGTGCAAGGCTGTGGTGAGGGGAAGGAGAGGCATGGCGCTGGGGAAAAGAGAGAAGCATTAGGAAACAGTTGCAATGTCATCCTCCTGCGATTCAGTCCTTGGCTGACGGTCATCTGTTGTACGGGCTTGAGTCCAGAGGGCTGGGGACTTGGTTTGAGCAGAGATGCGGGTTAAACACCTAGAAAAGAGGACTTGATTTTTCCCGATCTCTTCCTTCTTTAGACATCACCTCCTCTCCCTAGAACAGACATATGTTCTGAATTTTCTCAGATTGTCCCAGTTCCAATGTTCTACAGTGTTTTTACATACATCGGTGATTTTCCAGACCATGTTTATAGTTTGAGGTGTAGAACACATGATCACTGTTGCCCCAATTCACTTTTTAATTCTTATGGTGCCCTGCCTCTAAGGCTCCTGTGTGTTCTGGGGACTCTAATTCTTGCACATGTAAGACTCGTCAGACCCTAGAAAAAGATAACAGTAATGTGCAGGGAAAATTGTGGGTCAAATTCTGCTTGCTGGTTTGATGTTCTTATTATTACTGCAGTATATCAATAGTTAATGATGATGAAAGAAGAGTAACCAGTACATACATCTCGTGGCTGCTTTTGTAAATTTAACAGCAGAGAGGAGCGTGCTCTTGATGCTGTCTTAGAAATGTGTGGTTTGATGATGCAAAGGAAGACCTGTGAGTGAATCCAGAAATGGGGAGGCCATTCAGTTCAGCTGTTCTCTACCTGCAATACTGGTACTGAGGAGGAGCGGAGTTGCTAGGCAACTTTGGGGGAGGATGATGCTGTGGTATCCAGGTGTGTCTTTTGGGAATCCTAGGTTTTGGAAACTTGTTTTGGTCTCCATCTCCTCCCATAGGCCATGGGAGGCAATGGAAATAACTTGCTATCAAGTAAAGAGATTGCTGTTTAGAGGTCAATTTTATAAAATTGCCACCCAACATATTTTGTGTTTCAGTAGGGGGGTTCGATGGCAAAGAACAGAATCTACTCAAGCTAGCTCAAATAAAACTCTCAGAAATGAAGTGTAGGATACGTAAGTGGTCATACAGCATTTCTCTCCACTTGTGCCGTGAGCTCCCTGTGTCTCTTTCTCCAACTCCTCATTGCTGGTCATCTTCTTCTGGGAAGCAGTTTTGCTTACTCATAAATTTCATTTGCA
This sequence comes from Rhinolophus hipposideros, assembly GCF_964194185.1. Taxonomy (NCBI): domain Eukaryota; kingdom Metazoa; phylum Chordata; class Mammalia; order Chiroptera; family Rhinolophidae; genus Rhinolophus; species Rhinolophus hipposideros. Next base: position 23,354,268 of record NC_138055.1, on the reverse strand, counting down.
CGTGGCTTTATTGAATCTGGCTTCAACTCAACGTGACTTTTCAGATCCAGGGCAAATCCCTGTCCAATGGGACTTATTCAGTCTTTGTGTTCTGTAGATAAACTTCTCAAGAAGAAAATTGATGGGCTCAGCGCCGCCCATGGATTGGATCCTCTGTCCAGTCCCACTGTTGTGGAGCGTGTAGGTCATACGGTAGAAACTTGGCTTTCTGGAGACTGTTGGGCCAGGAGAAGGGTCTGTGATGTATATTTTGAACAGATATAAGCTGGAGGATTTGGAAGGGTGAGGGAAAAGAAAGAGAGATGAAAATACAGGATAAATCCTGGTTGTGCAGCAAGAAAATGGGCATGCTGGAGGTGGAGGGGAATCTTAGAAAGATGGCAGCCTGGAAATTTGGAGACTAGGAGGACCTGAGCATGAAAGGTTGGTGGGGTTTTGGGCACAAGGCATCTGTCCTGGGAATCAAACATCATATTGACAGTACGTTTGCCCATGGCGGGAGGCAGCAGAAAATATGAAGGACACACAAATCCAGGTCACTCAGCACTCTTAGAGAGATGGCCAGGAGTGACGCTGGATCCCTAAAGGTATCGACGACTCTCTTCTGTGCTCCCTGAGTCTTTGTTTCTTTTATGGCACTTTGTATATTCTGCCTGATAGTGAAGGGATTGTATCTTATACCTAGGATTGTATCATCCTAATTTGTTGGCTTCTCCATAGTACTTAGTACAACACAGATGTAAATAAATAACTAGAATCTCAGCTGATAAGACAGCTCACTGGGCACCACTGTGACGTGGGTTGGGATGTAAGGAGGTCCCATGGAAGTGGTGTGAAGTTGAGCCAAGTCTCTGGAGTGCTCGTGTTCCCCCAGAGAGAGGCACCAGCTAGAATGACAACGAGTGTTGTGTGTATCTTCTGACGTGGCCCTGTGTGTAAGTGTCCTTGGGGAGCAGAGCAGGCTTGGCATATTCTCACCCATCCTGAACAGCTGTAGGCATTCCTTCTCTCTTAGGGACAGAGATCCAAGATGAAGCCCAGTTTTGGTTTTTCTCGCATTGGATCCTGGGGCAACTACACACATCACTGTTTTGCCTATTCTGTGTACATTGCTTCTGAATTTTTGGTGGAGGGTTTCAATCCAAATTCCTAAAGCTTTGGCCAGATTGGAGAACCTCCAAGAGCAAGGTGGACTCTCAAACTTCCAGGATGCTGGTCTTCCTGTCAGGCTTTGTGGGGAAGGTTGTTCTCTATTGCTCTCTTATTTCACAGTGCCCCATAAACTGCTAGGTAAATGTCAAGTAACTACCGGGGGAATCCCAACTCTGCACGTTGGTGAGAGGTCTTGGGATCAAGGTATTCATCTCACATGGGTAGTCAGCCCTCGTAGAACAGAGACTAGATCCCAGGCATCCTGAATGTTCTTCTCCAGTCAACGAGGTGCCCTACATTTGGCCATGGTAAAGATTATTAGGTCAGCTAGCTGCTGCTGAGTGAACTCTGGGCTGTCTTTAATAGCCCCTGGGCTGGATTTTGGTCTCAAAATGGAGGCTTTCAGAGGGCAGGGTTATGTCTCTTCAGCTGGTGTAAGAACTAGCTTAGTGACTCCATGGTTGATACTACTTGGCCTTTTCTTAGCATGATCCTGAGGTTGGTGGATGACAGAGATGCCAATGTTCAGTCCACTGTCTCTGCAAAACCTCCGGGCTCAGTATGCCTGTGGAGCAGGTAAGCATACCTGTGTCTCTACTGCTGGCCTGGCTCCACTCTGTCCTTTGTGTTTTTCCAGGGCTTCACTTACGTCCTCCCTGAAGGCGAATGCTGTGGAAGGTGCCTGCCATCTGCCTGTGAGGTGGTGATTGGCTCACCGCGAGGGGACTCTCAGTCTTACTGGAAGAATGTAGGTCTGGGCCCCAGGGTGGGTAGGAAGGAGGGCAGTGACCTTCCCAGCCCGGTTTTCCATTCTGCGGTCCAGTGCTGGCCTTGGTTTCATCTGTAAAATCAGACTTACCCCTGCCCTTTGCTTTCCCTGCAGGGGTTAATCCTGCTGATGGTTTCATCCAGAGGTCAGCTGGGCTTACCTTGCCCTTTGGGAACTAGTTCAGATTGCCTTAGACTTCCCATTTTGTGGATTTGGGGAGATGCCCAGTTCCCTCCCTAAGAGTTCTGTGAACTCCTGAGGGATGTATATTCTCCTGTTTACTTGTAAAGCTGCGGTCCTGCTTCCCCTGAGGGGTTCATGTAGGGATGGCCTCAGCGCCTGCACATGCCGTGGGCCCACCACCCCATCAAACTCCACAGGCTGCACGTGCTCTTCTGTACCGCATCCACCCCGTCAGGGTCCTCCGACCTCTTCACTGATTTCCACTGGAGAAATTTACATCCCAGAGAAACAAACCATATTTCTCTTCCCCAAGTCCCAGAGCTACTTCTGCAACCCTGGCTATAGTCTTGCCACATTAGTAGCCCCCACTTATCTTCTCCTTCTGGGCCCCAACCCCAGCCAATTTTCTTCTCCTAAAGCAGAGCAGGTAACCGTCTCCTGTGGCCCTCAGGCTCTCACTTTGGATGCTTCTCAAGCCATTTTCTGAAACACTGAGGGTTCCTCCTGGGGAATATTAGTCCAGAGACCCGGATGGTAACAATTCCTTCACTCCGATTCATGAGGATGAAGTGGGGAGTTCTAGCCTCAGGAGGCAGGTGCTGTAAGAGTGGGAGGTGCATCTCTGGGCCCTCCCCTTCTGCGTTCTTCCAGTAAGATCCAAATGTATTTTGTTTAGAAAGGAAGGCAAAGGGTTAACTGTAGTGCCCTGAACCTGCGCACCTCCTACCCAGGCCCATCAGCCTGCTCCTCCTCAGTGACAACAGAATGACTCATTGAGGTTTTCCTCCTGGGTTTCCACGGCCCAGCCTTCTGATCCCTGTCACCTGTGGATTTCCCTGCCCCGTGTCCTTCCTCTCCACCCTTTTTTTGTTCTTCTCCCCATTCATCCTGGGATTAGGCAGGTTTTAGCCTTCCTCCCCAGGCCCAGGTTCCAGCTCAGGTTACAGGTTGCTCCATCCTGGTGGGGGCTGATAGCTGGTCTCTTTGGGGCTCAGTGTTCCTGCCTCCCTCCCCTCACCCCCAGTCTCTCGTCTCCCTTCAGACCCACATCCATGACTATAAAACTAAGGGGACTTGAGTTTCTTTCCCCCAACTCAAGTCTGCATCTTATCTATGAGAGTGGGTGTCAGCAATGGCTCTGCCGCTGCTGCTGCTGGGAACATGTCAGGGACGGGGGTGGGTGGGTGGGGATGAATCCTCTTGATGTGTCCAGTGGCTGGCGCTCAGCAGGGAAATAATCAGAGGGGAGAGGTCTGAGCTTGGGGCCAGGCCTATAGCGGGAAGCTTGGTCACGTGAGTCAGAAGTCCTGGTGAAGAGAGTGGCTCTAAGGTCTGGCATTTTCTGCTCCTCATCTGGGAAGAGGAGAAAGTGAGGAGCTGAGAGCAGCAGCTCAGGGTGTGGCGTGGGGAGGGGGAGTGCAGTGATCGATGCTTCTGAAGCTGGCACATGTGGATGAACCTCCAGGCACAGCCTCCACGGTGACTTCTCCGAGTCATGCTCCGGACATGCTCAGTGCTCTTTGCCCCTGGAACCAACCCTGGGGGTCACACCAGCCATGCATAGCTCTAGAAGCTCAGGGACAGATTGCAGGGCTGCAGGGATCCGACACCAGCACCCCAGTCTCTTGCTGTCTCCCTGTGTGAATGGAAAGTATCTAGGCTCGCCATGGTTGAGGTTCCTTCCTCCTCTCCTCTATGCCAGCCTGTGCTCCTGCTTCCTGGACCCAGTGCCCTGGAGTCTCTGAGCTCAGCTCACAGCCAATGCTGAGTGGGGAAGGGAGCATCCCAAGCTTCCCCAAGGTGCTTCCTCAGGTGGTGAAAACTGCGTCTGTGGGAGAACATGTGGCTCTGATCTAGGATCTTGGTCAGGGTGACTTTGATCCAGACTCACTGAAGGACCTGGAGTGAGCCCAGGTCATTTCCCCTGTGGGTCTTACCCTGTGGGTGGGGCTTACATGTTAAGCTGGGCTCACCTCCAGGGCCCAAACCAGCTCCCTGAGGGAACAGCGCACTCCCATTGGGACTTTGGCCCCAGCCTTGCCCACCTCTTGTGTTCTAACTACAGGTTGGCTCTCACTGGGCCTCCCCAGGGAACCCCTGCCTCATCAATGAGTGCGTCCGAGTGAAGGATGAGGTCTTTGTGCAACAGAGGAACGTCTCCTGCCCCCAGCTGGATGTCCCCACTTGCCCCCTGGGCTTCCAGCTGAGCTGTCAGACCTCAGAGTGTTGCCCCACCTGTCACTGCGGTAAGGCATGCCATCCAGGGGCCCCCCTTTGAGCCCCTCTTTCTACTAAGGGCTCCCGAATCCTTTGCCTTTTTAGCAACTCAAAGACATGGGCAGAATCAAAATCTTCCCATCCGTTCCTACTGCTTTTGGGAAAGCAAATAAGATGAGAGAAACATAACTATTTCCTGAAGGTCCTCACTGCTCAGTGATGGCTTTGTACCACTGTCTCTTGTCACCCTCATGACAACCCTGTGACACAGGTGCAGTTCTGACCTTCATTGGCTCATGGGAGCTCATGAGCTGCAGACCTGGGGTTGGACCCAGGTTCCGCTGACTGCAGAGACTCCCTTCTCAGTCCTTCTTGATTATTCGCTGTATTGCCTCTTCTGGGGAAAGTATTCCAACTTGCCACCCCCTAACCCCGCCAACCAACCAACCAACCAACAAACCAACAGCAAACAACAAACAACAACAAACTCCACACCTGCTTGAATTCTTTGTGTGATTTTTATCTTGGGACTTCAAGTTCCTAGAGTAGAATTTCATTCTTTCATAAACCCAAATCTCCTCGCACTCACCCTTACCTGTGAATCACTTAAACACATGCCGTCCCCTAGAGGACACACGGGTGTTCTCACTGCGGGCTGGGTGGAAAAAGGCAGCCTGCCCTTCCTCCGCAGGCCTTGAGGAAGCGAGGCCTCCGTGGGCTCTGGCAGTGGGACCCACAGTGTCCTGGGGTGGGGGTGGTACAGGGGCCAGGAGATGGAGGAGAGATGCTCAGGCCAGAGGAGAAGGCCCTGAATGGATCCTCCACGTGTAGGATTTTTGTCTGGACTCTCATGCCCTGTATTTCTTTCTCTCCCAGAACCTGTGGAGGCCTGCATGCTCAATGGCACCATCATTGGGGTGAGCTGCTGCCCTCTCCTCCAGGGCGAGTTGGGGGCGGGCAGGGATGGGGTTGCTCTGGGAAGGGTGGGCCACTCAGGATCATTCTAATGTGGAAATGAAAGAAAACTGGGAGACCTATCCCCAATGCACTTTCCATTGCCTCCAGTGATTCCTAGATGTCTTGGAGCCCAGGCTGGGATGTCTCCCTAACTCTCTAGTGCCTGGGCCTCCTGCCCACCACTTACCTCCTGGCCCAACCCCAGGCGCAAGCATTTCTTCTGCATACAGAGAAGGGCTCTGAAGTCATTGTGCACATTTCAATCGGTCTCCCTCTCCCACTGCCCCAGCTCCCTCTCTGGCATGAAAGCCCTCACTCTTACCATTGCCCTACTTGAGGTGGGAAGGCAGGGAAGGGAGTAGGGCCAGTGGAGTAAGCAAGAGCATCAGGGTGATGGCTCAGGGCACCCATGGGAGGCCGGGCCGTCACTCACAGGGCAGACAGCTTAGGGGGCTGAGGTGAGCGGGAGAGTCAGGGGGTCAGCCTGCTGGGAAGCCTGACCATGGTGCTTCTGGTTCCAGCCTGGGAAGAGTCTGATGATTGATGTGTGCACAACTTGCAACTGCACTGCCCACGTGGGGACCATCTCTGCCTTCGAGCTGGAGTGCAGGAAGACCACCTGCGAGGCCTGCCCCCAGGTGAGAGGGGGTCACTGAAGACCGAGGGGGTGGGCGATATTTGTGGGACTCAAGCCATGGACCTCAGCAGAGCTTTGAAGTAAAGCTTTCATTATTTTCTGATTATGGACAATATTTGACAACTGTAACGAAGAGACTGAAAGTCACCCACCCAAATTGCATTTCTCAGAAATAATTATAATTTAGTTTTGTAAATGTTAAACATTTTCTTCCTACGTTTTGAAAATAAACACAAGATTTGCAAGGCTCATGATACGATATCTACGGTTTCGTATTCTTCTTTACACATTTTAAGAAACAACACTACATTCTTTGAAAACGTTAAAAATTAATTAGTCAACAAATATTTATCAGACCCTTAATAGGTGCAGGGTTCTACACAATATTCCTTGGGATGGATATGCTTTTATTATTGGACATTCAGGGGGTTTAAAATATTTCACTGTGTTTTTGCCAGGTGACGATGACTGCGTTTGCTCTGATTTCCTCCCAGGGGTGGCTTTTGATGAGTAGTGGAGTCGTAGTTTCTAGTTTGGTTAACAAAACCCGGCATTTTATTGTTTTATGACTGTTAGCCCCTTGCCCCGAACTGGGCCTTAATGCTCAGGGGGACACCCTGGCTTCTCCCACAAGCTGTCCTCTGTGCCTGGCACTCCTGCTGTTTTAGAAAATACAGTTGGTCAGATGAGTTTCCTGTGGGCTAGGTGCACAGAATTTAGTAACGGTTTTCGGATGGCTGCACGGGAGGGCTTTTTTCCTCAACTTAGCCAGGCAGCAGGTGGAGTCTAGGGAGAAGACCTCTGTAAGAGGAGCAGCACAGAGCGCCCAGGGGGAGGGGATGTCAGGAGGGGGTGGGGACAAGGTCGAGGAACACTCACGCAGGTGCTTCATTGGCTCTGTGTTCTTCATGGCACTTGGCAGAGTGTCATGCTCAAAACAGGGGCTTAATAAAATATATGTGAAGTAGACACAGCTATTTCTGATGGAATGGTTTCAAGAGAACATTCCTGCCTCCATTAGAAGGAAGCCAACTAAGTATGTGGTTTATTTATTTATTTATTTATTTATTTTTAAATTAAATTTATTGGGGTGACAATTGTTAGTAAATTTACATAGATTTCAGGTGTAAGTACGTGGTTTTGCTATTTTTTTTTATTTATTCCCAATTGATGTTTCAGGGTTTTGGGTACTGTGTGTGTGTATGTGTGTGTGTGTGTGTGTGTGTGTGTGTGTGTGTAACAACCCCATAGAATAGAACTGGGCTTAAATACGGAATGAAACAGTGCTGTCTGGAGTTTGTGGCTTCCCTTTCACTTTGGATGCCCATTGAACTACTGTCAGCGCAGGAGGGGTCCACGACAAGGCTGTCTTGCAGAAGAGGGAGGCTGTAGCCCGCTGTCTAGAGGGCCCGCCTGCTGACTCTAACTGCGCCCTCTGGTGGTCAGAAGGTGGCACTGTAACCTCCTCTGCAGTCTTAGAAATCCATCCAGCTTTAGAATCCAGTCTAGATAGGTTTCTAAATTTTTTTTTTAAATCCGTGGCCCCTTTTGATTTATGTAATCTTTCTCTTTTCCTTCGAATCCTCATACCTCCCCAGGGCAGTGAACCCACCTCCTCCTTCTTGAAACAACTAGATTAGTCCTCCTCCTACAGATTCTCAACCTTTGCTGAAACCTACCTCACTTGCCCGCTTTCTAGCTGGTAACTGGTCTTGTGAGGCTCCTCTGACATGAAGGACCTCAGGGAGGCCTCCTGCAGGTGGGAGGAGCGGTGGTGAATTAAGTTTAGGTAGTTCTGCTTGAATTGCCTACATCAGACTGAAGGGTTAGTGTCACCCGAGATGTGAGTCCTTCATTTTCTCCCAGAGGAGACAATGCTTTACTTAAAAGAAGACCAGAAGAAGGTGGTTTGTGCCGATGAGGCTACGGTAGACATGGTAGACATGAAGCTTGACAGATGAACCCTCAAGGAAAGCACGAGGAATGGAACACTGACAAGGCATCCTGGAGGGGTGTGACCAGGATCTGACCTTGAAAAATGGGTGAATGTAGAAGAGAGGACCTTCTAGGAAGAGGAATAGGGAACAGACTAGCAGATAGAAACAAGGGTTAGAAGAGGACGGCTGGGGGAGATCAGATTGGAGGGCTTTGAGCAGTTGATATAATTTATAAAAAGGGGCTGTGAGACATGTGCAGGGCAGAGTTTTAAGGGCATGACAGGACGGGGGCAGCAGGACTAATTGGCTACTCAGACCTAAACAAATGAACTCTGGCTGGCTGAGAACTTGGCTGGGCAAGCAGAGGACGCCACTGCTCCTGAGAGGAGCAAGGATGACGTTTGGAGCCACATGATTGAGTGCTCCCATTCTGTGTGTGTGTGTGCGCGTGTGTGTGTGCCCTTCTCCTTGTATGTGTGGTAGCATGTGGAATACAGACCACTGTCCTCAGTGGCTGAGAAGCCCAGCAAGGCTCAATCAAGCCCTGTCTCCCAGTCTTTCCTTATTCTTGGCTTAATTGTGGCTTCTGGTGTGTGGAAGGGACTGCCACTGTCCCTTCACTTTGCGACCCCCTCCTCCATTTATCCCTGTTCCCTCACTTAACCTGTAAAGATTTTGTCCAGTTTCTTCTCCCTTGGCCTGCTGAGCAGAGGGTATTTCCTATCTTTACTCCAACAGTCACTAAAACATGCCCAAATCCAAGCTCGCATGAAATCCTGCCTGGTTTAAGTCCTATTTTATGTCTTCCTTCTGACTGTAACCACTGACATGCCCTCACAATGTTTATTCCATCTCTTTCTTCCTCTCCCATCTCCTGTGGTCCTACACCTTCCAGGAATTGTGCAGTTCTGAAAACAGTTTAAAGCTCACCAGTGAAAGACGACCCGATGGCCTCAACTCCAGCAGGGTCCTTCCCAGTGGAGTGTGTGTGCTGGGCTTGGCTGCCCTGTTTGGTGCTGAGCTCAGTCCTCATCAGCTCTCTCTATGGCTTACTCCCTGAAGACACATGGGAGTTCAGAAGCTTGATTTAGGAGTAGCAAATTGTTTAAATTCATTTGTGAGCAAGCTTACCAACTCCTAACTCTGCTTGCTGGTTAGGAGCATTCAGACCCTGTGTAATAAAAAGGACCTGATGGAGAGAGAGCCAGGTCTTCTGTCTGGGAGTTCCACATTGACCTGCTAGAGATTCATGTTAGAGAAACCCCAGGGCTCCAATGAAGGAATTTCAAAGTGGTCATTGCTAAATGTGGCCAAATGAGAAAAAGAATGACAATGTTGTTGGTTTCTCACATAACTAAATTTACTCTTTAAAAAAATTTGAGATTGTTCTTTCTTTCTTTCTTTCTTTCTTTCTTTCTTTCTTTCTTTCTTTCTTTCTTTCTTTTTTTTTTTTTGGAGTGGTGGGGAGAATTGAAAGAGCTTCAGTTTTAATGCAGTGATGAGACAGCTGATGGTAGCTTTTAGATTTTTATTTTATTAACATTGTTTAAAATACTTTGTAAAATAAAAAGCTGGTTATCCTATGCTGTCTCCGAAATATGGGGGCATTTTGTTTTTTGTTTTTTGGCTTAAACAACAGAAATCTATTTTTCTTACTGTTCTGGAGGCTAGTAGTCCAAGATCAAGGTGTCCGCAGTATTGGTTTCTCCTGAGGCCTTCTTCCTTGGCTTGCAGATGGCCACCTTCTCTCTGTGTCCTCACACGGTCTTTCTTCTGTGTGTACAAATCCTTAGTCGGGGGCATTTTTGCAAGACAGCGAAATCTTGCTATCTAGAAGCCGCTGCTTTTTCCAACGTGGATATAAATGAAGGACACTCACTTGAAGCCTCTTTCAAGGAGTTCCTAGCTGAGCTCCTCTCCTCAGTAGGATTGCCCCTAAGAGCCAGTTGCTGGGGAGACAATGACGAACAGCATAGAATAGTTTGGAAATTTCATGCCTCTCAGGGAGGATAAAAACATCTGAACAGGCAAGCAAAAATTTCAAATTGTGTTAAGTATTATAAAGAGAGAGAGAGAGAATGTGCGTGTGCGTATGTTGTATCTTGGAAGACCTCTCTGAGGTGTGATATTAAAATGACTACTAAAGGATAAGAAAGGACTCTTTATACAAAGAATGGGGAAGAACATTCCAGGTAGAGGGAAAAGTATACACAAAGGCTCTCAGGTGAGAGCAAGTTGCCATATTCATGATCCTAAGAGATGCACAAGGGTGGATTGTTGAGAGCAAGGGAGTGATGGGATAAGACAAGGTCAGAAAATTGGAAAGAACCATATCAGGCCTTGCAGGACATGCTAAGGAGATGGTATTTTATTCCAAATGCAATGGGAAATCATAGAAGGTCTTATTTTTTAGATTTTTGTAAAATTTATTTTTTAAATGAGGTATATAGTCTACCTACAATAAAATGCATAGATATTAGTTTGTTGAAGTTTGATAAATGTGTAAACCTGTGTAAACACTAAAATAGTAACTTGAAGAATACTGCTAAGAGGCCACTAGAGGAGATAAAATAAAATACTAGAAAACCAAAAACTTCATTAAACCAAAAGAAGACAGAAAAGAATTAATAATAGAACAAGTAACAGAGACGACAACAGATGAATAGCAAAATGGTAGATTTAAAGCCAACCATATGGATAATTACGTTAAATGTAAATGAGCAAAACAAAATCGCAATTAAAAATAGAGATTGTTAGACTTGGATATAAAAGCCAGACCCAACTAGTATTCTGTTTACAAGAGAAGCATTTTCAATTTAAAGAGACAGACAGGTTGAAAATAAAGGATAGAAAAAGATATACCAGGCAAATACTAAGAATGAGAAAGCTAAGGTAGGTATATTAATACCAAACAAAACAGACTTTAAGATGAAGAATGTTACCAAAAATAAAGGAAATTATTTCATAGTGGTAGAAGAGTAGATTCACTAAGAAGACACAAGAATCCTAAACGTATATGTATCAAATAGCACAACTGCTAATATATGAAGCAAAAATTGGCAGAACTAGAGGAAGAAATAGGCGTATCCATAATTTTTGTAGGTAATTTTAATGTTTTCTCTCAGTAACTGATAGAACAACTAGGGAAAAAAAATCAGTAAGGATACAGACTTGGAAAACTACATCAACCAACTTGACCTAATTGAAAATGATAGGCTACTACACTCTAAAACTACTGAGCACACATTCTTCTCAAATACACAGGGAATTTTCACTTATCGTGACCAAATTCTGGGCCATAGAAAAAGTCAATGAATGTCAAAATTTTGAAATCATGTAGAGTATATTCTGTGACCACAATTAAATTAAATTTAAATTAGTAACAACAAGGTATTATAATTACCTCTTCCAAATATTTGGAAATTAATTAAAATACTTTTAAATAATTCATGAATCAAAGAAGAAATCACAAGTGAAAATGGAAAATATTTTGTTGTAGAGATAACTGTGGCCCCTCTAGAGATTACAATATGCATTCTTGATTTATCACAGTCTACCTTGATTTAATAATCTATTTCATGTACAATGTGCTCTTTTTCCTATACTTTTTGCTGGTGTTGTCACATGGTTTACTTCTACATAAGAGATCAATTCACAAGACATTGTTATTATTTCACTTTAAATAGTAAATTGTCTTTTATAGAATTTAAGACAATAACTAAAAGTGGTATTTTACATTTACCTATATGTTTATGATTTCTAGTGCTCTTTCTGTATATCTGAAATTCCATGTTACATCATTTTCCTTTAGCTTGAAAAAACTTCTTTTAGCATTTCTTTTAGTGTGGGCCAAATGGAATTACATTTCTCAGATTTCATTTATCTGAAAACGTCTTTGTTTTACTTTCTTCATTTGCTGAATATAGGTTTCTAGTTAGTTGCCATTTGTATTGTTATTCTGCATGCGTCTTCTACCCCACCCCCATTGGCTGCTTTTCAGTTTATGTTTGGGTTTCAGAAGTTTGAGTATATGAGTCTGAGTAGTTTTCTTTATACTTTTCCTACTTTGGATTCATGGAGCTTCGTGGAGCTGTAAGTTGATTTTTGATCAAGTTGGGAAAAAATTTCAGCTATTATTTAATTGTTTTCTGTTCCATTTTCTCTCTCCTGTCTTTCTGGAATTCTAATTACATGTATGTTAGACCACTCAATACTGTTCTGGTTACTGGGGCTCTGTGTATTTTTTCCAATCTTTTTTTCTCCCCATGCTTCAGTTTGGACAATTGCTATTGATCAGCCTTAAAATTCACTGATCCTTTCTTTTCTGCAGTTAATCCAATCCAGTGAGTTTTGATTTAGGGTACCATGTTTCTAGCTCTAGGATTTCCATTTGATTTTTTAAAAAAAGTTTCCAAGCTACTCCTGAAACTCTTCATCTCTTTTCTTATTATGTCCATCTTTCTCTCTTGACACTTTAATGTATTTATCATAGTTATTTTAAAGTTCCTGCCTGCTAATTGCAGTACCAAAGTCATTTGGGTGTGTTCCTGTTGAGTAAGTTTTCTCTTGAGTGTGGATGAAATTTTTCAATTCCTTTGCATGAAATCTTTTACTGTGTATTAGACATTGGTGGGAGATATGTTGAAGAGCCTCTCAATTCTGTCATTTCCTCTGATGAATGTTGAAGTTTCTTCTAACTTAGATTATTGGTGGTTCACTTTGAACTAAAGAAGGCTAGATTTTAAACTACATTAGGGAGGGTCTATTTCAATATGTCTCTTAGTCCAAGGGTAAATAGTCCTGAGACATAGTTCTTACTCTTACGGGTTGGCTCTTTTGAAATTTCAATGAAAACCTAGTATTTAACTAGTCGCTTCTGCTTGGTGGGATTCAGACTGCCATCCTTGCCTTCCCTGTAGTGTGTGGGAGACGAAATTTCTGCTGTGCTGTTTAAGCTGTCCACCTATTGTTTTGCCCTGGGCTCCTCTTAGACTCCTCTGTGCGTATATAATTCAGGGGTTAGCCAAGGATTTGAAAGGACTTTATATGCAGATTTGGGGGCTTCTCTTTTCTGACTTCCCCTTTTCTGAGGTGTTCCCTTTAGTTTTCAGCTATTCTAGGGGGTTCAAAATCTGTCTTCTGACTCCTCAGGCAAATACAACTATAATTTTCTGCCGAAGTTCTAGCTGTGCAGTCCCATGCAGATTGCCCTCATGGGAAAAGCTATTTAAACATGATGCTTGTCCACTATGGTTCCCTCTTTCAAGGATCAAATAACTTATGGTTTAATTCCTGATTTTGCCCATCCAGTGACTTTAAATGATTGTCTTAAATATTCTGTCAATAATTTAAGTTGTCTGAAGGAGAGTCAGTCCAATATAAGCTACTCTGGCATTACTAGAACCAGAACTCCACTGAGGGTTTTAAGCAGAGGAGTGACAGGACTAGATCTATATGTTAAGAAAGTCATTCTGGCAAATGTATGGAGCCCTATAGTAGGGGAGCAAGAATGAAGGTAGGAAGACAAACCAAGACTATCATCAGAGTCCATTGGTTGATGATGATTGTTTGGAGTAGGTGGTGACAGGACGCTCACTGGTCATGAAAAGCAGTGGATGAGTTTGAGATGCATTTTTTGGCAAGATTTGGTGATGAGTAGAGGGATGAAAAAAGGGAAAAGTCAAAGGTGACTCGCAGGTTGCTACTTTGAGCAACTGGGTATTGATTTACTGGGAAATGATTTGCTGAGATAGGTAAGACTGAAGAAGGATAAGATTTGGGGCAAAAAATCAAGTTCCATTTTTGATATAAGTCTTAAGATGACAATAAGATAAATAACTGCCAAGTAAACAATTGAATTTATAAGTCTGGAGCTCAGGAGAGAGGTCTAATTTAACAGGTCCGGCTGCTAGACATTGAGCGGGGTATACATCTGTAGAAGGAAAGAATGCTATGCAGGGATGAGAACTGACAAAAGTTAGTTAGAGCTAGATGTTGACTTTCTGAACTCTAGGAGAGAATTGCAGCTGGCAAAGTTAGCCTACTTATAATTGGGATGTTCTGGGGAGATTAACTAACGCTGTTTTTTCTTCTGGATACAGGGTTACAAGGAAGAAAAGATCCAAGGCGAATGCTGTGGGAAATGTCTGCTTATGGCTTGCACCATTCAGCTAAGGGGAGGACAGATCATGACCTTGAAGGTGGGAGCCAGTTGAACTCAGGAATCTCCCTTGTATCAACACCTGGTTTCCTATTGGGGGATCTCTTCTTCAAGAAAGAAAGACTAATATTGATTTCTTTCAGATTTTGTAAAGAAATGATGGATAACTTTTAGAAGGCACAGAACTTTCTCTTTGATTTAGTTGTCACTCTTCTTGACAAGTTCGTGTATGGCCACGTGATTTGAAGTTCGTTGATTTTAAGATTTTTCTCCAGCCTTAATGTTTATGAGACTGAAACGGCAATCAGGGTGAAACAAACTGATCTATGGAAGCCTGAATTAGCTGGTGGGGTTGGGAGGTGGTGCCTGGTTCATCTCTAGTTCAGCCATTGATTAGCCAGTTTACCCTCCTTGTGTCTTAATTCTTTAAGCTTTTAAGTGGTCAGAAGAGTTTGGGGATTCTTAACATTTATGCAGCCTTATTCATAGTAAGTAAGTTGTAAAAAAACTCCACCTCTTTTCTGTGTTCTGGGTGTGGAGACTTTATAGACACTGTCTCATTCTTGTTCCATTGTCTTCCAAATTGTTTCAGCAACTCTAGGGAGTCCAGGTCATGGTTTGAAGTGGACTTGTAACCCAACACTGTCTTCACACTTGCCCGCTTTCCTTTCAGCCTGATGAGACGCTTCAGGATGGCTGTGACAGTCACTTCTGCAGGGTCAATAAGAAAGGAGAGTTCATCTGGGAGAAGAGGGTCACAGGCTGCCCGCCTTTTGATGAGCACAAATGTCTGGCCAATGGAGTGAGTAGTAAGAGCTCGCGTCCTGCTTTCCTCTTGATGGTCCCCATCTCCTCTAAAAACAGAGTTTGTCTGAACAGCCTTCAGTCCAGCTCTGATGTGATTTCCCATCGTCCAAAGGAGATCCCTGACCTAGATTATAAATCAACGAAATTACAAAACCCGGCTCAATGGAGAGACAAAACTCTCTGCACTCCATTATGCTTAAAAACAAGCAAACAAACAACAAAAACAAACAAACAAACAAAAACCCTTCCCTTGGGAGACACTGAATGTGTGATCCTTGAAGGGGAAGGTGAGAGGTCAAACTGGTTTCCAGTCTCCCCTGGGAGTATTGAGCCTGATGACTCATTTGGGAGAGAATTCAGAATAATCAAAATTGTTTCGTCCTGGTCAGGTAGGGTGGTCATTCTGCTCACGTATGTGATGGGAAAGCACAGTTTACATCTGGGGACTTATATTTAGGGCTGTGAGTCCAGAGCCAGGAATTAGCCTGGGGAAATGACCTGAAAGCTGACCGCTATGTACTATTTGTGATTAATCTGGGAATTTGTTTTCTTAAGGGGAAAATCATGAAAATTCCAGGCACCTGCTGTGACACATGTAAGTATATTACCAATAGCTTGTCCCTTGAAACCCATCAGACCAAGTCCAGGGACTGTACTTTGGAGTAAGCTTTATTCCAAAAAGATATTTTTTTATCACTGGCCAGTCATTAGGTTCAATCCTACAGGGAATTGCCACCCCTCCCTGAATGTTCTTAGACTGCCCCTGCTCAACTCCCCTTTCAAATGCCTGTGAAGCTGTCTGTTCCTCCTTTCCTCCAAACTCCTTACTGTCTCTAGCCTCTTATCTGCCTTTCCTCTCATAGAGTCTTGGGTTGCTGTTGTGAGAGAATATCTTCTCTCTCTAACCAGAGCTCCTTTTGAAGACAGGCATCCTTGATCCATGATCTTGACAAAGCAGACACTCAGCACACATCCATTCAATGAGTGTCATACAGCTATCTTAGAGAGAAAGGGAAGCCAGCCACCAGCTGGCTAACATTAGCCCCGCCATGTGCTGTGTGGGGCGGCAGAAGACATGGAGTCCTCTCCAGGATTTATACGGCTGGTCTAAGTTTATTAACCTCCCCTTCTTTACTCTCAGCCCCTCTTGACCTTGCACTTATGTTATACAGGTCGGTCTTAGTAGCTCACAGCAGCAGCTTTGGAGACAGGTTCAACAAGTCTGCATATCAGACAGTATTCCTACAACATATTCTCATGTTCATGAGCACAAGTATCTTTTAGAATCCCAATGTTAATGCTACATTCTTCTGAAGATAGAATTACCTGAACTGATATTTTTTGTTTTAAGTTTCGTTTGGATTTTGTTGTTGTTGTTGTTCTCGGCCTATGTTCATTTTGGGGTAGAGAAAGGAAGGAAGAGTGAAAACATGAATACCTTCAGTGTTCAATCATTCATGCTTTTCTTGATGGCTCACTCTGACAGTCCCTGTAACTGCTATAACCAAGTTGCAGAGGAAACACACTCTGAAAACATCTCTTTCTGAGACATGCCTGTCTCAGTGGTCTAAGAATGTGAAGTCAGGCACCATCAGAAGACGAATTCTCGCTAGGCACACTGCACATGGAATTTGTTTGAGACTCTTATCTGTAAAATTAGCAACGAGGGGCGTTGGTGGTCAGTGCATTCAGGAGGCTGAGGTCCTTCATAAGGAAAGTGAGCCAGGCTCAGGGATTTAAATCTGCAGACAGAATATAGGATATTGGCCCAAATTTGTTTTTCTGATTCATCCTCTTAATGCAGTTGGCAGGCTTTCGCTTTAAAATGAAATTATTTGGAAGTTGGGAGGCAGGCTATGTAGTTAGGGTTGATGTAGATTAGGAGCCATCCAAGAATGGAAAACTCCTAGTGTTCAGATGGTGAATGTGAGCTGCCATTAAATCTTAGAATTCTCAGTAGGCAAGTAGCATTCAGGTCTGAATGCCACTAACCTCTGGATATAGGGGAACCCATGCTAGTGACCTGGAGGAAGCTATACCCAAAGAGAGGACTCTATAAGGGTTCCCAGGGTCTACTCAGCTCCCCACAAAGGCAGTGAGTGTCCTTATGTGGCCGTGATATTGTCCTTTCCTCTTAACCCAAAGGCAGGGGTGGATAGATATTAATTGTATTTATTGGGTATTTCATCGGCCATTAGCTTCTGGATATTTTTACAAGCAGAAGAGGATTACTGCAATCATTATGGCTTTTAGAGTCTACAATTATATAAAAGCAAGTCTCATCCATCAACATCACCAAAGCACAGTGAATTTAGCCTCCTCCTGCAATTAAAATTGTACTATTAAGTAAGTTACATCCAGCGATAACTGTATTACTGAATATGAAGGACAGGGTGAACCAGGATGATATAACTCCCCTCCCTGCAGCTGGCTTTGGTGATGTGGTTTCTGTTTTCCATCCCATGAGGGAACGGGGCTGGAGAGTGTTCCACAGAACCTCAGCCAGACCTGGGTCCCATCTCTCACCTGTCCTATAGGTGAGGAGCCTGAATGCAAGGATATCACTGCCAGGCTGCAGTATGTCAAAGTAGGAACCTGTAAGTCCGAAGAGGAAGTGAACATTCATTTCTGCCAGGTAAGGGTTCCTGATTCAATGAGGCCTAGGTGGGGAGGGGCAGCTTCTTATTTGGAGGCATCTCCTTAGTACATTTTAGAAGGATCTGGAAAAGTCACAGGGAGAGGAAGTGAAAGGAACTGGAAGTATTTTATTTTTTAAAGCAAATGTTTTATTAAAGTAACTGGGAGCTTTTGACCCCAGAAGAAAAAAACTGAGGAAAGACTCAACAGTCCTTCAAAGAAAATGGAGAGTAGTTTGTGGAAGCTGGGGACTGTTTCCTGAAGATCAATCAGACATGCATAGAATTGCAGCTAGAGGGACCTGGGAGTGATGGTACCAGAAGGAAAGAGGACATTTCAGACTTCCCTGAGAGCTGCCTTGACACATTGCCTCACTGTGCTGGATTTCTCAGGGCAAGGCCAGGCCTGCCTTGCTTGGAGGAGGACAGGTGGGGGAAGCAGGCTGCCTCAGAGTGCTCCCCACCCCTGAAGTCTCCATCATCGTGATGCCCTAACCCTCTCTGCCCCTCTGCAGGGTAAATGTGCCAGCAAAGCCGTGTACAACATCGACATAGAAGATGTGCAGGACCAGTGCTCCTGCTGCTCGCCAACGAAGACGGAGCCCATGCAGGTGCCCTTGCGCTGCACCAATGGCTCTGTTGTCTACCATGAGGTCCTCCACGCCACACAGTGCAGATGCTCCCCGAGGAAGTGCAGCAAGTGAGGCCACTGCCGCCGCTGCCAGCGACGCCCACGGCCACCTGCCTCGGCCCCACAGGCCAGTGCTGCCTGTCCTCTCGTATGCTCTGCTCTCGTGCCCTCCTGGGCCCACAATAAAGGCCGATCTCTCATCTTACAAAGGCTGATGGTTCACTTCTTCTTCCAGGCTGAGATGACAACTGTAGGCGGGGCCTGAGCTCTGAGACTGGTTCTGAGGGAGAAAGCACTGGCTCCATCGGAACACACTCCAGCCCCAGGGTCTGTGGGAGGCACTGCCAGCCTCCAGGAAAAAGTGGTGTCTTACCTCCAAGTGGTACGGAGGGGAGCAAAGAATATGGGGCAGGCCTCCCGAGAAACTGCCCAGTGGACTGAAGTAAAGGGGTTTCCTCAGGAACACTGTTCTCTAGTCTCTGAATCCAGGGGCTCTAGACAGAGGGGTGGGCCCTGGCGCCAGGCTCCTGCCAAGGTAGACATGGCTACTGCCAGTGTTACCCCAGGTTTTGTGACATTATGGAGAAGGAGTCTGACCAGATGTGCAAGGATTTCTCTGAGCCCTTGACTGACTAAGTTCCTGTATACCCTCCTGTGGGAGGGGACAGTGCTAAGAGCTGAGGGGACTGCAAATGGGGTGCTGGCAGGTGCAGGAACATGGTCCCATGCCCCCAGGCTCAGCCATGGGTGATGAGCCTCAGACTTAGGGGTAGGCCTGGGTCCCATATAAGGCCCTTGCTCTCCTGTGTGGCTTCAAATAAGCCCCTTAGTGGTTCTCAGACTTAGTTTCCTCATCTGGAAAACAACTGTGAGTCTCCGTTGTGGGGTTGGGATCAAATAAGCTTGAAATCCCGGAGTAACTGTAAATTGCTCTATAACAATGTAAGAAGTGACAAGAATAAAAATGGGGACATCAAGGCTCAAAAGGAGGAATAAGTTCTCTGCTGTAAATGCAGAGCATTGGGGATTGCCTTTGTTCTGAGGGGCAAAGCGCTGAGTTTCTTCGGGGTTGCGTATGGGATGCCAAGGCCCTGCCTAATCCAGGCACCCTTTAGTGGAAGAGAAAGAGGTGTAGATAACACCAAACTTCACCGTCTCACCACTCTCAAAATCCCTAACCGGTGATGTCACTCTCAAGGAGAGATTGTCCTTCCTTAACATTTACGAAAAAAAGTTTACGTGTAGGTGTGGGCAAGATGGTGGCAACTCTAACTGGGAGAGAATACCCATGAGAATGAAGGGAACATCCTGGATATGCGACAGGAATTTGATGGACATCTTCCTTTCAGATCCTTTTAACACAGGAGAGATTCAACTCACTGAAAGTACAGGATGGTGGAGCGGGAAAGGATTTAGACATCGTCTAATCCACTGACCCTCCCCGGCCCCTTTACAGAGGATGAAAGCAGCTCAGAGGACTTGAGTGACTTGATGAAGGTCACACAGCTGCTGGATGGCAGGGACAGGTTCAGAACCCAGGTGCCTTGACACCTAAGCAAGAACTTCCAGGCCACTCCACCAGTGCCACACCATCCCCATTGCTTACAGATCCCGCCCTTGCTAGCATGCGAACCAATGATTGCTGCATTTCTAGGTCTCACCCACTTCCGTTACTGCTGGGGATCAACCTTAAGGGAAGGTACAGTACAGGCAAATGGCATGGATTGTGTTGAATAGATTTGGTGGGGAGTTTAGGGTAGAGGGAAGGAGGAATGGACAGAAGTTTTATATAACTGCTCAATAATTCAAAGGTTGTCATCTCTCCATCCATCACCCTGCCTCCAACGTGGAGTAGCCTCTAAGATCTCTGTAGGAAACCAGATCCAGTGCAGGGCATTACCTGTCTCTCTCCTGACTGATCGCCTGACACTACTTGGGGATGAGGTGTTATTGAAGGCATCAGCCATGGAAAGACTCAGCAGAGGCTGCCTCTTCAGCATAAGGTGTCAATTTTCCAACTGCCTGACCTGCCATAGCCTGAATTTCTCCTCCTATTTACTGATATGACTATTCACTATCAGAAAAAAACTGAAAGAGAAAAGCTGCATGTTTTGATTAAAAAAAATGGCAGGGAGCAGGGTAAAAGGGATGCAGAAAGAGAAACTGGTGGAGGCAGTGGCGGTGTGTCTCACAGCTCTCCCTTACTCTCAGGTCTTTGCAGGGCAGGGTCTGCTCTGGTCTCAAGGAATTTCTGTTTTGCTCACATCAGATAGGACAGAGTCCTGCAAAATAAGAGTTTTATGGGTAGTCTCAAGGAGGGAGTATAGAGAGACTAAGGGATAAGAAAGTGCCTGAGGGGGAGAAGAAAGGGAATGGATAAAGAAACTAAGGTGGAAAGTTTTCCACTTGTCTTGGCGTTGAAAAGAGATGGAGAAGTTCTCTGGAAGTGAATGGGGAGGCGGCATTGCTTGGGAGAGAAAGAAGCCGAATGGTGAAGTGTTTTGAGCACAGACTCTGGAGCAGGATGCCTGCTGTGTAACCCTGGCATATCTCTTAGAGGCAAGTTGCTGGACCTTTTACACTGCAGTCTCCTCCTCTGTAAGTTGGGCATACTGTTAATAGCAGTAATTATTTCATAGGCTGGTTGTTGGAATGAAATAGTTACTGTGGGTTAAAGCCCTGAGAAAGGTGTCTGAGGAAGAGGAAGTCCTGTATAAACATTAGCCATGATTACTCCTAGTGAGCAGAACAAAGCCTGGGATTGAGATGTTAACATTTATGGGTTTCCTTCTGCTCTCTTCCTGACTCATTCTGTGTTGTCCGCTCCCCTTTACTGCCGCAAGCTGCTCATCAATAAAGTGGGGAGCAGTCACCATCAGCTGATCTTATCAGTGTAGGAGATAATATTCTTCACACCGAAAAGTCAGTGGTCACAGATAGCACACTCGACTTTAACATCATACCTTTTCATTCTGGGGTCCCAGGTATTAAGGAACTTGTTTAGCTCCAGGGCATCTTGGAATGTAGATGCCGTCATCCAGAATGGCCCTTTGGAGGTCTTCTCTTCCACAGTTGGGGCTTCCACAGTTTCCCTCCTCAACCCTTACCCTAGGGACTCACGGGGAAGTTCATCTACAACCGACCCCTCCACCTGCCTATTGCAGCTCTTCTTCCTGTCCTATCTGTCCCTTGTGCACGTATTTCTCTGTTTTTGCTCCTTTTAGTCTAGAAAAAGGTGGGGATAGCTGGCTAGCGTCAAGTGAAGGCAGGTGTGCAGGGAGCCTCTCATCCCCAGCCCACCCTTACCCTCACCTTTTTCTAGACCGCGGACAGTGTCCACGGCACAGGGCAGCAGGCAGGAAGCTTTGCGGGTGGGATTGGAAACTAATCAGCCAGCCGGTTCGCTAGATAATCCGGCGGCATGTTCACACCCGGCCCAGGTCAGGAGGCACCTCCCCCAGAGGAGGAGAGCGGGCAGCACTTACTGTCTCGCCCCGCAGCTGCATTCACTCGAGCGTGACCCCGACTCAACTCGACCGCGGAGACGCGCTCCTTCTCCACGTGCGCCGCGCACCCCGGGCGCGGCGTGAGAACCCCCGGTCGGCCTCTGGCAGCGAGGGCCGCGTGGCCTTGGGAGGGATGGGGGAGGAGGCGGTGGCAGCAGACAAGGGGCGGGCACGTCCGGACCCAGCTGAGCCGCCGTGGAATTAGCCCCGCCGCGGAATAAGCCTGTCCAGCCGCAGGCGCAGCCGCGGGCCACTCCGGGTTTTGCGTCCTGTGCCGGCACCATGGCCAGCCCCGGGCTGCGCGGTGAGTCTCTCCTGCTGGGGGCCCAGGTCCTGGACATCTGGCAAGTTGTAGGAGGGAGAGGGGCTGGAGAGGAAGGAGACCGCATCCCAACTCCTGCTCTTCGGGATTGGTGACCTCATGGGAACCTGGAGAGGGTGGTGCAGGGAGCTGATGCCTTTTCCCTCAAGGGTGGGGGAGCCGAGGGACGCAGCAGTACTTTCCGAGTTTTATCCAGGAGACAGAAGGTAGGACAAGAGAAAGAGGTATTGGTACAGCGGCTTTTTGGTGAAGGACTACCAGTTCCTACCTCAGAGATTTTGCCTCTCCTTGTTTCAAGTTGTAGGATGTTTAGTGTTTGAGGGCAGGCGAACAACTAGCAGGGTTTAATTCAGAAACAGTCTGCTGAGGACAGAGGTTCAGAGTCACCCCCAGCAAATTTGACTTTGGCACCTCTTCCTCTAGCCCTCTCCCAAAGCTGCCCTCAGGAAGGGCTTTTGCACCTGAGGGTGGGGGACACTCGGGCACCTGGTTCCCAGGGGCTTTTCTTAGAAGCAGAGTAAATGGAGGTGGAGTTTGGAGGGGAGGACATTACTCTGCAGCACCTCCCAAATTATACTGAGCAGACAGATGCCTTTGGGCAGGGCTGACGTTGTCTGCAATAGGGATTTTGTTGGGCGTCTTGTTTCTGGTGGTTCTTGAGAGAGGCATGAGGTGGGGAGGTGCCCACTCCATTAGCATTAACAATAAGCCAAAGGGACTGGAAGGGAGGTGTCACTCATAGTCCCCAGACTTTGTGAGCATATATGGAAAGATACCCCTAGGGACCATGTTGGACTCTGGTCCAGGACAGAAGGTCCCATTAAGCAAGGTTAGTTCTGAGCCCAAAGGCAAGTGGCAGGTGCAAGAGGAATCTCAGACAAGGTCACAGTTCTCCCAGAGATCTATGATACTCTGGCTTCTTCCACTTGCCTGGACTTTGTTCTTGGAACTGGTATCAGAGCCCTTGCCCAGCTGTCTGTCTGTCACCCTCCCCAGCTGCTGGGCATCCAGGTCCCATTTGTTCCTCTCACTGTGTCCTGCCATGCAACCATCATTTTGGGAGCCAAGGACCTGATATGGTCCTTTCCAGCAGCCCCCAATGCTTTCTGAATTGCCCTTGCGTGGGAACCCAGGACACTTTGCTGGCTGATTAAAGAGGCTATGTGAGGGGAAGAGTGGGTTCCAAACACCAACCTCAGGTTCTGGTTCAGTTTCAATGTGTACATTCTCCGCCATCTTCCATTGTGGGGTAAGGCTGGAGGGCCAGAGACACGGGGCCTAAAGTGGGGCTTGTCCATCATTTTCTCTAATGAGACCGACTGCATGACAAATACTATGCCCAGTGCTGGACTTACTTACAAAGACCAATAAAGGCACACACCTGCTTCTCCAGACCTTGCATTCTAGATTCCTAGGTTCCTGGTACCCTAAGATGATCGTAATGCTTTAGCAGCCACATGCACTGTTGTTGCACATGGGAAGGAGGAGGCGGGGTCAAGCATAGGCTTGTTCAGAACACACCAATGAAATGGCCCCGTTTATACTTCCAGTATTTCAAGATGTCCTGGAGGTCTTTTTTTAGCTCCTGACAATGCTGCTCTTCCTCCAGAAACTTAAGGAAATAATTTATAAGTCTGTCTGGCTGACGACTCTCCGTCTAGATTAACTTCTGCTGAAACTACTAAAGGCTGCCAGTTCTCACACTTAGCTGGGTCAGATCCTTCCTCTGTTCAGCGAACATAAGAATAAAGCATACTGCCCTTAAATCTTCTGACTTGTTCACTGACAAAGGGATAAATCCCACCCTCACTGATACTTGTTATTCATAAAAATAGCGTTAAAAAAGCTGGTTTTTAAAAAATTAAAATGTGATAATACATGTTCATTGTGAAAAAAATTTTAATACAAATACATAAAATAAGAATAAAAGTTACCTGTTTTTAATCGTTTGGTAATTATTATTTGCCCTACTTCCTTTTTTTAATCCATCTTGAGTTTTGCCTATATAAGATAAACATTTCTATTTATTATTTATTAGTCATCAAACAATTTACAAGAAAAGAAAGCCTAGATACAATAAAACTTAAAACAAAGATAAATTAACAATGTCAAAACATGAAGGATTAGGAGCATGTTGTTATATCACAAGACCTGGACTAAGAATAGGTACTGTAATTGAGCAAAAATTTATCTGTGAGCTTCCTGACAGGCAGGTCAGAAAAAAGCCAACTTACATGGATCTCATTGTCTAATAAAAGGAGACTAGTTCATCAGCATTAAATTTTAAGAAAGTCATTGTGATATTTGTGACATTTATGTAGGACTTTGCCCAACATAATGAGCTGTAATTTCATTAATAGGTTTTTAGAAAGTATACTATTTATCACATGGACCTTTATTGTGTTGTATCTCATTTTTAATAAAAGTATGTTTCTATTTTCTTCTTTTCTGGTCCATTCTACCCTATATTTTTAAAAATGCTGTTTGCAAACCATTGGATAAACAGTTAATGTGTTAAACCTCTACTATGAGTGGTGGCTTGCAGCATATAGAAAACTCCGTGTTTAATAGTTTCAATTTTTTCCTCCCCTATGTAAGAAAGGGATACAACACACTAACATCAGACCAGTCCTTATCCAAATTTCCATCTGTTATCATTTCCTTTCAGCCTGAAGAACGCTCTTTAGCATTTTTTGAAGTGCAGTTCTGCCGATGACAAACTCTCGCAGCTTGTGCTTTTGTGGAAAATGTCATTATTTAATCCATTTTTGAATGATACTTTAATTGGATGGATATAGAATAATGCATTAACAGCTTTTTTTTTTTCCTTTCTGGCACTCTAGGTGTTACTTTATTGGTCTCCATTCTTTTGATGAGAAGTCAGCCTTAATTCATATTTTTATTTTATTCATTCTTTTATTCAGGTATAATATCTTTTTAACCTGGTAGCTTTCAAAATTTTTATTTTTGGTTTCCAGCAGTTTGACTATGACATAACTAGGTGTGTTTTTCTTTCTTTCTTTCTTTCTTTCTTTCTTTCTTTCTTTCTTTCTTTCTTTCTTTCTTTCTTTCTTTCCTTCCTTCCTTCCTTCCTTCCTTCCTTCCTTCCTTCCTTCCTTCCTTCCTTCCTTCCTTCCTTCCTTCCTTCCTTTCCTTTCCTTTCTCTCTCTCTCTCTCTCTCTCTCTCTCTCTCTCTCTCTCTCTCTCTCTCTTTTTTGCTCTATTTTGCTAATCTTGAATCTGGAAGTTATTGTATTTTACCACATTTTGGGACGTTTTCAGCCACTATTTCTTCAAGCCACTTATTTTTATGCCCTATTTTCAGTCTCTTCCTTTCTGGAATGACAATCACATGTTTGTTAGACTGTTTGATGTTATCCCACTGGTTCCTGAGGCTCTGTTAGTTTTTCAATCTGTAGTCCTCTGTTCTCTAGATTGGATACCTTTTATTGATCTATCTTTAATTTCATTGATCCTTTCTCTGCCTTCTCCACCTTCTCCAGTTGCTATTAAGCTCATTCAACAAATTTTTCTGTTTAGTTATTATAATTTTCAGTTCTAGGAACTCCATTTAAAAAATAACAGCTTTACTGAGACATAATCACATACCATAAAAGTCACCCTTTGAAAGTGTACAATTCAGTAATTTTTAGTATATTTACAGAGTTGTATAACCACTATCTAATTTTAGAACATTTTCATCATCCTAAAAAGGAACCTCATACTCATTGGCAGTTATTCACATTCCACCCTCACTCCCTCTAACTCCTGGCAACCACTAAGCTACTTTCTGTCTCCATGGATTTGCCTAGTCTGGACATTTTGCATAAGTGGTGTTTGTGTCTGGGTTCTTTCACTTAGCATGTTTTCAATGTTCACCCATATTATAA
Source organism: Rhinolophus hipposideros (assembly GCF_964194185.1). NCBI lineage: Eukaryota > Metazoa > Chordata > Mammalia > Chiroptera > Rhinolophidae > Rhinolophus > Rhinolophus hipposideros. The sequence continues at coordinate 23,328,464 of NC_138055.1, read as the reverse complement.
CACGTATAAATACTTCATTTCTTTTTATGGCTGAATAATATTCCTTTGTGTGGATATACCACCTTTTGATTGTCCATTTATCAGTTGATGGACATTTGAATTTCTATTTTTTGTCTACTACAAATAATGTTGCTATGAACTTTCAAGTACAAATTTTTATGTGTACATATGTTTTTTATTTCTCTTGGATATATACCTAGGAGTGGAATTTCTGGGTTATATGGAAGCTATGTTTAACTTTTAAGGAATTGCTAGACTATTTTCCAAAGTAGCTGTGCCATTTTACATTTACACTAGCAATGTATAAGTGTTCTAATTTCTCCCCATCTTCACTGACACTTGTTATTGCTTGTCTTTTTAATTATAGCCATTCTAGTGGGTATGTATAATGTGGTATTTCATTGTGGTTTTGATTTGCATTTCCCTAATGACCAATGATGTTGAACATTTTTTTCATGTGCTCGTCGGCCATATATATATCTTCTTTAGAGAAATGTCTACTCAGATCCTTTGCTTATTTTTAAGTTAGGTTGTCTTTCGGGTTATTTGTTGAGTATAAAATTTCTTTATGTATTCTGAATATAAGTCCCTTTTCTGGTATATAACTTACAAATATTTTCTCCTATTCTGTATGTTCAATTTATTAATGTGTCTTTTGAATAATTTTTAATTTTGATGGAGGCCAATTTGTCTATTTTTTTGTTTGATTATTTGTGCTTTTGGTATATAATAGCTAAGAAACCATTGCCTAACCCACAGTTATGAAGATTTACTCCTACGTTGTCTTCTAATAGTTTTACAGTTTTATTTATTGCATTTAGGTCTGTAATCCATTTTGGAAAAGTTAATTTTTATGTATGGTGTGAGGAAAGGGTACAGTCTTTTGTGTGCAGATATACAGTTGTCCTAGTATTATTTCCCCATTTCTTTCTCCATTTCTTGGTATCTTTGTTGAAATTCAAGGGCTTATTTCTGGAATCCCAATTCTGTTGATTGGTCTGTACATCTATCCTTATGCCAATACCATAGTATTCTGTAGTAAAGTATTGAAAACAGGAAGTATGGGGATAATTATATTTGTTTTCATTTATGTTTAGTTTCTATTTTTCTGCACTGTTTTTTCGTCTTTCACTTATTAAGATCATACCTATTAGAATATGTTTATGTTAGCTGCTTTAAAGTTTTTGTTAAACCCTACATTTGGGCTATGTTGAGATCAGTGTGTGTGTGTGTGTGTGTGTGTGTGTGTGTGTGTGTGATCAAGCCCTATTCATTTCAGGACTAAACAGAGGAGCCAGGAAGGAGTGATGAGAACAGGATGCCAGTCCCCTTGACAGGGCCAGATCCAGCACAGGCTCTGTCTGTGTTCATGAACAAGGCCACCCCAGAAGCCGTGAGCAGCCTTTTCCTGTGAGGACAACCTGGGTATGAATCTTCCATGGGGGTGGGGGTGGGTAGGGTACCTTGGTTCCTGGTCCCTCTGGACCAGATGAAAAAGGCCAGAGGGCTGAGATCAATTTTTATTACTTGCTTTATCTCTTTCATGGGTCACTTATTCTTATTTATTTGTATGTCTAGTAAGTTTTGATGTTAAAGTGGACATTGTGCATGATACATTATCTTCTTCCCAGAAGGGTTAAAAAATTAAAAAATTCTAGCTGGCAGTTCAATTACTGGTTGAATACTTTGAGCTTATTTAGGATTCCCCCCCGCCGACTTTATTAGGGTATAATTGTGGAATATCCAAGGTATTTCATAATTTTCTCTATTGTGGTAAGATTCAAACCCTCAACTCTGTCTCCCCTTCTGATATTTTCAGGGCTGGCCTTAGGATTTTTTATGGACAATTTAAAATAAACTTTTCTCTAGTTGTTCTTACCCCTAAAATGAAGCCCCTGGTATCTCAGCTGGACGCCTGTAGTGTTAGGACAAGTTAATGAGATCTGGCTGGGATAGAACTTCAACATCTCCCAGTCTTGTTGGTCCTCCAGCTTATCTGTTTTGATTCCACTCTTGTAGCAGCTTCTCTCTGTTAAGCCTCACATATCTTACTCTGCATGTGAAGCCTGTTGTCAGCTAACAACTCGTGAAGATCCCCAAAGAGACTTCTGGGGACCTTCCTTTGCACAGATTCCTCCTCTCTTGTACTCTGCCCCATAAATTTCAGCAGCTTTAGCTGCTCCAAACCTTGATATCTGTTTCCTTGGTTCAGTGGGCCCTCTTTGCTTTACTTGGATTCCAGCTCCCTGAACCCCAGTCAATAACTTGTCCTGATGAGGCTTCATATGTGAGTTTTTCTTCCCTCAGGGGTTGGTAATGGATGTTCAGTGACTGAAAATGGTTGACTTATGTATTTTGTCCTGTTTTTAATTTGCTTTTGGAACAATGTCTACCCCAGTACCAGTTATTTTATCATTACTGGAAGCAGAAGTTCTTGTCAGCAAGCTTTTCATCAAAAAGCATTTTGTTAGCAAACAGTTTCAGATGTATATATATGTGTGTGTATATATATATATATATATATATATATATATATATATATATATGTATATACTTACAAGAAGTGGAGTACAGCATTAGGAATAGAGACAGTAGAAATGTAATGGCTCTGTGCGAGTCAGAGGGATAGGGGGTTCACACAGTGTGAGGGATATAAATGATAAACGTCTGAGTATTACTTTGTCTTGTGCACCTGAAACTAATAAAAAAAAATCTGCAAGTTTCAGCACCTGGGACAAGACAGGGAATGTGGTAAATACTTATTAATATATATAAAATTATAGTTGGCATTCATTATTGTTCAGCTTCAGGTGTACACTGCAGTGATCAGGCATCTACATCATCCCTGAGGTGGTCTCCCTAATGGGACACGTGTCCATTGGATACCCTACAAAATCTTTACAACATTATTGATTACGTTCCTCAAATTAATTTTCAAAACCCCGTGGCCATCTTGTGGTTACCAACTGTTTTCTAATCCCCTCACCTTCCCCCTTATCCCCAACCCCCCCGTCCATCTAGCAACCCTCAGTTTTTCCTCTATGTCTCCAAAACTGTTTCTGATTAGTTCATTCACTTATTCTTTTCTTTACATTCCGCATATAAGTGAGATCATATGGTATTTGTCTTTCTCTGTCTGATTTATTTCACTTAACATAATGTTCTCTAGGTCCATCCATGTTGTTGCAAATGGTAAGATTTCTTTCTTTATGGCTGAGTAATACTCCATTGTATAAATGTACCACAGTTTCTTAATACAGTCATCTACTGATGGGCATTTCGGTTGTTTCCATGTCTTGGCTATTGTGTGTAGTGCTGCAATAAACATAGGAGTGCACAAAGATTTTTGAATTGGAGTTTTGGATTTCTCCGGATAGATACCTAGGAGTGGAATTGCTGGATCATAAGGTAGTTCCATTTTCAGATTTTTGAGATACCTCCATACTGTTTTCCATAGTGGCTGCACCAATCTGCAATCCCACCAATAGTGCACAAGCGTTCCCTTTTCTCCACATCCTCGCCAGCACTTGTTGTTTGTTGATTTATTGATGATAGCCATTTTGATTGGGGTGAGGTGGCATCTCATTGTGGTTTTTATTTGCATTTGTCTGATGGTTAGTGAGGTTGAGCATTTTTTCATATGTCTGTTTGCCATCTGTATGTCTTCTTTAGAAAAATGTCTCTTCATGTCCTCTGCCCATTTTTAAATTGGGTTGTTTGTTTTTTTGGAGTTGAGTTGAGTGAGTTTTTTATAAATTTGTGATATTAAGCCCTTATCAGATATATCATTGGCAAATATCATTTCCCATTCAGTAGGGTCCCTTTTTGTTTTATTGATGGTTTCCTTTGCTGTGAAAAAACTTTTTAGTTTGATGTAATCCCACATGTTTATTTTTTCTGTTACTTCCCTCGCGCGAGGGGATATATCAGTGAAAATCTTACTCCGGGTAATGTCTGTGAAGTGTCTTCCTATGTTTTCTTCTAGGTATTTTATGGTTTCAATTCAATGTAATTTAGTTATTTTTAATGAGAAGCTAAGCTCTTAATCTTAATTCTTGCCTTAAGGGAGAGTTGCACTATTCTATACCACAGAGCATAGAAGAGGCAACTTTGCCCAGAGATTCCTCCCTGTTTATCTTTCAGCATTTCAATTTTTTAAAAGAAATTTTATTGGGGAATATTAGGGAACAGTGCGTTTTTCCAAGGCCTATCAGCTCCAAGTTGTTGTCCTTCAATCCAGTTGTGGAGGGCACAGCTCACTGGCTCATGTGGGAATCGAATCGGCAACTCTGTTGTTCAGAGCTCACGCTCTAACCAACTGAGCCATCTGGTCGCCCCAGCATTTCAATTTTGTATTCACTCTTTCACTGAGTACCTACTAGGTGCTAGGCTGCAGTAAGGGTCAAAGACGATATCCAGGTTCTGCCTTTGAGTATCTCTCCCCACCTGTAGTGTCCAAAAGTGTGAGGGGTTGTTAAATCTCAGGTTGGGAGACATTTGGGAAAGCCTGTGGTTGAGCAAGTCTCTGATGTATGAGTATTTGACATGGATGGTATTTCCGTGGGCTGACTTGCTGCACTTGTAAGTGGAGTTATTTATTATTTATCTACATTGATAGTGAAGGGTACTTTATTAATTACCATAATGCTCAGCTAGCTGCTCTAACAAATAGACTGAAAAATATTTATCGCGTAAAACACAACAGCAGTTCACTTCTTGCTGAAGAATAGTTTTTGGTAGGTAAACAAGTTGGTGAAGTGGCTTTTTCTATGTGGCTTTTCAGGGACCAGAGGTATTGGGGTTTCAGCCAACTTGAACTATGATTTCCAAGGTGACCCTGAGAATTTTCATTTCCGTTACTAAAACGGGAAAAGAGTATGGAGAACATGCAGGAGCATGCATAGGAGGTTTCTATGGGACAGGCCTGTAAGTAGTACACATCAGTCTGTTCACATTCCTCTGGCTGGAATTCAGTGTCATGGCCATGTCTAATTGCAAGGGAGGCTAGGAAATATGGTCTAGCTGTGTGTTCAGAAAGAAGAGGAGAACATGGATTTTGGTTGGCAGGTAGTAGTCTTTGTCATAGGGGCCTATCAAAAATGATAAATTTGGTGTGGCATATTCATGCTATCTTAATGTATTAAAGTTACAGATTTACACGTTGTTTCCCCAAGTAGGCTCTGAGATCTGCAAGTTTCAGCACCTCGGACAAGACAGGGAAAGTGGTAAATACTTATTAAATGGTTTTGAATGAATGAATAAATGAATAGTGAGCTGGTGAGACAGTAGCTGACTAACAGATTTGGTTGCTTCTTTAAAAAATTTTTTTTTTTAAATTAAAAGTGATATCTGGCTAATATGAGTTAGAGAATGCAGTGTGAAGACAGTGTGAGTTTTCCTTTAAATGTGAAATACTCTCTTCATCTGTCCTTGAATTCCAAGCAATTTGATTTGTTTTTAGACACTATATATGAATTTGATTTCTCTTTGGGGAATTCAGTCCTTTTCAGAATTTAAGTATACGTCCTTATGAAATTAATACATTGGACTAAAGGAAAGAGAAATTATAAAACTAAATACATGAACTAGTGATACAGTTTCATAGTAAAAATATCTTTCAATAAAAATTTTGTTATGAAGGATTTCACTCAGGTAGTTACGGGACTCGTCTCTGATCCTCTGAAGTTAGGTGAAATGATGGCATTCTACCTGAGGACCACCTTTCTAAAAAGTTGCTTTTGAAATGAGTGCTGTATCATGCTGGTCTTACATACGTATCTTGAGGTTCCTCCTGGAATGTCACATGTCTGTGTTGTCAATTTAGAGGAAGATGCTTGCCTTCTTGTTTGTAACAGCCGGTAGATGTGCCTTCAGTTCACCTATAAACTGTATCGTGTAATTTAGGCATAAGTTAACTATATTTAATGACAGCATTCAAATTTACTTGGATTGTGTAGAACCCACTTCTATCTCCTCTGACTCTCAAGCCGGTAGTATGATCACGGTTCTAAAGTATGTGTTAGAAGTCAGGTAGCCAAACTGAAGTTGTACAAATGGAGGGTCCTACCTCTGGTTGACGCTCACACCATTTCTATAGCCAGAGGGCCGAAGCATGCTCATGGCTTGCCAAGCATGGTAACTTTTCTTTCTTCTCCATTGATAGGCCTCCCTTGCTTCTGGGTTCATGTAGCACCCATTTATTTTCTTTAAAAAATTTTTTATTTATGTATTTATTTTCAGTTATACTTGATATTCAGTATTATTTTATATTAGTTTCAGGTGAACAGCATAGTGATTAGATATTTATATAATTTATGGAGTGATCCCCCTGATTAATCTAGTACCCACCTGGCACTATATGTAGTTGTAGCAACATTACTGACTATATTCTCTGTGCTGTGCTCTACCTCCCCATGACTTTTTGTAATTACCAATTTGTATTTCTTAATCCCTTTACCTTTTTCACCCAGCTCCCCAACTCCCCACCCCTTTGTCAATGATCAGTTTGTTCTCTGGATCTATGAGGCTATTTCTATTTTGTTTGTTTGTTTATTTTGTTCTTTTGATCCCACATATAAGTGAGATCTATTGGTATTTGTTTTTCTCAGTCTGACTTATTTCACTTAGCATAATACCCTCTAGGTCCATCCATGTTGTCACAAATGGTAAGATTTCATTCCTTTTTGTGGCAGAGAAATGTTCTATTACATATATGTACAACATCTTCTTTATCTAGTCGTTTATTGATGGGCATTTAGGTTGCTTCCGTATCTTGGCTATTGTAAATAATGCTGCAATGAACATAGGGATGAATGTATCTTTTTTGAATTAATGTTTTGGATTTCTTCAGATAAATACCCAGATGTGGGATTGCTGAGTCATAAGATAGTTCTATTTTTCCCTTTTTGAGGAACCTCCAAACCGTTTTCCATAGTGGCGGCACCAATTTACAATCCCACCAACAGAGCACAAAGATTCTCTTCTCTCCACATCCTCCAATAATCGTTGTTTGTTGATTTGTTGATGATAGACATTCTGACAGGAGTGAGATGGTATCTCATTGTGATTTTAATTTGTATTTCTCTGATGATCAGTGATGTTGAGCATCTTTTCATATGTCTATTGGTCATCTGTATGTCTTCTTTGGAGAAATGTCTGTTCAGGTCCTCTGCCCATTCTTTAAATGGATCTTTAGTTTTTTATGGTGTTGAGTTTTTTATAAATTTTGGATGTTAACCCTTTATCAGATGTATCATTGACAAATATCTTCTCTCATTCAGTAGTCTGTCTTTTCATTTTGTTGGTGGTTTCCTTTGATGTGCAAAAACTTTTTAGTTTGATGTAGTCCCATTTGTTTATTTTTTCTTTTCTTTTCTTTTTTTTTGCCTGAGTAGATAAATCAGAAAAAAAAAAATTACTAGCAGCAATATCAGAGAGTTTACTCCCTATGTTTTTTTCTAGGAGTTTTATGGTTTGGGGTCATCTATTTAAATTGTTAAACCATTTTGGATTTATTCTTGTATATGGTGTAAGAAGGTGGTCCAGTTTTGTTTTTGTTTTGCGTGTATCTGTCCAATTTTCCCAACACCATTTATTGAATGGACTGTCTTTACCCCATTGTATATTCTTGCCTTCTTGTGATAGATTAATTGACCATATAGGTGTGGGTTTATTTCTGGGCTCTTTATTCTGTTCCATTGATCTATATGTCTGTTTTTATGCCAGTATAATGCTGTTTTGATTACTAAATCCTTGAAGTATAGTATAGTTTGATATCAGGTAGCATGATAGCTCCAATTTTATTCTTCTTTCTCAAGATTGCTGTGGCTATTTGGGGTCTTTTGTGGTTCCATACTATGTCTAAGATATTTGTTCTAGTTCTGTGAAAAATGCCATTAATATTTTGATAGGGATGCATTGAATCTGTAGATTACTTGGGTAGTATGGACATTTTAATGATGTTAATTCTTCCTATCTATGAGCATGGTATATGCTTCTATTTATTTGTATTTTCTTCAATTTCTTTCTTCAGTGTCTTATAGTTCTCCAAGTACAGGTCTTTTACCTCCTTGGTTAAGTTTATTCCTAAGTATTTTATTTTATTTTTTGATGAAATTTTAAATGGGATTATTTCTTAATTTCTGTTTCTGACAGTTCATTATCGGTGTATAAAAATGCAACTGACTTCTGAATATTAATTTTGTATCCTGCTACTTTTCTGAATTCATTTATCAGTTCTAATAGGTTTTTGGTGGAATCTTTAGGGTTCTCTGTATATAGTGTCATGTCATCTGTAAATAAAGATAGTTTTACTTCTTTCTTTCCAATTTGGATGCCTTTATTTTTCTTGTCTGATTGTTGTGGCTAGGACTTCCAATACTATGTTGAATAAAAGTGGTGAAAGTGGGCATGCTGGTCTTGTTCCTGATCTTAAGTAGCATACTTTTAGCTTTTCTCCGTTGATTATGATGTTAGCTGTGCGTTTGTCGTATATGGCTTTTATTATGTTGAGGTATGTTTCCTCTATTCCCACTTTGCTGAGAGTTTTTATAAATGGATGGTGGATTTTGTCAAGTGCTTCTTCTGCATCTATTGATATGATTATATGATTTTTATCTTTTATTTTATTTATGTGGCGTATCACATTAATTGATTTGCAGGTATTTAACCAACTTTGTGTCCCAGGATTAAATTCCACTTGATCAAGGTGTATGATCTTTCTAATGAATTGCTGAATTCAGTTTGCTAATATTTTGTTGAAGATTTTTGCATCTATTTATCAGGGATATCAGCCTATAATTTTTTTTGTGTGTACTGTCTTTCTGTTTTTGGAATCAGAGTAATGGTGGCCTCTTAAAATGAGCTTGGGAGCTTTCCCTCCTCTTTAATTTTTTGGAACAGTTTGAGAAGGATAGGTGTTAATTCTTCTTTGAATGTTTGGTAAAATTCACCTGTGAAGTAGTCTGATCCAGGATTTTTATTTGTTAGGAGTTTTTTAAATTTTGTCAGTAGCAATTGGTGAGTTCATGTTTTCTATTTCTTCTTGATTCAGTCTTGGAAGATTGTATGTTTCTAGGAATTTATCTATTTCTTCCAGATTATCCAATTTGGTGGTATATAATTGTTCATAATATAGTCACATAATATTTTCTATTTGTGTGGTGTCAACTGTCACTTCTCTTTCAGTTCTGATTTTATTTATTTGAGTCCTCTCTCTTTTTTTCTTGATGAGTCCAGTTAAAGGTTTATCAATTTTATTTATCTTTTCAAAGAACCAGCTCTTGATTTCATTGATAGTTCGTATTTTTTTTTAGACTATTTCATTTATTTCCACTCTGATCTTAATTATGTCCTTCCTTCTACTCACTTTGGGCTTTGTTTGTTGTTCTTTTTCTAGTTTCTTTAAGTGCAAGTTTGGATTGTTTGAGATATTTCTTGTTTCTTGAGATAGGCTTGTATTACTATGAATTTCCTTCTTAGGACTGCTTTTGGGTCGTTGTGTTTTCATTTTCATTTGTCTCTGGCTATCTTTTTTTTTTGCACTTGTTTTTTTATTGTTTTCTAATTTTTTAATTACAGTGACATTCAGTATTATTTTATATTAGTCTCAGGTGTACAGCATAGTGGTTAGACATTTATATAACTTACTAAGTGATCCCCCTGATAAGTCTCATACCCATCTGGCAGCATACATAGTTATTACAATATTGTTGACTATATTCCCTTTGCTTTACTTTACATCCCATGACTATTTTATAACTACCAATTTGTATTCTTTTTTGTTTGTTTGTTTGTTTTTTATTATTAGTTTCAGGAGTACAAAACAATGTAATAGTTAGAATTTACACCCCTCACAAAGTGATAACCCCCCTCCCCTGATCTACTACCCCTCTGACATCGTATATAGCTGTTACAGTTCCACTGACTCTATTCCTTATGCTGTGCTCCACATCCTATGACTATACATATATTACATTATAGTGGACATTGCATCGAGGAAATAATCAAAAGATACCCTGAACATGAAAACAACTGAAATGCCAATCGGTAGGCAAAAAAAGAAAAATGATACCCAGACTGGATTAACAAACTGTGGTACATTTATACAATGGAGTATTACACAGCCATAAAGAAGAAAGAAATCTTACCATTTGCAACAATATGGACGGACCTAGACAACATTATGCCAAGTGAAATAAGTCAAACAGAGAAAGACAAATACCATATGATCTCACTTATATGTGGAATCTAAAGAATAGAATAAATGAACAAACTAATCAGAAACAGTCTCAGAGACATAGAGGAAAAACTGAGGGTTGCTAGAAGGGACGTGGGTGGGGATGAGGGAGAAGGTGAGGCAATTAGAAAGCACAATTGGTAACCACAATATTGCCATGGGGATATGAAAGACAGTTTGGGGAATATAATCAATAATGTTGTAAAGATTTTGTAAGGTATCTGATGGACACTTGTCTTATTAGGGAGACCACCTCAGGGATGATGTAGATGCCTGATCACTCGATGCATCATCCATTTCTTAAAACACCCAAGTCGAGGCAAATCTCTGGTTCTAAATATTTATCTTCACTGTGCTAAATGGCACTTTGTTTTACTTGTCCTAAGCTTACCTTGTTCAAGTTCCAGGTGGTTCTTCTTCCTTCTAATATTTTAAGACCTTGTGACTAGATCTGTGCTCAGCTTTTTAATTTTGTTAGTGATTTTATAGACTAATGGTCTCAGCCTTGGTGGTACAATAGAGTACCCCAGACAATTTAACTCCAAATCTTGAGGTGGAACCTGGGCTCAATATTTTAATCTTTTTAGGTGATTCCAATGTGCATCCAAGGTTGGGAACCACTCTATGTCTCCATTGTCCTCACTTTTCCCAGGTACTGAATCCTAGTATTTTAAGTCTGGCTTCCCATGACCATCTCCTCCCCCCCCTACAGAGCAGCTCATGTATGCTGCTGTTTCTCGTTCTCCAGAACTACTTCTCCTAGTTCTGTTCTTTGGAATGTGGTGATCATAACTTTCTGATTGTCAAATGAAGATGCATCTGGTTTTACGTAAGAGTAATCTATATTTGGCTAGGCCAGCCTACTAGAGGTGGAGTTATGGGAAATTTAAAAAATGTGCCTCTTAAGCTTTCCTCCCTAATTATTATGGAATCTCCAGTCCCCTTAAAGCCTGGCCCCCTTGATGTTAGACTTAGAGGAGTGTCAAGGGTGTTTATGAACACTTCTTCAAGCTTCTACATGGTGTGACCATCTCAGTTGATGCTTGCTGTTGGGACTTCCTTTTTCCCAAGTTGTGTGAAGGTAGTCGCGCTGCTCCCAAAGCTGATTATGTGCTAATCCCTGTGCTTGGGGCTGAAGATACAGTGGTGAACAAGATAGCCACTTTTCCTGTTCCCATGGACAGCATAACCTAACAGGCAACACTTACTGTCTATGTAACATGAACTTACTCATTAATAATGCTGTAATATGGAGAAAAATTTTGAGCAGTTTCCTATAGACTATCAATGTACTTGGAACATTTTATAAAATTCTCAGGTTCACCCATATGTCTCACATCTGCTGAATCCCTCTCTAACCCTCAGATCTTATCCAGATCCGAAGGCTTCAGCAGTCTGAGCTGGGGATCTATGATTGAAAGAGCTGTCTTAGGCTTTAACCTTAGACCCAGTCCATTTTGGGCATCAGAAATCTGTTCCATCTTCTTTGGAGAGACAGGAATAAGAAAGGGATTATCATCTTGGTTACACCCAGGAGGAGGGGAAAGGCCAGACGCAGAAGATGTTTGTGGGTGGCAGAGGAGGGTGAAGGACATGGAGGGAACCCACTAAGCACACCGAGGAGAGGAGTCAATCAACCTCATTAAAGTGTGTGTGTGTGTGTGTGTGTGGTGTAAAGAGGGGTTGGAGGAGGATAACATTTGCTCACCATTGTATCATCATGCTTTTTCATGGCAATGTATAATTAACTAGCTAACAGAACAGTTTTGACCAATTATGTTGTAGATTGTCTACTTCATCATGACATAGATGGAGGGGCATTTATACCTTCATCTCATCAGCCACACGGCAAACCACAGTGCTATTTGTTAAAAGGCTTTTTTAAAGGGGTGAGGGATGTTAAGAATGTATAATCAGGAAGGGAATTATCAAGTAGTCTCAGTTGTCCTTCTTCCTTTTGCACAGTATAGCCTAGTGGTTAAAAGTGTGGACTATGAGTATGCCACATACTAGCTGGTGACTTTGGGGACATCTGCAGGGCCCTTTAAAGTTTTCAAAATACTTTCACTTTTATTTTATCAGGATGTCAGCATGGGCTGTTTGTACTTTGCTGTAAGTTAGCTTCTCAGTTAAGACAGCTCACAGCTAAATGAAGGAATGGGTATTGAAGAACCTGATGGTGGATGGGAAAGTGCAGGCATAGAATATGGGGGAACCAAAGCTGGGGAGGGGTCTTGGCCAAGGTCAGGGAAGAGTCAGTGAGGAGGCACGTGCTGAGAGAACTCTAAAAACAAGCTCTACCGACTTTTTCATTTAGATTTGGGCGTTTCCTGCCTTAGTTTCTATTCTTTTCTTTTCTCTGGAAGTCTTTGATCCTGCTCCTTCCTCAGGATCTATAGTGCAACCTAAGGTACCTGCAGCCCAAATGGGTGGTGGAGGTTGCATCCAACTGGAAGGGACAGAGTTCATCCCTACAAGAGCCAAAATTGGACCTAAAGGCCAAAAAAGTGTGTGGTGGTCCCAGATCAGTAAACAAATAAATTTACTTGTTGTAATGGGGGATAGATAGCTGGTGCTTCTCCTATATAGTCTAGGAAAGCTTCAAGGAGGAAGTGAATGGTAAGCAGGCAGGTGGGGGGAGAGAAAGGGAAGTCTGGGGACTTGGAGAGAGTGGCTGAAATGAAGCAGAGAAGTCAGGCTGGGCTGAGACAGATGGAGGGGGCAGGCACTGGCTAATGGGATTTGATAACGGTCCTTCGCATTTCCATAGCTCATGTACTTCCCAGGAATTTGATCTTTTCTCTTACTATGTCATCACACTCATCCTATGAGGAAAAGATACAGTAATGACACCCTCTCCACCAATCATGGAAAGAATAACTAAGCACAGAGAAAAAGTATTTTTCCCCAAATGATGGCAATGCTAGGTCTAGGCACCAAGGCACAGTGAATCTGAGCTCACTCCTGGCTCTGTATGGGGCTTGCCATGTGGCACAGTGCTGATGGCTAGTCCTAGGAGGGCTGTAGACTGGGAAAGAGAACAATGTGGTTAAATGGACTTCCATATTTCTCAGGTGGCCTTCTGTAGAGCCTGCCCTTGTGCTAAAGTGTTCTCAAATCACCATCTGGCATTGATTTTCTTATTCTCAGCCTGATAAACACTGTCCGCTGTGGTCTTGGACCATTCAGACAGGCTGTAGGTGCCTCCAAACAGCACGCCAAGAACAGAACACAGCCCTCCTTCCCTTCGTTTTCTCCTTACCCTCAAAATGTACAGTCCTCTTCCCCCCTTTTCAAATGCCCCTATGGCTCCACTATGCTTCAAGGTCTCCACAAATCGAGTAGATAAAAATATTCAGAACACTTTAGTTTCCTGAGAAGGGGAATAGGAAAGAAGGCTGGAAGAAGGTTGGAGAATATATGTAGCACCTTTCTGTTCATGGTAAAGATTTTATACTCAGGCAGCGGGGAACTATTGGAGGGCTTTGAGTGGGAGGGTGGAGTAGTTTGATGTATAATTTAAAAAGATCTCTCTGAGGGTGGAGTAGGAGAATGGATTGGGAGCAGATGTGGATGTTGGCAGGTGCTGCTGCCAAGGTGGGGCTGCCCTCTTTCCATGCCTAGTGGGAGACTTCTGTTCATTTTCATCTGGTTACACTTTGACTAGGTGAGGAGGGCTCTTCCTTCCCCCAACCCTAATGCTCTAGGAGGCTTATGAGGGTCTGGACAACTGAAAGGAGCTAGTCACATATGGGGAGGTCAGTTGGGGTGGGCATTTGGGGATATGGGCAAGGGCTTAGGCATAGAAAGAGGTTCTTTGACTGGACAATCAATGGGCTGCCACCGGTGGGTTATGTTTACTCAGTGAGACCAGAATAAATGCTGCTCTTTGAGCCCCACTCTCTCTGGCTCTGCTGATCAATGAAGTCCACTGGATGAAGCTCAGAGACTTTCCGCTGATGACTTCACATGTGTCTGTGTGGCCCCATGCCTGTACCACCTTGGCTTGTGGAACTTCAGTCGTGTCTGGGGTGGGAGGAAATTAGCTTTGCCAGTAGTATCTGAATATTCCTATCTTACAGCTCGATGGGCAGCTCTTTGAAAGAGGAATGTGCTACTTTTGATTTTCTGGGCCTTTAATGACCAAAATAACTGGCCCATGGCTAGATGAAGAATGTTCCAGCCACAGGCAAGAATATACACAAGATCCTGGGCTGGGAGGGAGTATGGCTCCTTAAAGAGACTGCAAGCAGAACAGCATGGCTGGAGCTCGGAGATCTCGCAGGACATGGGGAGAGATGAGGGGAGATGGACGCAGGCCAGACTATGCCGGGTCGCAAGGCCTGAGAGCGGTGGCAAGCACCAGAAGTCTCCACACACGAAGGTGTCCTGGCCAGATCCACATTTTGAAAGAACCCCCTGGCTACCTTGTGGGGAACAATGAAGGGGAATAAAGGCGGAAGCGTTGGGGGGCGGGGTGAGGGGTTGTTAGGAGGCTATTAGAGTAATCCAGGTGAGTGAGGATGGTAGCTTGGAGTAGGATGGTAGTCATGGAGGTGGTGAAAAACAGAGGAATTCGGGAGACATATCAGGGGTAAAATTCTTGGGACTGGTGACAAATTGGATATGGGGTGAGGGAAGAAGGCTATCAAGGCTGCCTGTAGATTTCTGGTTTGTGTGTGGGCTGACAGTATGGTGGCAGCATTTGTAGTGACAGGGGATACTGAAAAAGAAGCATGTTGTAGAGAAGATCCTAAGTTTGGTTTTGGACATGCTGGTTTCGAGGGGGCTCTCAAGCATCCAGCTGGCAATGCCTATAGGCAGGGGAATGTGTGATCTGGGGCCTGAGAAGAGTAGAGTTAAAGGAAAAATTTGGAGAGCCATGAGCACATAGGTAATAATGAAGGCCACAGCAGTGGATGAGAGTGTCCAGGGAAAGAATTAGAGGGTAGAGAAGAGGCCCCAGGTCCAAGCCTTGTGAACATCAATCTGATTGATCCAGAGATGGGTAAGCCATGTCCCCACCTGATGACACCCATAGCCTAGGAGGGTAGTTAAGACATGAACACCTGGATCTGTTGTTCAAGGTAGCGTGTGTCAAAAACCATGTGGATGGTCAATGAAGGGAAGACGATTCCATTTCTCCAAATGGGTAACATGTTCCATAGGCTGTGTATGGTGCCCTTTACTTCTGATCAACCTCAATTTACCTCGTCTCAGCCTCTGAAAGGATTCCCTTGGAGTATGTTTATCTGTCTCACCCTTCCTGATGGCCAGCCTTCACTCACATACCCACTCAGCTTTTTCTCATGGTGTAAGCCAACTCTCTTGGGTCTCTCCATGTCTGTGTCATTCGTGCTTGGTATGTCTTTCTGAAGCTGAATGACTGAACCATAGGCTGGTTTTGGGGAGAAGGTGGGTATGAAAGCAGGGCTGCAGGCAGCCGTGATCCATGTGTCAGAAGCAAGCAGAGGGAGCAGCCTCTGCTTGAGGCAAGTAGGGAGGCAAGTAGGGTCTTAGAGGCCAGCCTCAACCCCCAGGTGGCACCGTTAGTGGATGGTGGCTCCTGGATAGTGGTTTGACTACAGCCTAGGCTGACTCTGAATCTGAGCTACCCCGAGTCACGGCTGTGAATGTGAATATAGTAGTCAAGGAAGGGCAGGCTTGATAAGCATCACCTTTATCGTCTGCCCAATTACACATCAGGATGGTCTTGGGCTTTGAGCCACGTATCTGGAGGTTTCCAGGCCTTTCCTGGGGTATGGAGTCCTCAGTTCTGCCCTGGGCTAATTGGTGGGCAAGCATACAGAAAGGCATGAGGGAGAGGGATGGGGCAAGACCAGAGACCAAGGAAGGAGCCCCTGCCTTGAAGTCCTGAGCTGGAGGCCCCCCGCTGTACCACGAGTGTGCATGCCCACTCCTGCCCTCTGTGTTCTGTCTCCATGGAGTGCCTTCCAGAAGCCACCCACCCTTCAAGACCAGCCTTCAGGCTGAATTCCTCTGGAAGCCTACCTTGACCTAGCCTTTCTGGTCTCCCAGAATATGGATTGGAGCCCATATATAGAACTAAATGATGAAAGCTATACTCTGCTGGCCATAATTGTGTTTTCTGCATGTCGGCACTATCTTCATAAAAAAGATTCTGTCTCTCAAGGGCAGGGGCCAGATGTCTAGGCTTACTGAAACTGCCCAGGAGAGCTGGGCACATAGGGGCTGCTCCACAACCTGGTAACTGCCCGGAAACTCTGTTTCAAGAGACCTGGAAGAGCTGCTGTTCATTAATTAATCAATTAACTCATGAATTCAACAGGGGCTAAGGGCCAAGCTGGATGGATAAGGTGTGATTTCTGCTCACACAGAGCTTAAAATGAAAATAATAAGGATAGCTGTGATACCATGTTTTATTGCATGTCCATAAGCTAACGACTACTTTGCATCACAGCTCTAGTTCTTATTCTCACTGCAATCCTGCGAGTTTGGGATTCTTCCTCATTTTACAATGGGAGAAACAGGCCCAGGGAGCTCTCAGAGCTAGCAAGAAGTGAGGGTTAAGCCCAGGAGACAGAGCTGAGGTTTAAGCTCAGGTGCACTGGCTATGCTGCTCTGCTTGAAAGTGTTTCTCAGAGGTGGGAAGAGGTTGAGTCTGATCAGCTGTAAGACCTTGGCAACTGGTGGCCCGTCGGGGCTTTGCTCCAGAGCAGAATTGGGGGCTTTCATCTTTCAGTCCCTTCAAATTCTAACAGGCTGCAACTCCATCGCCACCTGGGTTCCTTTCCCTTCAGGTGATGCCGGAAGCTTTTTGAGATAGCACTGCAGGCCTGCTTCCGGTTGTTAGAAAGGCTGCTCTGGGGAGGGCTGAGAAGGGGCCCTGGAGCTCTGAGGCCTTGGTGGAGGCAACAGGTGAGTGGAGACCCTGCAGGGCATTGGGGGCTGCCCTTTTGTCAGAGGACACTCCTGTCTTCAGTGGGCCCACCCTTGGTCTGTCCTCGCTCTTTCCTTGAGGGGCGATGCTGGCTGGTCTGGCTGCCCCAGGGGAGGCCGTAAAACCTAAGCCTTTGGTATTAATTCAAGGCGTCTTTCCAGGCAGGCTCCACCCATTCTGGCTCACCTGACACTACCCCTCTCCTCTTGTCTGGGAATTGTAAGAGATTATGACAGCCATCATCCAAAGGAGCTCCTGCTGGTGGCTCCAGAACCGCGCGCGTGTTTGTGTGTGTGTGTGTGTGTGTGTGTGTGTAGTGGGGCAAGACCTCACCCTGGTTCCTTCTCCACATTCCCTTCCCTGTGACCAGTGTGACCCTGGCTAACTAAGGCTGTGAGAGACGTAATCATTTTCTTAGGGCCACCCCGGCGCGCCTCCCCCTGCCTCCTTTCTCTGCATCTCGAGTTTCTCATCACCTGACGCAACTTTGCCTCCTTTGCCCCACAGATATCCCCCTGATCCCTGGCTCCCCTCGCAGGCTGAGCCCTCGGGCAGTGTCCAAAGGCGGCGAGGGCCCCAAACATGGACAGCAGTACCTCAAGGAGCTGGGTCCCCGAGCCCCAGATCTTCAGGGCAGTTCCCACCGAGATTCTGGCCAGTCCTGTGGTGGAGGGCGTGCCCACAGCAGCTCTGTGAGTACCTGGATCGGGCTTCTGGCTGGCCCACCCTGTTGGGGGCCCCAAAGGAACCTGTTAACTGGGAACCATCCACTTGGGGGGCAGGTGTTGTGTTTGTGTGTGTGTGAGAGAATGAGAGAGAGAGAGAGAGAGAGAGAGAGAGAGAGAGACCCCCAGGGTTTTTGTTAGGGCTTTTTCCTCTCCTCTTTCTCCAAGTCAATGACAGCACAATGTCCCAGCCATACTAGAGTCTTCTGGTCAGAGGAGGCCAGGGAAGTGGAGGTGTGAGGCCAAGTGACCTCACCGGCTGGTCTGCAGGCTCCCTGGCTCCCCTCCCGCAGGCCTGGGGAAGCAGACCTCTGCTTGGCAGCTGTAAAGGCTCTCCCTTGTGCCTGGTGCTTCATCTGGTTGCCCAGGTGACCTCTCAGGTGGCTGCTGAGCCAGCTGGGTATCAAACCAGTAATAAACAGGGAAACACCCAAGGGGAGGCAGGTTCGTCCTCTGCTCTGTCTTGTTCTTTCTCCTCCTTTTCTCTCAGCCTCCCATCGCTGGGGGTGCACAAGGGCAGGAGTCAGTCCCCCTGCTGCCATCTCTGGCAGAGTCCTCACCAGTAGCTGGAGCGGAGGA
Organism: Rhinolophus hipposideros; assembly: GCF_964194185.1. Lineage (NCBI taxonomy): Eukaryota > Metazoa > Chordata > Mammalia > Chiroptera > Rhinolophidae > Rhinolophus > Rhinolophus hipposideros. The sequence continues at coordinate 23,310,001 of NC_138055.1, read as the reverse complement.
GGAAGAGGAAGATGTGGGCCTGTGAGGAGCACAGTGTATACTGATTCCCTGTGGGGTGGGAGTGGGGGGCTGGGCTGGGGGCGAGACATTGGTCTTTGTTCCGATGGATCCAGAGAACCTGCCAGTGAGTACTCTGTGTGTGTCCACACGTGTGTGTCTGCAGGCAGGTCTGCCGACCTGCAAGGCGGTGGGCATGTGTGTGTGTCAGAGTGTACACGGTGAGGCGTGTGTGCACAGACGTGTGCAGGAGGGCTGGTGCAGAGCGGCTGAGTGTATGTGAGTGTGTGCAAGGGCGGGAGTGGGCCTGTGGCTCTGTGTGTGGAGGAGGTGCTGTGGGCATGCAGGGGTCTGCTGCTGCGTGGGCAGTGTGTGCATGTGAGGGTATGTGTGCGCGTGGGTGCCAGAGCAGGTGTGATGGCACCGATGTCTGTGCCGTGGACAGGTGGGGGAGGGCTGTGAGGGTGGATTTAGGCCACTCCGTCCCTTCACGGGGGCAGTTGGGGCCTTTGGGCCTGAGGGATTTGCCTCCTAGTACACCTTTCGGGGCCCAGAGCCAGGTCAGCCTCCTCTGTCTCTTGCTCCTTCCTCACCTGACCTCACCATTCCTGTCCTGTTCTCTCTGGCCAGATCGTCAACAACTACATGGATGCCCACGAGCCAGTGTTCTCGGAGGCCTGTCTGAGCCGCATGCATTTCCGTGACAACCAGAGGAAAGTCGACTACGTGCTTGCCTACCACTACCGGAAACGGGGGGCGCATCCTGTCCACGGCTTCCCTGGCCACTCGCTGGCCATCGTCTCCAACGGGGAGACGGGCAAGGAGCCCCATGCGGGGGGCCATGGTGACATTGAGCTCGGCCCACTCGATGCCCTGGGGGAGGAGAGGAAGGAGCAGCGGGAGGAGTTTGAGCATAACCTGCTGGAGGCCGGGCTGGAGCTTGAGAAGGACTTGGAGGTGAGGTTGGGCAGGTGTCGCAGGGTCGTGGGATGGCATCGCCCTGTAGGGCTGGGCTCCGGTCATCGGTGTCCCCTGCAGCAGCCTTGGCTTTCTTCTTGCAGGTGACTTCTATTTTTCTGGTGGGCAAACCAGATTTTCTTTCCCAAGGACTAGAGGAAGAGTCTTGGTGTGGCTAGTGCCGCTGCCTAAGGGATCTCAGGCAGTGGGTGGTGTGTGTGCCACTTTGCTGTGTGGGCGTTGGTCTTGTTAGGGACTGAAGGCCAGGCATTTCTTCCTGGTGTGCTCAGGCCCCACCATGTGGCCTTCTCAGGGATGGTTTCCTTCAGATGAAGACCCAGTTTGCCTACTGAACTTTGTATCAAAATTCCCCTGTAGGGGACCTACTTCACTAAGGCGTGTGCTTGTCTGGGACTCCCCTGACGAAGCCGATTATTTGGGAACTGAATCAACTGAGTTGATTATTTGGGAACCAAACATTGGATACATTTTATGAACTTGTGAGCTACACATATTCTCATCTCTGGTCAGTAGCCAGCCAAAGGGAATTCATGGAAATCCATTTATCTATACGTCTATCTATCCATCCATCCATCCATCCATCCATCCATCCATCCATCCATCCATCCATCCATCCATTTATCCATTTATTCATTCACTTACCCATCCATTTCTATATACCACAGTGATCCTTTAAAAACGACCTACCATCAGGCCTTGGAAGATGCTCAATTTCTGTTGTTACCCCTCATTAATTGCTTGTTGTCTCTTGATAGTCTTCTCTAAATGTGTTCCTCATAACTTTGAAACTTCTTTTCTTTTTTCTTTCTTTCTTTAATTAGTTTCAGGTGTACAAAACAATTTAATAGTTAAACATTTATCATTTATATCCCTCACACAGTGATAACCCTTCTCCCCCCATCCACTATCCCTCTGACATCGCATACAGCCATTAAATTTCCACTGTCTCTATTCCTAATGCTGTACTCTGCTTCTTGTAACTATATATATATAATTGTAGTTGACATTCATTATTATTCAGGTTCAGCTTCAGGTGTACAGCGCAGTGATCAGGCATCTACATCATCCCTGAGGTGGTCTCCCTAATGAGACAAGTGTCCATCAGATACCCTACAAAATCTTTATGACATTATTGATTACATTCCCCAACTTGACTTTCGTATTCCCGTGACAATCTTGTGGTTACTGATTGTGCTTTCTAATCTCCTCACCCCCCCTTATCTCCATCCCCTCCCATCTAGCAAACCTCAGTTTTTCCTCTATGTCTCTGAGACTGTTTCTGATTAGTTCATTCATTTATTCTTTTCTTTAGATTCCACATATAAGTGAGATCATATGGTATTTGTCTTTCTCTGTCTGGCTTATTTCACTTAACATAATGTTCTCTAGGTCCATCCATATTGTTGCAAATGGTAAGATTTCTTTCTTCTTTATGGCTGTGTAATACTCCATTGTATAAATGTACCACGTTTTCTTAATCCAGTCATCTACCGATGGGCATTTCGGTTGTTTCCATGTCTTGGCTATTGTGTATAATGCTGCAATAAACATAGGAGTGCATAAATTTTTTTGAATTAGAGTTTTGATTTCTCGGGATAGATACCTAAGAGTGGAATTGTTGGGTCATAAGGTAGTTCCATTTTCAGATTTTTGAGGTGCCTTTATACTGTTTTCCATAGTGGCTGCACTAATCTGCAATCCCACCAACAGTGCACAGGGGTTCCCTTTTCTCTACATCCTCGCCAGCACTTGTTGTTTGTTGATTTATTGATGATAGCCATTTTGACTGGGGTGAGGTGGTATCTCATTGTGGTTTTTATTTGCATTTGTCTGATGGTTGGTGAGGTTGAGCATTTTTTCATATGTCTGTTTGCCATCTGTATGTCTTCTTTAGAAAAATGTCTCTTCATGTCCTCTGCCCATTTTTAAATTGGGTTGTTTGTTTGTTTGGAGTTGAGTTGAGTGAGTTTTTTATAGATTTGTGATATTAACCCCTTATCAGATATATCATTGGCAAACATCTTCTCCTATTCAGTAGGATCTGAAACTTCTTTTCATACTCTTGTTTTCAATGGCCCCTTACAGGTTTGCAAATGGAAATCTGTTTCCCTCATCTTTATAGGTCACCTGTGTTCTTGTTTTTCTTTGTAGCAGGGGAGGGGAGAGTGAACAAAAACAGTTGTATCATTTCATATCTTTTACAAACATTCCTTAAGCTTTGGAGCTTTCTCTAAACCTCAGCTCTATGATGGTGTGTGGGGACAAAAGAAGATTCTTTTTTTTCCTTTAATTTCTTTCTGGGGTTTTGAGGAATACACCTTAAAGAACAGAAAAGTTGTAGAATTTGAAGACTTAATGAAAATGTGTTTGGTCCCACGCCCATTGGTAAGGATTACGGATTATTTTGTTTAGATAGGTTTTGAGTTACTCCAAGCATGCATAATTTGTTGTGTTATTGGATTATTTCCTTTGTAACATTATCAGATTATGTACTTGTCCTGGCCCCTTCCATTTAACTAAGTTGAGTGACCCGATGGTGAGAGTTTCATATAGTACACCACATAGGAGGAAGAATGGTTTTCAGCAGACTGGCCTTTTAGCACCTCCTCACCCACGTTACTTTTTGTGACTTATTACATTTCTCTCTATCCCAAACAAAGACATAAATATACCATGGTAATATTTAAAAAAAATGACCTGCCATCGCCATACTCTCCAAACTCATCTCCTGCCCCTCTCACCCTCCCGCTCCAGCTCCAGCCCACGGGCCTTATATTGGTATATGGTGATCATACTCATTTCAGGGCCTTGGAGGTGGTGGTCATCTTTGCCTCAGGCACCCTTCCCCAGATGTTGTGTACTCACTCCTTCACTTCAGACCCATACTCACATGCTGTCTCCTTCTACACATCTTCCCTGACCATCCTGGCTAGAATGTCCCCACCCACCATTCTAGGCGTTGATCCTGCTTTACTTTGCACTTCATTGCACTTCATTGCACTTAGCCCTGCTACCTGCAACAACATGAGAAATCTATTTGTCCGTTCTCTGTGCCCCACCTGCTTCATGAAGGCAAGGGTCTTGTTTGGTGCACTGCTGTATCCTCAGCACCTAGGACACAGTCTAAACAATAAGTTAGTAGGTGCTTAACAAGTGTTGAATAAATAAATGACCTCCCTGAGTCTCCGGTTCCTCATCTCCAAAACAATAGGTGCCCTGCTGGATTGTAGTTTCATGTACCCTGTCATTCGACGGGGCAATGAAAACATTCAGCGCAATGCCTCGTACATAGAAGGTGCTCAATAAATGCTCATTGCAATTCTTTCAAGAGGTGTCATGCTGAGGGGTGGGGTGCCATTCTTATCAGAAGCCTGTTTTGTAAGATTCAAGTTAATACTGTCCCCAACCTGGAAGGGACCCCCAGAGGTCCCCAGGCAGGATGGCGTGTGGCCTAGCTCAGACCCTTGTGCTGACCTATGCTACTTACCGGACCCTTCAGCCAGGTGCCGCTTTTCTCATTTCCCCCCCATGTTGGGACAGTGTGCTCTTTTAGGGCTACTTGGGGCTCCATTTCTGTGGGAGGGCTGGTTTTCACTTTGTGAAACCCAAAGCTCACTTGATGCCTCTGATAGGTGGTGGGGGGCAGGGGAGTCTGGTGGGCAGGTTTCTCAAGGTAGTAGTGTGTTCTGAGGGCCATACCAGGAGTTCCTGGCACGACCACTGTGGGAGGCTGCAGTTCACAACCTGTTTCGGTGCCAGGGAGCAGAGGCCTGGGCCTTGTTCCCCTGCTTAGTCGGGAGGTGGCATCATACTCAAGATGTGGGCTCTGGAGTCCGAATACTGATGTTCACATCCCAGGTCTGGCATCTACTAGCCTTAGGACCTTGGGCAAGAGACGTAATCCTTTTGAGTCAAAGTTTCCACATCTGTAAAGAGGGAATAATAATACATTCTTCACTGGGTTGTTATGAAGATGAAACAAGACAACTAATAAAGTAGCATCTAGAACAGTAACGAGTAAGTGTTACTGCCATTATTACTATTTAGAGTCGCCAGATTTAGCAGATAAAAAAATCAAGAAGCCTGGTCACATTTGAATTTCAGATCAACAACAAATAATTTTTTGATGTAAGTATGTCCTGTGTAATATTGGGGATATACTTGTACTAAACAATTAGTCATTGTTGATCTGAAATTCAAATGTAACTGTCCTGTCGACTTTTATTATTACTATTACTACTAGAATCACTGCCCATCTTTGCTTCCCTCCATCATGTTTCATTTTGGTTGCTGTTGCATTTTCCTGGCTTTGGCTGGGAATTAGGAGGGCCCAGAGATAGCCCTTGGGACTGACCAGTGTTAGATGGGGCTGTGCAGGGGGTCCTGGATTGTTGTCACTCTTGTGCAACCACCAAAAACGCCTCCCTCCCTTCCCCACCCTTGGCTTCCAGGTCTGCTTAACTCCTTCAAGGGGCTCTTCCAGGTTACTCAGCTTCCCCTATGTTCCCCATGTCAGCAGAGCCTCCCCCACTTGTGTAGCCATCATGGCCTACTGTCTTGTTTTCTTTCTCTCTCCCTGTTTTCTAAAAATATATCACTGTTATTAGCTTTGAGACCTCTAAGGCAAAGAGTTGACTTAATCGCACTTCTCAATCATGGTACATTATTATCACTGGTCTGTGGAAGGACCCTCTCGTTACTTATTTAAATACCCTCTCCTCACTCGTCACTGCTTGCTCACTCCACAGGCAGTCATTCCAGGGCGTTGTGTCTCTGGGAAATGTACAGTGTCATTCTTCCTTTATGTATTTTCTTCATTTTTAAAATGGGCTTTATTGTTTAGAAGAGTTTTATATTTACAGAAAAATTAGAGAGTTCCTGTATACCCCATACCCAATTCCCCCTATTATTAACTTCTACATTAATATGGTACATATGACACTATTAATGAATACCGACCCACTATCATTCACTAAAATCTGTATTTTAGATTTCCTTAGTTTTTAACTACTGTCCTTTTCTGTTCCAGGGTCCTACCCTGGATATTGCAGTACATGTAGTTGTTAGGTCTCCTTAGGCGCTTTTTTTTTTTATTTTTATTTTAGTTTAAGGTGCACAAGACAAGGTAATACTTAGACGTTCATCATTTATATCCCTCACACTGTGGACCCCCCTCCCCCCATCCACTATCCCTCCGACCTCGCACTGAGCCATCACATCATATATATAAAATTATAGTTGGCATTCATTATTGTTTAGCTTCCGGTGTACAGAGTCCTTAGGCTCTTCTTGATTGTGACAGTTTCTCAGAACTGTATGCATTTTTAATTTATATAAGGTACTCTATAGTCCATTCTGTTTCTTGCTTTTTTCTCTCAGCATTGTATTTTTCAGACCATTCATGTCCTGCATCTGCATCTAATCCATTTTTTAAAAGTGGATGAGCAGTTTGCCATCACCACAATTTACCTAGTCACTCCCCTAGTGATAATGGACATTCAGGTTGCCTCCAACTCCGTGCCACCCCAACAAAATGAGAACGAATTGTTACCTCCTCTAGGGCCAATGGTCCACAATCTTCTCCAAATACCCTCCTCCCACATCCCATGTAGGTGGTAAACACCGGTTAGAGATTCATCAGCTGGAGCTTGTGAGGGTCTGAACAACTTTCTGGGGGCCTTTTGGGGTCTGAACAACTCTTCTCTGTGCCCCAATGCTCAGCCCCTGGCCCTGAACAGCAGTCTGGAAGTGGCGTCTCATTGGAACAGGGTCGTTGCTTGATTGCACCTGGTGACAGTTTGGAGAGCAGGTGTAGGGGCCCCACCTACTCAGCTGTCCCCAACGCTCTGGGCTAGGCTGTCTTTTAGGCTCTGGTTTCACTTGGATTTTAAGATAAATGGAAAGAAATGGGTTCTTATCAGGGACACATTAAAAAATATTCACTTAGCCTTACAGATCAAAGGAACTTTGTATCCACTGAACTCTGACTGAGTATTGTAGGATTCATTTCTGACCCTAGTTGATATCTGGGTATGCTTTAGACAGGATGATAATTGGTGCATATTTTCTTTTTTTTAAAATTTATTGGGGTGACAATTCTTAGTGAAATTACATAGATTTCAGGTGTACAATTCTGTATTACATCATCTATAAATCCCATGGTGTGTTCACCACCCAGAGTCAGTTCTCCTTCCATCACCATATATTTGATCCCCCTTACCCTCATCTCCCTCCCCTCACCCCCCTTACCCTCTGGTAACTACTAAACTATTGTCTGTGTCTGTGAGTTCTTGATTCTCATTTGTTTGTCTTGTTCTTTTGTGTTTTTTTTTTTGGTTTATATACCACATATCAATGAAATCATAGGGTTCTCTGCTTTTTCTATCTGACTTATTTCGCTTAGCATTATACTCTCAATATCCATCCATGTTGTCACAAATGCTCCTATATGATCTTTTCTTACCGCCGAATAGTATTGCATTGTGTATATATACCACAACTTCTTTATCCATTCATCTATTGAAGGACATTTTGGTTGTTTCCATGTCTTGGCCACCGTAAACAAAGCTGCAATGAACATTGGAGCACACGTGTCTTTATGTATAAATGTTTTCAAATTTTTGGGGTAGATACCCAGGAGAGAGATTGCTGGGTCATATGGTAATTCTATTCGTAATTTTTTGAGGAACCTCCACACTGCCTTCCATAGCGGCTGCACCAGTCTGCATTCCCATTTTGGTGCATTTTTTCCATTCGATGTTTCACTTTTTCATTTATATGCCTATCTCCATGTATTGACAGTGTCCCTATTTATATTTTAAAGAGTATTCAGTATTTATTAGGCGACTAATCCACAGTTTGCCTATGTTTTCTTATGTTTGGCTATTTTATTAGAATTTCACTTAAAGACATCGTTGGAGATGTCTGTGGATCACAGAGACACCTGTGTCCTCACTGCTGATTCGGGCACATGAGGGCCACCTGGGGTGCCACCGCTGCTGCCTTCTCTCTTGGCCATATGGAGCTTGCATTCTCAAAACTCTCAAATCTTGCTCTGCTGGGAAAACTAGGACTTCGGAAATTTCCTGATTCTTAGGAAAACCGTGCTGTTTGGTTTTCTATGGTGACATTGTCCCGGGTGGTCTTCCTGTTCATTGCTCTGCTTCAGGCATTCAGGGCAGGTTGTTTGGTGCTGCAGTGAGGGGAGCAGTGTATGAGTATTTCTACGGGGTAAGGGTCCCCATGTCCCTGCTGACTCCATTATAAAATTAGTCTATTTCCTTCTCAGGAAATAGTAGTCTCAGGAATGGGACTGTGTTCTTAGGAAAGGCTGCAGCAAATGCAGGGAAACTGCGAATGTGGAATTGAATGATGCCCCAGTCCGTACTGTTTCTAGGTGATGGCTGCTACGCCTGCATGAGTGTGGGTAGCAGTCACACGGCTGTTGACTTGCGCTAATGACTGTGATTTCCCCCTGGCTTTGGATGTGTTCCTATCCCACTTGCCCCACCCTGAAGCAGCATGCTGGAGCCTTGGGCTTCGCAACTGCCTCTCTTTCCTACCGCGAGGGATCTTCAGGGAACACAACAAAGACAACCCCAGCAGCCCCTGCCCCTGGGACTGCACAGTTGAGCAGAGCAGAGCCACAGCAGGGCTGGTTGGATGTGATCTCTGAGGGGAGGCAGCCTGGGGATGGGGATAGAGACAGAGGCAAGGAAGGAAAGTCAAACCCCTAAACTCAGGTAAATATACTATACTTCCTTTTCAAAGCGTTTATAATAAAAAATTAGCATTCAATATTCTTATCTGTTATGCATGGCAGCCCCACTGAAGTGTTAAGCAGCTATTGTCCCCATGTCCTAGGAAACACAAAGTGCCTTGTCACGCTGGTGAAGAGCAGGGCTGTGCCTGGAAACTAGATCTCCTAACTCCTGCTCCCCGCTAGTCTCTTAATAAGGGGTGGCATTTGGCCTACACAGTCACCCAGCCTTGGAAGTAAGCACTGCCCAGGTTCTGAAAAGACTGGGCAGTGGGAATGTAAAGCAGGTCAAGGGGTTAACTAGAGAGGGAAGGGAGCTGGGTGTGGCTCTTTCTCAAGGCCTTCATGTCTGGTGTCCTTCATCTATTGACAAGGGCTTCTAGTGGTCTCCAGGATCCTTCAAAAATGGCTGGAAGGAGTTTCTGGACTTGGGTTATTTATGACTCTCCTCCTACAGTAGCGGCGGGCAAGAATTAACGATTGACCTAAGTGCTTCTGGCCCGGGCACTACCTTGGCTGGCTCTGTGTTTTGCTGGGTTTCTGTTACCAGGTGCAGTCTGTGAAGTACAAAGATCATAGGATATTCGCACTGGAAGGGCCTGCAGTGTCTTTCAGTTTCGTCAGAGAGCAGGAACTGAAGTCGAAAGGATGTGACTTGTACAAGCTCATGCTGCTATTTAATGCCTTAAACGAATGAAATATTGATTATAGGGAGTCTATGCAAACAAATAAGTCAGATGGACTTAACTTCCTTCTGCTAGGTCCGTCTTCCTCGTAGCTCAGTTACTGTCTTCCTGTGAAGCTCGTGTCTGACCGTTGCTCCTAGCATAACTGTCAGGGGGTCTATTTCTGGTGCCTGTTCTGACTTCACACGGTGCTGTGTTCGTTGTTCAATATTTTGAGTATCACTCATGTTTCCTGCTCTCCTTCACATCAGTCTCTGTGTTTGGTGAGGATCAGGACAGGGACCAGTTACTCTCAATCCTGTTAATCATTTCTCTTCATGGCAGTGCTAGATATTCCGGGCTCTGAGACAAACATGGAGAAAGAAGACCCTTCTCCTTTTATCATTTGGTAAGTTCATGGGCCTTGTCAGTCAGAGACTACTTGGGCAGTCACTTCAACTGCAAAGACACTCAGAAGGGAAGCATCTATCAGGGGAGACCTTCTGGGCTCCGCCTCTGGCCCCCTCTCTCCTGCCTCTCGTTTAGCAGACATTTACTGAGCATCTATGTACACGTGCCACATCCTGGGCCGGGAGCTGATAACGCAGAGGTGAGTAAGACATGGTCCCTGCCTTCAAGGACCTTGTAGTCTATTAGCAAAGCAGGCCTGACCTCTAAGAGTCACCCAGTGAAGTCTAACGTGTAGTAACAGAGGTTGGAAAAGAATTCTGGGAGAGTGACTGATAGTCTGGGTGACTCGGAGAAGACTTGAGGCTCTTGTCTAAACCCCCTTCCATCTCCCTGCCCCCAAATACTCAGGATCCCAGCCGATGTGAGTGGGCACTGTGACCTGGGGGTGTTCTAGCAGCTCCTGTGGGTCTCCAAGGCCCCCGCCTGCTTGGACACTCATGAACATTCACGATGCATTCTGCTAAGAAGGCTGACCTTTGTTCTGGATGAGCAAAGGGTGAGTGGAATGATGAGTGAGTGGAGCGATGGCCTTTCTCCAGGTATCATAATGCTTCTGTTTACATCCGGACAAAAGCAGTGGTGTTCCCCGCCTTCCCTGTTTTGTGTACCATGAGTGTAAGGAGCAGTACAGTGCAAGCAAAAGGAAGAGGAGCTGGCAGGGTAGTTAGCTGTGTTGCTGTCTTCTGAAGTGGACAGTGCTCTGTGGAGACCCCACCTTCCTGTCCCACCATCCCTCTTGACTTGCTCAGGAGCTCAGCTATGGCCATAGCGTCGTGAATCTCCCCAGAAAGATTCAGGAAAATTGCCACTTATGGCTGATGGCTCCTCGGGAACCCTGGGTCCATTCTGACGTCTCCCTTGAGCATTGCTGGTTGGGGATCTCATGTGCTGCATACCACCCCACCATGGTCAGCAGCTGGACTGTGTGTCCAGTTCAGCGTTCCAGGGGGTTGGGTGTGGGTCTGGACTAGGTGACCGCTGATCTTCTCATAGCTGTCTCGTTGAGTTTCCGCGTGGGGATCCTTTGTTGCCAGGTGTCGAGGGGTGGGGTAGGTCTGGCTGTGGATGTTTTAGCCAAAACTATGTTTTTCCCTTGTCTCGGAGTTCTTCCAGCCCAGGGAACTTACACTCAGCTCCTCCACAGGCCTTTGGAGAATAGTCTTCCCACGCCTCAGAGAAGGCCTGTGGGGGTTTAGCACCTTTTCAGGAACAGGAAGTCAGAGGGAGTGGAGTTTGATGGGTGTGCTGTTCTGTTGTGTCTTCTTTGTGAAGTGCAGACACAGGAGACCCTGAAGGCGTGGAGCTGGAGCCGTGGGGCCCTCAGCGTCTGTGTGTATTTGCTGCTGGCTGCTGGCATGCTCCCCACCCGTGCTCACAGGCTGTGTATTGCTGTGTACTGGCCTCACTGGGCTCGTGGAATCGGAGAGGACGCCTTCAGACCAACGCGGGCCACGCGGGGGTCCCGGCTCTGCTAGCAGACTGTTTAGAACACCAGTGACTGTCAGTGGGAGTCACTTCCTGCCTGCCACCTGGACTTCCCAGCAGCAGGACACAGTGGGAACTTTGTGTGTGGAGGGCAACACGTGGGATTCACAGATGGGCACCTTTGTGTGAGTCTCTTAGCCACGCTGGGTCTATTTTCCTATCTGTTATCTGTAGCCAGCACCTTCCACGGGTGAAAATACTTTCTAGATCGTACAATGTCATAAAACGAAGTATCATTATTTGCGCAGTTCTTTGCAGGAATGGTGTGGGGTTCCTTCTTACCTTGGGTTTTCCTTTTTGCCAGTGGATCCAAGTTGGCTCTCCCACCTGTCTGCATTTTGCTTTAATTTTCCAATTTTTCCTCCTCCTTATGAGCTGAGTTGAATTTCCTTCCCATTTTCTGAATGAAAGAATGTGTCTCCTTGTGGATTAGGCAATCCCAAAGCAAGAAGCACAGTGCTGTACTGTCTAGTTGGGAAATGAGAGATATACTCAGGAAGTCACGTATGCTGATTTCTTCTTTTCTGGGTTCCCCTGGTAAAAGATTTCAGTTACTTGAATACCATGGTCATGATTTTGAATACCACTGCGTACCAGTCTCATGGTTTTAGGTGTAGGCATTTACACTCATATTGTGAGTTGCTTCATATTTTGGCTAAATTGGCTCACTTTTTAATCTTACATTTATTTTAAAAGGAGATATTATATTATCATAAATGGAGAACCAATATCACCGGCCAACAAATAGATAATAACTACAAAAATAAACCACACCCGAAACAAAATAACATCGTTAATTTCTGTCTGGATACAGTTGGCTGCAGAAGGTCCAAGGCTGAGGGGCCTGCTTGCTCCTTGTTGAGAAGCTTATTATGTTGTACAACTGAAACTAATATAATATTATATGTCAGTGATACCTCAATTAAACAATAAAATAAAAAAACAAACCAACAAAAAAAGGGAAGCTTAGCTAGTATCAGAGAGGTTAAAAACATATTGGCATTAAACTGCATTTTATCTTTGCAGGATAATTGAAGAGACTAACTTCTTCATTATTTAAAAATGTTATTTGATGCTCTGCTCTACCTGTCCATAATCTAATGCCCCTCATTCCGTAGTTGGGCAACATTACCAAACAGTTCGCCCCCTGGAGCTTCACTTGTTCTGGATTGACTGAACACTTTGAGAACAGGGATTGTATTTTGCTCTTTATTTTTTTTATACAGTGTCTAACACATAGTAAATACTCAACAATGTTTGTTGAATTGATTCCAAGCATAATGTTTAGCAAAGACAATATACTGTACAGTTGTTCAGGGGAGGGAGAGATCCCCAAGAATTGGGATTGGCAGGAAAGGCTTTCCAAAGAAGATGGAACCCTGTCCCCTGCTTCTAGTCCTGAACTCTTGCAGAGCCTGGAAACCCTGCTCTGAAGTTCCTGGCGTGCCTCTCCCTTCTCTCCACTTGAGCCCTCTCCCATTCCTACTTCTCAATGGGCAGTAGCTTTGCCATTGCTTCTCCCATCTCCTTCCCCAGTCAGGGAAGAAAATACCACAGCAATCTATCTGCAGCCCTCTCAGTCACCGGCCGGAGGAAAGGGCTGAGCAGAGCAAACCCTAAGGGAGGGAGTGGGAGGGAGGGAGTTGGTGTGTGTATGTGTGTGTGTGTGTGTGTGTGTGTGTGTGTGTGTGTGTGTGTGTGTTTGAGAGAGAGAGAGAGAGAGAGAGAGAGAGAGAGAGAGAGAGAGAGGAGAGGAGTGTGGTGAACCTGACCCTTTACAGGCTGCCCTCTGGTCTAATGTTGAGGGGATTTTGGTGACCTTCTGGGGGAAGAGCATTGGGTGTTGTTAGCAGTGTTTTTTTCTTTCTTTCTATTTTTCCATCTTTTCTTTCTCTCTACTTCTCTCCCTCTCTTCTTTCCTTTAGCACCCTCTAGTTCTGTCCCGTTGGGAAAATTCCACAGCCCAGGATGATTAGTGCTATGAACTTGGCGATGTTTGTGTTGATGCCAGGCTAGTCTCTATGATGTGATTACGAAATCCTTCAGAGAAAGATGCAGAGACTACTTCCTGTGGCTGGTGTGTGAGGATCTGTCCCATGATGATGGCTACATCCAGAAGGTCTGTGTGGTGCTGGGACCCTACTTTCATGCAGTCACCTGAAGTCTCCTTTTCAGTGTTGCCAGGAATACCTGTTCTCTCCGTTGTGCCACGGAAAGTGGGGGGTAGGGACTCAGGAATCTAGACCACCCCACCCTGAGGCTATTACTATTGCTTTTGAAGTTGTTAGTAATGACAACAAGCACTTCTACTGTGCTAGGTACATAGAGTGACTCATTTAATCCTTATAACAACCCTATAAAGTCTTTGTTACAGCCCCTATTTCGCAGATCAGAAAACTGAGGTCATGTAACTTGGTCAAGGTCAAACAACTGGTGACAGTAAGGAATTCAGGACCTGAGCTTGAGCTCCCAATCACTGGTGTTCCACTTCTCCTGAGCTAAGACTTCTGCCCTCCGAGCTTGGTATGGGGAAGGCAGCATCCTTACTCTTACCACTGGGGTTGTCAGCAGCTAACACAGGTTCAGGAGAGGAGAAGGGAAACTCTGAACTTGACAGTTTTCTCTGTGTACGTCTTTGTCCCTTCTTCTGTCCACCCATCTTCCCTCTTACCTGCCTAGGTGGGAGGCCAGGGGTTAGAGAACAGCTGGATCCCTGCAGGTACCTTTGAATTACTGAGGAGCTGTGTTTGTGGCAGGAATCAATCTGCTCAGGACTACCCCAGAGACAGCTGGGTGGGTCTGGCGCCAGCAGGCAGAGGTGATAAGTGGCAGGGGATCCCAGGAGGATAAGGCTGGGGGATGACACTGCAAGAATTGGAGAGCGCATGGGGTGCAGGTTGGTATGCAGAGCCACCATGGGGCCCTGGAGGGGAGGACAGTGAGCCTGTGGAATGCCTCCTCCTTCTGGGAGGAGGGCTGGGATGACCCTGGCTGAGTGCGTCAGGAGGGGTGATGTTAGGCCCAGGAAGCACTGATCTTGGCGTGCTCAGCCACTCCCTTCTGTAGCCTCACTCTGCCTGCTTTCCCCTCATTCTACCTCCTTCATATCCACTCTGAGGTCTTTCCCTCAGACCAGTACAGTTCTGCTTTGCAGACGTTGCACTTTCAGTAGGGATCAAAGCTGTAGGCGAATGGGGGTGTACGGAGCCCCAGCAGGTGGAACAGGGCTGTGGAAATCACATCATGTTGGCTCTTTTCCTTTTCTCCATGGCCCCAGACAGGTCTCCCTCCTTCTTTTACCCTCGCTGTCATAAGCTGCTTACGTTGGAGCCTGATGCTGTAACAGCGAAACAACATTTGAGATGGAGTGTCCCTTATGTGTAGAGGCTTATGCTGGATGAAGGAGGAGGACGGTGAAATGGTCAGCACATTTGGAGAGGTCAGTGTTTAATGAGGGAAACAGAAGGCAGACAATTTCTCGGGGTCATGCAGGATGACCCCTATAAATATGCAGGTTTATTCCATGTATGGGCTACTTATGGACTTTGAGTGGTTAATCTGCGGACAGCCTCTTGCATTCTGGGTCATTCCCTCCTGCTGTTAGGATGCTCAGGAAATGGAACCTAATTCAGTCATTAATCTTAGCCTAAGCCAAGCTGAATCAGACAGACATTCTGGGATCTTCCTCCCGCAAACACAGCGTGTGATTCCCTCCAGGACAAAGGGCTGTGGTTGATCTGTGCTAACACTCATCTCCACTGGTTTGGGTAATTGTAAATTGCCTGTACAGACCTTGTCTGCATACATAGTCGGTACATATCCTAACTGTCTTGCTGTAATGCCTGGAGCCCAGAGGGGCAGGGATGGGAGGTTCCCTGAAGGAGAAAGTTCTGGTATAAAGCAAAGTTAGAATGCCAGAGTGAATCTGAATGCCAACCCAGCCACTAGGCGCTGTTCACCTTGGGCAAAGCATATGCTGTCTCCCATCACTGCAGTCTTCTCTGTTTGAGTTGTTTCAAAGAAGACTGGTACATCATGCGTACTTAACATTTGTCAAGGAAGCAAATGATTAACTGAGATAGCATTTGTTATTGAGAGCAGTGCCTGGCATATGTCAGAAGCTGTTTTCATTGCTATTTTAGTTCCTTAACCTCAGGTCCAAAGATCCCTAAAACAACATTTGTCTTTTTCTGGTCTCTAGGAGTACCTATAAATCAGAGGTACTTTCCCACCCTAATTATCTCCATTCCTCTGCTGGCCTGGCTTCATGGACCAGCAGGAGACTCCAACACCTGCCTGCTGTCCAGATGCTCTGGAGAGCCCCCCCTTCAAAGAAAGCTGCTTTTTTCTTTTCTTTTTCCTGGAGTGTCTGGAAAGCTCACCCAAGAGCTAAGACCCCATATCAAATACCTCACCAGAAGACCAAATAGTTCCTGGCAACTCATTTGGAATCACTGGGCTGGTGAACATGTTTGAGCTAAGTCTAGCCTGCTCCATTGAACATATGTTTTTAAAATTTTCATCAAATTTTAAGTGTATTAATGTAGCTTGTTACAGCAAGTCCTCTTTTTTTTTTTTTTAAGTTTTATTTGGAAATATTGGGGACAGTGTGTTTCTCCAGGGCCCATCAGCTCCAAGTTGTTGCCCTTCAATCCTGTTGTGGAGGATGCAGCTCAGTTCCAAGTCCAGCCGCCATTTTCAGTGTAGTTGCAGGGGGCGCAGCCCACCATCCCACGTGGGAATTGAACTGGTAACCTTGTTGTTGAAAGCACTTGCTCTAACCAACTGAGCCATCTGGCCGACCTTCCGGAAGCTCAATGGCAGCTGTTATCTTCAATCTAGTTGTGGAGGGTGCAGCTCACTGGCCCACATGGGAATTAAACCGGCAACCCTGTTGTTCAGAGCTCACGCTCTAACCAACTGAGCCATCCAGCTGCCCCAGTGAGTCCTTTTTTAAAGTAAATAATCAGCCTAATTTATCTGCTTTCTAACCTGGACTTTCAAATCTCAAATTTGTTTGAAGAGAAGCACACCTGTACCTGTCTGACTACGCTTTAGTCGCAGAGGGTATCTCCACCTACACAGCTCTAAGCACCATCTAGCTGGTGAATTTCCTAGAGGAAGCGAGAATACAAACTGCCTCTGTTGCTTGTTCGTGCAGTATCCCAAAACTCAGGAGGGAAGTTCTTCTTGGGCTCTAACCTCAGTCCCTCCACAGCAACCATAGGTTGGGGAAGGAACAGGTTGCATGGCATGCATTTGATTGGCCCCGCTGGGACTAATGTACATGGGAATTAGACTTGGGAGCCTCATTTTGAGGCTCCACTGTCCTAGGCAATAGAGCCAATAGGAAGATTGGAAAAATATCTTCCTTGTGGGCTGAGGAGGGAGTCTGGTCGTCTGTTAATCGGAGCTCTTTTTCAGGCTTTCTTTCAGATTCGGGAGAGATTCTGTGGCTTTTCCCAGATCTCACATTTCAGTGTTTTCGGCTAGTTGGGTTCTCCATCTCTTGTCTCCTGTGGCATCTAGAAGTAGGTGAGCTCGCTGTTTTCTGCAGGATCACTTTCGGTGGTGGGCTGCGTGAGATGTCTGAGGGGTCGTCTTTTCCATGCCCCTGCCTCTGGAGCAGGCTTCCTGTGTCCCGTTCCTTCAATCATCTTCCCAGGGACTTCTCCATCGTCTCAGATAACATCTCCCTTTGCTTCAGAGTGACGAGAGGCTGACTTGAACGTTTTTGCTGCCATCTCAACCCCTTGGTCCACAGGGTCCTGGCCTCGAGGGAGGCAGAGAACAGCTGCTTGGCCCCGCCCCTGTCCCTTCTTTGTTCTTATTGGGGTATCAGCTCCGCGCATCCAGCTTGTGAATCCCCCAGCAATTTCCTTGTCACCAGATCACATTGCATGCTCCTCTCCAAATGCTCTCTGGCTGCTTCCTGTTCCAGCCATCTCCCTCCCACCTGAGTATTTGTGTTTCTGATTATTTATCCCCAGATGCAGCGACCACATTTTTCCAGGTTGAATCTGCTCCTTGTTACTTCCTGCCTGGGTTTGCTAACATGTCCAGGTCCCCTTTGCAGCCCCTGTGACAGCCTTGCTCGGCATGGAAACATGGATTTCTGGCCTTCAGAAAGCAAACCATGAAGAGAATGGGATGGGGAGAGCCAGTTCCCCTACCGAGAGGGGCCCCACCCAATCTGAAGTCCAGGCCCTCCCCGGGAGAACATCTGAACTGATGAACACTGAACGCCATCAAGTGCTGCCAGCAGGGGGATGACCTAGAGTGAGACCTGTCCCAGCTGTCCGGCTTTTTCTTAGTCTCCTGAGCCGAGAACAAGGAGACGCCTGCCTGCCCTCTTGGCCTTGGCTCTTTCCAAGCAGCCGTCACCAGTTCTAATTAAATACTCAGCAGATGAACTGACCTAGGGCTCCAGATGAGGGACTTGGGGGGCCATTTCCTGTCCAGGGAGGGGAGGCTGAGGCAGCCGGGCAGGGGCCACAAATTAAATGCAGCGGGAGAGTGAATGTGCCCCTAGTTTTTTTTTTGAAAAGGAAAAATTTATTTTATTTCCGTTTTTCAAGTTTATTTTATTGTAAACCGTGATGACACAGAAATGCAGAGTTGGAAGACACCTTTGAGAGTCTTTAATGCTCGTCTCATTTTGCAGATGGAGGGCCATGAAGTTTGGTAACTTTCTCAAGTTCACAAATGCATTTTAAGTCATCCTCTGCCCCGTAGGTGGGTCCTAAGTATTAGGCACAGGAAGTGAAGTCTCCGGTGACTAGGAGGGGCTCAGAAGCTGACGCCTATCCAAACAACCCTGTCTTCCGCTTGCCTGCACTTTTCCTCACTCTTCACCTTGAACCAGAGCTAAAGGGGAAGTTAGGCACAGGGATACCTCTTCAGCCTCCCAGGCTCTTGGTTCACCAAGGGTGTGAATGAGGGTGAGTTGGGTGCTGCTCCTGAGAGATTGTCAGAACTTGAGTGGCAGAGGGAACTGGTGAGACGTGGAATTCATGCATCCCGCCCCCATCCCAGTTCTCTTCCTCCCTACCCCACCCCAGTTTCTGAGTTTTGAACATGTTGCTAGTTAGAAGGCTTCCTCAGAAGATGCTGATGAATTTAGAGTGATTTTAAAATTCATCTGGGGAAATAAACAGCTGCAGCTTGAAACACAAACACACACATTTGTGCTGCTGGGTCCACCCCCCACCCCCGAACATCTGATCCAGGAAAAGAGCACACGCCCAAACCTTGTCGAAACACAGAAACCCGTGTGGATTACGTGAATGATCTGAACAGCCACTGCACAAAGGAAGAGAGATCAGCCGTCCTGCAGACTGGCGATACTGCTCCAGGAGACGGCATGGTCTTAAGAACACACGTCTGGAATCCTAGAGATTTTAGCATCTCTGGTTTGTGGAGCTCTTTGTAAGACAGAGCTGTTTCTCTCTTCTAAGAACCTTCTATTTCCCTAGGGAAGGGGGGAGGAGAAAGAGAACAAACATTTGTGATCACCTGCGTATATGCCAGCATGTTATATTCTCTTTAAAAAATTATTGTGAAGTAGCAGTTACTGTGAAACTATTAGTCCCATTTTGTAGAAACGGAGTCTTTCAGAGATGGAGGTAGGAATCCATTTCAGAGCCAGGGCCTTTTCATGACCGTGCATTGCGTCTCATTCCCCTGGGTTCTACGGACTTACCTGACTGAGGGTTTCAGAATCCTTGGACTCTGCAGAGCCAGGGGATTTTTGTTTCTTTTTTTTTTTTTTTTTTTTGGGGGGGGGGTAGCTGCTACCTCACTAAGTGCATCTATCTGTTTCCTCCCTTGAAGATGACAATCATACAATTTGTCTGAGTTGTTAGAATTCTTAATAACATGAAGTCTGTAGTCCTCTGAGATGTGATCAGAGCTGACTGTTAAAGAGTTATTTGCTGGCCCTCTAAGCTGGAAGCACTGTCAAGAGGGATGGCTCTCATCAGTGAGTCTGCTAAGTACCTACTAGGCATGGCCGCATGTTGGGAAGAGCCGCAGTGTCCCACTTAGGCAGACAGCAGGGGAGTCGCTTCCCCAGCAGTGAGAAATAGCCAATTTCTTGGGTTGCAGTTTGGTTTCACATGCTCCTCTTTTTTTCTGCGTTTAGAAACCCCTCTTTTAATCTGTTACCATTCATCACCTACTCACTCCTCCCCTTCATAGCCAGGCTTAAAAAAAACAACAACAACTTTTCATTGAAGTGTAACATATTAGAAAAGCACAGAAATTATAAGTGTACAGCTTGATGAATTGTCACTAAATGGACACATTTGTGTAACCGCTGCCCAGATGAAATACAACATTTCCAGCCCTCCAGAAGCGCCTTGTGGGCTTCCGCTCCGTCAGGGGCCCCCACCCAAAGGTCATGACTATCCTGACTTCT
The DNA here is from genome assembly GCF_964194185.1 of Rhinolophus hipposideros. Taxonomy (NCBI): domain Eukaryota; kingdom Metazoa; phylum Chordata; class Mammalia; order Chiroptera; family Rhinolophidae; genus Rhinolophus; species Rhinolophus hipposideros. The sequence continues at coordinate 23,290,227 of NC_138055.1, read as the reverse complement.
AGCATCACACATGAGCATTTGCCTGTGCTTGAACTTTATATAAATGGAATCAGATGGTATATTTTCTGTGTCTGGCTATTTTTGCTTAAACTTCAGTGTATGAGATTCATTTGTACTGCTGTGTGTAGTTTCATTACTATAATGGTATTTATTTCATTGTTTGAATGCACCACAATTTACTTATGCATTCTACTGTTGATGGATGTTAGGGTTGTTTCCTGTTTTAGGCGATTATGAATAGTGTTGCTATGACTATTCTTTTATACGTCTTTTGGTGAATGCATTTCTGATGGGTATAACTTAGGAGTGGAATTGCTGGGCCATATGGTCTGTATATGTTTAGCTTTAGTAGACACAACTGAACTGTCTCTAAAGTGTTTGTACCAATTTATACTTCTCATCAGCCATGTGTGAGAGTTCTAGTTTCTCCACATATTTGTCAACACTTGGTATTGTTAGTCATTTTAATTTTAGCCATTCTGGTACATATGTGGTGGTAGCTCAGTGTGGTTTTAATTTGCATGCTCTGATAGCTAATGAGATGAAAACCTTTTCATATATTTTTTTTGTATCCTCTTTTGTGAAGAAGTTCTTTTTCAAGCCTTTTGACCATTTAAAAATATGGGTTGTCTGCCTTTTCCTCGCTGATTTGATGGAGTTCTTCACATATTTTTGGTACAAGTCCTGTTTTGGTACAAGTATCTGTTTTGCAAATATCTTCTTTCCACTTGGTGGTTTTGCCTTTTCACTCTCTAATTGTATCTTTTGGTGGATAGAGGTTCTTAATTTTATTTTATTGCAATTTATTGATTTTTTTTCTTTATGATTAGTACTTTTTGTGTTCTGTTTAAGAAATTGTCACCTATCCAAGTCATGAATGTCTTGTTTAATGTTATCTTCCAGGGACTTTATTGATTAACCCTTCACATTCAGATCTACAATCCACATGAAATTGATTTTTGTGTTTGTGGCTTGAGGTGTGAGTAAAGATTAAATTATTCCCCCCACATGGCTACCAGTTGACCTAACATCATTTACTGAAAGAACCATCTTTCCCCCCTGCTCTGCAATGTTGCCTGTGTCATAAATCAAGTGTGTGTCTGCTTTCTGGATTCTAATTTATTCCATTCATCTGTTTGAATATCCTTAATACTGATACCTCATTATCTTTTTTTGAAGATCTAATTGGCTTTATTAAGAAATTCATGAGTCAGGCAGCATCCCATCTAGCAACTAGAAGGGTGCTCCCAATACCTCATTATCTTACCTGCACTTTATAATAAGTATCTCATAAGCTTTTAGAGTATTTTTATATACTGTTTCCATTTCTTTACCTCTTAGTCAAGCTACTTCAATCTGCCTTGTGTTCCCACTTCTCTGCCCCAAAGGCTCTTGTGTAGATGACCAGGTCTTCCAGTTGGTGCTAAACTTAACAGAAATTGTTTAGTTCTCAGCTTCTGTAACCTTTTAGCCACACTCAGCACACTTGACCCTTCCTTCCTGTTTGAAGCACTATCTTCCCTGATGCCAGACTTTCCTGATTTCCTTTCTACTTCCCTGGCCACTTCCTCTAAGTATTCTTGGCTGGGTTATTTCATTCTCTCTGATTTTTAAATGTTGAGCTTCTTCAGATCTCATTCCAAGACGGTCTTCTTTTCTCATTTTACTGTTATTCTCAAGATGACTTATTCCCAACATTTCTATTGCCATCTTTATGGTAAGAGAGCTTCCAAATTTATATCTCCAGTTAGAATTTTCTTTAGAGCTTAAAATCATGGATTACTTCAATCACATTTTTTTTTCATCGGTGGATCTCTTCCTGAATTATTTTCTCAATCCAGAATTTTCTTCTCCTCTATCTCTTCTCTATGCACCCGGATCCCAGCCAGTTAAGGTTTCAGAAGAGGGATTTAATTTCTTTGAGATTTAGTTGCCAAAAATCATTAATTGGGGGAAATTATTTCTCTCATTCACAAGGAAGTTGAGAGAATTACCTGAATTGTAACTGTAAATTTCTTTGTTCTCTTTAGAGATAGGTAATATCCCCACCACATATCAGTTGTCATCCCACTTAGGGTTCTGTTAAGCACCCCTCATCTTTAGTGTTACTGTTTTCATCTTCATTCTGATCATCTAGAATGGTGGGGCTTATAAGGAGAGGAAAACGAAGGCACAGAAGTACCAAGTGATACTTCCTGCTACAATTGGTGTTCAGACCTAGACAGCAAACCCCTCAATTTCATCCATCAAACTCCCCTCACAAAGGACATTGGTGATCCTCAGAAACAGAGAGGTGACGATGTCCAATCTCCAGCCTTGATTATTATTCTAGAGGAGGAAAGTGGAGGGCAAGAGCTGCCCTTTCATTCTACTATGGGACTGAGGAACAGGTCTATTTTCTTGCTCATGGCTTCGGCCCTCTGATTCCCCCTGATCCTTATCATAACCACTTTGGATTCTTTCTAGGCCAAAAATCATCCACTGTAACTCTGAAAGCTGGAGGTTCAGTCTCATAAGTGATTGCTACTCAGGATTTCAATTAAATTTAAAGTTCTTTTCTGTAGTCCACTGGTTCTCAAATGTGAGCATTATCAGAATCATCTGGAGAGCTTATTTATGAATAGCTCTCTTTGTATAGTTTTCTTAGTTGTTGCTCTAGGGATTACAATAGATAGACTAATTTTTCCACAGTCTACTTAGAATCAACATTTTACCACCTGAAGGGGACTGTAGAAACTTTACCATCTTATAAGTCCCTTTACCCTTCTTTGTCTCATAATTTTCTTATGTATCACAGTTACATAAATTGAAAGACTCGCCAGAAAACGTTAGAATTTTTACTTTCAACTGTCAAACCTATTTTAAAGAATTCAAGAAGAGAAGAATGTTATATCTTATTTACTCAAATATTTACCATTTTTGTGTCTCTGTCTTCATTTCTGGTGTTCTTGAGCCAGGGCTAGAGGGCTTCTCTTGGGATTCCCTCTGTCCATGCTGATGAAGCTCACTTCTTGGTTTTGGACTGCCTTAAGTCTAAGCAGGGGGATGGGGAGAGCGAAAAAACACCAGTTTGGTATTAGTTCAAATTCCATTTTTTCCCCCAATCTGCCTTCTACTGTTACTTTTCAAAATTCTCAATTAGCTGTTCCATACATTCTGTTTAGGTTTTATAGCAGTATTCAGAAGAAAAGACATAGGAGTGTGCTTTCTTTATCTTTCCTGGAACTAGAATTCCTGAGGGCTTGTTTAAGATGTAGCTTTCTGGACCCTACCTGAGTTTCTGACTCCGTCTCAGGTAGGGCCTGAGAATTTGTATATCTAGCAAGTTCCCAGATGCTGCTGATGCTGCTTGTCCCAGAACCACATTTTGAAAACCACGGATGTAGTCTGTTCTTACGTAAAGATAGGAAAAATCTTCCTCTAGAGTAGAATATAAGTCAAGTTCCTGCATTTTAATAACATTAAATGCCTGATGGTTTACTATTTAATAAGGCACAGGTGAAAGGACAGTGGAAATTCTTTCGTTGAGCAGGTGAGGAGATTAAAAGAAGTAAAAAATCATGGGGTATACTATAGATTCCTTGGCCGAAAGGAACTATGGTTGATGCTTTATTGATATAGAACTCAAAACTTGTGAAAATGTTGTGATGGGGATTTCCATTATGAAGATATCTGCTTTAGATATAATTTTAAAAAGCAGAAATCATGGAACATTTAGTAATTCTTAAGTTTCTTTGTTTGTAGACTTTGTGTGTTTTTGAATAAAGAAGAGGCAATAAGAGGAACTAAATTTTGATCTCAATTCTGAACAACAAGGAAAAGCTGGTTGGCAAAAGAGGAACCCCAGTTGTTCGTGCCATCTTGGCAATAATGGAAGCAGAGGACATGGGGCACGGTTAGACCTATGTACCACACTTTTCATTGAGGTTTTTTTTTTTTTTTTTTTTAAATCAAAGACAAGGTAGCTATGATCTGAGTGTATATCACAGGAATCAGAATTTTAGAAAAAAGAAATTCAGATAATGGTAAGCAATGCTGAGGTAGCAAAGGAAGAGAAGGCATTTGAAAGGAAATGTGCTCACATCGCATATCAGGATTGTAAATGGACAAAAGATGGAAAGAGTAGACGGCGATGAGGTCTGAATGCAAATAAGAAGGCAACCCTTCCAATGAAGTGAGTTAGGGAGTCCACATCCCGTGCAAGCTGCAGCATGTAAAACGTGGTGAAGGCAAACTGTTTTCTGTGTCACTGCCAGAGGAAGGGTACAGCAGGCGATGCAGCCAGTGAGTGCGTAGCTGGACATTCCATTGTGCAGTAGAATGACAGTCACTGGAGGAAAGGGACATGAGCTCAGGTTTGTGTGTAAGGCCATGCAAGATGTTATCCAGCGTTAACTGTGAATCAATGGTGTGCCCATTCAGACATTGTGCCTTTGTGAATTCTCTTCTCCTGCTTCCTCTGCGATGCCCCTGTTTTCCTCTATTTACCTTGATTTTGGGCCTCTTGAATTGCACATAATTAAAATGCATGTTCATCTCTACCTCTCGGACAGTTACTCTTTTTTTTCCAGTTCCACTCCCTGGTCCCTACACAGGGCTTGGTAAGTGTTTGCTGGGTTGAATTCTTTCTATTGCAAACTTTGATGTGTGCTTTAGGAAAACCCTTGAAGATAGAACTGCCATAGCATCATTAACTTCAGATTAGGGTATTTATAAAGACTGCAGTCTGTTGATCTATTCTGAATGTGCACCTCTTCCTTGGGCTGTGAGTGGAAGGCCCTCTTCTGATGGGCCCCAAAGCACTTTAAGATAGGATCTCATTCCGTTGCTTAAGGCTGTTCCAATGTGACCAACAGAAGCACATTCTGCTTTGGCCTAAGGACTGGCATTGAGGCTGCCAGCGTCTCTCAGAGCAGCTGTCATACTAGAAGAATGAGCTCTGCAGTCACAAGAAGTCGTGCCACTTTCCCCAGACCCCTGGGGGAACTTTTCTGCTGCCAAGGACTTAATACTGGTGGGAATGATCATCTCTGGGCAGATTTGGTTTTCCCAAGATGCAGGTCCCAGCAGAAAAGAAAAGAAACGAAAGAGTGGAATTTTAAGCCCCAGGGGCCACAAGTAAGAGAAGGCACAGACCTGATGAGTCCTACGAGTATTTTCCATCTGTGTCCCTGCTTTTGCTTGTCCACAGAACATTGCCTCTGACTGTCTTTCATTTCTTAACTCTTAGCCCCAAGGGCCTGCATTATTTATTTGCACAACTGCCATGAGTCCTCCAGGCCACCAAAAGGCAGTAAAGAGCCTTGGAGGGGCACTTTGCTAAGTGAAACCCTACAAGCCATAAGGAAAGGGTTTACTTCTCAGTCAGACACTGACTTAAAAGGTTTCATTTTCCCTCTACTCGGGAATCCCACTTTGTCATTCTTGGGTTGATTGTCCATCTAGCAGCCATGACACCCAATTCTAGCCCTCTCAGTGTGGCATAGGGGACTGTGTAGAGAAAAGGAGAAATGGTCCTGGCTCCCAAGAAAGCTATACTCTGGGGAAGAAGATAAAGACACTTATAAGACTCTTATAGTTTAAGAGTCTCATCCTTATGGAGCTGTTCTGACTCCTGTCTAGGCTCTGGGACACTTGTACACTGGCCCGTATGTTAGCAAGTCTCTTCTTGTAGTGCAATTACTTATTTGTCCTACCGTTCCCAGCTGTGTATAAACTGGGATCATGTGGAATTAATCTCTGCATCTCTAGGGGCAAGCAGTGTAGAAGAGCTGTTAAGTTGTGCTTTGGGGCCAGACAAACCAGGATTAAAATCCCTGTGTAACTGCCAAAAGTTTGCTTTATCTCTCTCATTAAGACTTTGCACTTTCATTTTATAAAGTGAACAGAGTCCTGTCTTCCCCACAGAGCTCACATGAAGGTTACAGAAGACAGTGATTTTAAGGAGCTTATCGCTGTGCTTGACATATTGTAAGCGCTCAAAAAAAAATTCGTGCTTCCGCTTCCTTCTTTCTCCTCCTTCCTTACTTCCAGAGCTTCTTACTGTACTTGGCATAGAGAAGATGCACATAAGACGTTAGTTGAATGACTAAGAAAATGACTGAGAAAACCAATAGTGACTCAGCAACATGGTTAGTTGAACCTCCTGGGATAGTTGTCCCTCATTTCCCTGGACACTGATGTCAATGTCCTGTAGAGCAATGGGGCTGTCCCCAGGGATAAGCTCCATCGTGGAAGCAGTGGATTTTCAGGGTCGGTCTCAGGGCCCCTTTGTGAGTGATCTACCTTGAATCATACATTTTTACTGAGGGTGCTGCTATGTCAGGTAGGCTTACTTACTTAAATAATTTAATATTGGCAGATTTAACTTCTACTTTCCCATATTTCAGGGAATCTAGCATTACATTTCAGTGGGGTTTGAGGCTTGTGAATGTAGCTCTTTTCCATCGTGGATTTATTAATTTCTTATTTTTTTCCTTGCTCTTTTTTCAAGATTCAAGGCTACTTCTTAATTGTTATTAGATTCAAGAGACATAACATGAATTATTTATTGCTAAATGTCTTACTTTTTTCTGCTCTTTTTTCATGATTCAAGCCTACTTCTTAATTGTTATTAGAGTCAAGAGACATAACATGAATTATTTATTGCTAAATATGCATATTTTGAATAACATATACACATGAGGTATGACAATTAAGTTTGCGAACTTGTTGTAATGATTCTGCTAATCTTTTTTTATATCCGAGAGACTATTCATTATGAATTTGTACCAACTGGACAAACGGTTAACCAAGTTTACTATTTGGAAGTGCTGAAAAGGCTGCACCAGCTCACACGGCACTGTCTGTGGGGGAGTTTTTAACCAGTAAACAAATCTGTATTGGAACACCCTCCCTACTCACCTGATCTGGCCCCCAATGACTTCTTTCTTTACCTGACGATAAAGGAAATTTTGAAAGGAAGACATTTTGATGACATTCAGGACATGAAGGGAAATACAATGACAGCTCTGATGACCACTCAGAAAAAAGAGTTCCAAAATTGCTTTGAAGGGTGGACTAGGCACTGGTGTTGGTGCATAGCTTCCCAAGGGAAATATATTGAAGATGACCATAGTGACATTCAACAGTGAGGGATGCAGCACTTTTTCTAGGATGAGTTTGCGAACTTCATTGTCCGACCTCGTACATACATTATACATACAACTTTAAATAACATAAAATTTACCATTCTAACTATTTTTAAGTGTACAGTTCTGTGGCATAAATTACATTGTAATGCAACTGTCACCGCCATCCATCTCCAGCATTTTTCATCTTCCCCCGCTGAAACTCTGAAACTCATTAATAAACACTAACTCCCCATTCCCTCCACCTCTCTACTTCCAGTTTCTGGCAGCCACCATTCTACTTTCTATCTCTATGACTTTGACTTCTGTAGGTATCTCATATAAGTAGAATCATGCAATGTTTGTCTTTTTGTGTCTGTCATTTGTGTCCTTTTATTTCACTTAGCACAGTATCTTTAACACGCATCCATTTTGTAGCATGTGTCAGAATTCCCTGTCTTTTAGAGGCTGAATAATATTCCATTGTATGTATACACCACATTTTGTGTATCCATTCATCTGTCAATGGACATTTAGGTTGCTTCCACTTTTTGACTTTTGTGAATAATGCTGCCATGAGCATGAGTATACAAATATCTGTGTGAGGCTCTGCTTTCCCTCTCTGCTTTAAAGTTGCTTGGGAGGGTCAGGGGCGCTTGAATTTATAGGCTGGGAAGGGCCTGAGGGAAGTTGTCTGTCCAAGGCCTCTCCTCTTAAAAGGCAGGTCCTGAGTCCCAGGTCGGGACTTCACTTGCAGTCCTGTTGGCCCACTCCAGGCACCTGGGCATCATAGTGATAGGATCTGGAGCTACTTTTGGTTGCTGCACTGAGGGACTGATGTCCCGTTTAGTGAGTCTGTGTTGATTTGTGATCAGCGTCTGTTACAGACGGGGGCAGGGCTGTACTAGCTCAGAGGTCTTCAGTAGCCATGGATAGTCCTCAAAATCATCCCCATTGTCACTGATTAAGGATTGTATGGTTTTAAGGGACATTCCAAAGAGCTCAGGCAAGGCTGGTAGTATGGCTCAATCGTGAAGGACTTGAACTCTGGATGTATTCTGCCTGGGTTCAAGTCTTGGCTCTGCCACTTGCTGATATCCTGGGCATGTTACCAAACCTTTCACAGGTTCACTTCTTTTCCCTCTGTAAAGTGGAACAAAAAGTGCCTACTCGCTGAGTTTCTTGAGAGAAGTAAATGAGACCATGCATTTAAAGCCCTTAGTCCAATGCTTAACATATGGTAAGTTGCTCATTAAATATTAGTTATTATCTGCTTTTATTCTTCCAGTCACCTCCTTTTGTGCAGCCTTGCTCATTAGTTAGTAAGCACGAACCTTAGACACAGCCTGTATCATTAGTACATTTCCATTCAGTTGCTCTCTTTCTGCAAATCCCTGAGATCAGCTCACCCAACCGAAAAGCTTGGTGAAAGCTCTGACACCTTGTAAAGCCTCACTCCTTCCTAATGACTTTCTGTATGAGTCAGGGGCCACCATGAATGTTTACACTTCCGGACCCCAGGGCTGGGGAAGGGGTGGTGGCTGCCACTGATTTTGTAAGCTTCCAGGCCGCTGGGGCCGACTGTAGAGGTCAACCCCCCCAAAGGAGATGTCGTCCGGCTTCCACGGAATAGGAATAGGAATCTGACATGAGGCCAGAGCAGGCTGGACCAGAGGGAGATGAAATAGTAGAGCAAGAATGTAGTGCTTTCTGCTGGGTTCAGGCAATGGCTGCGGCAGCAAATCGGAACCAGATTTTTGAACATGGTTCTGATGGTGGTGGATGGGAAGGTGCTGTTTGTGCGTTGGGGTCCCTCTGCAGCAGCCCTGCCCTGGGACTGTGTTCGTCCTTCACCATGCTGGGTGGAAAGAGTGAGTCTGTGTGTCTGCCTGCTGGTTTCCCTTCATTTTTGTTTGCTCCAGGCTCTCTCCAGATGACCTGGAGCAATCTGTGGGCCCAGTGTATTGTCCTAGGTCATGGGCTGGAGAGAAGGACTTAAGTGATTGTTGTTTCCTTCCAATGCGCACTACTAGGCAAGGTGGCAACACCTTCACGAAGCTGGCTGTACACCTTCACCTGGTCCCAATGAAGAGTTAGTTTCCTGGCATAGGAGTTGCCCCTGCCCACTAACTGGCTCTGGGATAGTGCAAAAAGTGGGGGCTCTCTTGGGCTGGAACAAAGAGGTCCTCTGGGCCCTAGTGATCTGAGCTTGCCTTAAAGCCATCTTGCCATCATGCTGTGATTGCTCGTCCTCATCCTCAGGAGGTATTTGCAGTTCTAGCAGCAGGAAGGAGTGGTGGGGAATGCAGCGAAAGGAAGGACAGGCTTTCAGGTCTGTACTTGGCATTCCCATCAGTCTGCACATGAGGCTGGTTAGGAAGATGAGGTGAGGATGGCACCTTTGAAACTGAAGCTGCCCTTGTGCTCTGAGTAGATGCTAGTAATTTCATCCTCCTCTCTCATGAATTTTACAGCATCCTTGTGGTAGCAGCTAGAATCACTGTCCACATTGGCTGTGACCTAGTATCGCCTGACACCCTGACTTGGTGACAGACCCAGATTTGAAATGCCCTTCCTTTTATTTCCTGCCGAAAGGGCCATAGAGTATCAGAATTAAATGGTCAGAGTCTGGACATAGATGACCGGGGTTTTCTATCTCCATTTTTACTAGCTGTGTGACCTTCGGCAACATACTTCTTTTCTGGGCCTCAGTTTCTTTCTCTGTAAAATGGGGATTATGATATGTACTTATCAAGGCTGAGGATTAAGTTAGATAATGCATAAAAAATGTTCAGAGAAGTACCTGCCACACAGTGGTTAAAATTCAGAAAGAGCAATCCTGTAATTTCTCCTTGGGCTAGCCAGCGCACTCATCTGTGTGAAATTTACAGCTTTAACTAATTCTCTAGATACAGCGTTCCAAAGCACAGACCTTTTGATTAGGTAAAAGGCCATGGTCAATCAACGTTTGCTATTGTAGTTACTAATTATAAATACCTGGCACTGTTTAAAGTGCATTAAATAAACCCAGAAAATGTCAGAGCTAGAAATGACCTATGACATCAGTCATCTCATTCAGTCTTCCTACTTCACAGAGACACCAAGGCCTAGACAGTCACGTCTTGCCAAGGCCTCAATTCCAGGCACTGGAAGAACAGGGACTTGAAGGGAAGACCCGAGTGCCCAGTCCAGTGCTCACAAGGCTTCCCCATGGGACTTCTTCTCCAAGCTTGGAGAGAGTCCTGCAGAGCAGTCCGAGACCCAGCAGCTGAGCAGACGTCCAACACACACGCATGTCCAAACCCACCCAAGTGTTCGTGCTATTTCCAATCAATTTCATAAATGACTGAGCAAGAGAAATTACCCAGTTCACATATTAAACGAAAAGCTAAGTGACATTTCGATGCATGTTTGTGCAGAGTGGTTGTAAATTCATGAGTAAGCTCTGGGACAGACGGCCTCTCCAGGTCTGGTGCAGTAATACAGCAGGTGGACCTGTCCTGGGGGGGAGGGGTGTGTGTGTGTGTCTTCTTCCTTGGGTGAACCTCAGTTTCATTAGAGTAAGCGTGTGAGCCTCACATATTTAATTGAGCTCAGTTTTCAGCACCCTAGCTGGGAACTGATAGGAAGCCAGGGAAGGGAAAGCAGGTGGTTTTAGGAGCTTCCAGCAGGGTATGTGGTGGGCACTTGACACTCCCTAGTGATAAGGGGGTTCATGCAGAACCCTGGCAGAAAATTACGAGGAGACATCTCTGTCCACGTACACCCTTCTTTGCTCTCCGGTCTCCCCATCCTGCTCTTAACCTCATCCTCTTTTTGAGAATTTCCCTTTTGTCTGTCTTCTGCCCTCCTGCCTATCATTGCTTAGTGGACAGCACTCCCCATAGAGGATGAGGCAATGCCCTCTGACCCTAGTTTGAACAAGGTCTTGCTTTCTCTCCTGGGCCCTTTTGTCTGCTGCTGGGCTTTGAGTCAGGAAAACAAAGACAACTCTGTCTGTGGCTCTGTTTGGGCGCTCTCCTTTCCTCCATTCCTTTGCTCCTCCCTAATTGCTGTCTCAGACCACCCAGCTAACGCCTCTCCTATCTTTGATGTCGGTTTCCTCTGGACCTTGGAAAAGAAGACCTGTCACCTGGCTCTGGTCCTTTGGCCACTAGTCCCTCTGATGTCTGACCAAGTGGGGAATGTCCTGTGTCTAGCCAGTGGGCCGGGACCTGAAGCTGGCAAAGTCCCTACTCCATGCCTGTGGGGAGGGACTGCAGATCCTAGCCTTCCTGTTTGAAGGTATCATGAAGGGCCGTGGCTCTCCAAATTTCCTTCCCCAAGAAGTGGAGGAGATAGAGCAGAAGAGAGGGTTCAAAAGTCAAGTGGTCTCAGGAAATCACTCCCAACTTGGCTTTCCCATTTGTGGAATGCAGCTCACAGCCTAATGTAAATCTACTTCCTTCTGGTATACCTGGGGCCCTGATAGAAGCTTGAGTTGGAGAGAGGCATCCTTTCTTTCAGACCACAGAAGAGGTGATGACTGCAGTCGATACAGGTCAGGGTCCATAAATACTGCTGTTGTAAAAACGCCAGTGTGAAGCTAGAGATGCTTTTGCCTTTTCCTCTCCTTCCCATACTTATAGACCCTTGAAAAAAAAAGACTCCACATTTGTTCTCGGTGCTATTCAGCCCTCGTCTTTCAATAGTTGTTTACATTTGGAAATCTCTTTCTTGGCCTCCCTACCCCATCACACCCCTCACTCACCTCCATCCACAGCCTGAAAGAGTTAATTCAATTCTCAGCCCCAGCCAAGAAGTCTCTATTTGCCAGTTGAGTCAGCCCAGGATGAGCATTATTGAAATTGCTAATTTATTTCTATAGCTTCAGTCTCCAGCCTGGAATGGAACAATGAGACCAAAAATGTTCCAGACACATTGTTTGTTTAATAAAGGAACGTTCTTCCAGCTGTATGGCTGATGGGTTTTCTGGTTTGATTGGTTAACCCTTGTAAGTGGTTTGGATTTCTCTTGTTAGAGCTGGAGGGACTCAGGGGGTCTAGGAGTCCATGCCCCTCTAATTGGTAGATCATTACTCCCCCAACCCTGGCCTCTTACTTAGTCAAAAGGTTTGACTTCTGTAACATTGTCCTACATCCGGAGAATTGGTTAAGCGATAAATCTCATGAAAATGAGTGTGCTGTAGGCCCCCGGAGAAATGACAGGATTGCCCCCTCTGAATTTCAACCCCTTTGGCTTTGAGAAGGCTGTTGATTTTATTATTGATCATTGAGTTTGATCTGATGCATTTCACAGAGACTTGGCTCTGCGGTTGTGCTGTTGGCTCCAGGGGCAACAGCTATGCTGATGACGAGTTTTTCCGTTTCTCCCGCCAGATGTAAGAGGTAGTAGGGTAGATGCAAACTTACTTCTCCCTTCCTTCTGGAAAGTCTGATTTAGATGTGTGTATATGTGGGGGATTTTTGTGTGTTACTGATAGCATGTGTTAAAAATTGCTCTTGACATACTGCCAGAGGCTGGGGGATAATAGATAGAATGACCTTTGAAAGACCCTTGTTGGTAAAATAGCTCTGAGATTTTTTCTTGTTATTCTGTGGACTGTATAGCTTTTCTTTTCCTTCCTGTAGATATAGGTAGCATATTATTTAAGTTAGCCTGGAAGAGATGTCGTAGGTAACCTTTATAGTCAATATCCATCCATCCATCCATTCGTCATTTATCAAATATCTACTAACTTCTAGGGACTATGATAATATGCTCTCTATTATCTTTTTTTTTTATTTCTCTTTGGGGAGAATAGAAGATCATTTCAATACTCTTTTTCACTTGATTTTTCTTTTGCATTTGACACCTTTGACTGCTTCTTCCTCCCGGATATTTTCTCTCCCCAAGTCTGTAACAAAGTCATGCATTTCCTCTGCTTCTATGGGCATCCTGTCATTGTCTTTCAAGTTGTCTTTCCTCCTTATTTACCACTGAAGTATCAGTGTTCTGAGGTTTGTTTTTAGCTTTCTTTTCTCCCTTTAATTTTCCTTTACTCTTCTTTTTAAACATTCTTACTGGGCAATTTCACCCGTGTCACCATGTCTAAGTTATTACCTACATTTCCATATGACGACTCTCAAATACTCTTATCTAACCTGCACTTATGCCAGGTGCTCCAGATTTTCATATCTGTCTCCTGACCATCAATGCCTGGATATACAGAAACGTTTTAAGCTCAACGTGTTCATAAGTGAACTCAGCGTCTTCTATTCGATCCTGTACCTTTCTGATTCTCTGTCTTGGGTGTTGTCCTAGCCATTCTCCTTCTCAACCAGGCCAGAATCTGAAAGTCTCCCTAGATTTCTCCCTCCCCTCATGTCCAGTTGGGTACCAGGTCGTGTTTCCACCTCACCTTTCCCACTACCACCATCCTAATTCTAGCACTTGTTATCTTCCTTTCATTAGTGCAGTATCTCTTAACTGGTCCCTAGATTTGCCCCCTCCAAACCATCTTTATGCTGTATCAGACTGGTCTTTCTAGATGCAAATCTGATCAAGTCAATCCTTATTTAAAATCTTTCGATGGTTTCTAAGCACCTAAGAAGAAGTTCACACTCCTTAAACCTGTGGTAGCAGGTCTTTTCCCCATGTCTTCGCTTTATCGCTAGTAATTCTCTCCACTCTCTGACTCAACCCCAGACACACATCCTAGTCATACCTACCCTTGCTCTGCTGCTGCTTGCCTCCAGGCCTTTGTCGAAGCTCTTCCCTTCACCTGGAATGGTCTCATTGCCCTCAATGTGTTGGTTTTAGCTCAAGCACACTTCCTTCTGTGAACTCTTCCTTGACCCTAGGTTTCCTCCTCCCCACTTCTATTGCACCTTGCAAACGAAGTAATACTTTGTTTTCACGTCTGTTTTCCCACTAGGCAGTGAGCTCCTGGAGGGTAGGGATGGCATCTTTTATCCCTGTAACCCCAGTGCTTCATATAGGCCTTGTACCTGGAGAGAGCTCAGGTAAATGTTTTTGGCTTTATAGCCCCTAAGATTATTTTTTTTCTTATCCATATCTGAGCTATTTAGTCACTTGTCTGTTTAGATTTTTTCTTCTCTTGTCACATCAGAAATCTACCAGAAAACATGAGGACCTTTGAAATTAGCTTTGTTTCTCATGCTTGGCTGTAGTCAACTCTTCTTCATCTGCCTGCAGCTTCATCTGTTGTTTTGATTGTTAGAAAGAAATATTATTAACATGGGCTCAGCTTCACTTGGGTCCTTAGCCCTGCCTCTGCTCCCTTCTCTTGGGCCCACCCTCCAACCTGAGAACAGAGAGTGCAAACAGCTTTACTATCAAGCCATGTTTTCAATAGAGAAGGATGAGGAGTCACTGTTCGAGTCTTGCAGGTCCTCCATCCTTGTGGATGCACCAGCCACCCCATTTGTGATGTTCCCAATGGCTAGTTCCACTTTCTGTTTTTCAACCAAATGTTGCGCCTGTGCGGAACATGATTAGCAATTGGCTTCAAGATAAAAATTTTAGAAGGTATGCTTTTGCCATCCCCCCACCCCCCTTCCATCTCCCATGGAAAATTGAAATCTTAATGAAATTATTGGACAGTGTATTCCTTCAGGGAGTGCCACTTTCCCTAGCTTCTCATTAACGAACCACACTGTTTCTAGCAAATTTGTGTGTCCACGTAGCATGCTATGGAAACCAGCGTGGGAGCATGATGTTCCCATAAATCTGTTGACTCATTTAGAGACCACTGTCTAGCTTTGTTTATGTTGAGTGCTTGTTCCTATGCTGTGTGGACTGAACTTACAAGAGAGTCAATAATGCTTATATCCAGGGCATTCATATTATAATGAATCAATCAATTGATTCAATGTTTGCGACTTGCTTACCATTGTCCAGGCCTGGTGCTAGGGTTGGTAATACAGTGGGGAACAGAATTGGTCTCTGCAGGGGAGGGCAGCATAATATTATGGAAGGGCGTTTAGGTCAGACAGAACTGAGTGTAAGTCTTGATGACATCACTTCTCACTGTGTGAGCCTGAACAAGTTACTCAACCTTTCTGAGCCTCAATTGCTTCATATATAGAATGAGGATTATTCTACTTCCCTTACAGAATTATTGCAAGAATTAGAGAGAAAAGACATCAAACATAATCTTGTAGGTACAGTGATTTACACTTAATAGACAGAGTCATAATTACTGTCCACTATTACATTAGTGATTGTAGCAAAATGCAAAACCCAAACTCTCTGGTCGGCTTTCGCTACTATTTTTTAGTGTATATTTCTTGATACAGACTCTGTTCTTAGTGCTTTACATGTATTAACACATTGAATCCTTACAACAATCGTATGAGGTACGTACATTTATTATTTTGTAGGAGGGGAAACTGAGGCATAGGAAAGTTAAATGACTTGCTCAAGGTCTTACCATTGGTGAATGGTTGGCTGGGGATTTGAACCCGGGCAGTCGTGCTTCATATTACATGCTCTTAAGGATCGTTTTAGACTGTCTCTCCATGAAATGCTCAGACTAATAATGTTTCTAAGTTAATAACTGTATTTGTTTCCTAAGGCTGCCATAAAAAAATTACCTCAAACTTGTTGGCTGAAAGCAAGACATTTATGGCTGAAAGCAGAAGGCCAAAATCAGGATGTCAGCAGGGGTGGTAACTTCTCGAGGCTCTGAAGGAGAATTGTTTCATGGCTCCCCCCATAGCTTTTTGTGATTGCCAGCAATCCGTGGCTACATCACCCCAATCTCTGCCTCTGTCTTCACTTTACCACCTTCCCTGTGCATTCATTCTTTCCTCTTCTTATAAGATCACCAGTCACTGGATTTAGGATACACCTAATCCAGTATGACTTTACCTTAACTGACTACATCTGCAGTGACCCTGTTTTCAAATAAGGTCACATTCTGAGGTTCCAGGTGGACATGAAGTTTGGGGGAACACTGTTCAACCCACTATAATAACCGTTTGTTCTTTACTTTAAAATGGGAGCTGATGGAGGAATGTTTATTTAATGTCTTCTTTAAAAAAAGGCAGGTGAAGTAATTAAAATAATGCTTCAAGAACCTAATCATATTTTAGAACATGGTTCTGACTGGTGTTTGGGCCGTGGCCATACAGTGGACTGAGAGGGACACTTATTTCTTCCTAAGCTGACCCTGGCCAAGCCAGGTATAGTGATCCCTCACCCGTCCCTCTTGCCTTGGAGTTTAATTAGTCAAACAGCTTTATGCATTTTTCATTGAATGTGGCCTTGAGTTCTGTTACTTTTCTCATTTCTCTCCTCTGAACGGGCTCTGATTTGTCTGCCCCCTTGAACTGCATCAGTGAGAATAGAGGGGAGTCTTCCTCTCTGTCATTCTAGACGTGGCCTGGGTCACAGCAGCTTTTTCTGGTGGCCATGTCATGCTGAAGCCCTAGGATTGATTTGCTGCTCAGTGCAGTGATTTTGAACAAGTGATAGCCTCTCTGAGCTCAGTCTGCTCTTCTACAGAATGGGGGTCACCACACTCAGTCACAAGGGTATTGTGACTCAGGTGGCCCGATGTGTCTGGGTGCTCTCTTTCACTGGTGTGGCATAATGGATGTGTTAGCGGGAGATCCTGGGTGATAGGTTCAGATGAAAGGGACTGGAAGCTCCACAGATGTCTGCCTTCCATGGATGATCCCAGTCCCCAGAGGGCTATCAGTCGGGGATAGTTAGTGTGGGAGGTGGAGGAATGGATCCAGGAGGTGGAGTGTCTGGTCCAAACTTTTGATCAGGAGCTGCACCCTTTGATGTAGCAGAATGGAGTTCCCTCCAGGAGCAGTGCTGAGGCCAGCAGGCCAGTTTGCCTTCCCCTGCATTTACTGGCAGGGACAGTACAAACTTGCATGGCTGAGTCTCAGCCCTGTGCCCTTCTCTCACTGGGGCTTGTCTGCCTCATGATAGCTCGTAGTGAATCCTAATGCTGGTCTCCTTAGGGCACGAGATATAAAATATGTACCATCATGTTAGAGCATTATAGGACAAGCACTTATTGGACACCTACAATATACAAGGAATACTGTTAGACTGCGGTTCAAGAATTAAAAAGACGCAGAGCCAGCTTTCAAGAAGCTCATGGGCCAGTATAGCAGACAGACATGTAAACAATCATAAAAATGAAAGAAGGGCAGGTGGAGATATGTTTGTTGGGAAAGCGTGTCCTAGATTAAGGGTTGGCAACTCTGGCCTGCCGGCCAAATCCGGCCCACCCCTTATTTTGTTAATAAAATTATACTGGAATCCAGTTATACTCATTTATTTGTGTACTGTCTATGACTGCTTGTGCACTTCAACAGCAGAGTTGAATGGTTGTGACAGTGACCATGTGGGCTGCAAAGCCTAAAATACTTACCATCTACCCTTTTATAGACAAAGTTTGCTGATCCCTATCCTAGATAATGGGTCAGCAAGTGAGCGTTCTGGAGAATAGCCATGAACCTTATTTGTGGGAGCTTTCTGGATTTTTGTATGTGCAATTAATACACAGAATTTAGAGAAAGAAGAACTGGGGGAGCTGGCTAGGGGAGAGCTTTGGAACTGTGTGAGGATTTGACTGGGAAGCGAGACGTTGGAAAGCATGGCAGGTGGGCATGAGGCGTGTAGGGCTGGGGGTAAGCTGTGCACCCATAGGTGCTTTCACAGGGGCACAGCAGAGCTGAGAGAGAGGCCAAGTCCGGGGTCAAGCCAGGACAGGAGGCTATGATAACAGGATTGTATGGATTCAATGTAAAGCATCAAAGAAGCAGACAAGTCTGGTGTTGGAAAAATCACCTCATCCCACTCTTCATTGTATAAGTGAAGAGAAGTGAGGGAAGGGAGACTACTTATCTAAGCTCATCCAGCTAGTGATTAGCAGATCAGGTGGAAGTCCCTGGGCCCTGGGACACTGACCCTGTGACCTGGTTATTTGGGGAAAGGACTAGGAAGCTCAAGATCTTTCCCAAGAGCCTCCCTCTTTTAAATTTTCTGTAGCCACCAGACTGCATCTTATTTCCTACATTCTTGTAGGGTTTCCCAGTCTGTAAGCTTCTTGAGGGCAGGGTCTGTGTCTGGTTCCTCTCAGTGAGGCCCTCCTCGTTCATTCTGAGGACTCCATGGATGTGTGAGAGCACTGAGCATGGAGGCCTCTATCCCCATCTTCCTGAGCACGCAGAGGGGGAGGTCTGGGCTTCTGTAAGTGGCCCTTGGTTGCAGTCGGGGTAGGGCAATGTACTGCTCCACAGTGATGGCTGGTGTCACTGCCATCTCAAGGGGCTAAGAGGCCCCTTGAGAAGGTGGTGAGGATGTCACTGAGCCCTGACCGGCTCTGCAGCTCCCCATGTAGTTTGTCATACCTGCTTGGGTCATGTGCAGAATCTTTTCTCCCAAGTGCTTCAGCACCCCTGAGTAAGGAGCTTCCTTAAATGCTGAATGTCTCCCAAGCAGCCCCATCAGCTCAGGGAGGATTCAGTCAGGATGCCATGCATCTTCAGTGATTGACAGGAACACCTCATTTGTCCTGATGTGTTGACAGAAAGGCTTGAAGGGTAGCCAGAGACAACGCTCCAGCTCAGCTCCTCCCTAATCTGCAGGACATGCGCCTTCCGGCCTCCTTCAAGCTTTGAGCTGACTCTCCTTGGATTTCCCTGGCATGCTGGACGAGCCCCAGCCCCAGCCCCTCCAGCGAGGCAGTGACAGGTCAGGAATATGGATGGGAAGGCGAATGCAGCAGGCACACGGTGCAAAGCTAGTTGGACAGTATTTGCCCACGGAGCCCCAGAATTGTTTGTCATCTGTACAGCAACCCCCAAATTGTCCAGAGTCAGCAGCTTCGCTGGCCTTGTCATAGAGCCAGAGAACAACACAGGTCAAACTTTAAGAGCATGGGGACTTCAAGTGTTGAGAGAGGGAGGGAGGGAGAGAGAGAGAGAGAGAGAGAGAGAGAGAGAGAGAGAGAGAGAGAATGAGGATGAATGTTCTGTTATGGGCCCATCATGAGAACGCCATAGCCAGTGTCCACTATGTGCCAGGCACTGCATAGACACTTGACATGGATTCCACATTCTATTGTTACAACTGCCTTATGAGAATTTTTTCCCATGGCAATGATAGGAGCAGGGAGAAAACAGGTAGTTGTGCCCAGTTCATGACTACAGACACTCTCATGACACCAGTGGGTCACCTTGCAAACGCACACACTGGTCTGGAAACCAAGCCCTCGGTGAATAGGAAGAGAGTAATTCCATCCTCAGTCCATTCCCTCATGTCTTCCCAGGGTAGGACAGTCCAGAGGAATGTTTTTACCTTTTCTATCATTATCTTCTTTTTGTTTAACAAATATTTACCAAGTGACTATTACGTGCCAGGCATTGGACAGTGGAAATGCAGTGGTGGGCCAACCAATAAGCTTCCTGCTCTGTGGAGCTTAGAGTCTAGAAGAGGGAAGAAGACAAATAAGACCATTTCGGAGAGCAATGAGTAGTGAATGAATGTGCAGGGAGATGAGAAGGAGAAGGAAAAGGTGACAGGAAGACTGTCTCAGTTAGAGTGGATGTGAAAGGCCTCTGAGGAGGTGACCTCTTGGCTGAGTCCTGGAGGATAAGGAGGGGCCAGCATGGATGAGTTCGGGAGGGTTCCAGCAGGTGGCAGCAGCGAGGGTATGGGCCTGGGGACAGGAGAGACCTCAGGATGTGCAAGGAAAAAACAGGTCTAAGTGACTATAGCATTCTGAGCAAGGAGAAAGTATTAGGCAGTGGAACTGGAAGGGAAGGCAGGGGCCGGTTAATGGGACTCTGTAGGCCACCGGAAGGACTTAAGATTAATTGGAAGCACAACAGGAAGCCACCTTAGGGTTTTGCACAGGGGAGAGGTGTTGTGATATTAATTTTAAAAGAATCACAGAAAATGAATTGTGTGTGTGTGGTAGGGAATGGGGAGGGACAGACATGAAAACAGAGAGACAAACTAGGAGTGTATAGTTGTCCAGGCAAGAAATGGCCAATATTAGAATGGAACTTGTGAAAAGTGATCAGTTATGTCTGAGGGTGGAATAGTCAATATTTAAACAGACTGCAGAGAGAGAGAGAGAGAGAGAGAGAGAGAGAGAGAGAGAGAGAGAGAGAGAGAGAATGAGAATATAGGAGGACATAGTGTCCTTTCCATGGCCCAAAAGCAAAACCTGATCTACATGGGTTGTAAATGACTAGTCAGCCAAAGCAGAACTTTATCCTATGGATATTTACATTTTTTAAAGGATCAAATAAGATACTGATTTCTTGAAGACTGGACCCTGTCTTGTTCATCAAGCAACTAGGCCCCTAGCACAGTGCCAAGAGCAGAGTTTGCACTCCAAATCGTTCACTGAAACAAATGGAACCAAGGGAGGAATTCCAGAACCTACCAGTGGGTAGTGGAAGAGTCCAGGTCTCTTAAGTCCTGGCCCAGAAAGAGAACCACTGTGGCCCTGACTGGAAAGCCCAGCATATCCCACTTAGAATCCTTTACAGACCTTGCACACAGGACATGCTCAGGAAGCTTCATGAATATTTCTGAGACCAGAGAAAGCTGGAGATGTACAGTCTTCTAAGCTCTTTTAATTTATCCTTCATCCAAGAGAAGCAGTCCAGAAACTAGTCTTCGGATGTCTGCCAGCTTTAATCAGATCCAGGTAAATGAGCTAGGAATAAAATAAGTTTTCGGTTCTCCCTCTCCTGGTACCCAGTTGTTTCTGAGAGTGCTCCATAGGACCCTCTAGCTGCCTCTGTCTTGCTCTGAAGGGTCTGTGTCCCAGGCATTCCCTCATCCTGGCTTACCTGTCATTGAACCCACATCCTGTCCTGCTAAGGAAGGCCGTGAGATGCTCTCAAGAAGCTCATAGTCTAACCTCAAGTTCTCTCACTCAGGGACTACCAAATGACTAGCTTGTCTGTGACAAAGCAACCTTTTGGGGGCATTAAAGGCTGATGAAGATTTGATCCCACCTAGCTGAACTGTGAAAGGGGCTTTGAATGATTTATCCCAGCAGTGACTTATAGCAGACATTAGGCCCACCAAGAGGCTGATGGAGGAGAGGATGATGTAGGCCCAGGGACCTTTTTGAAAAGGCTCCATCATACCTCCTAGGTGATGGTTGCACCACTTCGTGAGTATACTAAAAACAACTGGATAGTACACTTCAGAAGGGTAGGTTTTATGGTATTGAACTATATCTCAATTTTTAAAAAAATCACGCTACCTAGACCTTCATTTCTGCCCACAAAAAAGGCCAGCCCTATCAGGGCTCTGGACGAGTCCCTTTCCAGGGCCATGGTCCCTTTCCCAGGGCCATGGTCCTGGGAGGAGGTATGGTATCATGAAAGAAACAGGCTCTGGAACCTGACAGCCTTACAATTCCATCTGTATGACCTTGGCCTCTGCTTACCCACTCCGAGCACTGGTCCATAGAATGGAAGAGATGACATCCTTCATGAGGCCATTGTGAGCAGTCAATGTGAACAGGTGTGAGAAACACTGCCCATGGGTGTGCACATGGCAGGAGCACATCTTGGTTACTTCCTTCAGTGACGGTATTGTTTGTACTGGGGGGACTTTTCTTTTCTCTATATTTGGTAACCTGGGATGGACAACAAGGCTACTATAAGTGACATCGATATATTGGTATAAATAAATAAGACCCAATAAAAGGGATGAAAGAGAGGGGGTGAGGATGAGGAGTTTATAGGCCCTGCCAGGGTGAGAACTGTGTAGTTCATTGTCTGAAGGTACCTAAAATCTCTCTCTCTCTCTCTCTCTCTCTCTCTCTCTCTCTCTCTCTCTCTCTCGTTGTTTTCCTGTGGGTCAGTATCCAGGTTTATGATTGGGGCCCCAGCTAGAGCATATGGTATCTTGTGTCATATGGCACAGATTAGAAACAGGGCTCCATTCCTCAAGATGCTTTACTTCCGTTTTTGGAAAATCATCTTAATTTGATGATTTTGTTAGATCAAGACGCTTTACTGCCATCTGCCAGACCACCATCGTAGTAAACATACAACTCTAAGATGTTTTCTCTATGGTTGGTACCTCCTTAACGTGACGTTTCTCAGTGCATGACCTGCACAACTGCATGCGCCCCCTTGGTTAGGATAAGTACGAGAGTTCAGTATTTACCCTTCTTGGCTGGTACCTGCTGCGTTTCTCATCCAGCAGAGCAGTGCCCTTACCCTGACTAGGACCTTTGGTCTTTGCAAGTTTTAGGATATGAGAACAGAGATGGGAGCCTTGGGGAAAGAAGACATGAAGAAATACAGTTCTGTCTAGATGGTGAAAGTCTCTGTGACGCGGTGCTCTAGCTCACTCCTGCATTTTCCCAGGAGGCTGGGAGCTTTGCAGCCTATCAAATTCCATTTGTCATAGAATGACTGAAAGGCCAGTTCTTCAGGCTGAAGTGCTAAGAGAACTCCCGCCCTTCATGAAATCAAAGGATCTTTCAGTGTGAGGGGATCTTCAGAGTTCAACTCTATCATTTTATAGGTAAGCAGGAGGCAGGGGCCCAGGGAGGCTCAGGTGTGACATTCCGAAGGTACCACAGTTGGGAAGTGCAGAGCTGGCTCCAGGACCTGGGTCTCTGTGCCTTATCAGCTTGTCCCTTGTCTTTTCCACAGCCCTAGGGGACCGAGCAATGCTAGAATAGTGTGGGCATAGATGAGCAGGAAAGACCTTGGGTTTTCTTTCTCCGGAGAACTCTCAGAGCAGTGGAGGGTCCTGTTGGCTTGGGATATAAGGAAACTGCTTTGCATAGAAGACACTAAAAATACCTTCATCCACTGGCCCTGAGGGAGATTTTCCAGCCCGTTTGGCTTTTTACTTTCCCCTCCTATTGTCCCTGATGCCAAAGTAGGCTGTGCCTCAAAGCAAGTTTCTGGTATTTGCTTCTTTCATCCCTTAGAACACACATGTTTAGTGAGAACTGTGGTATTCTTGGCGTGATGAGGGGCTCTCGCCTTTTTTGCAGGAACTTGTCTTGACAATGGCCCCAGCAACAGTTAAATTTCTCTCCAGGGCCAGTGAGCCTTACCCAAATTCCCCGAGAATGAGTTTTACCTTATTCTCCCAACTGTTATTGATTATGAAGTTTCCAGCTGAAAGGGGGCAGGTGCCTCAGGGAGACCACTGGTGGAGCAGCCACTCCCCGCATCAATCAGAAGACTCATCCTCACATCAGGGGGCACACGCCTGCTTGTGTTCCCCACACTCATTATTCATCTTCTTTTCCCCTGGACTCTGAGCGACCTGTGGTGTGTGTGCTGGTCTGAATAGGGCTTAAATAGACATCATCCATTTGATTCAGAGACACCTTACAGGAGGCCTGCACCTGCATCGAGGGCCTAGAGATAAAGATGGAGAAGCCACAGATACGTTCTTGACTCATGAGAGCTTTGAGGGAGAAATTCTTCTCTTGGTCCTGTTATTTGAGATGATATCAATCCTTCTTTTTGTTGAAAACCTACCAGGGTTATCACTGTGGTGCTGCTGGGAGGACCCAGTGAGTGGCAGTGCTGAGTCTTTGTCCCCCTGGAGCTAAAGGAGTCAGACTGGAAACCATGCCCACAGTCAGTCAAAGGCAGTGCTGCATGTCACAGATGAGTGACAAGTGAGGAGACTGGTAGCATGCTTTAGGAGTCTGGAAGGGCTTCTTGAGGAAGGTGGGACTTGAGCTGGAGCCTGACTGGAGGATCCCTTTGGAAGTGAGCCTTGTACAAGGGTGCCTGCCCCTGCCGGAAGGGACCTGGGGCCCCAGCTCCGCGATGGCCAGCCTATCCTCCACCTGGTCTCACCTCTAGGAGTCTTGACGCCTTCTTGTTGCTCACCTCTTGCTGCTGTTGTATCACTTGCCACCTGCCATCTACCCTACCCCAAGCCCTCATCTCCTCAGCCTTTTTCCAGCTCCCTCTCTCCACCAGTGTCTATGTTTCTGATTATTCCCCCCAGTTGGAGTTACTTGCATGCTTCTGCATTGAATCTCATTTTGTTATTTCCTGTCCCATATTTTCTAAACTCCCCAGGTCCCTTCTCATTTATTTCCCCATCCTCTCTGCTGCTGTTCGCAGCACCGCCCAGTTTGTTATCATCTGCAGATTTAATTAGCATGGTTGATGAGCCCCTTTCTTCCAGACTAGAGGCTATGGGGAGGGACGGTGGTCTCAGGCAGGACCCGCTTGACAATGGTGTGTGTGACAGGGTCAGGGCTGTGGAAAAGCCTGTTTTGGCTGCGTAGACGGGACATGTTCCAAACCGGGCTCTCGCCTCATATAGGGGAAAAAATGCCCCAGGAGCCAGGTTTTTCTGGGAAAAAAGGGAGGATGCTGGAAACTGGATTGCACAAATCCCCTCAATTCAAATTCCTCTGGCCAGAGACATCATCTCCAGAATCCAATTATTATTAGCATTGAGCACCTACTATGTGCCAGGCATCGTGCTGGACATCTTACATTGTTGCTGATCTTCACAAGCAGTCTGTGAGGTCACTGTTGTTTCGGGATTATTATAATATTTTACCAAAGAGGAAACAGTCGCAGAGAGAGTACATAATGTATCCATGATCACACAGGGAGTAAATGGCAGAGCTGGGATTTTTAAGCCAAGTCTCTCGGAGTTCTTCCTTTCATGTACCTTACTTCTCAGAGACGCCATTAACTTCATCCCTTGGCCCCCAAACCACTCTAGGCTAATGGATTGTTTTCATAGCACTCTTGACAGATGGGCTGATTCTGGACGGTTTTGGAAGCCCACAAAATAACGGACTCCTCTATTCTTTCTTATCATTATAGTGATGAGTCTTTTCCGGAGTGCGTCTGATCAGCTTGTCAATATCGGATTTAGGTCTAGATGTTAGCTAACCTACCAGCCTTTACTCATAAACCAGTTTCTCTAAGCTCTACCTTAGTATCTCTCAAGTCTGCGTCCGGTGGGGGAGTAGAGGACTGGTGTGGTCCTCGCTAGCGCTGGCTTTTATGTCAGGTCTCATAGATTTGTGGGCAGCACAGCGGTTTGCACTTCAGCTCCCTGAGTCCTAAGGCAGTGATTCTGGATGGCGTACTATACATTTCAGGAAGGATAATTTTTCCTTTTGTGGGACTTTGCAGTACATTCGTTGAAACATGTTTGGTAGTCCTCCTACTAAATGGTTGTGGTGCTCCCTTATCATTGTGACAATCCGAAGCTCCCACCCATTTCCGAAGGGTGGTTTGCATAACCACCCTTTGTCTCAGAGACAAAGGGGGGCTGAGCAGGTGGTACGTTGGCCCTCCGGAGCTCAACGAGGGTAGTCCCCTGAAATACTGGGGGAGAAGAAAGGGTTCTTTAGCTCAAGTTCTTTGTAACTAATGTTGTAGAAGGTTTTTAAACTTCTTTGTTCGTGTTCAAAGTCAACCCTGCCTCCTGATAGGAGCTCTCTGTTATGAAGGATTAATGGCCCCTAGAAGGAAGAGCCTTTAAGAAACCTGCCTCCTCTAACCTGGAGAAGGTCTCAGTGGCACATGGGGGGCTTGCTCCTTTTTTCTGTTGACCACAGCCCAGACCAACCCCAGAGCAGATGGATGGTCACTGTCCATTTATTGCATTTCTTAATTTCACTGGAGAATGGGAAGAAGTTCCCAACTTGAGCTCCACTGCGAAAGGGGAAAGGCATTCTCTCAGGGTTTCTGACAAGGGGGACTCTTGTCATTTTTTTATCTTGGGTTGAAGATACATAGAATCTGGGTGAACATACAGGGTTGACCCATCGAGATCACTGCGGTGAAGGTCATGGACAACAGCAACCTAATGGGCAGATTGGTCAGCACAGGCCACGTCTCAGCCCTCTGGCTCCCTCAGCTTCCACTCGGCTTCCAGCAGGCTCGTTTCCACATACTGCACTTATCCCTTCTTGTACCTTTGCTCATCCTACTCCTTCTCTTCGTGCCACCCATACCCCGTTTTGCATATGTAAATCCCATCACACAATGTTCAAAGTTCAACTCAAGTTCCCTCCCCATCGCATCATCTCTGGCTCCTCTAGCCTGCAGTCAGCTCTTCCACTAGTGTCTTATATCAATGAGAACTCTTGGTTGCATTACAGAAAACCCAACTCAGACTGGCTTAAACAACAAAGGGAATTTATAAGCTCATGCAATCAGAAGCCCAAAAGTAGGTCTGGTGAGGCTTGATCCAGCAGCTCAAATGATGTCCCCAAGGACTCTTTTTCTTCATCTTTCTGCTCAGTCTTTTTCAGGGTCCACTTAATCCACTATTTATTCAATGGTCCCTTGGCTGACCCAGGCCTTCCCTTTATGGAGCAGATTGACTGCCACTATTCTCCCTAGAGTTCTGGCAGAAAGAGAAAGCTGCTTTCTCCAGAAACTCTGGCCAACATTTCCTTATATCTTACTGGTTTTCACTGCATTACAAACATATTTCAGAACCAATTGTTTCGGCCAGGGGGATGGATATGCTGATTGGTTCAAGGTAATTGGGCCTACCCCGGAGTTAGTGGGGTCGATTCTACTGAAAACATGACTGAGAGCTAGGAGGAATATTTCTCTCAGAGCATAATCTGGCAATTATTGATGAGTGAAAGGGGAGACAACAAACAAATGAGCATTCATTAGTCGCCCAATCCATTTGAACATTAATCACCCCAGTCATGATGTTACTCATCTGTCTTGTGTGTTAGATTTCGTTTATCTAGTTTCCAAAGAAGGTGAAAGCCATGTGATGTTACGATGGCTTATATGTCTTCTGTATACCCTTAACTCTTAGCACATTGCTGATACACAGTTGTTCCCCAGTAAATACTTGTTGAATTGAAATATGTTGGGATGAGTGAATCATAGGAAATAGTAGGGAATATCCTTAGAGGAGAGGCATGTCATCGCTAAGAGAAGGCCAAAGTTCATCTGTGGTGGTGGGGAGTTAATTACTGATAGCACGAAGGTTTTATAGAAGTGTCTTGAGGAGAAAAGGAAAAAAAATCACGTAAGTTTTGAGTTAGGAGGGACATTAGAGATATGGGCACTTTTAGAGGTAATATGATGAGTTTTTAAATGCCTGGAAATGCTTTTCTCTGAGTGGGTCATTTATCAAAGGAATGAAGGTCAGGAAGGAGATACTGGACATTCCTGCCCAAACATTTGATGGCTTTTGATTATCAGTGGTGATTATTGCTGATCCGCAGGAAACTCTACGATTTATTGTCCAATCTGGGACAGTTTTGATAATGCTAAAATGCTAAACTGGATAGGATGATGAGGCAAAGATGTAAACTGGGACCGTCCCAGCCCATTCAGGACCAACTGATCATCCTTGGTCCAAGTATCTATCAACCACTCAATGGGGGACCTTTTGCCCACCACTCTGCATCTGCCTTCCGTTCCTCTGGGCACTGACAGGCTCACAGTGTCCTCTTGGGGGCGAATGGGAAGCTCGCACATTGTGGAGAGTTTGCATTCTGCAGCATCTGATTCCACTTGCTGGATGTCCACTGTCCAAAATAGTTTTACTGTGACAGCTTGGAAAGGGCAGCATTTTCCTCTGGTCTTTCCTCATGGTTTATCTGTGACCTTTTCCCCTCCATTTTGGGCTGGGCCTGTGTGCCCGAAGCCTCGTCAGCTCCCTAGCCTCCCTTAGTTTTGGGAGCGGTCTTGTCCTTTCTGCCAACATCTTCAGGGTTCATGGATTTTTATCCTCATTTTGGGTCGAAATTTGCTCTCTGGCTCCTAGATGCTGTTTAGCCTTTTACTTTCTGCATTTTAAATTCCAAATGGAAACATTCTCTATTATCTTTAACCTTACTTGGTATTGTACATGCCAGGAGCTATGGCTCAGCTATGATTTTTCTCCGAGAAGCATGATAGGATCCCCATAGAGGTCGAGGACATGTGTTTCATGGTCCAAGGTACAGGGACATGCCCTGCACTTTCAGTGCCAAGGTCAAGATTTGGCTGTGGCTGCCTATGAGCTTGCTCTTAATACAATCCTTTCATATATACTTTGTAGTTTGCAAAATACTTTTATGTATATAATCTTATTTGACTCTGAGGTATCATGGAATTATTAATTTTTGAAAATTTATTAGCTAATTAAAAACTAAAAACATATAACTGTTAAATAAACAACATGTTTATTTAACATAAATGCCATTTTAATGAAAAATAATGATATTTTTCAAAATAAAAGAATTGAGAGAAGTGTGGCATTGTTTTACATTTTTGCAAATCTTTCCCCCCTAGCCTTATTGAGGTATAATTGATGTGTAATAAACTGCACATATTTAAAGTATCTAATCTGTTGAGTTTTGACATCTGTACACACCTGGGAAGCCATCATCATAATCAAGATAATGAACATATCTTCCACCCCCAAAAGATTTCACGTGTCCCTTTGTAAAGTCCATCCTTCTCTCCTACAGGTGGTATTATTATGAAGCATTACAATCATTTTTACAGGACCCTAAGTTTCAAGAGCTTTGATGACTTGTCAAAAATAGTACAGCTGGTAAGTGGCAGAGCTGGGGCCCAAGACCAAGTCCTCAGGCCCTAGTACCCAGGGCTTTCCCACCATCTCTCCTACCTACATGGTGATGAGTATTCCCCATTTCCTCTGTGGGACTTTTAAAGTAGAATGAAGCCCAGAGGACACATAATCCCACTCTGTTGCTCACTCCCCATATTGTGCTTTTTCCAGGGTACTGTGCTGCCCTTGGGGGCCACTGAAGCTCAGGGGTGAGGTGGGGAGCAGGTTCTCTCAGCTCTGGGTGTGTGAGAAGGTCTGGCTCCTGTGTTCCTCTCACGACTTCATCTTCACCCGGGCTTTGAGCAGAGGTTTTCTGGGTGGCTCCTGTCTGGAGTGCAATGATATGCCATGCATAGAGTAGAGACAGTGGTAGCAGGTCCAGAGAAAATCTCTTTTGGGCCCCTGCCTATTTTGGTAGCTGCCCTAAGGGATCCTCCCAGCCGGGAATGCCCTCCCCTTCCAGGAACTTTGGTGATGGCTCTTTGCTTTGGAAAAAAAATATGCCAAGAGTGACTGAGTTTTCATTTACATAGGACCCTGGCAGGGTTCTCCCCAACTTTGGTTGGGGACTCGGTGAAGCCTTTTCTATGAGAGGAGTCATGCTGCTGGTGTTTTGGGGTCTCTGGGATAGAGTTCAGCGAGCATTTGTTCCTGCCCTCCACCATTGCTGATCACTGACCCATTCTCACCTTAGCCTGGGGAGGAGAGTGTTGGAGAGGATATTCCCTGGCTCTCATCCAGGGCCTCCCAGGAAAGCAAGTTTTTTTCTTTCCTCCTCCAGTCAGGACGTTCCTCCCTGTGCTTAATTCCAAGTCACTGTGTGTCTGGGAGGTCCAAGCAGAGCCCGCTCCCAGTCATAGGTTGGAAGTTCCTGATCGCTGAAGGGAAGTTAAGACTTTGCTTTCACTGATGGCACAGGCAGGCCATGGTGTTCCGCCAATGGAGAAGTTGTGAGGACCATCTCATTTCTTGCTCTCATGTCAAAACTCTCAAAGGTACACCCCACTCTCCTCCTTAGTGTTGCGCATGGTCCCTGGCCGCAACCTGAGCACCACCTGGTAGACCTCCTCCAGCCGAGAGCGTGATCTGAGAGCTTGGGAGTCCCTGGGGGTTTCTCTCCTGCTCTCTGTGGGACAGCACATTGGTCCTTGCTGATCCAAGAGGACCTGGCTTGCTGATGTCTTAGAGGAGTCTGTCCCTGCTCTGCCCCTCTCCATCATATAAAGCTCACCCCTCCACCCTTCCTCGGGCAGCCCTATTCCTGGGCCACAATGTGCTGCAGCTGATGTTCTCGGCTCACAGCAGGGCCTGGACCAGAGTACACTCAGGCGTCTGGGGTCAGCGTGGAGGGGGCTTGGCAGGACTGTGTGGGAAGAAGGCTGTGGAGTATCAGTTTCCAGTGTTTGGCTGGGGCTGCCTCCCATTCATTCTTGTTTCTCTAGAGGGAGGTCGTGGTCTTGTGAAGCCATATGCAATCTTTGGATAACAACAGCAGGACATAAACAATAAGGGTAATCTCACCAGGAGGAGCGTGTGTCCTCTGGTCCCTGCGGAGGGCCTGAAGAGGTGGCTGGGGGCGTGAATCGCCCCTCCCATTGCCGTTCCTCCATCCATCATCTACCTAATCTCTTGTGAAGGGAGGGACTTCAGGCTGCCCTCGGATGGGTTGGGAGCCCTCAGGGCCGTGTGATACTGTCCCTCACAGGCATTCTGGGATGAACCCTGGTGTCAGGAGACATGGATTCCATTCCTGGTTCTGCTACTCATTGGCTGTATGTCCATGCCCAAGCAACTCAGCTTCTTGAGCTGCAGGTCTTCATTTGTTACTTGAGAAAGGTATGTTGGGTATATTTGGAGGTTTCTTCATCTCCAGAGTCCTTTGGCCATACGAGTTCACTCTTCCAAAATCCACTGTGCCCAGCATATGGCTCTGCTTTGAGCTGTCAACATGATGTTGAATAACATCATGGAAATCTGACGCTTGGAAAGTAAAGATACCAAAGACTTTTATATTTGAAATATCTTATTTTCCAGAGCATCCCTGATTCTTCTCCTTAATGCTGCACCACTCTTATAAACCTGTAAGGCAGACAGGTTTCAGGTATACCCAGCTGCACTTTAGTTCCGGTTGTGTTTTGTGAACACTGGAATGAAGTTGTGCCCATGCATGACGCCTCTAGGAAAGGGAGCAGATCTGCAAATGCTTTGAGGACCAGGGAATATTCCTATAGAGAGGCCCATCTGCAAGGTCTTCATACAGTTCATGATCAAGTAGAAACTTGAATAACTTTAGTTGTTAGTATAAGTAAAGATTCAGAAGTGACACTTACGGATAATAGAATTATTGTCTTAAAAGGGAACTAGATTTAAATTCGGTTGGTCAAAGCTCACCAACTACTTTCTGGGCTATGGGAGCCAATTTTTAGAAATTAGTCACAGGATCCAAACAGCATATACCAGGTATATGTGTGTATTGAAGTTGCAATACATACTTACTGAGCATTTACTAAATTCCAGGTATTGTGGCGGCCGCTGAGGGCAAAGCAATCAAGTCACGTTCTTTATCTTCATGGAGCTTAAGGTCTAGCCAGGAAGACAAGCATTCAACACCTACTTACAATGGTTGCGATAGTGGTTGATGCTCTAAAGGAGAAGGAGAGGAGCTACGCAGGCAAGAAGGGATTCCAAGGGGTTCAGGAAAGGCCTCTCGGAGGAATTAATGTTTCAGTGGAGACCCAGTTAGGAGTTGGCGGATGTGGGGCGTGGGGAGGACTTTGCGGTGGAGGAAATAGAGTGGGAGGAGGTTCTGAAGTGGGAGGCTGGCTGGGCGAGGAGGTGCTGAGGTAGGAAGCTGGTTGGAGCAGTGGGAAACCAATGAGAAGGGCTGTGTGGCTGGAGTCCAGGGAGGAGGGGGAGAAGTGCTGGAGCCTTAGAGAATGTGCATGTGATCAGGCCTGCTGCTGAGGCAACTTTAGAGAGGAAGAGAGGAAGGGAGAGAGCGAGAGACAGGCTGATTAGGCGGGGCACATATTCAAGACGGCGATCCGACTTGGCTTCTGCGAACCTTCTTGGTTTACTTAGTGGTGAGCAGGCCTAGGAAACCAACTGACAACGCAACTTAGAAGAGACCGAGAAAGACAAGGGTCCGGTTATGGTTGAGGAGTATTCATTTCCTTTGACCAGAATATTCACACTCGCTTCTTGGGTAACTTCTTCCTGATACCCAGGAACTGGAGAAACAGAATTTGTAGCATTTTATGAAAATGGAATCATACTGAAAGCAGTTGCCTAGTTTTTGTGGGGCATTTCAATGGAGCTGGAGAAATTTTCCTGCCCTGTCATACATCTCACATTTCTTGCCACTGGAATTTTTGCAGCCTCCCAATGGATGTGCTTGGGTTTTCCTACAGAAATCTTTGCGTGCTTGTTATCATTCCTCTGATGACTAGAACCAAATTATAAGTTATAGCTCCTTTTACATGAAATTCAATTTTGGTTGTCTGATGATATTTGTAAGCCCCTCCAATCACATCGGTTACTTATTTATAAAATCTCTTTTAGGGACGGGTTATATACTCTGATGGCTAATCTCTTATATTTTATGGTAAATTTTGTGTTTCAGAAAACAATGTGTTTTGATTTTGTCCTCAAATTCTGGAGATGCACTATATTTCAAACCTGTGAATTCCTTTAGGGTATGCAAGATATTTTGAAAATCCTGTCAATAATTTTAAAACTTCAAGGCAGTAAACAAACCAGGATTACTTATTCACAATTTTAATCTAATGAGAACTGTTTTTCCCCAAGTCTTTTCTGTCAATCACAGGAGTTCAGTGAGGACCTACTGTGTGTCCAGCCCTGTTCTAGGTGCTTGAGGAACATAAAAGAGGTATCCGATAATGTCCCTGAAGAAGCAGTCATTCTATTTGGTAGAGCTAATCACCATGATAATGGCTGACACCTATTGAATGGCCCACCTTCCAGGCCCTATAGCAAGGACTTAACATATTTTATCTCTAATTCTCACAATAGTCCAGCAATGTTTCTTATATTCCTTATTCAGATCAAGAAACTGAGGCTCATTTGGTTAAGTGACTGGCTCAATGTCTCACAGCTGCAAAATCGAGGATTAAAATCTCACCCTCTTTGAATTGGAAGCCCAAACTTGCCATTCCTCTGCTATACTTGAAGGGAGCCACATATAGGACAGAATGGAAGTCAGTTGGGCTTAGAGAACAAGGAACGTTTTTTTTATTATTATTAGCTTAAACTATATTAACCTTCAATTTTAGATTCCTGGGTTAGTAAAAAGGGCTTCTGCATTTGGTGATGGTTCTGTGCAGGGGGTTTTGTTTTTTCTTTGGGAGACATAACCAGTCACACCAGCTAATATTTCACATCAGCTTTCATATTTTCCTTTTTATGAGAGAGCAACAACATTACATGGCCTAAAAGGAACATGATGGCTAGATGTTAGCACCACAAAATTGCATTCCAGCTTTTATTTTCATTTGAAACAAGTTCCATTTGAGGAGAATGGAGAAAAAGTGTGCTTTGCTGGAGACAACTAACGCCCCCACATTGAAAACAATTTTGCATTGGTTACTATAAGGTTAGGCTGCCATTGATAGGGCATCTAAAAATCCCAGTGGCTCAACAAGGTAGAATTTTATCTTTCACATAAAAATCCAGGAGACAGCCCAGGGCTGCTATGATAGTTTATAGAGTTAGGACTCTTAATACGTAGCTGTTTCTGGCCTTGACTTTGACCGCCAGGTCTAAGATGCTTATTTATATCCATGTTCCAGGAAGTAGCTCAGGGATAGGGAAGAAGATGAAGGGCAAAAGGCATCTACTTGCTGTCTCTGAAGAAGGTGGTCAGAAACTGCTTCACTACACTTCCGCTGATGCCACATTGGCCAGAAGTTAGTTTCATGGTTACACCTAACTGCAAGGGCGACATCGTCTTCATTCTGGATGGCCATATGCTTAGTTGAAAAATGAAGAAAAAGAGAATGGCTATTAGGGGACAGCTAGTGGTCTGCCATCAAGGTCGTGAGATTTGACCTTGGTCTGTCCAACCCTTTCTCAAACTTTGAAATGTCCACTTAGTGGACATTTATTATACACTTGAGCCACCAATTCTAGACAAAATTTAAAAAGAGGGCTCATCACAAATAAAAAGTAAAACCAAACAAAGTATTTTAAAATCAGTAATAGTCACGATTTCATCTTTGTAAGACGGATGGTACTGTTTGCCATTTTCACCAAAAACATCGTTTCTGGGGTCATGATGGAGAGCTGGGCTGCAGGTCAGCTTTGCAGAGGGTTTCTTTTCTTATACTTTACTTTCACTAAATTAGAAAAGCTCAAATTATGGTTAGAAGTAGGAGCAAGTGATTGATGACTCTGTCTAGTAGTCCTGGATATTACGACCATAGATAGATATAAAAATTGGGATTTCTCACTGAAGTCCACTTCTAGTGTTTTGTCGTAACTATGTCCACTTGGCAAGTGGAAGGTGGAGGGTCTTATCTTAGGACAGTCTCATAGATTCCTTATCCATCCTTTGATTTAATGTTAGTCTAAAAAGCATGTCTTTATATCCTATTGCAGCCCTTGGATGTGGTTTTTAACTATGCTAGGTAACATACGAGTATCATATCTGTCTCTGATGAGAGGAAATAATAATCAGGTAGAGCACAG
This sequence comes from Rhinolophus hipposideros, assembly GCF_964194185.1. Classification (NCBI taxonomy): domain Eukaryota; kingdom Metazoa; phylum Chordata; class Mammalia; order Chiroptera; family Rhinolophidae; genus Rhinolophus; species Rhinolophus hipposideros. Next base: position 23,255,860 of record NC_138055.1, on the reverse strand, counting down.
ACTGCCTGGATTCAAATACTTTTTATTTTTTTAAATCACACTCTCTGTGTAACTTTGAATGAATTACTTAAAAGTTTCCTGCCTTGGTTACCTTAAGTGTAAAATAGAGATGGTGATGGTACCTGCTCCCCAGCATAGCTGTGAAGATTCTGTGAGCTACAGCACATAACTCCCCAGCTCTGTCCTAGCACATGTCAGTAAACAAGCATCATGTATACTGTTCTTATTTTCAGGTATTTGTATACCCTAGACCATCTAAGACTTTCATACCACAGTTCAATTTCTTGTGAAATCCTGGGTTTTTTTCCCCACCCTTATAAATCATCAGCTTTCATTCCCAAAGTGGAGGTAGGTTCTAGATATTTGAATTACTGAGTATATTGTAGAGCTGCCCTTCAGGATCATAGAAATAGTCTTCACTAGCATTATGACCATCCTATAATATCTTTTTGTTTTATTCATCATTTCAAAAAGGTATGTGAGCACAGTCATACTCAGTGTACTTCAGTGGGGAAAGCAGTCTCTCCTTGTCACCTCTTTCTCTGCCTGGCACACTGGAAAAGTAGATGGTCAGAGGCTGTGCGTAAATGGCTTCCCCTATTACCTTAGCACTAAACCAAGAACAGAGGGCGTTGGTGGGTATTGACCACCAACTGGTCTTTGTGGCTGAAACTGGGGAATGCTTTTCAAAAGGGACAACTGTTTTTATGTGCACCTTTGCTGCACACAGAGTTGGTGACTTCTCAGTACTGGTTTCCATGTATCCTGCTTCACAAAATGCAGAGTAAGTCAATAAAAACCTCCTTTCTTCTGTAGCATGTGTCTTCGGGGGGGTAAATGGGATAAGAATCTGCAAACATGTCTCTGTAGAGTGCACTCGCTATGTCTCGGGTCCCACTCTGCCCCTCAGAGGCGGTATCCTAACGTAAATGGCATGTTGGCCAGGACACTAGCATCTTCCCATGAAGGCGCATGGGTTTTAGGTGATTTCCAACACTTATTTGATGAAGGAATTTCGCTATCATTTTGTTCCACTTTCTCTGTGGACACAGTGCTTGTGATTAATTTTACAAGCAGTTTTAGAAGCTTCTCATAAATGATGAGGCTTTTACCTATTTTTCCTCCTTTTTCTGGTCTCTTTCATTCTTTAGTGATAAAATTAATTGGATTAATGTTAGAGAGCATTTTTTTCCCCTGTATGTCCTTGTTCTGAAAAAATTTGAGGTTTTATTTGAAGATGAAGAGAAACTGGTGGCTTCATGTCATAATCTGACCAATTTTTATAACAGACACTGTGACCAGGGCCAAAGGATTGTTAAGTCAATAAGACCTAATTTTGAAATACTCATTACTGCATTTCCTTTTCTTACTTTTTATTTTTGGGTGAAATCAATATACCCACAGAATCACTTATCCTGGGACAAAGATTTATACTTTATATTCACAGTGGAGCCCTGTTCATGATTTATGTTTATGATATTATTTTGAGTTATACTATTTAAATTATTATTTATATCATTTCTTTTAGGTTTAGATGAACCAATTTTGTGATTTCGGGTTATGACAGCATAGTAGTAGAACAAAAATATAAACTTAACAACAAACAATGAAAATATGTGCAAGAAGACAAATTGCATGCTGTTTCCTGAATGCTGGCAAAAATAAACTGAATAACTGCTGTTAGGAGTGAATAGGATATCTGTGAAACTCATAATTGCTCACTTTTCAAACTTGTGAACACTATGGTTTTAACTCATTTTTTCCTCCAAAGCTGCCAAACTCCAGGGACCACACTTTGGGAACACTGCCCTATGGGTTTTGATGAGAGCATTTCTGGAACAGAACTGGTGGATGGGGTATGGGTCAGAGGGGATGGGCTCCTGGTAAAGCTTAAAGAGGACAAAAAGCAGAAACTGAAGAAACAACAGGTTGGGAAAGCTGGGGAGCCAGACATTTAAGTTATGTCCTTCTAAGTGTTTCCGTTTCTTCTTCCTTTGTACCTTACAGAGTAAAAACCAGGGATCTATCTTTGTCCGGATACACGCTCCGTGGCAGGTGCTGGCCAGAGAGGCAGAATTCTTGAAGATCAAAGTTCCTACCAAGAAAGTATGAACATCTTTCTTCTGGGTTTGGGGTCCTCCTGAGGGCTGGATGGAGGTGAATAATTTGGGAACAGGGTCAGGTGGGGCATGGGTTTTATGGAGTTGAAATCATAGTTGATGCACCAAAGATCCTAAACATGGGGCAATATGTGGGTGGGACAGGAAGGAGAGCTGGAGTGGGGAGAGGGGCTGGGTTTGGGAGATGCTTTCCCCTCAGAGCTCCACCTGGATGTGTTCCAGAAGAAGCCAAACAATTCTCTGATCCAGTTTCTTTGTTTCTCCCTTATACCTCCTTTCTCTCTCCTCTTAGGGTCTCAACACTGCCAAGCATTTCTTTAGAGTGAATGTAGTAATGAGAACGGGTAGCAAGCCATGCTGATCATGTCAGTAGCATGCAATAGCAAACACTTCAAAAAGAGAAAGGCAACATATCCACAGATTTAGCATTCTTTTTCTAACAGACATTTTAGTGGAAACAGGTGGGTATTGGCTTTGACCATTTAAGATGACTCTAGGAAGTGTCCTGGAGCAGATGTTCTACTTTAAGTGATCTGTAGGTGATCTCTGTCTGTCTCTGTCTGTCTCTGTCACACACACACACACTCACACCATAATATCATTTTACAGTGGTGGCCTAGCTTTGCAGAGATCATCTTCATCATTCTAACAATTTCCCACGCTCCCCATCATTAACAGAACTCCACATCTGTTGCCACCTGCACCACCATTGTCACCAGCCTTCATCACCATCTCTACTATCAACAGATCCACTGGCCCGATCAAAAGTCACTCATCAAATACCACCATGGGTGATGTCCTCATGAATCCCCTACTCGAGAAGGTTAAAGGCTGAGTGTTCTGTCCTTATAGGTTTATTAAGATGGGTAACACCTCCATGGCAGGTGGACACATGACTATTAAACAATGACATGAACTATTGACTATTAAACAATAGACATGAAATTTAGCTCCACACATTCTGCCAAAAAAAGTCGATGTTTCGGGGTCACATGCCTGAGTGTCTTGGTTTCACACTGTGATCTTTTCCCCTTCAGTTGCACTGCTGTGTTCTTGGTCTCCTACTGTTAGATCTCTCACTCCTACTACCACTCTCCTCAAATCCAGTGCCTCATCTTTGCTCTGGACCTTCGCTCCCACTGCACCGATGTCTTCCCAGTCTGATGGCAACATGATCCAAGTCTCAGCCTTGGACAGAGTCTTCTGCTTCCTACCGATGGTGTCCTAACTTGGCCAACCCTTCCTTTGTCTTCCTTCTAACTTGAATATATATATTTCTTCTCCTTTCTCTAGTGTATCTGACTATCTGATATTCTTTTAATCTCATTTTATTTGTATCTCGTTTCTTATGTTTTTATATCTGCTGGCTGACCCATGGAAAGAAGGTGAGCAAAACTCTAATGCCCATGCTACTACTTCTGTCCCCTAGAACGATCCTTTTAGCAGGAAACCTAGAGACACAGAGGAAGTGTGCATTCTGCTACACTCCCCTCTTTGCCTCTCTTTCTTCTTTGCTCTCTTTCCCATCTTTCTTTCACTCTCATGCTCTTCCTTCCCTTCTTCCCTCTTCTTTCCACTTCTCTCTCCTAATGCCTTCTCCTAGCCTCCCTCTGTTCTTTGAACACCCGACCACACCTCTGTTTCTCTACCACCTTCTTCTTCTCATTCTCAGACTCAGTCCCCACGTAGTGCCTGCCTCTTGTCCCTGTGGTCTCTGCTTGTCCTTTCACAAGTCATACCTTTGAGAGCATATCTGCCGTCAGAGTTTATGTGCCGCCATACATTTAGCCTATTGGAACTGAACCGTTATTGCTTAGATGGTACCTGCACTTGACTTTGTAGATGAGATGATTAAAGCGAGGATATATTATAACACAGCGATCTCTGAGTTTCCCTCCTTCTTTTTCTCTTTATATTTATTATTTTTTTATAATTAAAATATATGTGACATATAATGTATAAATTTAAGGTGTACAACATGCTAATTGATATACGTAAATATTGTGATTTGATTGCCATTATAGCAATAATTAGCACCTCTATCATGTTATATAATTATCTTTTCTTTTTAGTGGTTGGAATAATGACGTTCTAGTCTCTTAGCAAGTTTGGTGATTATCCGCGTATATGATACTGATGTTTGTATTCACTATACTGTGCATCAGATCTCTAGAGCTTATTTACTGCTTACTGCAAGTTTGTACCCTTACACAACGTCTGTCCTATTTTCCCCTCCTCCGTTCCCTGGTAACCACCATTTTACCCTCTGTTTTAACAAGTTTAGATTTTTAGGTTCCACAGATAAGTGATATCATACAGTACTTTCCTCGCTCTGACTTATCTCGCTGAGCATCATGTGCTGAAGGTCCGTCCATGTGGTTGCAAATGGTAGGATGTCCTTCTTTCTCTTGGCGGAATAATACTCCGTCATGAATATGCACCACGTTGTCTTTATCCATTCATGCGTTGATGAGCACTTAGGTTGTTTCTGCCCCTTTTTTCTTTTCATTTTGGAGGCATGGAGTGGTAGACACTGCCCTAGACGAGTCCTCAGGAGACCAGATTTCTAGCTTTCGTTCTGTACTTATTTGCTGTGTGGTTTGGGGGTGTTGCTTGATCGTTCAGAGCCTTAGTTTCCTCATCTATAATATGGACATAATAACACCTGTCCTATTTTTCTTAGAAGGGTGTTGTAAGAATCCAGTTCTTAGCCAGTGCTGTGGAAATACAGGAGTGTATCCCTGTGTCTGCGCTCTCAGATATTTTTTATGACCATTCTCAATTCTTAGTGCCCCAACCAACTTCCCTCCTGACCAAAGAGGCAGCCAGCACTAATGGAGTGCCCTCGTAGGAGTCTTTGGAGAAGCGCTGCAGGACACAGAAACAATTCATGCCCTCAGACAGCAACAGTCAAGGGCACAACAGAAACACACATGCCCAGATGTCAAAACACTAATTAAATGCTGTGTCAAATAGCAACTCATTAGCATAGGACAGATTCTGCATGTAAATATGTTGGACCAGGGAGAGCAAAGCCAGATGGTGGTTCCTACAAGGCTTCAGATACAACAGAAAGAATTTTCCCACAGGTTTCTGGGCCCCAGACTCAACACAGGTGGGCTGTTCTGGTGTCTATCTGTGGGTTCAGTCACATGACCCTGATAGTCCTTGTATTCATAGAATGCAGCGGCTTGCCGTTGACCTCACAGTGGGTGTCATAACCAGGAGAGGCGGACATAACTTGGTATGTTGGGTAGGATGCATGTGTTTTTAAAAATTAATCTGAGAACCTGATCCCAGGCGTAGGGGTGGGGTTAAGCCCAGTTTCTGAGATGAGAAAGGAGCCTGGGGGGAGGATGAAACACAGTCTGTGTACATTGGTGCTGGGCCCGGTGGCATTTTACTCCCTTTTTAATGGGTTTGGGAAGTGACTACAATGAGAATAAACTACATTTGCAGAGAGCCACATCCTGGCGGCAGGGGGAATGTGGAGGAAGACTGAGGCACGGTATGGGATCAGCTAAGCCGGTGGAGGTTTGTGTCATAACTCAGCAGGGTCCGGAGAGACCAGGAAGATGGGGAGGAAATCACGAAATCGAGATCTCAAACCTGGACAAATCCATAGTAATGTGTCCAGGGACTTGGAGTCCCAAGCACAGATATTAACTGGGAGGGGGAACCTTGGAAGGAAGCATTTGTTTTCCAAAAACAACAACAGAGGAGCCAGCATTTTGTGAGGGACACTCATCCATGCACAGGAAGGGGGTGGGAAGGCCTGGCCTTTGGCCCCGAGCAGCCTGGGAAGGTTTGAAATGGGCGCTTTCTCACCTCTGCTCATTACCAAGGTGGCCCTCCCAGACTGTGGTCAACATCTATGTTTATTTCTCATTCACTTTCATTGTATATGTATGGACACCCCCCTTCCTCAGCCCGTACATTGACTTATTCTCTGCCTGTAGCAGAGACAAGGCCGGGAATGGATGAAGGGGCACATAACTGCATCCATGCTTGTCAATGAAATCATGTTAATCCAGCCAGAGCCGACTAAATTTGGAAGAAGTGACATGCTTGGGATGGGTGAAAATCACTTTTGTCCCATCTGTCCAAGCTTTTGTAGCTATTATTAATAGAGTGACTAATATTGCCGGGGTCACGTATGCTGCTCCCAGGAGCCTATACGGACTTTAGCTTATGAGTCCTAACCATGCAAGTGGATGCTGTGAACTTCCAGGAAGTCAGACCTTTTCAGGAAAGTAGGCTCAGAGCTCCCATCGTGTCCAAACCAGGAGTAATAAATGTCACGGAGGGCTGTTGTAAGGACCAGTGACGGTGCCTAGCATAGAGGCACATGCAACACAAGGTGACTGTTGTTGTTACTGTCGTTGGTGTGGTGGTTCCTAAGTGGAGTGTGTTGGGCAGCACAGTTGGCACCGATCGGGGCTGCTGCTTCCTGTGAGTTCCCTTCATTGCCAACATCTGCAGTGTTGGGGAGAGCACAGGCCCAGTCCCTTGAATCTGCCAAGCCAGCCAGAAGCCCAGACACGGAATCAGTCGAGAGGTGGGAACAGATGGCCTTTGGACTATGTGCTGGGGGATTTCTGTTTCCTACAGCATGGGTCCTTGGGGCGTCCATAAACGTAATGGCTCCATGCGCGAAGTCTGTGATGCCGTCACTGGGAAAGCCAGCAGGAAGACTGCTCAGGCCCCCAGCATGGGAGGGACAGCTTGAAGGCGCCCATTTCAAAGGATAGACAGCAGGGGTGACAAGTGGTGACTGTGAGTTCTGCTCCTAGCTCGGCCCCCATGAATCTGGGGTTCTTGGATTCATGTCTTAGCCTATGTTCCAAAACAAGACTTGAGATGGGTTACAACCAGAAGCATGAGTACAAATGGGTCATTTTTTAAAAGGGCACATAAAAAAGAATCGTAATGGAGGGGTAAGGAGGGAAGTACAGGGAAACAATGACAATTGAAATAAAAAATAAGAGTGATTAAGGCAAATGAGACAAATTTCATTCTGAGTTTCCTGGTAGCCAAGGCAGAAAGGACCGTGGCTCACACAATCCATAGAAATGAGCATCTATTTTGTCAGAGGAGGCAAACTTGTTCCTGTTGTTAAAGCCTAATTGTTATATAAAATACGTGAATCATGTAAGGGACATTTTTTTCAGTAATGAGTTCATATAGGGTTCTGGAATTTTCTTTATATGACCATTTCTTAATTGATTCTGGGTTAAAACTGAGGATGTAATGTTCAACTGTAGTTCAGGGAGGATTGTATTACAAAGTAATGTAGGTAAATTTCTGATGAGGTAACTTGATCCAAAGATAAAGGTTAGCCATTCTGACAGGTATGAGGTGGTATCTCATTGTGGTTTTAATTTGCATTTCTCTGATTAGTGATATTGAGCACATTTTCATATGTCTATTGGGCATCTCTATGTCCTCTTTGGAGAAATGTCTATTCAGGTCCTCTGCCCATTTTTTAATTGGATCATTGTTGTTTTTTTCATTTGTTTGTTTTGTTTTGGTGTCAAGTTATATGACTTCTTTAAATATTTTGGATATTAACCCCTTATCAGATATATCATTGGTGACTATCTTCTCCCATTCAGTAGGCTATCTTTTCATTTTATTGGTGGTATCCTTTGCTGTGTAAAAACTTTTTGGTTTGACGTTGTCCGGTTTGTTTATTTTCTTTTGTTTCCCTTGAATGTCAATTATAATTAGAAAAAGAAATGATGAAGGTTAGAGTAGAAGTATCATTCATACTTTAATTCTCTCCGTGGAATTCATATTTTGAAATATTTTAATTTACTAAATTGCAATTATTAAAAAATAATTCATCTTCCCTTTTTAATTAACTGAAAACATACGTAACTGCCACTAAGAATTTTCCGGTCAGTGTGAGAAAATTGGTGTTACCTTGATAAACTAATATAATTAGTTATATTATATTAGTTAAAAGGCAAAGAAGCTTGACATTTTAGTTAGCCTGAGTGGCCCCTTAGGAGGGAAATATTAATTCCATTGAGATTTGTCAGTGATCGGAAGTTGTTCTCAGTTGCCTATTATTGCCTCTCTGGAGATTCTGATTTGGTAACCAGGACTTTTGCAAAAATTCCTTAGGAAAACCCTCCCCCTGGCTCATGGTGCCCACCCATGAGCTTCAGGGACTTGGCCTGACCAGGATTGAAGTACCTCTTGTTTCTCAGTTATCCAGAACCTTGTATATTCAAGGTTCTCCAGAGAAACAGGACCAACAGGGTGTGTGTGTGTGTGTGTGTGTGTGTGTGTGTGTGTCTGTGTGTGTATGTGTGTGTGTTATTTATTATAAGGAATTGATCCAAGTCATTTCAGAGGTTGAGAAGTCCCAAGGTTTGCAATTGGCAGAATGGAGACCCTGAAGAGCTAATGGTGTAGTTCTAATCCAAATGCCGGCAGGCTCAAGAACCAGGTAGATGCCATTTTTCGGTTTGAGCCCAAAGGGAGGAAAAGACCAATGTCTCAGTTCAGCAGGAAGGCAGGAAGAGCTCTCTCTATTCATCAGAGATCAGATTTTTTGTTCTATGTAGACCTTCAACTGATTGGACGAGGCCCACCCACCTTAGTGAGGGCAATCTGCTTGACTCAATCTACCCATCCAAAAACACCCTCACAGATACACCTAGAATAATGTTGGACCAAATATCTGGGTACCCCATATCCCAGTCAAGTTGATGCATAAAATTACCATCACAAGGCTTGTACATTTAAGGTCCATAATCCTCTTTGTAGTGGGTTGAAAAGTGGTGTCCAAAAAGATATGCCCAAGCCTTAACCCTGGAACTTGTGAATGTGATCTTATTTGGGAAGAAGGCCTTTGCAGATGTAATTAGCTAAGGATCTCAAGATGAGATCATCCTGGACTTAGGGTAGACCCAACAGGTGTCCTTATGAGAGCAAGGCAGAAAGAGATTTGGGCCACTCAGACACACAGGGAAGATGGCCATGTGAAGATGGAGGCAGAGGTTGGAGTGATATAGCCCCAAGCCAAGGAATGCCTGGGCCATCAGAAGCTGGAAGAGGCAAGGAAGCTTTTTCCCTTAGAGCCATTGGAGGGAGCACAGCCTTGCGCACGTCTGTGTTTCAGACTTGTGGCTTTCACAACTGTGAGAGAATAAGTTTTGTTGTTTCAGGCCACACCGTTTGTAGTAATTTGTTATGGCAATCCTAGGAAATGAATACACTTTTCCTCTGGGCAGGAACCATGAAGCAGACAATTTAAGACCTGGGTCTCTGGTAGGCTTGTTGCCTTTCTCTGTATCCCAAGAATCTATTTTGCATCTTCTACAATTGCTTAAAATAGGCTTGTTCACTTCTTGGTGCTGGGTCTGTGGTTGTCTACAGAAGTCTTTGTGCAAGTATCTTCTGCACGGCCTTGGTATGTCTCCATCTAGTTCACATTCCTGCTCGGATGAGATTGGAGAGTCTTGGGAGAAGCTCACCTTAGCATGCATGGTGGAAGGAGACCTGGTGTGGCTAAGAAAAGCTGCTTATTTGAATCAATAATTATTTCCCCATTTATGCTTCTATTTACAAAGATAATCACTGGTTTGATTAACTTAAAGCCTCTGCCTTGGTAAGGGGTACCTGTAAAATAAGGATGTTAGCATGTTTTAAAGCTTGTTCACATTTCGTATTTCTTACATTTGACATTAAGGAGAAAGGTTCATAAAACCACTCTCAACAATATCAATCAAAACAAAATATCTTAAACAAACAAACAAACAAAAAACTAGGGGCAGCCAGTTAGCTCAGTTGGTTACAGCACGATACTTGTGACACCAGGGTTGCAGGTTCGATCCCCGCATGGACCAGTGTGAGCTGCACCCTCCCCAACTAGATTGAAACAACTACTTGACTTGGAGCTGATGGGTCTTGGAAAAACACACTTAAAATAAATTTTAAAAAAAGCCCAAAAAACTATTAACTATAGATAAAAGTTGATAAATAAATAAATTAATTGAGTTTTAAATATAACTGATACTTCCTATGAGCTGTGCTGTTTGATAAGATCCTTACATGCATTATTTTGTTTTTATCCTCACAATGACTATGTGAGGTAGGTACTAGCCTTAACCCCATTTTATATATGAGGAAACCGAGGTTCAGAGAGCTTAATAAACTTACCTAAGGTCACACAGCACAAAGGGGTTAGATCCAGGACTCAAACCCATTTCCGTCTGTCTCCAAAGACATGCTTCTACCCTTTCACTTTACTAAAGAATCCTTAACTAGGGTTTGAGGTAGTGTGGTCTAGAACAGCCTTTCTTAAAGTGTATACTATGGAATGATAGTTTTTTCTTTTACCAAAAAAAAAAAAATAAAGTCTAACAAACTCTAGAAACACTATTTATTGCAATTTATTTGACCAGTTAAAAGTTCTGAGAAGGATTTCGGTAAAGAAAATAGTTAAATTTTGTTCAACATGTTCCCTAGTGAACACTAGTAGGTTAGTAATAGGTGTATTAATAGAAACCCTGGGAACCAATGATTAATAGATATCCTGAGAACAAATGCTCTGGGAGAGTCCATCCAAGATTAAATAATGCTGGACTGGGAGAAGTAACGCACTTAAATGTTTCTTTTGTCACTGCCATGGACCAGCCCAGGGGGTTACTTAACAATCCTGGGTTATAGCTTTCTCACCTGTAAAGTACGGAGGTTGGGCCCTATATCCTCTGTAATAGCTTTAAAATGCTGTGCTTCACATGCAAACCAAATGACAATTTGTGAATTGGTTAATTCTTTCTCCATTGTTGACAATAGTGGAGGGACCTGAGGACAGATACCCTTTGGGGTCATTCACGCTCCGAAGCTCCAATTGTGTCCTAATATCTATTATGAGAGTAAAACTGTCCTACAACCGCCACCTCTGCAAGCTGTGTTTTAAATGAGGTGGTACACTTAGCCTGTGGGTGCCTATTCCTCACCTGGGGCTGCCCTTTGCCGCTGAGCCTGGTCGCATCACTGTGTTTTCTCTCTGTTCTCCTGCACACGCCGGGCTGCTCTCGTCCAAAGCAGGCCTCTCTGTGGAGCCTACATTGAGCTCCCGGATTTAGACCTTGTCAAAAGGAGAGTACTTGACTCTCTTCCAGGCCCTGGAGCCTTTTCAAATGCTTTAAATATTTGCCGATGGTCCTAGAATAATCTCCCCAGGCTTCCTAGGTAAACAATAAACAATAAACAAACTCAGCCTTTGCATCGCAGCCCAAATCTCACTGCCCTGTGGACCCTCATTTATTTCTTCAGCTGAACTGATCTCATCTTTACCTATAGTCCGTAATTTTCATACCTGTTAGTTTTTCTTCAACTGCCTTGGGTACCTTCTTGTGTTTCCACATGTACTGTAATCCCTGGGAGCAGAACTATAGTTTATTTCCTATGTATTCCCTGCAAACTAGATGATAGCTGCTCAATAAATACTAGAGTGATCGACTGATTGATGTCCAATAATTCTTGCTCCTCCAGCCCCAGGATCTTTTTGCGGCTGTGATTGTTGGTATAATTGCAGGGGTTTTAGCTCACAGCTGTGTACAAACTATGCAAAATTCAGGAACAGGCGAGACGCTCTTTTCCCTCCTCACCTCGACCAACTCCTTCCTTTATCAGGTGGTGCTTTAGGGCTATTTCCACAGTTTCACGAATCCTTCCTGGTGACGAGAAAGCAAGAAGCAGAGAAACACCATGAGTTTCATTAAGGATGGAGAACTTGTAGGTTCTGGGTCCGGGCAGAGGGTCACTGTCTACTCAGCTGTCACAAGGTCTTTTAGGACAGATTCCTTTTATTATCATCAGCACTAACTTTCAAACGAACCAGAACTGTTGCTCTTTGCAGAGGGATGGCTGTAGGTGGGGCCTTCCTCCTTGTTGTCATTGTCTGTTCCTGAACATTTGTTTTTAATAGAGGCGCAGCTGAGAGGGGAGGGTTTATATTTGATATCTTTATGGGCTTTTGGTGCATGCTCTTTGATTGCTATTGAAATCGGCTGGAAAGAGTGCAGAATACTTTGACTTTTTTTTTTTCCTGTAATGCTTCTCATCTTCAAAAATCAGAAAAAAAATAATTGGTGCCACCTAAGTGTTGCGGTTTGAGTGAGGAACCTGAGATGGCATTCAGGCCTGGTATGACCACAGCGAAGCTGAAAATATGGGAAAATAATGACACTTTCATTAACAGTGAAGCTGAAAAAAGTAAAGCTGAAAATATGAAAATGTAAGGAGAAGTGAATTTTTTTTTTATTAAGTTGCTTTTAGACTCACAGTTTAAAGATATTGAAATAGAAGTGGTGGTTTTCTTTCTTAAAGCCTCACTTGTGTCTCTCTGAATTGGGGTAGTACATGCCAGACTGGGGCTGGCTGGGACCCAGACACTGGACCCAGTGCTGGTGGGGCTGAGAGTGGGGTATAGGGCATAGGCTGACCATTGAATATATTATCCAAGGTTGGGCCCTTTGAGAGTGAAAGAGCTATTGATAACTATCCCAGCAGGCAGTCATAAGCTGGGACTTTCCTGAGTGACTGGGACATGTGGTCGCTCTCCATGGTTGCCCAGCTTGGCCATGGCTGCATGTGTGGATATATGGGAAAGGGCTAGCAGGAGGGGAGAGGCAGAGCAGTCAGGGGCATTTGAGGCTCATGGGCAGAGCTCTTCTTACCAGAAAAAAACAGTGTCAGTGATGTGCTGGCTCATAACAGATCTCGAGATCTGATTATTACATTTTCAGGAGTTTTGAAAGCTGGTTGTTATACCCGTGATAGCTTGAAATTGGCCACGGTGGGTATGCAATAGTCCCCCCTTATCCGTGATTCTGTTTTCTGTAGTTTTAGCTATCTACGGTCAACCGCAGTTTGCAAATACTAAATGGAAAGTTCCCGAAATAAGCAATTCATAAGTTTTAAATTGCACACTGTTCTGGGTAGCGTGATGAAATCTCACACCATCCTACTCTGTCCCGCCCAGGACATGAATCATCCCTTTGTCCTACCTCTCCACGCTATATATGCTCCCTGCCCATCAATCACTTAGTTGGTCCTCTCAGTTATCAGTACAATAAATGTGTGTGTGTGTGTTTGTGTGTGTGTGTGTGTGTGAGAGAGAGAGAGAGAGAGAGAGAGAGAACATGCACATTCACATAATTTTTATTACAGTATCTTGTTAAAATTGTTCTATTTTATTATTGTTGTTAATCTCTTATTGTGCTAATTTATAAGTTAAACTTTAGCATAGGGATGTATGCATAAGAAGAAACACAGTATATATAGGGTTTGATACTATTAGCAGTTTCAGATACCCACTGGGGGTCTTGGAACATATCCCCTGTGGATAAGGGGCAGGGGCTACTACTTTTACATCATAGAAATCAGCACATGTTACAAATCAGCCACCCAGACCCCTCACTCAGGGTGGTGGGTGAGTGTTTTCCAGTACATGGATAAGAGCACTGAACAAGGGAACATTTGGGTGCCAAGGCAGGGTGGGATCATCGACCAGATCTGCCTCATGTGGGGGCAAGGTCAAACCTTAGGGTGTTATGCGATTCCTGACATGGACATTAAAGGTGTATTGGTCAGAGAGGGGCCAGAAATGGCAGCGTCTATGTCAGGGACTCTAAATGGACTCTGTGTCTGCCACTTCTGATACAGAAATTGATTTCCCACCACTCATCACTGGCTTACTCTGCTCAGCCACACTGGCCTCGTTGCTGTTCCCACAGAATGCCACCCGTTTCCATCTCAGGGCCTTTTTGCTTGCCCTTCCCTCTACCAGGAGACCCTCTCCAGATACCCATAGAACTTGCCCCTGCACTTCATTGGGGTCTCAGCTTCAATGTCCCTCCTCAGATAGGCCTCCTGACCACCCTGTATGAGGCAAACCCCCACTCCCCCACCACTCTGCATTCCTTTCTCTCTTTTTCATCCCTAACGCTCAGCACTTCCCCTACTGAGCCATATGTTTGTATCTTTGTTTGTTGTTTGTATCCCCACTACACTGGCAGCTCCATGAGGTAGGGATTTTGTGTGGCTGTATCAGCAACACCTAGAACAGGGCCTAGTATAGAGCAAGCGTTAAATCAGTCTTTGCTGATGAATGAAAGAATGGGTCACACCCCCCTGACTTAATCCACTGGTGGTGGCTAGCTGGAGAGTGATGCTGAGATGGGCCCTGAGGCTCCATCCAAGGGCATTAGGAAGGAGTGTGGTGACCCCCTTAGGGTTGCTGCAGGGTGAGGCGTGGCCGCACAGTGGTAGATGTATCTTAGTAGCCATCCCTGCTCTGGGTCACCTTTAGTTACCAAAAAACATGTAGAAAGAGTCTAATTGTACCTGGAAGGGGGCTAGGTTGTGTATAAGCGTTCCTAACCCTTTGAAAGTTCACATTTTCCTTCCTTCCTTCCTTCCTTCCTTCCTTCCTTCCTTCCTTCCTTCCTTCCTTCCTTCCTTCCTTCCTTCCATCCATCCATCCATCCATCCATCCATCCATCCCTCCCTCTATCCATCCAATGAATATTGATTATCACTATGTATGAGATACTCTGCTGGGGCTGGTATTCTGTGGGGACTGTACTGGTCCTGGCCCCATGTGGCTTCGGTGTGGTGAAGATTCAGATGTTAGATAGCTGGCTATGAGCTGGGAGGCACCCACAGAAGAAAAAGAGGTAGGTGGACAGAGAGCCAACCAGAGGAAACTAATTTAGATGGGGGGCAGGGTGCGGGAAGGCGCCATTGGAGCTGAGACCTGAGGGCTGAATAGGAGTTTGCCAGGTAGGGAGGGCAGGTGAGACCCTTCCCAGAAGAGGGAAGGACCTGTCCTGCAGCCCCAAGGTAAGAAAACCCTGACCTGTGTGTGGAACTGAGAGGAGGCCAGTGTGCGTGCAGCATAGAGCCTGCGGGCAGAGGGGAGCCTGCGGGCAGAGGGGAGCCTGCGGTAGCCACAGGAGGTACAGCTTGTAAGGGCCTAGTCAGCCATGTAAGTAGTTTGGATTTTATCCCACATTTTTAAAGTCAGCGAAAATTCATTCATGGGTAGAAGACATACTGAGACAGAATTAAAAACCTTAAGTGAATACAGAGTTAGCCATCAGCGCACGTGCATTTTATAAATATATTACTGTCTGCTCTCAGCATTGCTATCGACAGGAAATAGTCCTGTTGGCCTAGGTAAGGATGACGAGACTGGTCAGCTGCTTGGTGTGCAATCAGAGCCTGCCTTTGGGCTCTAGGATGCAGCTGATCTCAGCAGCTCTTAGTGCTGTGTGCATTTTGATTGGTGAAGGGCTTAGCAGTCATTCGCAAGGGTCAAGGCGCTTCTGCGTGGAACTCCTCAGATCCGGTTTCACGCGTGCGTGTGTGCGCTCGTCCGGCCCTCTGCCCTCTCAGGCACCAACGGGGGATGAGAGCAGTGGCCAAACGAACGCCGCGGCATCTTTAGCTTCTGTTCCTCATAACTTCTTTTATCCATGGGCTTTCACCTTGCGGCACGGCCATCCACTCTGCACCTCTCTGTGTCTGAGCTTTTTGACGTTAAAGGTGTGTAGGTGGGTGTGATGATAAACTTCAGCTCAGCTCTGCCTCTCAAAATGAGCAGGATACTGTAAAGAATAACCGTCGACCCTCAGCTATCCAGTGACTGGAGGAGCAGAGGAAAGCACAAATAAATTAAAAGAGACAGCTAATCTGAATTCATGTCTGGTGGGCTGTGGGGTGTAAGTGGCACACATGTCCACAGCTGGGTTCTCTCTCCATCTTTATGCCTGGTCTGTGTTCTTCCTGGTGATTTTTCCTACCAGTTCATGGAGAGACCCTCCTGGTCACTGTAGAGAAGTGACTCATGGGTAATCAAGATGATATTGTTTATATCTCATAGTGTTGCACATCTCCCTTGATCTCTGGGGTCATTGGATTGCTAATTGTTTATTTGACATTGGGCATGTTAGTAAGCTGTGCCTCAGTTTCTTTCTCTGTAAAAGGGGGATAGTAAGAGGTATGTGTCCATGACAGACATCACTATAGCCTTGGCTCCCTGCATCCCAGAAAGGAACATGATTCCAATGTAGGAAGAAAACAAACCAGCCCTCAGACCACACTGCTGTGCCCCTCTGGAGGGGAGAGGCAGAGTGAGACAAGGGGAAAAAAGAAGTAAGAAGAGAAGGCATCTCAGTAAATCTCTTAGCTGTGACAATGAGGCCAAAGCCAGCATTTATGAGAACCACATTTGAGCCCTGGAATACAAAATAAGAGCAACATACTTTAAAAATTATTTATGATTTTAAGCACATGAAAGGCGTATCATGTACCCAGGGAGGGCATAATGGGGAACAGCTGGCTAACATGTGTCTTACCATTTCTGAGGATGTTCCTAATTCTCTGATGTCCAAGAATAACAGTAATAATGATGCCGCTGCTGATTGTATTAATAATAATAAAGAGGATCGGGTGGCTTTCCTGGATCCTGCTGAATGCAAGAGAAGAGCCCAGGCTGCCGGGATTGGTGGGGGCTGAAAGGGAGCTTCAGCCTGCTTCCTTCTCGGGGGGTCATGGAGCCCTTCCAAGAATCAGAAGTTTAAGGAAAGAGCCTGGATGAGGGAATCAGGAAACCTGGGTTGCAGGCCTGGTTTCACCGTGGACTCGGGCAACTCCCTGCCCCTCTGAGTCTCAGTTTTCTCATCTGTAAACGAGCAATGTTAATGCTACTTTTCAGGCACACCTTGCAGAGTTTTCGTGGCCTCATGAAATAGTGCCTGTGGAAGGAAGGGCGGGGTGCATTGCAGAGCATTCTCTATATGGAAGGTGCCCCATCATCTTCATACTTCTCCAGCACCAAGCTCAGCACCTGGCATCCAGGAAGTGCCTAGAAAAGTCTATGCAGTGAATGAATGTGTCTTCTTCATTACATGTTTAAAGCCGTAGAGTATTCGACTTGGACAATACTTTATAAGCCATTGAATCCACTCCTCTCTGTCATGGTTTGTTAGGTGGGTCAGGAGCAGAGCTAAACCTTGGACTAATTACCCCCACTACTGAGTTGACCTGAACACTCTATCCAGTGCTCTGGCAATGATGAAATTTTCCATTCTGGCTGGTGGCAATAGGTGCTATTCCCAATCCTTTCAGTCTTGGGTTTCCTCACGCCCAAGGGGTCTTTTTGCAGATTTCTGGTATTCTTTGTGAAGTTTTCTCTTGGGTGCTCTGTCCTGTGAACTCCAGTTGCCCTGGTCTCCCCAGACTTAAAGTTCTGGCTCCACAGCTCAGGAAATTTGCTGGCTTTCGTCTATTTCCCGTTCCTGCATTGGGGCGTAGAGCCTCTCTGAAGGCGGGGAGCTGGAGCAATCATAGACTCACCTTATTTGTTTCCTGTCTCTCAGGAACTCCTTGTCTGACGTCCTGTAGCTTGAAAACTGTTGTCCTATTGTGATCGGGCTGCTATAACAAAATAGAACAGGTCTGGTGGCTTATAAACAATAGAAATTGTCTGAGACCAAGGTCCAGCATGGTCAGGTGAGGGCCCGCTTCCTGGTTCCTAGCTGATGCCTTCTACTGTGTTCTCATATGGTGGAAGGGGCTAGGGGGTTCTGTGGGGCCTCTTTTATAAGAGCACTAATCCCATTCACGAGGGCTCCACCCTCATGACCTAATCACCTCCTAATAACATCACATTGGGGATTAGAATTTCAAGATATAAATTTGGGGAGGAGGACACAAACATTCAGACCACATCAACCTTTCTTTCTTTTCTTTTCTTTCTTTCTTTCTTTCTTTCTTTCTTTCTTTCTTTCTTTCTTTCTTTCTTTCTTTCTTTCTTTCTTTCTTTCTTTCTTTCTTTCTTTCTTTCTTTCTTCTCTCTCTCTCTCTCTCTCTCTCTCTCTCTCTCTCTCTCTCTCTTTCTTTCTTTCTCTCTTTCTTTTCTCTCTCTCTCCCTTCCCTTCCCTTCCCTCCCCTCCCCTCCCCTCCCCTCCCCTCCCCTCCCCTCCCCTCCCCTCCCCTCCCCTCCCCCCTCCCCTCCCCTCCCCTCCCCTCCCCTCCCCTCCCCTCCCCTCCCCTCCCCTCCCCTCCCTTCCCTTCCCTTCCCTTCCCTTCCCTTCCCTTCCCTTCCCTTCCCTTCCCACTTTCTTTCTGCTTTGGTTGTTTCAGGTGGGGTAAATCTGGTCCCTGTTACTCCATCACAGTGGGAAATATGGGAAGTGGAAATGCCCCAGTTCTTTCTTCAAGAGATGAAGAAGCTGAGGGGGGAGTGACTTGCGGTGTCAGCAAGGACCAGGACCCAGGTCATTCATCAACAGACATTATTGTGTTCCTACTGTGTGCCAGGCACACGGGATGTGGTCCCTGCTCTATAGAAATTTATAGTCTGTTGGGGAGACAGATAAATGAACCAAGAATAAGAGAAGAACAAGACACATTTTATGACACAGGTATTTGTTCACTCTGTACTAAGGAAGCATGACAGGAAGTGAGTGGTCGAGGAAGGTTTCCTGCAAAAGTTGATACTTGAGCCTAGTGGTGAAGGAGAAGGAGGAGTAATCCAGGTGAAAACGGAGAGGAGAAGTTCCAGGAATAGATGCAACACATGCAAAGGCATGGAGATAGGAAGCAGGTCCTTTGTCCTCCAAGCCTACTGGCCACGGAATTGTGCCATGGGGCCACCCAGTGTGTCTCATTGTGGGTATGTGTCTGGCTCCGTCCTGCAAAAGTCCCTGAGTCTGGGAAATCTCTTTCCAGCATAAGTCGGCTGTGGTGTTTCAGCCTGGGTATTTTTTGTGTGCTGGGTCTTAGTCAGGGCTGTGGAGTGGATATTACCCGGAGGTTTCTGGTGGGACTCTGGCCTTCTACACCTACATTTTTCCTGGAAGCAGACAATATTGCTCTCAGGGATTTGTAGCACCCCTCCCACCCCCCAATCAAGAAACAGTCACAATTTATGCCTGTTTCTCTAAATGAGCTCTACCAGATCCACTTCCAAGATGAGTCAAGAACTGCTTGGAGGTTCTCAGCTAACCTTCTGCCAGAACGAGGCCTTCAGATAATTGCTGGGTTATTCATCTGCACCAACTGAATACATCCCTAACCTCTGCCAGAGCTGGGCTCCTGAGCGCCTTTGCACTGGGGAAGCCTTTCAGCCAGTCAGAGGCTTTACGCTTTTGGCTTTTTCTCCAGCCTGGTTTATTTCTACCAAGATCTGTTACCTAATGGCTGTTCTGTCCCCAACCTGGGCTCCCCCAGTGGTAGCAACTGCTGTCATCCATGCTGGTGTCCCAGACATTTATCATTCATTCATTCATTCACTCAAATTTAAGAATAGGAATCTCCGTCTTTCATGGAGATTATGGTTCGGTGAAGCAGCTGGATGTTACTTAAATAATCCCTCAAATAAATGTAAAATTACAACTGTGACAAGTGCTATGAAGGAGAGGAATTTGGACCCATGAAATACTGTGAAAGAGGGACTTGACTCTATCAGGAAGTTGGGGAAAGATTTCCCCTACAAGTGACAACTGAGTGAGACCTCAGGTATGAGCAGGACTTGGTGAAGAGGGAGGGAGGAGAGGAAGAGTGTAGAGTGCTCAGCGACTGGAAAGACTGCAAGAGGGCCCGCTGCTGGGTGCAGTGAAGAAGGGGCTGTGGGGCCAGGACCATGGGGAGGCTTCCAGAGAGTCCCATGAGCTGTGTCAAAAACGTTGCTCTTTATCAGAAGAGCACCGGATACTTGTGGAAGGCTTTTTCCTAAGGAGGTGACATGATCACATTTTTGCTTCAGAAACATCACTGTGGATCCAATATGGAGACTGAATTAGAAGTGGACCAGAGGAGGGTTGCCAGATAAAATACAGGGTGCCTAGTTACAGTCACATTTCGGATAAACAGTGAATACTTTTTTAGTATAAATATGTCCCAAATATTTCATGGGACATATTAATCCTAAAAATTATTGTTGTTCTTGTATAATTTTTAAGTATGTCCAAATATTGCATGGGACATACTTATACTGAAAAAATATTTATTGTTTATCTGCAATTCAAATTTAACTGGACATCTTATATTTTTATTTGTTAGATCTGGCAAACGTAAGCAAGAGAAGATGTAGGGTGACCATTTATTGCTGTAGGTGAAGGCTCGTTAGCATAGGAAACCAGAAGTGGAAATGGAGAGAAGCGGACAAACGGAGAACTACCCTTGGTTGGTCCAAGTCTGTCATTCCAAGG
Source organism: Rhinolophus hipposideros (assembly GCF_964194185.1). NCBI lineage: Eukaryota > Metazoa > Chordata > Mammalia > Chiroptera > Rhinolophidae > Rhinolophus > Rhinolophus hipposideros. Next base: position 23,235,498 of record NC_138055.1, on the reverse strand, counting down.
CACCTGGAAGGCAGAGTCCATCAGCTTTCCTCCCGCTCTGAAACTTTAATTTCCATGCACATGCCATTTGAAGATGCATGGTTATGGGTATGATTAGTACACGGCAATCTCAGTGCAGGGTCCAGGCCTGATCAGACCCTGCCCTAAATGACGTGTGAGACGTGTGCTGGGACAATGTCATCTATCTGACCCGGTCTCTCCAGGCCCACAGATGCCCGAGGGGTGGACTCTTTGCATGGCAGTGACTAATGTGTGTGAAGGAGAGATTTGGCAGAGGCAATGTTGTAAATGGCACATTGTTTTTTACCCACGATAACTCATGTTGTAGCCAATGAAGCTGGAGAACAAAGCAGTCAAGGACACAGGCTTTCCCTGGCGGTTCAGATGCTCCAGCATTTATTATCTGATCTACACTACCTGTGTGATTTTGACTGAGACGCTTGGCTTTGCAGTGTGTGTTTCAGGTTAGTGCTAATGTACATCAAGAGCCAGGCACATCGGTCATGCCTGCGAACTGGTATGTGCTCCTAGACATAAACAACCCTCTTGTTTCAGAGAGCTGGCTCATTCTTCTTACATAACCCACTCGATTATCTTCTCGACACAGCTCTGGTTGTGTCATTGTTCAAACCCTTTGCTGACTTCCCATTACCTTGTGCAGCACGATCTCCATGCACTGATCTCATCTTGCCCTTCTGCCATGACTGTCACTGTGTCCCCATCAGAACCCCGTGCTCCAAACAAACCAGGCCATTTAGCCCTTCTTAAACCCACCTCAAACTTTTCTACGTTTTTTTTTGCCTGGAATGTCTTTGCCTGTATCTGTTCAGATCTTATTCGTTAGAAGTATTTATAAGGTAATGTTAATAGAAGTATGATCAAATAGGATAAAGAATGTGTAGAAAATAAAATAAATGCCCATCACTAGTGAAATGACAAAAAAAATAGGATTCACATCTACGGTGTAATATTTTGCATTCATTAGGTAGCTCTACAGATATCTATCAATCTATATCTATCTATAGATGTAGATAGATATAGATACAGATAGATAGATAGGTATAGATAGATAGATAGATGGATAGATGGATAGATATATTGCTAAGTGAAGAAAAGCAAATTGTGGAAACATATGTGAAATATAATCACAATTTAGGAAGGGATTCAGTTATACATATATTTCGGAAAGGGTTGGGATAAAACATACTCAAATTGTTAATAGAAATTTCCTCTGGAGAGGAGGATGGGATTGGGTTGGAAGTGAAAAGAAACTGTTAACATTTAGTTAATATACTTTTGTGATTTTGGTTTGTTTGTGTACTAGAACTGTCTCAATTTTGTAACTGAAATTACATCAAAATGCATAGAAAAATTTATTAGAAGAAATAAACTGTGCTTATGTTTTGGTTGTTAGATTGGGGAGGTTCTTTCCCTCCCTTTAACATCATTATTTTATTAAAGAACAAAATGATAACAAAAGAAAGTTTTCTTTCTGTTATAGTCCAATAGAAACACTACGCCCTCTATGAAACATTTTTCTGATTCCTCAACTGAATGTGCTGTCTCCTTTCTTTGAACCCTCAAAGCACTTTGTATGTCTTTTGGAGCTTTTATCTCTGTCTATCTTAGAAGTTTTTCATACATGTTTTACTGCCTGTCTACATTTAAGCAACTCGAGGATATCATGATAGCGAAGAAAACTGGCTTTTAAGTCAGAAAATCTGGATGATGGTTCTTGTTCTGATTATCTATCACAGTATGACAAATTAGCCCAAACTTAGTAACTTAAAACAGTCATTTTATTCTGTCTTAGGAGTTTTGGGTCAGGAACTCGAGCAGAGCTGCGTTGGGTGATTCTTCTGCTCCATCTGGTCACATACCTAATGACTGAGGTCACTTGGTGGGATTTTGCTTGGGGTTGAGCTGGACAGGCGGGTCCAAGAAGGCTTCCCTCACATGCCTGATGCTAGGCAGTACAGCTGGAAGGCTGGTCTCAATCTAGGCTTTTCCCTTTCTGCATCCTTTCAGCACCTCTCTGCAGACTTCCTACAGGTGGCTCCGGGCTGCAGGAGACCAAGGCGGGAGCTGCCTATCTTCTCTAAGGATGGAACTGGCATAGTGTCGCTTCCACTGTACTGGTCAAGATGCCACAGAGCCCACCCAGATTTAAGAGGGTGGAAACAGAAATGCCACTTTTTAAAAGGAGAATTTGTGTAAAAAATTAGTGGTCTTCATTATTAATCCGTCACAGCTTTGCTGAGAAGTACAACCCCTGTGTCTCAGTGACTACATTTGTGAGTTAGAAAGACCAAAAACTATAATGTATGTGAAAGTACTCTGTGCTTATACTCATAGAAAGTTTTATGTACTATAAATATCAATGGTTATCTTGGTACTAGCTCTATGCCTTACTCAAGGCAGATATTCATTAGATGTTTAATATTTTGAAAGCAGACTCATTTATAAGATAGTTCCTAAGAGGAACACACAAAGAAAGTGATGCTACATGATGTCGTTGCGGAGTATAGACTTTGGATTAGGTTGACATGAATTATATCTGTCACCCAGTAACTATCTGTGTGACCTTTGCTGACTCATCTCACCTTTCTAAGCCTCAATTTTCTCATCACAATATGAGACTAATATTGTCTATCTAGCTGGGTTGCTGTGAGCATTGGAGCAAATATGTGTAAAGTGCTTAGTATGGGGACTGTCACATGGTAGGTCTTCTGTTTCCCTTAAGATGATATAACAAAATCATCTAGAAAGTTTGGACTCCTCACTCATTTCTTTATACTGGTCACCTCCATTCACATAGAGGGGCCCAGAGCTCATGTCCTTGTGAAAGCAATAGGGAAAAGGAAGGACCCTATTTCTTGTTTCTCCCAGTCTCCTCCTCTCCCCAGAGTGGTCCCCTCCAGGGAACCTGGACCTGGTGCAACTTTGGTTGTGAAGTCACACTTGTCTGAGTGTTGGGTGTGGCCTCCTTGCAGATCTATTGTTTTGCCTTTCTTTTCATAGATGTACGAGATCAGATCAGAAGGCTCCATTACAAAGAAGTTCAACGAGATTCTGCAGAAGCTGAGCTCGCCCCTGAAGCCCAGGGTTCCAGAGCACAGTAACAACAGGATGAAAAACCTCTCCTATCCATTCTCCAGGGAGAAAATGTATCTGTGAGTATTAGAGTTGTGAGGGTATGGACGTGAGAGAGGTTGGGAAGGAAAATCAAATACCACTCATCTCACAAAGAGAGTGTCCCATGCTTAGGAGTTAGGGGAGGAAACATGCACTCATGATGAACCATTTCCTGTGTCTTCTTCCCTAAGTGAGATTATCACAAATAGCTACTGACTATCGCCCAGTGATATAGCTTATGGGGAAATCTGCCATTTCAGTCATTTTGCGTGATGCATGGAAGGTCAGGGAGCAGACAACCATGGGACTCAGATACCTGTTTACCTTCTGTGGGGGAACCATTCTGCCCAGTTCCAGTCTAATAGGGTTTCAACATACTGTGATAAACCAGAGAGAAGGTGGATAAAGCTTCTGGATTTCTGTATTTTCAACTGCCTACATGCACTTGTTGACTTTGAGGAGACTCCTTCCCTACACCCCACCCTGGAAGAGGGAATAAGAGCTCTTCACAGGGATGGCCATTTGTGAAACTGTTGGATAGGAGAGTCATGGTTGGGAAGCAGGAGATGCAGCAGCCAAGCATTTATTCTGTTTAAGAGCTAATGAGAAAATAAAAGACTATCAGGAATGATAAGAACATCAAGCAAGAGAGGAAAAAGAAGGAGCATGGAAAGGTAGAAAAGATATAAGGATCTTTCTCTTTTGAGGAGATGGCATTCATGGAGCTGTGTTTCTGCTGTTCGTTGGATATTATCTCCTACCCATTTCTGCCATGTTAGATAATTCTATACACATGTATATGCTATTGCTTTTGCACATGAGGTGTGATTAAACACTATGGTGAATGTTTAAATAAAAATTTTTTTTACAGTAAAAGACACATTGCCATTGATCCCCCTCAAAATACTCCCCCTCACTTCAAACACACTTATTCCATCATCCTTGCCACTTTCTGAAGCAGTTCTAGAAATCCTTTCATGAGTGTCTTTAGTTGTGCTGCCGTGGCTTTCTTGATGTCCTGAAACATTTTGATTTTGGGGAAGAGCCAGAAGTCACGTGGTGCCAGATCCAGTGAATAAGGTGAATGAGGACACACCTTAATGTTTTTATTTGTCAGAAATTGCTATATACCAGAAGCAATGTGTGTCATGGAGCATTTTCATGATGGAGGAGGATTTATGGCACACTTTAAGACACACTTTCTCTCAACCATAGTTCACACCCAACTGACTGCACTGAAACTTGTCACGCACTGTTACTAAGGTTCAATGTGCCGCTTCCTGTGTTGAAGACCCCTGCCTTTTCACTGGATGGAACTTGGCAGCAGCGTTCAGTGTATTTTGTGATCACGATGGAAAGGCTCACACATCACTTCTGGTACGGCAGTTTCTGTCAAATAAACACAGTACGGTGAGTCCTCTTCCACCTTATTTACTGGATCTGGCACCGTGTGACTTCTGGCTCTTCCCCAAAGTCAAAATGACCATGAAAGGTAAACGTTGTGAATAAATTCAGGACATCGAGACAACCATGACAGCTTAATTAAAGACACGAAAGAGGACTTCCAGAACTTCTTCAGAAAGTGGCAAGAATGACGGGATAAGTGCATTCGAAGTGAGGGGGAGTTTTTTTGCAGGGGATTAATGGCAATGTGTCTTTTACTGTAATATTTTTTTAAATTTAAACATTCGCCATATTTTTTGATCATACCTCATATGTTCCCTCATTGAGTGCTTACTCCCCTATGATGCTGGTACCAACTTTAGTCGCCAATTCCAATATGTGTCTGGGTTTTCCCACACCACCAAGAAATTCTCCCACACCAGCTAGGTGATCTATCATTCAACTAAATTCTGACACTACCTGGAAATAGCACCAAATTTCCCAGATTGAAGGATCAATGTCACAAGACTGTCCAGGTTGTTACCTGTGCTGCTGACCTAGTAGATATAAATCAGAGGGTTCCCATGACCTCTGCTTGGGTTCAATTAATTTGCTAGAGTGACTCATACCGTGTTTCCCCGAAAATAAGACCTAGCCAGACAATCAGCTCTAATGCATCTTTTGGAGCAAAAATTAATATAAGACCTGGTATTATATTACATTACATCATGTTACATTATGTTACATTATGTTACATTACATTACATTACATTATATTATATTATGAGACCCGGTCTTATATTATAGTAAAATAAGACCGGGTCTTATATTAATGTTTGCTCCAAAAGATGCATTAGAGCTGATTATTTGGCTAGGTCTTAAGGTCTTGTTTTTGGGGAAACATGGTAGAACTCAGGAACCCAGTTTATTCACTAGATTACTGATTTATTACAACAAATATTAAAGGTGCAAATCAACAGTCAGATGAAGAGATGCAGAGGGCAAGGTCCCAAACAAAGGAACTTTTGTCCTTGTGGAGTTGGGGCCTGACATGTGACATGCAGGAGAATTCTGGTTCCCCGACGTGGAAGCTCTCTGAAACCCCTCCTTTTGTGTTTTTATGGAGGCTTCCTTATGTCGGCATGGTGGATGAAATCATTGATAATTGATTAGTTGACCCTCCAGCCCCTCTCCCCTCCCGAGAATCAGGGACTGAAAGTTCCAACCCTCCATTCATGGTTGGTTCCCTGTCACCCAGTCCCCCACCCCGATCTTTAGGGGATTTCCAAAAGTCATGACAAACCCAGGTGTGTTGGAATGGGGCTTTTTATGAATAACAAGACACCCATTCCACCTTTATGGCTCAGAAGTAATTTTGGGAACTGAGGACAAGAGACCAAATATTGCAACAAAAGATCCTCCCATTGCTCTTATCACTCAGGAAATTCCAAAGGTTTTGGGAGTTGTGAGCCAGAACAGTAGACAAAGGCAAAATTATATATTTATGATAAATCACAATATCATACCCCCCTTGTGAAGTGGCTGTCCAGATGTAACTATCTCTTTATTATAAAGAAGAAACCAAGGTCCAGGCTCTGTCCAAGGTCACACAGACTTAAGTGGCTGAACTGGACCTGGCATGTTGACCTCTTGGCCTGCTGTTGTTTTTGCACCCTGTGTTTCCCTTCCATGGGCTTTCCTTCATGCCAGTGCTAGCATATGAGTTACCACTCCCATACACTGCCATTCATTCAGCTTCTGTGATCCTTCAAGTCCAGTTCCTAAACACCTTTTTCTTGAAGAATCCTCTGTTCTTTTCAACCAAAAACATGCTCTCTATTCTCTGAATTCTTATAGCAATGGTCTACGTGTTGTCACGTTCTATGCTGTATTAGTTATTTGGAAACACACATACCCCAGTGAATGGGCTCTGGTGTGTATGGGGGTGGCAGGGGGCTGGGCGCATGTTTCCTGGCTCTGTGTGTCCTCTAACATTGCCCTAAGCACAGTTAGTGCTGCACAGGGTTGTTTTTATTTTGTTTTGTTTTGTGTTTTCTCAGTGAAAGGTCGATATTTGAAGTTTAGAACAGACATAGGCCTTGCATAATTAGGAGTTTGGTATCTAATTGGTATGACATAGTGCCCACATTAAATGAAATTTTGAAAAACAAAGAGTTATAATCCCAACACCCTGAAACTATATTCATTTGTTGTTGTTGTGTTTTTATTGTTTTGGTCCATGCGCAGGAATCCTCTTTATTTACTTTCAGTTTTAAAACTGATCATGGTATAATATTTTTCTATCATAGTCTAAAAATTTTCTATTTATAAAATTTTCATAATTGTAATTTTCAATGGCTGCATGATAAACTATCATATAGATTTTGGAATTGTATCTGATCTCCATAACTTTTTTATAAGTAACTTCGTGATAATGTTTTTACTTATGGAACTTGTTTCCTCTGTTGAATACATTTCTTTGATAGATTTTCAGAATTACTGGGTCAAACAGAGTATAAACATCGTGAACATATGTGAGTGTATGGGTTGTCCACATCTTGCTATGTTGCTTTCTAAAAGTTTGCTCTGGGCCTGGGTGACAGTGATCTCAGAACAAGGCTACTGCAATGGTTCACCTTCTGCTTTCTTGGTGTCTCCAGGTACAACATCCAGGATAAGGACACCTTCTTTGATAATGCCACCCGTAGCCGCATTGTAAGTAAACAAGTTAATCATGTGTGTAACCTGATGTGGTGGGCCCAGGAAGGGGTGGGGAAAGACCAAGTACCCAGTTTGGCAGGGCATCCTCTTGTCCGCCCTGCTACCTGCCATCCTCATTTCCTTGGAGTTGCCTAGCAACTGAGAGGCATGTCCAGGAGCTTTCTAATCCCAGTAGCAAAAGAAATAGCAAACAATTGCCCTCACTCAGTGTTCAGAGGAGTGTCTTCTCTCTAGAGTTGTCTAGAGAGTTGTCTCTAGAGTTGTCTAGAGTTGTCATTTAGACTCTTCTTGGAATCACAGAGCTTGTTGGAACTTTTAGCTAGTCAGGTGACACCCTTGCTTTACAGTTGAGGAAACTGAGACTCTGAGAAGCAATGAATTGAAAAAAAAAATTCATGCAGACTGTTAGTGTCCAAATGAGGACTCATTGCTGGGCCATCATGCTTCTTTCTTCAACCCGAAAGGAGTCCTGTGCATTTCCATGGCAGGTAATTCTAGAGCTAGCCAGTTTGTCCAAAAATAAAATTACTGGACCATTCAATAGAAAGTCAGAATTCATGATCATAGTTGTTCTTCAATAGTCTATTTGACTGTAGAAGTCAAGTTTTTGAAGTCAAGTTTTTGAAGTCAAGTTTTTGCATTTGCGGGGTGATTGACTCCCATCAAAATCTGTATATGGCCTGTACGCCCGTGGCCCCGTCTGAGCTGTAGGGTCTCCATTCACTGATCAGTTTATTCTCTACCCACCTAGAGAGCATTTATGGACAAAGGAGAGAAAGAGGAGCCCAAGGAATGCTACTGTGGAAACATGGCAGTGTGTTTCCATTAATCCTTAGGGAAAAAGTTAAGTTTTAACAGGAGGGGCAATAGAGATTAGATACCTAGCAGAACTTTGGAGTCAATAGGGTGATAAGAAGGATAAGAAGGAACACGTGATCAGAGGACGCTATGACCATGTCCAAGGCACACTGAAAATATGACCTTCACTCTGCAGGATGGTCAAGAAAACACCTCAAGTCCCTTAACTAGTGTTTTAGGATAGATTAAAATGGGCATATGATTTCTTTCATCTTTTTATGGAAAATAGCATAAACTTCTCATTTTTTTTGGTTGAAGTTATTATAAGCCATTTAAATCTCCCTGTGGCTTGGGTCTCAAGTCTGTGGGATAGTTATAGGGTGTTGTGGAGATTACCCAATAATTGCCAAGTGCTTGTAAAATAATACAATGCCACATAAATGCTGTTCTTAATTATTATTGCTGTTAAATGACTGCACTGTATTAAAAGTGAATTAAACATTCTGCTGGAAGTTATTTACTTACCATTTCCTCTTGGTCTGTGGCTCGAATATGGAAGTGTGAATGATGATGGAGTAACACATCTCCCATTCATCTCTTCTGGAAGCTTCTTCCTTCCCCTCCTGCCCTTTTGCCAGTCCACCCCACACTGTGGAAAGGGGAGAAAGAACCTTAAGTTTTGTCTTGGGGTCTACTTTGCCCTGGGGACCTCGCCCACATGTGTAAACATCTTTCCTGTGCCCCCATCTTTGTGGGCATCTGAGCTGCCTAGCTGTTTGTTCCAGAGTAGATTTCCTTGCTGCGCATCTCTTTATAGCCAGGGACAAGCTTGGGACCCATTGGAAGGAACTGTTTGGCCAGGAGGTTTACGCTGGCCCACCTGTGTCCGTTTTCTCTGCAGGGAGTTCTCTGAGCACCCTTCCCTCCTATGTGAGAGACAGAGTGCCCTGCAAGCCCCGTCGTCCAGGGGTTTGTCGGTCCATTTAGGCATGCAGTAGGCATTGAGCAAGCAGCCTGCTGTGTGCCAGGGTGAGCTCGGAGACATGGAGTCTTGGGGAAGTGTCTTGGGGAATATTCTGATTGGGGAGGCAAGATGACGCAGGAGAAAAAGAGAAATAATAATACCAATGGCTAACATGTAGGTGGCCATTTTCCAGTCTACCAAGTGCTTTCATGTTTCCTCAAAGTAACTCTGTGACGTAGCTCCATTACAAAGGCGGCAACGGACCCTCAGGGAGCTGCTCAGGGCCCCTCTGCTAGGAGGCAGGACTAGAACCAGATCCATCTGCTTCCCTGTCCTGTGCTTTCCCCAGCGTGCACTAATCAGGCCTGGTGGAGAGGACACCCTCCTGGCTTTCCCTGAGGTTCCCCCAGAGGGTGCAGACACCCGCCCCAGGGTTGACCCAGGCTCCTCCTCCCTAACCCTCCAGGGGGCGCTGTGGGTCTGGGCTCCCTGGTGGGTTTTTCTTACCTCGTGTAACTGTAGTCAATTTATAGCCCTTTCCTTTCTTAATTTTTTCAGGGTGGAGTGGAGCGGGGGAGTGTGTGTGAGGGGGTTGATCCTTTGTTTCCTCAAAGCACTCAAGTTTGAGTGAGTTTGACATGCAATCCATGAGCCTGGCACATGCTTGTCTTCCCCCTCCCTGGAAATGGGTCCAGTGGCCCGGTCCCCCGCCCGCCGCCCACATGTGGTGATGCATGTGGTCAAGGCCCTCACAGTCCTGCTGTCATCCGTTTTAGGTGCACGAGATCCTGAAGCGCACAGCCTGTTCTCGAGCCAACAACACAATGGGTAAGGACACCTTCCCCCACCCGGGGGCCCAGTGTTGACGGGGTGCTGAGGCGGCCACAGCTGCCTTTTCAACAACGCTCTTGGTGGGCAGCAAAGAACAAAACAAACCAACGCCCCACACAGAGGGGACGAGGCTGCTTTCATTTAGGCTGGGAAACCCTGCTTTGCCTCCAGGAGCAGGGGGCGCCCCATTTCTTGGTGGGGCTGGGGCTGCTCCCCAGACTGTTATATAACTTCTCCCAGACCTTCATTCCAGAAGAAAGACATCGTAGAGGCCCTTTATTCAGCATCACCCCCTCACTTTATGTATGAAGAAACTGACCCCCAGAGAGGGGAATGACTTATCTAAGGCCACACATCAGTCTGAATGTGCCTCTTCAAAGTTTGACATTCTTGTCACCGAATCTGGCCGAATCTGTTTGCCTTGTGGTTTGTTTTTGAAACTTGAGGATATTAGTTTCTAAAGCAGAAACCTCAGCGTTTGGGAACTTGCAGTATAAGGCAGGCAGTCCAGATATGCTGATGGATTATGTGGAAGACACACATGATGGCAGAGGAAAAGAGGTGAGCTTACATCCATAAGTGCATGTCCTTTCCACAGGAATCACTATGCAGGCTGAACTCTCTTTCCAGAGGTGCTACCATCACTCAGAATTGTTTTTAAGAGAACTTCCTTCAGCATATACTCTGTTGTGGCAAATCTTTGTGTTTTGAGGCAGCTTTGAATTGAGAAAGAGCCCAAAGCCATTTAGAGACAAGTCTAGTGAAAAAGGTAGGCATTGAAGCTGCAGAATAATAATAGCGATGACAGCAATAATAGCTAATATTTGAGAGCTTGTTGCGAGGTTCATAAGCTGCCTCAGTACAAGGGAACGGTATTGAAGAAGGAATCAGAATAGAGCAGAAGCTCTCCAGGAGGCTCTTATGTATGACACTGTTCGCTTTGATGTCCTTATTTTGCTACAAAACTCCAAATAATACTAAGTTTTAAAAATCAAATCTTCTATGTGCTGTTATTTGGAGCATGGTGCTGATGAGGCAAGGACATGAGTCAGCGAGGTAGATTAGCCCAGTTCTATTTCATAGAAAGGACTGAAGCTCTCAGTTTGAGCAGCCATTTGTCCTTGATTACAATGACAACACGAGGAGTCAGGAAATCCTAGAAAGTATTTTGTCTTTTCTTATGGCCTCTATCAAAGTTCTTAAATTTACCCTCATTTCTTGACCTGCCTTTTGTCCTCTCGTACCCTCCCCAATTTGACCAAAGCTGCAACCTCAGATGTCATAGGTGACTTCTTCCTTCCCACATTTCATGGCCTTTTTCCTAGTTTTCATCTTCCTTAACTTCCTTCTCAACTTTCTTTTACTGAACCTCCATCTTCTGGGTGTTGGTATCTAGGAAGGGACAACTGATTTAATGAGCTGCTATTGTTCTGTTGCTGCCTTTGGACTACGTGTTCTTTGGTTCCTCTCCCTCTCCCATGTTTTAGATGTTTATCTTCTGCATGTTCTTTTAGCCCCCTTACTCTCTATACACTTGCCACCATGTATTTCTATTTCCTGCTTCTCCCACCAGGTCCAGGGCGGCATTTCCAACTGCCAGATGGGTAACTCCACTGAGATGTTCACCAGAACCTTAAAATCAATATATCAACATGTCCATTTACATCCATTGCCTCTCTCCTTTTCCCTCTCTTTGTCACTCCTGCTTCTATTCCTGTTAATGTGACTACTATCTTCTCTGTTTTAATCATGCTGTTGCCTTTGCCTGAATGTCCTTCCCCCAGTCTCACCCTTACCCATCCCCCGACAAAGAGCACTGTCCCACACATTCTCCTTTAATGACCTCTCGTCTGAACTCGTATCAAACTCAATCTCTTTCTTAAGATCATCTCCTTGATTATCTATGTCCATGGCTTAGACTCCTAAGACAGTGCTTGAGATGTGTCTGCATCATCTTTTATGCCCCAGTGCACCTCGCTGTCTGCCTTGCACATTCTACTTAGTCGTGTTGGTTTAGTGAATTAATTAAGCGTACCGAGCCAGCTAGTTTCATAGCAGTAGCTGATGAGTCCCTGACTTTGTGTGTCCTTGGACAGATGACTTCTCTGCAACTCAGTTTCCTTTTATGTAAAGTGGGGATAATAATATCAAGTTTGAAGATTTTTTTGTAAAAATCAAATAGGAAGCTGTTAATTTGTTGTGTAAATGGGAAAGTTCTTAAAAACTAAGTTTATTTTGGGAGACAGTCTCCAGAGTGTTGTAAGGTCAGTAGAGACCCTCTTCTTTTAACACTGAATTTTTTTTCTTTTGAGGATCTGAGCTTTTTGGTGATGTCTCAATGTCAAACATCTTAAGGCTTTTGTTGTTGTTGAGTAATTTTCAAACATTTTTTTTCTTTTTTGACATTCAGAAAACATTTCTTGAGCACCTGCTATGTGTCACATTATGACATAGAAACTGAGAGATGCCAAGATGAATTTGACCTAATTTCTACCCTTACGGGGCTCTTAGTTTAGCTGTGTGGACAGACATGTAAACTGATAATTATGAGATAATCTGCTAGGTACAATAATAGAGACATGTACAGAGTGCAAAGGGAACACAGAGGGGGGAGCAATTAACTTCCATGTACACGTCTAGGTATCAACGTAAGTTATCTAATATCAGTTTCATAGCCCGAGAGAAAGTAGGCATGTCAGTAATTCTCTTCTCTAATTATAACTGGGTGCAAAGAGGATAAGTGACTTGTCCAGGGTCAAATACTGAGTTACTGTCAGAATTGGGTCTAGAACTTGTATTTCCTTGTTCCACTTCTATTTCCATCATCTTTGGGATGCTACGAACTAGGAGCAGAGTTGGGGTGAGTCTTTGAAGTTTGTTACTACAGGAATAACAGTTATCTAGTCATCAATTTATAGACTCTAGAATTGGAAAGGATAGCCTACCTTCTTTTGACATCTGGTGAATCTGAGGTCCTAGGACACTTCTGCTAGTACCTTGGCAGGGAAACATGGAGAAGTGAGTTTAAGTTCTATCTCCACTAAGTTGTTAGATTGTGGTAGGCTGTATTGTGTCCCTTAGCCTCAGTTTCCCTTCATTTACAAAATGATAAAACATGAAGGGACACTGAGGCTAACAGATGTTGTGAAGTCTCTTAGTGCCATTTTAATATAATTTAAGGCTTAAATAAGCAATTCACTGTACAATACATTTTAAAACCCTATTGTTGATACCTGTATTTCAAGCATGGACATTATGAAAATTAAGTGATGAATTATGTTCTATCTAGATTCTCCATCTATATACTCAACATCTTCATGCAGATGCCCTGAAATCATAATGTGAACCAAAAAGAACATAGAAATTTCCCTTTGGGAGAGCAACACAGCTTCCATCCATCTGACCCAAATCTCAATAGACTCGCTCTCTCAATGTCTCAAGCCATAAGCTATAACACAGTACTGTTGGGTTGACTCTCATACATCTCTAAAATTGGTAAAGGTTTCTCTTCACAGCCATTTTCCTTGTCCGCGTCAACTGCATTTTTTTTTTACCTGAATTACTATCCCAACCACTAAGCCGTCTTTCTATCCCAAGTTTTGCCCATTTTTAACTCATTCTATAAAATGTAGCCTGTGTGAGCTTTTAAAAATGCAAATCTGATTATTTACTGACCTGCTTGAAATGGTAAGATAGATCCATATTTCCCTTAGATAAAATGCAAACTTCTTAGTAGGTACATATAGTTATGGACGTGATTTTCATTTCCCCCCAAAGTCATACACTTGAGCCCTATCTCCATCCCCACCCCCACAAAAAGTAAAGTCTGGCAGTTCCACAGTAGCTGCTGCTGATTTACTAGCTTTGTAACAAGGGACATATGACTGAACGTCTCTGCTTCCTAGCAGAGGAGAACCCTGAAGGCCAATTTTCAAGTTGTTTGACTTCTGCCTAGGAAAATCAAGTCCTTTCTAAGCTCTTTGGCCAATCTAAACCATCTTACCTAGAAGATCAGGAAGAATGAAAAATATGATAACACTGTGAATGTCATGGTAATATGGACCTTTGAGCCATGGGGTAAATTTTGATTTCGTTGCCCTTCTCTCTGGTTGTATAGAGAAGCACAAAGGGCATAGACTTGACTTAGATTCTTCCAGATAATTGTTGCTTCATAAAAAGAAGGAAAAAGGGAGAATAGGACAGTGCTTGGAACTGTTTCCCAAGGTATTTTTATTGATCCTTCACCCTTGAAATTAACTTTTATATGGTCATTACTTTTGTGAGTAACTTACAAAGCTTTATTCCCCTTCCCATTGTACCCAATTACAGTGGAAATTAAAGGATGGGAAAAATAAAGGTTAGAATTAGAAGATGGAAAATATACTAAAGATAATTCAGAAATACTCCCATTTATTTAGTATTATCAATTTTTTTCAGTGTAGAAAATACATTGTTTTGAATGCCTACTTTTGCAAAGCAAGGAGCTATATACAAGTTGTATGTATTGAATTATTTATATTCCTGTCTTGTTCCATAAAATTTCTGAAGTGGCTTACAAGAAAAACAATAAAACGGCAGAATATAAATAATAAATTAAAAAATAAGAACCAGGAAAAGCACAAATTAAAATAGAATGTCAGAACTCAGAGAGAAAAATAGAATACAACCATTCAAACCATAAGGCCCTCTCGTTTCCGCATTTGGGCTGCATATTTGACCTTGAGCCAAAGTGAAAGGGGAATATGGTTAGTAGCACTTGATGTCCTCAGCGACATCTTTCTGTGTAGACATTTTTCTAAAATCTCTCATGCTATTCTCTGCTTTTTTATATAGATCAACATATATTCTGTATGTAAATGCACATACAACCTTTTCTGATTATTCAGGATCATCACTAAAAACATAAGTTTATTTATTTATTTTTAAAAATATTTCCTCAAGCATCATCAGAGTATTACTAAAGTTGTTTGCCCCACACTCTCTGATTTCTTGAATTTTTGACTCTGGTAACCTCCCCTCTTGAGGTTTTCTATATCAGTTTTGTTTTGTTGTTTGGGAGACAGAAAAACAAGCTTGTAAGAATTTGGGGTAAAGAGAGAGTGAAACTGCATTGAGGGAAGGTCTGGAGGCTTCTGCTGTGGTTTAAGGTATATAACATTAGGAATAGGTTTTATGAAATCTAGATGCTTTTCTTCTGGGTTCTCTGTCGTGAGGACTGAGATAATCAGATGAGAGACCTCTGTACAAATAAGGTACAAGTAACCAAATAATAAGTTACAAGGTACAAGTAACCAAATTACTGTAACCAAATAATAAGGACCCCTTGCAAGTAAAGTGTATTGTGGCACTTTCCAAGCGTATTTCCAAAAGTGTATTTCCAAGGCACTTTCACACTTATTATTTCATTTGGTCCTTTAAATTACCCTGCAAAGTTCAACAGATGTTAACTAATTTCACAACAGAGAGATGATGATGTGCCCAAAGTTAGAGATTCAGAGCCATAACTGAACTTTTTTTTTTTTTTTGGCTTTTTTTCATTGTTCTTTAATCAGTTAATAAATGGATGAAGTTATTGGGGAAGGTTTCTCAGAGAGTTGGAAGCTGAGGTCTTCCCAATGTTTCATCTATTCATTCATTCAATAAATATTTATTGAGCACTTACTATGTCATTCATATTCTAAAACTAGGGAATAGAGTAGTGAATCCAACAGCCACAACAGAAACCAATCCTTGTCTTTATGGGACTTACTTTTGAGGTAATATTTGAGAAGAGGAAATAAGCCACATGGCTGTCTAACAAGAGAGATACATGAAAAGAAAGTAAATAATAGAAAGGATATGCGGAGGGCCACTCCAGAGAATCAGTTAGGGTCCCAACAGGAACAAATGACACACTCAAATCAGGAAAATTCAGCATGGGACTATTAATAGAGAAACTATTTGTAAAGGATGGGATGGGGAATTTCTCTCTTATTTACCCCTGGAAGTGAGGGCTTATGGACTAATGTACACATGATGTTCAGAGACTAAATATATTAGTGACGTTCGGTTCTGCATAATGGTGGTAGCACGTGAGGGATCACACACTTGGCCCAGACCCATGATGCCTTCTTAATCATGACGTAGGGTCAGCAGTCAGGACCCTGGGAGTTTACCCCATCACGAAATGCCTTTCAAGTGCATTTACCATGGAAAGAAATGCAAACCTCCTTGATCATGTCAGAAGAGGACAGACACCTTTCCTGCTCCTTCATGTGGAAGTTATTGTTGCCTTTTCATGGACAGAAAAATTACAGATTGATGGAGCTACATTTTCATAGACATTTTGGTGTCAGAGCATTTACACAAATGTATGCTTTGGGCATCTCCTCTCCCCACTCAGGAGACGATGTCTTAATTATTTTGACCGAAGCCAGACCATGTTGTGTGTTGTAAACATCTGGTTTATCATTCATCCAGCTGAACTGGTTTATATTTTGTTAGAAGAAAAGGCTTGGGATTAAAGGCATTTAAGTCATTAAGCACATGTCAAGACAATTTGGTGATGGGTAAATATAGTCTCTGGTAAATGCACCGTCTGGGGGCTCTGGTTTAGATTTATGTCCGGCTGGAGTACAGGGATGAAAGCATTATGCCGGGTGGACTGGGCCCTGTTCTGGGGGGATCAAAACCAAATGGGTTTTCAGGAGTTCAGCATCGTTCCTCTAAGTACCGGTCCCAATGGAGCAAAGTTTTCTTTGAGTTTGGCCTGGAGGGAATAGAGCTGTAGTCCCTGTCACCCAGTGTCACTTGCAGATTTAATGAGACTCTCTCTGGGAGGCAGCCCATAAACTGTGCTTTGATTGAGCCCTTGTGTCCGGGAAACCAGAGATGTCTTGGAAACTAAATGCTGGGGCTCAGGTTTGTGTTGTGAGTGTGTGTTTTCAGGTACCAGTGCTGGGCCTGAGCCCACCCTGCCCTGTGCCTTGGATGCAGAGGATGGATGTTGCTGGGCCTGGCTGGATCAGGCGGTGCCGAGCTGTGGTCAGCGCCAGGCAGAGAGGAAGCACAAGCTTCCTTTGGGGATTACTGTTCGAACAGCAATAGGCAGGAAGTACCTGGTGATTTGATGGGACTTAGGGATCAGGGAAGTGGTCCTCAGTGAGGTATGCTTTGTTTGGGTTGAGGCACTGCTTCTGTCTGTGGGCAGAGGAAAGAAAAATGTCCTCCATGCTTTCTCCTTCTTCCCGGCCCCCCTTCTGGGAGTAATAGGACGAGAGGTTGGGTCTGTCTCTCCCTGGGTCTAGAGCAGAGAGGAAGGGCTATAGACGTGATCCTAATGAAGAAAGCTGTGCTGTTATGGCCAGATGGATGGTGCGTGATGGAACCAATTAGCCCATTTTTGCTGAAAAGAAAGGAAAAAATTCAGAATTTCAATTTTCAAAGCAGAGACTCTTTTTAAAAAAAAACGTTTGATTATTTTCTTCTTCTTTCAAACTGATTTCCATGCTTGTTTGGGGGTAGAATCTTGGTTTCTGAAGTCTGTGGCTGAATTGAGAGGCCCAAACAATTCCCATTCTTGGGTGAAGTCGTGGATGTACAGTTACTCTTCCACTTGCCTCCCCGCTCCCAGTTCCTCCCTCTTTTGTGTCCTATTCCCTTGCTCTGACCTGTAGATGCTGATTTGGATCACCCATGTGACACCATCAGAAAAAGAGGAGGACATGGGGACAGAGACACATTCCCTGACAGTATGTAGGGACTATGGCTATCTGGGTAAGGATGGCATGCATCATATTGGCCCCAAGGCAAAGAACCATTTGTTGGGCTTCCTCTCTTAGGAAGTGGCCCAATGACCTGAAGTTTAAAATCTCTGCATCAGCTTAGGTTACCAAAGAAAATTGGAGTAGTGAGGGAGGTGGGTGCCTGTGATAAATGGGAAGAGACACTGAGATAAGTTTAGCCATAGGGTGGTTACTCTTGACAACTATTATCGCTCTGTGTTGCAGCAGTGAATTAGGTGCCATAAGAGACACAGGTGAGAGGGGTGTGCTCTCTGACCTCAGGTACCTTGTAGGCCTTCGGGGGCACAAAACAATCAGCAAAGTCCTAGAAGTGAAGTGAGCTACTCAGTTGAGGCATGCAGCTCCGAGGAAGCTTTAGTTGAAATGAGAGGTGGGGGGGACACATTAGCTCTCCAATGATCTTTTAGTGGATCTGGCCACAGGACCCAGGAATTCAGGTTGTCAGCCTAATGCTCTCAGACTGGGCTACTGGGCTTAGCAAATCTGAGAATTAGCAGAAGAGTTCAACACCTGTTTAACTTTTCCCGTACAGTTTTGGGACTGGCTTCAGGGTGTACACTGCTGCCGTGGCAACCATGGGTGTGCATGCGGGAGTGTGGGGGTGGGGTGGGGTAGTGTGCTGTGGAGAGCCATACCCGCCTGCCTGTGATGCTTCAGCTTCTATCCATGTTGACAGCCCTTTTGTAGCTTTGAACTCCCCCCACCCCCTCCTGATGTGGGACTGACTCCTCCCCTTGATTATTGTAGGGCGGCTTCACATGGCTGTGGTTATGGTTCTTGAACTGATTAATGATGCTCAGAGTGAAACTGTAGTCTTGTGAGGAGGACAAATCTGCAGCTCATTGAGCCTTGGGGCACCCCTCCCCCATACCCGCAACTCACTTTACCTACCCTCTGATCCCCCTACTTTCCAGAGTTATTTCTGGTGTTTTATGTTTATGCCAAGGAAGAAGTTTAAAATCTGGAAAGAACTGGCCCTTTGGTAACTGTGCAGCACCAAACACTCAGCTCTCAATTCATTGGAAGATGGACACTTCCGCTGAGAGCCCCCTGTGGCTTCCCAAGGGATTTTGCTTCTACTTGGGGCCCATGTCTGGTCTTTCTGGCATCGAGCCTCCTAGAACTGAGGCAAATAGGGGCAAGGTTTAAGGAAGCGGAGGTTGATGGAGGAGAGAGGATTGTTCGAGAGCCTCTGTAGTCTCTGAGCTTGTGGGTGCGGCGTTGGGTAGGAAGGGGAGGTGGAAAACCATGAATTTTAATGAGTAGTTGTTGTCTAGATTTGTTATTCAAACTTGTTCATCCAGAGCCCTGAAAATGCAGATTACTTAGAGTTTGGACATCACAGTGTTTTCCTCCAAAACCAATTTTCTCATCTCATCTCACTAATACCACAGTCTCTCTGGAAAGAATGGCTCAGGCCAGAAAGCATATTTGAGATAAGGGAAATCACCACGTACCAGAGACTTGCCCTCCTCCCCATCTCCGTGATTAAATGTGCCGCCTGGCACTGCAGGATCCTTGATACTGTGAGTTAGTGAGAAACAATCTCTTCCATCAGGGACCTAGTGATCCAGGACAGACTATCCTGAGTCAGATAGAACATACAGACCACGTCATAGTCTCTGAATCAAACCACGAATAAAACAAGTAAATAACGATGCCTCGACGCTGAGCAGAAGACTCAGTTGTGAGTATATTGGAGTAACAGGGACAGAGCCATTCATTCATTTAACATATACAGGGTTGCTGTGTGCAAGTGCTATGAAATACTGTTGGGAATTAAAAAATGAACGCCTCGTGTGGTTTTCAAACTTTGGGGTCTCAGGACTCCTTTATATTTAAAAAAAATTATTGAGAGCACCCAAAGGGCTTTTGTTTAGGAGGGTTATATCGATCAATATTTATTGTATTAGAAGTTAAGACTGAGAAACTTTTAAAGTACACGAATACACAAGCCCACATTCCATTAGCTGCGAAGGGGATAATGTCATCACATGTCACAAAACTGCACTGTTACACTCGTGAGAGAATAGGAGTGACAAAGCAAATAATGTCTTAGTACTATTATAAAGATAGTTTTGACCTTCTGAATCCCCTGAAAGGCCCATGGGGACTCCCAGGGTTCCCCAGACCGCACTCTGAGGACTACTGCCCCACTGCCCCCATCTCAGGGAGCTCAACATCCACAGAGAAGTGACGGACAGTAATAAGCACGGCTGTGAAGGAACAGGAAGGTGCTAGAAATGAGTTCCGAAAAAGTGCTGTGGGATGTTCTGGCATATACCTTTATTAATCGTAATTACAGTAATTCACATAGTCATTCTTACGCTATCACTGAGCACAGATATTCTCAGCTGACGTTGGTGGCTCTGGAGGTGGTGGTGGGGGAGGAGAGTTATCAGACTGGAGGGATCTGAGTGTGTGAGGACTGGAGGAATATGAAGTTTGAGCCATGTGTCTGATATTAAAATGTAACCTTTGTATTTGGGAAATGAAAAAATACTGCTCTTACACTAAGAACGGAAGCTTGACGAAAATGTCTAGACTGGGTGAATATAGAGGAGAACGTGTGCGTGCTTCTCAGCTGAGAGGTGGGTGAGGGTTTACTATGCATCAAAAGACAAAGGATAAGAGAGAAACCCCTGCCCTCGAGTTACCATTTTCATCTTCCTTTCTTCCATAGGTATTAACTCTCTGATAGCAAATAATATCTACGAGGCTGCCTACCCACTTCATGACGTAAGTACCATTTCTGTGGACTTGTTCCCCCTAGTCTTCAAAAGGTTGAAAACCATAGGCAACGCAGCAGGTGGATCTATGCAAGGCAAGGCAGGAGTGAATCATGACATTAAAATATGCGGGCTGATCCTGGACTACTCATGGCTGACAATAAGCCCCAGTTTGATTTTTGCCAATTGTCTCAAACTATCTCTCCAGTTATTTCCCCAATGGCAACATGAATTGCTTTTGTTTGAGCTTCCCCTGTACTCCCTGCCTGAGTTTAGGGGCGGGGGTGGGGGGGTAAAAGGGTGGGGAGGTGGGGGGGTGGGGGGTACGGAGGGTGGGGGGAGAGGGAAGTGTGAGAAGACAGACAAGATTTGCAAGTGGTTAAAGGGAGGAATTGGTGAAGGTGGGTGGATGGTGGTGGAAGAGAAGTCTACAGCCTGGGTAATACACAGCCTGGATTGTCAGACCTTATATGATTGAAAGTGATGTTTTGTATGTGATAGGTCTATGTGGATGTGAAATTCCTCATCCTTAATATGCAAATATGTGTCAGATTTTTTTTTTTTTAACTTTAACATTTTTGAAGGAAATCACTCAAAATTCCTTATGCTATTGTTTGGTTAACTAAAGAAGACCGAGATTATAATTAAAGCTTTTCTTGAGTGGAGTAATGTTATAAACATGCCACAATACAATGCAAGGACATTCTCCAAGACAGTTCATGAACTTCACTGGCCCCTGAACTAAATGCGCCCACCTCTGCATTGCTTATTTGATTGGTCACATCTTTAGCCTGGGTCACAGAGTTGTGCCAAAGGAGGCCACCAAAGTGGGGATCCCTGAGTGCCCGAAGGAATTTCCCAGATGACAGCCTTCTCCTCGCTGACATCTTTGCTGTGGGCATATGCGAGGTTAGGCTCTGCCACTTGTGGAAAGGGGCGAGCATGACGTGGCACAGGGTGGTTTCCTGTGATGTGCTCGCCCACGTACAGACACAGCCTCTGCAGTTGCGTCTGCCGTGAGGAAGCACACTCCGAGCTCTGGAGCATCTGAGGAGAGCGTGTTTGTGTGAGAGGCTGTCCACAGGAAACATTGCAAGTGTTGATGACTTAGGAAGTGGAACCTTGGTTCCTTACCTTGTCATGTTTTTGACCTTCCTCAAATGAGAGTGAAAGAAAGGGATGACATCAGAAAATAAAAAGGAAAATCCTTTCTCGGTGTATAATAATTCCACCAGCTTTATCCAGCACCCCTTTCTCTCCTACAGGGTGAATATGATAGTCCGGGGGATGACATGAATGACAGAAAGGTAAGCCGGCCTTCTGCTGCACTGAGTGCGTGGAGCACAGAAGACCATGGGTGGCTGTGGAACTAGACAGAAGTGTCCTATGTTCAATTTACCTGCTTATATATGTTTGAGCAGTTCTTCTCCAGCTCCCTGCCTTCCAGGCAATTGGGAATGTGAGGGTCATTTCTGGTCATTGACATAACTGTGTATATGGGGGAGCTGATGGTATTTAGTGCCTGGTGGACCAGTGACACCAACCATCCTGAAATATATCCAAAGTCCCACACAGAAGCATTAGTCCCACCCCCTGATGACAAGAGGACCTTAACTGAGAAACAATAAAAGTCCAAAGTCCTTCATTGATAGATGGGGAAACTGAGACAAATAAAGAATTGGGCACCTTGTCCATGATAATACTGCCACAATGAACAGAGGTGGGACTTGGAACGACTCTGACTCTCAAGTCCAGCATCCCTGTAAACATTATTACTCATTATCTTTTTTAGGGGGACATCTTTAAGTTCTTTCTATCCTCTAGGCAGACAAGTGGGGTATTACAGACGAGAAATCTGAGGGAGAGGGAGGCTCATTCATATTGTGCATTCAGATGGCTAGGAATGAGAGGTTATAGTTAGGGGAGGGATAAGGTCCCTTTGGAAGGCTCTCTTCTGTGCCAAGCACAGCCCTGACTGGACAGCTCTCTCCCTAGCCCTCCACCTAGATCCCGTGTCTTCTGTTTGCTGATACCCTGGGACTATGGGCGTGCTGCCCCTCCCAGGCATGAAATGGTGCTCTAAGGATCACCCAGCCTCCTTAGAGGTGACTGCCCATCTGGTTGTCAGCCCCTTCATGCCATTCTTCTACCCAGCGTCTCCCAGCCTTCAGCAACTCTGATGAGCAAAGGTGGGAGGGGTGAGGAATTGAAGCCCAAGAAGTTTCCCTCCCCCCAACTCTGTTGTCTGGAAAATCATTCATCCCCCAAGTTGCCTTTTGAGCAGCCTTCTTTTTATCCTGCCTATTAGTCCCTGTTATGAAGTGTTAAGTATTAAAAACATAAAAGGTCTTTTCCAGAAATACTGCTGTGATTGCTTACACATGTCCCCTCTCTGCCTGCCCAGGGAATCTGCTGTAGTATTTCGATGTCTTAACCTCATCTGTTTTCTATCTGATGCTAATAGTCTCGGTGTTTAATTTCCTGAAAAGTCCTGGATCAGATTTAAAGGAAAGGAGGAAGCATTTCTCCCCACATCTCACCTCCCTCACCCCAACCATTTTCTGCCCTCCCACTCTCTAATTTCACATTCCTCCCCTTTAAAAAGTGATCACCACCATTGCCCACCTATGAAACCTCCTGCTGGGTGGGTGGTGAACCAGCTTGTCAAGGCAGAGCACTTTACAGGAACATTCCAGAGACCAGGAACACACAGCAACTCATGGGAGAAATCAGCCAGCCCTCTGTTTATCTGCACAGAGGCAGAGAGAAGTAAACTGCAGATTATCCAAAATATATGTGTATTTGTCTTTGCAATGATGCTATATTATTATTAACAACAAAACCTTTTAACAACACATTTTCCTCCAGGAAATGTTTTGCTGAGGCCAATAGAATTATTGCACCATAATTATTGCACCACAGTTATTGCACCAGTATGCACCATAACTTGTCAGATGGGCAGAATCTGGGAGGCAGGGAGAGACCAGCTAGAACGGAAATGTATCTTGGTGTGTAATTCCCAAAGATGATGTCAAAAAGATGTTCCTCGGTGAAGGTGGACGAGTGCCTTGGAAAGACAAGAGGCCCCTTTTTTTGTGGCTTTTCTTGGGTTTGCTAGTCAGTCCTGGTGTCCTTGTTTTCCTCTGCCAAGGTCATGGTTAGGGAAATACACTGTGCTATGATGAAGGATAAGAGAAATCACGAATGAGAGACAAAGCTTTTTACTGTCCACGTGGGTTGGGAAATTGATAGCCAGCAAGGTGAGGAGATTGGTTCCGATGTCCATACATGTCTGTCAGATTAGGACTGAAACCCTGGTCAGTGCTCTGTAGCATGGTTAACACAACTTCTTATGTATGGCGAGGGGAATTCTCAGTACAGTGCAGGGCTCCTTCCTGCACTGTAGATGGCTAGAGGCCTAAAAGGTATCTTAAAGAGAAAAGAGCCAAACCCTCTGAATACATGCAGCATATTTATTTGTTTGTATTACATTAGCATAGTCTACTCTTCTTTGGGAAGGTGCAAAGATTTTGCAAGATTTTGGTTGGGTGCAAAGGAGAACCCTTGAATTTGTTGTTGGAGGATGTGGAGAAGGTTTGGGAGCTACAGCAAGGGGTTTCCTCTTTGGGGGCCTTTTGGGATCATTTGCAAGGGCATCTCCAGCTGCCCATCCTGCCAGTACCTGGATGTTCTCCTTTACTCTTCCCTGCAATTTGTGGCTATTTCCATGATTTCCCTGAGGCCCAGGCTCCTCGTACACAGATCCCAGGCAAGCCCAGAGGCCCTGGAGAATGCAGTCTCCTTTTCCAGCTTGCCTCATGCAGTTGTCTCGATGCACTCAGCCCCAGCTAGTGGCTGGAGGTCTCTCTTTCTCTCTCCCTCCCTCTGGAGCACAGAGGTGTCCCACCTTCCTAGAAAGCAGGGCAGCAGGAAGAGGCAGCAGCATGGGTGTGTTTGGGTCCCTCCTTGCTGCCAGCAGCCACCCAGTTCCACAGTAGCCAGACCTGCCTATTTTTCTCGAGGATCCCAGGGGAGTGACTGTCAGCATCCTCTGAGAGCTATGTGACCCCCCTGGCTCCCAGGGGTTTCCCCACCCACTTATAGGGGGAACCCAAGGCACAACATTAGAGTGTTTTTAAAACCTTGGTCCTGGATTTTCCAGCTTTTGCAAATGATTGTCTACTCTGTGGATGGTTATGAAGTGACCAGAAAAAGGTGTGCAAAGAATCAGTCCTGTCTTTGTGACAAAAAAGCCACCTTTCTTGGTGTCACTTGAGGATTCCTTTTCCCATCCCGCACAACTTCCACTGTACTAATGGGAAGACCTGGATAGTTGAAGTGACTTGCCAAAAGTTCAAACAGGTCATTGCAGGATCTAGGAGTAGAATTCCGTTCTTTCCCACTGAGGTCCATCCTATCCCATCAATGCCTGTATGTTGGCTACAGCTGGCACCTTTCTGTCTGTCACAGGTCCAGCTGCTTTCTGAGGAGCTTGTAGCCTCAGAGAATGCCATGAGTCTCAAATATCTTGCTGTGCTCTGGCATTGCAGATGGTTTTAACAGTTGGGTTCCTTTATAGTCTCATGAAATACTTAAGCCGCCGAGGAATCACTGTCAAATATGATCCCTTGGGAGCAGAGCTGGCCACTTGGATGCTGTGATCCATCAGGTGGGGCGGTCTCTGGGGGTTGTTGCTTCTTTCCATAAAGGTTTGCAGTCAGACTGACACGCCTGATTACTCCCGGTGCCTCTGAAATCAGGCACTGTCCACTGCGAAAGAGCTGCAGACCCTTCATGCTCTACTTGCAGGCATGGCCAGTGGGTGCAGAGGACATGGTGTCGCTCTAAGGGAGGAAGCGGATTTGCTAAGAGCTTTGTTAGAAGGTTCTAGACCCTGCAAGTTTGAAGGGATTGTTACAAGTTACTGCAGATGCCCTTCTGCACTTGATCACACCATGCTCATCACCATGGGGCCAAGATTCCAGGACATGCCTCCCTTCACCCTGACTGCTCGTCTGTGCTGGGGTTTGGCACGATCCGCTTGGTCTCTTAACTGTGTGTAATTGTACATTTGTAAAGCTAGGGAAGGGTCTAGAGTACTCTCCACCCTTCTCCCTGCCTCCCCTGCAAGGATGTGTGAGCTGGCCTGGGCAGAGCCACACGGGCGTCCAGGCAAGACTGCTGCGTCACTTCCCAGACTTGCTCCGTAGCTCCATCTCTCCTGCAGGGCTGCCTAGTGATTTCCTCCTCTGTGTCCATCCAGACTGTCTGCCATCGAGCTCCAACAGCTCTCTTGGCTCATCCCCATCTATCTCCACAAACAACGGATATAGCTCTGTGCTTACTGGGTACCACACTAGAAAGGGACTTCCTGGAGGTTTTTTATGGCAGATCCAAGATCCAACCAGGAGTCAGTCTTGTGAGCTTGGCTCTCAGTTTGAGCCTGAGCCAGCTGAGCCATATTGGCTTCTTGAAGCATTTTCGGTTTTCCCCTCCAGGGCAGTGGTAGGTTGGTGTTCTCAGGCTCAGGTTTTGGCTGAACAGGTGACTTAGACAGGCATTTTCTCTAGAGGCCAGAGCCTATGAGGCGGGTTGTGACGTCCCACAGCCCTCAAGGGAGGAGGCCTTGCCCGTATCTCCTGACGCAAGCTGGCCTCCCTTGGGGCCACAAATGATGTTACTGCGACAACCACATGCTGGAGAGTCCAGGGTTTGCACTGGGGAGAGAGAATAAAAACCCAGGGCAGGAGAAACACTTAACATGAGGGGGAGGAGGAGATGTAATAATAACAATAAGATTCGTAGGAGCCACCTGCCTGGAATGAACAGCATCGAAACTCATAAATTCAGACCTTTCTCTGCCCATCATGCTCTGTGTTATCCCTTTTTGTGTCTGGGTTTCCTACTTTGCAAATAGTGACAACTTTGGGGGCAATTTGCTTTATCAGGATAGGTATAGTTTCTGGTTCTATCTTTTGGTTGTTTGGAGAGATTATGACAGTAAAAGTCTGTAGCCATTAAATAGGAATGCCACTTCTTGTTTCAGTTTTCATTTCATATCTTTAAAGATTCTTAGATTAAAGGATAGCTTCTTGTAGGGCTGATGTTCAACTGGATATCCAAAATGCCTGATGAGAGTAGCTTTTCCTTGGCAGGATTCCATGAGACTTCTGTGTGATGTGTAAGGAGATGTGATGTGTAAGGAGAATACAGAACACAACAAGGTAGCAACTGTAGTATGGATCTGTCAGTTCTAGACATATAATTGGATTCTGTGCTAATATCTGTTCAGCATGGACATCTAGATGATGTCTAATGATGGTTTATTACCAAATCACTCCATTTACTTGTGGATAATCTGTGAAGCTCACTGGCCAGGTGTTTGAAACGAAATGTGGTTTGCCCTTGGGACTGATACGTAGGTTTTGTCCACGTGCCAGTTCTACTAAAGTTGCCATCACAAGATAGTATGGCCTGATGTGTTTAATGCATCGTTTCCTCCCTGAACCTCTAGAATGTGTTCCACTCAGGTTTTGCCCCCACCCGCCACTGAAACTACTCTTGTCAAGGTCAGTGACTTGAAGGTCACTGAATCCAATGGGTGCTTCTCCATTTTCATCTGAACTGACCCATCAGCAGATTTGGCACAGCTGGTCATTTTCTTCTTATTAAAACCCATCATCCCTTGGCTTCCTGGACACTACATACTTCTGGTTTTCCTCCACATCACCGCCTACTCCTCTGTCTCTTTTGCTCTTCTTTATCATCCCCTTGACCTCTAAGCTTTGGAACACCCAGGTCCCCGAAATCAGGCCTCTTCCCTACCTGTTCTCCCTTCCTTGGAGAGTGCAGCCCTCATTTAATGACTTTGCAAATCATCTCTTCTCTGATAACTCCAAATTTGCATCTTCAGTCTGAATTCTCCTTTAAACTCCAGACTTTTATATCCAGCTGCTTACTCAGTATCCCCACATGGATGCCTAAAGGGCATCTGAA
Organism: Rhinolophus hipposideros; assembly: GCF_964194185.1. Taxonomy (NCBI): domain Eukaryota; kingdom Metazoa; phylum Chordata; class Mammalia; order Chiroptera; family Rhinolophidae; genus Rhinolophus; species Rhinolophus hipposideros. Next base: position 23,208,157 of record NC_138055.1, on the reverse strand, counting down.
ATGAGCACATCTCAAACTGGTTCCATCCTTTCTAATCTATTCCTCCCACAGTCTTTATCAATTCGGTAAATGGAATGACGATTTACTCAATTGCTCAGGCCAAGTTCTCATGTTTTTTCCCCCTTCTATCTCCAATCCAACAGTAAATCTATTGACTCAGCCTTTAAAACATAAGCAGAGTCAATGACTTCTCACTACTTCTCCCACCACCTCCATGGGTCAAGCCATGATCGACTCTTCCCTGGACCACTGCAATGGCCCCTCCACTCCTGTGCCAGCTCGCAGTCTATTCTCCACCAGCAGCCAGAGTGAGCTACCTATAATCTGAATCATTTGTCCCCCATTGCCCCAAATCTCCTAATGGCTTCCTTAAAAGTCCAAAGATTGTAGCACGGCCTAAAAGTCCCAGACTTTCTGCCAGTACTTAAGGCCAGTACTTTCTGACATTATCTTCCATTATTGTCCCCATATTCTGCCCCAGCCACACACTCCCCTGTTCTTCCCAGGACGTATCACATGTACTTTTCTTCAGGGTCTTTACCAAAGAAGAATGTTCTGCCTGCAACACTCCCCCATTTCCTTCAGGTCTCAGCTCAAATGTCACCACTTCAGAGAGATCGTACCTTGTCATTCTATCTAAAATAGCACCCAATCCTATTCACCTCCTTCATATTCTACTCACTTATCTTGATTTATTTTTCTCCATGGCATTTATGTCTTATATGTTTATATTATGTTTGTCCCCACAGACTAGGGTGTAAGCTCCATGATAGCAGCAACTGCGTTTGGTTTACTGCTGTATCCAATGTCTGGACAGTGCCTGGCACATAGTAGGTGTTCAATAAATGGTTGTTAAATGAGTGAATAAATGAATGCCAGGCTCATTTTGCTGGGCTAAGCAAGACAGGGAATAAAGAAGGAGGGGTTATGATTGCTAGGTATAGCATTGCTCCAGAGTGTGATAAAGGTCACCTTAATTGTTTGGGGAAGAAGTCAGCTTCTATAGCTTCCTGCCTCTGGACTCCTCCCTTGTGTGTCTCATGAGAATTTTCCTAGAAGCTGGGCTTTGGCAATTCAATTTTGACTTTCTAGCCATCCAGATGGAACCATTAAGATCGCTTTGGGAGGTAAAATCTTGACTTGTTAGGATGGACAAAAATGGTGACCAGTTGCCCCCCACCATCTCTAATCTGTTTTCCTATTTTTCTTGTTTAGCTGCTGTATCAAGAATGGGCATGCTATGGAGTGTTTTATAAGTTTCAACCTATTGACCTCATCAGGTAAGATGTGGGCGGGGACTCTTGGAAGGACTGTAGAGATGTAAATCCTGAAAGATAGCTGTCAACCTTCTTGGCCCCTGGCAGACTGTTGGCTAGGCAGCGAGATATGCTTTTCTACGTTGTATTGTTCCCCTGCTCTGTGTCTTATGGATGGGGGAGCAGTTCAGCGACAGGGTGGAGAATGGAGGCTATGTGGGGCAGCAGAAAACGTAGACTGATATACCATAACTTCCATTTTAAGTTCTTCAGCACTATGATCTCTCTTTCCCTGCCTGCTCTTTCTTCGTGTGTGTGGGAGGGGCGAATGGAGTTTCATCTCTTTTTGTCCTGTAGATTAGTCCTAGCGAGAAGGATCTGGGTGAAGCAGATCCGTGGCTTATGCCCAAGTGGCCACCGTGTTGACCAAGGGAAGGAAAGACCTTGTAAATCAGATGAGGAATGAACTGGCTGGTCTGAGGGAAAGTGGGCTTTTTGTGGTTTCTCTAAATTAGAAGGGAGGAGCTACTGGTTCCTGGAATCCCTTCCCAGTGCTCCCCCTAAAATGATGTCCTGTTACTTTGAGAATTTCTCCAGATTCTACAGAATATTGGTGAAGTCTTTTCAAAGAACTTACTAAAATGCACTATGTCTGACTAGCATAACATGGGTTGGGGGCTCTAGGAACCCAATGAGCCCTCAGAGTCCAGCTTTCCCATTGGAACGTGGGGAGGCAACACGGTGACGTGGGAAAGCACAGGGCTGAGAGTCTGGAGACTTGATGCTCATCCAGGCCTGGTCACTAAGGGCCATTGTTTCTGTGGGGCAAGTTTCTTTGCCTGTCTAGGGGCAAGTCCCTCTTTGGTCTCAGGATTCTCGTTGTCCTAACTTGGGAGGCTGAACTGAGGGGTCTGTGAGGAACTTTGGTATGCTTATTTGGGAAAGATGCATGCTTATTTGGGAAAGATGGCTCTTGATCCCCTGACTGAAATAATGGACTCAATGCCACCCAGTCACGTGTGGCTCTTCTGATGAAGGAATGAATCAGCAGGCAAACACAAAAGAGTGTCCCTGCCTGATTGCTCTGAGCTGGGACTGTGAGAGGGGCAGCAGCCAGAAGGATTGAGTCCAGAGGGAGGAATTCCAGTTTCTTCTGGGATGAAGAAAGCTGCCTGGGGGCCACAGTCTGGGCAGGTTCACCTCCCACAGAGATGTGAGGGCCCTCCCTGGGAACTGGGAGCTTGGGTGGACGTCTCTCGACAACAGGTGTTCGTTCCAGCTGAAGACTGTTAACCAAAGCACTTGGGTCGGGAGCAGGGCCATGGGGTGCCTATGACCAAGGCTTCCTCACCCAGTACCTCCTAGTCCCTGGCTGCCTTTTATGAGGCACGGCCACCTAGACTGTTCTCTGGGTCACACCATGGCTGCTTCCTCCATGCTTGCTGGGCTTTGATCTTCCTCTCTGTATCTCAAGTGGCCACCCACTCTGTCGCCTGTTTTCTCCAACTACTCGTTCCTTTTTTAAAAATATGATTGAAAAAATAAAAATTCTCCCTATCAGAGAGCCCTGTCTTTTCCCCAGAGAGTTCAGGTGACTGGCTGCCAGCTTAAGTGGGAAATGGCTCCAATATGCATTCAGTTCTGGCCACCAAAGCAGCCTCACCTGCAAGGGAAGAATTGCCTTTGGAGCAGAGCCCTGCCCTGGGGCCTGGCAGTTCCTGAGCACAGAACTCAGATCTGTCTAGACAGGGTCTCGGGGTGACGGGGCTGGAGGCTGTCCGCTGTCCTCACAGATCGGATGGCTAGGGAGCTCCCACAGCCCCTGGGCTAGGCCAGCGGCTTAGTCAGAGTGAGAAAGGCTGCAGCCTCAGGCATCGCTCAGATATTGGCTGGAGGGTAGGGGACACTGGGTTGTATGTGTCCCCTGGGGTGAGTGGCTATTGTCTACCCAGTGGTATTCGGAACTCTGACTTCACAGGGCTGCTGGATAGAAAGTGACAGTGGTGGGGAGAGAGGGGATGGGCAGGAGCATTAGAGACGTAGGTGGGTAAGCAGAGACAGGGAAGCCAAGATAAGGCAGCTGGAGGGCTTGTAAAGAGAAAACCAGTGGGGGGTGGGGAACAGCTACCCACACTCAGCAGGCACCATCCTATACTCATTTCACATCCCTTCCGAATGTCCCACCTCACTTTCTCGTATTCTGTCAAGGTCACCTCCTTCCTCCCCTTCCTCACCTGCCCTCTCTCACTTCCTACTCCCAGTCTGACACTGGGCCCCTGGGTGCTTCTTCAGCAGCATGTCTCTCTTCCTGCATGACTTCTCCATCTTTCCTGCCACCGCCTACCTGTCAGGACAGCTGCCTTCCCTGAGCTGTCGCTGGCCCCTCTCTGTGACAGGGCTATTCCACTACTGCTTACTAATGTGAATTGTACCCTCTTTGTGCCTCACGTAGAAATTATACCCATATGATTTGTGTTGAAAGATGGACAGAAGCAGGAGAATCTGATACAAGTTGAGTATCCTTCATACAAAGGCCTGGCAGGGATTATTGCCCACCTATTTCCTTGGGCGCTCGGCTCCTCGTCTTTAGCACTGAGTTTCTGTTCCTCTTATGGAGCCCTAGTACTCTTCCCTATGCCAATCCTTTGGAACATTCTAAAGCACTGAGAGCTCAGCAGGGTGGGAGATCTGTTTGCATTCTGAAAGCCCCAAGACTAGCTATCGTCTCCTTCCGCAAGCCTTCAAGCCTGCACTTGAGATTTGGGCTTAGAGGTTCTTTCCAGGTGTTGGAAGTGGGCAGTAGGGAGGCAAGATGCCCTTCCCTGCACCCCTCAGCCCGCCTCCTCCTGCTGCATCTTCAGTCATGCCCAGCAGGCTGCACTGTGAGACAGTAATACATCTCTCCCAGCCCAACAGGGCTCTCCATCTGTGCTGTAGAAACCTCCAGGCCTGCAGACCTGAGCTGAGAGAGAGAGAGAGAGAGAGAGAGAGAGAGAGAGAGAGAGAGAGAGAGGGGCCTGGAAAGTTCCTTCCACAGGAGGTACCCAGAGGGACTCACTCACAGTAGATTCTTCTGGGAACTTCAGCCAGGAGTACTTGTGCCTTGGCAGAAAAAAGGTTTGTGACTAAGAATGGGGGACATAATGTCTTAGCGGGCAGGAAATGGCTCTGCTAGTCCCTTGAGAGCCATACAAGGGTCTTCACAGCCAGGGAAGTAGATTCTGCCTGCACTCCTCTGGGTTAACACCCCAATGTCACAGGGGGAAGTAGTTTTTGTTTCCTGAGGAATCCAGGGACCTGCGGTCTTTTGGATTTGCATAGCTGTGATTCAATATTAGTGAGGACCATGACTTGTCTTTTCACTAAAATTAATATTTGCTCATAAGCTGATTTTCTCAGCTTGGACGTTTTGATAGGGATGAGACAAAATAGGCTTTAAACATCTGTCTGATTTAGCTCCTAACTATACTTTGCTGAAGTTGATGTACAAAAAGTTTGTTTTTAAGCACCTGCCACTGCCTGCCTAGGACAGCATGAGGGTCCAGAAATCTACTGGGTTCAGGGGAATTATAGCCTGTTGATTTGGGGGATTCACCAAGGGGATCATGCGTGGGTAGTACTCACCATGCCAAATCAGGATTACAGTCTGGAGAGGGGTAAATGGCTCTCACTCATTCCCACTTCTTTTAGGGTTGCCCATGTCACTAGCGAGGCTTCCTAAAAATCAGGCCCTGGGCATGAAACCCATCCATGTGGCAGCTTTGGAGTTCTCTTAGGAATGTGCTGGCTTGAACTCTGGAGATACGAACACCTCCATAATGAGCTGAGAGTGATGTTGGTGGGATCCTACCATCTCAAGAGCCTTTGGGCATCATCTGCGGGCAGGAAGAGTGTTCCTGTGCCCCTATCCTGGTGCACATCTCTACCATCTTACCCTCCCAGGCCTTTTCAGCCCTGCCTGTGGCAAGCCCGTCCAGAACCCTGGTATCACAGGAACTGACTTTCCCTCTTCCTACTGCAAAACAGATGTCCTTGTCCTTGCCAGAGTTCTTCAGGATGGCCATGAGGAGGCTGTGTGATTTGATCCATCCCTCTCTCAGTTGGTCTCTGAGCCCCACTGTAATGTGACCTATCTAATTCCTCCAAGAGGAAGACAGAGGAAGTCACAGTCTTTCTTAGGACGCTTCTTAGTAGGTCAGGCTCAGAAAGGAACAGCCACAGCTGGTCTGAGGGAGGGAATGGAGAGGAAAAAATCTCAATCAACCTGTGATTAATTATTTCCTGAGCCCTGCTGCCTCCTCCTTGATCCTTTACTGGGATTTATAAAGGCCATTCAGCTCACTGCAATAAACATTTACTGACACTTACAGTGAGCAAGTCTCTGTGCTCAGAAATATGGATGGTGCGGGAACGAATAAGGTGAAGTTTGTGCCCTAAGGACCTAGCAGTTATGTGGGGAGACAGACATGTGCAAGGCACGATGAAGGGGGGGCTTTTAAGGACTATAATATAAGTACAAATGTGACAACATATAAGTACGGGACAACAGATGAAGAATAATTGCTACTAGCAGAATAAGGGAAGACTTTCTGGAAATAGTGGCACTTAAAAATGTTGCCTTCTGAGGGACTGAGGTTAAAGGTCTTGAATGTGTCTTTGTTGCCAGCCTGGGCTGCCCTGTATATGGATTTATTGTTTAGCCTGATATCAATGGCCAGAAATACCTTGACCCAAAGCCTGATCCTTCCTGAGTGTTGATTGCGAGTGGTAACATCCAAACCTCGACTTGCAAACCTCACTCTTAGGGATTCTGTACCACCCTGGCCCCTGGCCCTTGCTCTGCCCTGGACGTTAACAGAGAATCCAGGGTTGGAAGGAGGCTAGCTAGGCTGGATCCAAGAGAAGAGACTGTAAAGTGTGGGACTGGGAACTTGATATGTGCATAGTTCTCAGCATTTGAAATATTGGATTTAACTGGGAAGCATTTTGCAGGCTGGAAAGAAATAATGCTTCATGGCCCTGGAGAATGTTTGTCTTTCGTCTCCGAAGGTGTGGGAGCAGAGTAGACAGAGCTAAAAAGCAGTCAGTAGCTGGTTGAGGCAAGGCAGACACGAGAAAAATAATGTTCTGTGCTGTTACATATATTCTGGCCCATTTTACAGATCAAGAAATAAGTCAGGCTGTCTATTAAATCTAACTGTTTATGAAATCTATCGTACTCTCCCTTTCTCTGGCTTCCCCCACTGAGTGACACTCTTTCAGTTTGCACTCTCCCTGAAAGACGGCAGTTGGCCTGTGGCTAGTCAGTGGACAGGGCATTGGAGTACGGTGCTCTCAGAGCCAGTCCCAGACTGCACCCAAAGGCCGTCTTGGTCTTCTGAGCGTGGCGTCCCAAGCCATAGAGCAGCCTTCCATCAATGGTGGTTCCGGTTTTAGATCGAACTTTCAATCTTCCTGTAGTGTCAGCCTTATGGTATGGATGGCAGATCCCACGGGACGAGGAGGCCGCACACATTCCCCATGGCTGCCCCGAGTTCCATGGGCAGAGTAAGAAAGGAAAGAGCTGTTTGTTTCACCAGCTCATTGCTTCCTATGTCACTCCCCTATATCATGTCCTATTTCCCAAGGAGGATCAGAAGGTGATATAAGTCTGAAAATACATGACAAGCTTAATATTTTGTGTTCCCTTGGCTCTTGTGTGCAATAAATTCTGAGTGTTCCAGACCCCTGGGGCCAAACCGTATCATCGCAGAGGTGGAACAAGCTGAGAGGTCAGCTGCCTCAATGCCTGGCCCCGGAATGAAGGAAGGAAGAGTTCCTCTCACAGCATATTTATTTAGCAAATGCCCAGCCTCTGCTTGACTTGTCTTCTTGTAGGGAGCACCTTGCCTCAGAAGCAAGGACATTTCCAGCCACTAGAAATGGTTACCGGGCTAGAGCAAGAATTCTGCTGACTTCCCTCCTTTTATGCCAGTTCTGTTCCCTGGAGCTCCACGGAACAAGAGCACCTTGTTGTGTAAGTCAGTCCTTTAATTATTTAAAAATAGCCATTTTTTGTGTGTAACAGTTCTCATCTACTGAAGCTTTCTTTCTTTGACTCCCAAAATAGCTATCTGTGATGATGGGCTCAGGGGTATCAGCTATGCCTTAGGCAAAAATTGTTGGGGGTGACAGTAACTCTTTCTAGAAACATCCATGTGATGTGTTGTAGCACTCACAGACCCTGGAAATTCTCAGCAAACATTTTAGGATTGGACCACTGAAGGGATTTACCAAATCACGGTAACACCTCAGGTGCCCAACTCAGGTCAGCAAACCCAAAGAAAAACTCAACCAAGCTGGAAATATTTCAGGGAAGGAAAAGTATGTGATCAAGGATTTGGAGAGGCATCCAGATAAAGACAGACAAACGAATAAGGGCTCCCTACTCCAGGAAGGAAATGGAGAGGAGTGAGGCTGGCACTTATTAAATTGAGAGACGGATGGAGTGACTGCACGTGTTTATCAAATCGGGACACTTCCTGGGGCTGTGCCTTTAGATGCAGAGCAGTGGGTTAAGAATTAGAACTCAGTTTTAGCTCTAGCTTTGTTTCTAGTTGACGTAATTTCTGGACAAGCCATTCTCACTTGAGCCTCAGTTTCCTCAGCTATGAAATAGGGGTTGTAACATCTGTCCTACCTGCCCCATGATATTATTGCGATGATAAAGCATTGCACAAATAGTGTGGTGATGGACATAGGCTTGGTTAAGTGATTCCTTATCTGATCTCTGGGGGAAAATTATAATATTCCCTAAACCAGCAGGATTTGATATCGTCTTCAGCTCAAGTCTTTTGACAAATATTCTGTAGTCAAAAGACTGTTATTTTTTTTTTTAAAAAATTAATAAACTCTTAGAGGAGAGGTCTTATTTATTTATTTATTTTTTTTATGGAGAGCACAGCCCACAGTGGCCCACGTGGGGATTGAACGGGCAAGCTTGGTGTTATTAGCACTGTGCTCTAACCGACTGAGCTAACCGGCTATCCCAACACTATTATTTTTTTTATTGTAAATCAGACACACTTTGCATGTGTGAGCTCGGCACCTCGCAGCGATCCTGCAGAGTGGGTATTCTTACCTCCTTACCTGCAGTATTATGGGGATACTGAACTCAGTGAGCTAAGGTGCTCCCAAAACTATGGAGCCAGGCCATCTGGGATTAAACCCAGGCTTGCCTGACTCCAGAAACTGTTTTCTCCCTTGTGCCATGTTGCCAAAGGTGAAACACAGGTCCATTCAGCTGAATATCAGGGGAGCTGGGTTTCTAGCTACCCAGTGTTAATCCCTCCAATTAGGAATCTGTGAGGGGAAATTGGTGCGGTCTGCTGGTAAGCAGAGCTGACTGACCAGTCAAGCCCTGCTTTACCCTGGGTCAGCATTGTGGACATTCTTCTGTGCTTAGCGGGAGTGATGTATCACTCTCAGGGCCTGTTAGCTGGGCAGAGTGGTTTGTGCCTCTGTGAACAACCTCCGAATGCTAGGTTTTTGATTTCTCATTTCTGTGTTTTAGAGTCTCTTATTTTTCTGACTACTTCCATGCTGTCAGGCTGTCAGCTGTCACTTTTTGCTTTTGTCAGCTGAGTAGCTTCCTTCCCGACTCCAATTTGCTGCTCGGTCTCAGATGCAGGTTTAGCAGCCAGACACGGGAGCCGGTTATCAGTCTGCACCAGTTAAGCGTCTTCCACAGCCTGTCCCAGGGTCTGGCTCCTGTTGCCTGTGGGGTTTTGTGAAGGGCTGCCTTTGTCGTGGAAATGCCTTCTTTTTGTTTCTCAGTGAGAGTGAATTGTTGCTCAGGAGGCTTCAGAGATGGGACCAGAATGAGTATGATACAGCAGGTGCCTGTTCTGTGAATAGCTGCAATTTGTTCTCCTTATGTGTTTGGGGAGCTCACGAGACACCTCGATTATCAAAGATTTTTCTTAAAATAGAGCTCAGAGTCTGTTAACAACACAGAGGCACTACCTGCTTCAAGGGTCTACTGGATGAAGGGCTGCATCCTGGGTATGGTGTCAAAGCTAAAAGAGGGGGAAAACAGGAAGCTTGAAGTGTAATCATGGGACACACAAGGGATTCACAAAAAACGTTCTGATGGAGGTCACAGAGCTGTAAAGTAGCACCCAATAAGGGAATGAATGCATATAGTTGTATGTAGAAGGGCAAGGTCATGGTGGAAAGTTTTGAAGTGGTTAGCAACTGCATTTAGTGTGGCTGATGAGACAAAAATGAGACTATGGGACAGGTGAGTTTTGAGTAGAAAGCAGAGATGTGAGGAGAGAAGACATATAGTTGGGATTTACAATATTCAGATTAGTGTTGAGAAAGGCTGAGAAGAAAGCACTGGGGCTACGGAAGGTGGTTGGAGGAGATATTTTAGACAGTGTAGGGGTAGGAGGTCTACACAACGCCATCATGACAATGGGAAACAAAAGGAGATGCTGTCAGAGGGGTTTCTCTGGAATTAAGGCAGGTGGCAAAACAAAGCTTGCGAGCATTTCAGGATTTATATACTCCAGTTGCGAGGTGAGAGTGAACACATCGGGATTCAGTTTTTCACTCACCTTCTCGCGAAACTTTGGGCAAGTCATTCAGCCTCTTTGGATTTGGTGCAGTTCCTTGCCCTGACACAGAGAGTTGGAATTTTTATGTCTCTTCCACAAAAACTCTAGGCTGTTGATGGCAGGTGCAATCCTGTCTGCGGGAGTCAAGGACCCGGGGTAGATTGGAGGGACTGATCTTGCCCTAGAAGGAGGGAGGGGCCTAGTATATGGACGAGGGGTTACCATGGACACAGCCCAACTGTTTGATCCCATGAGCCACTGTTTCACCACATGTCTCTGGAACCCCAGGAGCTCCCCGTTTCTGCTAATGATGTTCCCTTGAGTGATGTTCTCCACCCACACCACATGGGTATGTAACTAACATAAACACAAAACATCTTAATACATTGAATAACATTGGCAGAACACACGTTAAAACAACAACCGCAAGATAGCTAAATTTAATTAGCCAGGCACGCCCAGGCTTTTCACACAGGCACATGCCTCTGTTTTAGAAACGGAAAACCACAGCATTTTGTGGGTCTGGAATTCACAGACATATGCAAGGGGTAGCGAGTGGGGGTGAGGGGTTCTGGGGGGGGGGGACCTGCAAGATCCCTGCCTGAGAGGTTGCTGTCCTCCACTACTTTCTTGGGATTATCTCTGAAATTCAAAGATATTCAAAGACATGGGTAGTTGGGTAACCCCCAAGGATTGCTGTCTGTCCCTGGCAGAATGGTTGGCTCAGTCGTGGAGGGGTTGTGGCGCTCAGCCTGTGTCACCCAGTCCATCGAAGGGACTCAGGAAACCCTCCTCGAGGACTAGGGCCTCAGGGTTGTTGGTTCGACCTCATTGGTTTCTTTCATAGAATCTGTATTCAACTGAACACTGTCAAGAGAGGCAGAGAGGGGACTGGAGGACTAGGATTTTGAACTTGTTATTTGGGCATTTTAGTCTGGAGGGCAGCGGCTTACGTTCCAGCTGTTAGCAATTCTAGCAAAATGGCACTATTTCCTTAGGCTGATATTCTGCCTAATCCTCAGCCTTGGGGTTGGAAGCCAAACTGCTCAGTGGAGACAAGTGAATCAGCTACAAACTAAGAGTGTCTCTTAGGGGCATTCAAACTCTGGGGAGCCCCACCTGATGCCTCATGTAGATTCCGCTTGCTGGGATTCATTTTTTTTCACTTTTGCTCATTCTCCATGTTTATCCCATGGTCATTTGCCCTTCCTACCACATCCTGTGAAATCATGTCCTCCTTTGGATATACTAGCCCTTCTCTGAACATTTAACATCTGTTGATGGTAAGGGTAAGCCCTCTGATGACCCAGCAGCCAGCCAGAAGCATCTCTATGGGTACAATGTGAAAGAAATAGAAGGCAGAGCCCCACACTCAGACCTGTTACCATCCAGTTGAGAAGAAGACTCTGTGTTTTGGGAAAGAGATTTAAGAAAACATGTAACTCAGTTCAGTTTAACCCAACATACTTATTGAGCACCTTCTCTATTCCAGGCACTGTTTTAGGTGCTGGAGTTAAAGTGGTGAAAAAGACAGATATGGACTGACCTTGGGTGATTAAATAATTTATCATCTAACCTGGGACACTTTTGAGAGTGAAAGTGAGCATTATTAGTAATTATGCTGATTGTACTAATCAGTTATTGTCATAATAATGCTGTGTAACAAACCTCTCCGTAGTCAGCAGCTTACAACAACAGTCATCAATTTTCTTTGCTCATGTATCCATAGGTTGAGTGGGAAATCTCTGCTTCAGGTTGAGGGTTGGCTGGGCATGGTTCCAGGCTTCAGATTGTATTCGCTTCTCCACAGGTTTGCTCATTCTCTTTAGATGAGAAGCTACCTGGGGCCTGTTCCTCTCATGGTGAATCACAAGAGCAGAAGGAATAGAATGAAACACAATGCTTCTTAAGGCATCACTGACATCGTATCTGCTAGTATTGTATTGGCCAAAGAAGTCACATGGCCAAGCATAAATCCATGTTGCTGGGAAGTATATTCTTTCTTAAGGGCAGAAGCGTTAATATTTGCTGAACACCAATCTAACCTACTACACTGAGACAACAAGTATAAACCAGGACCATCTCAGGAATACCTGGACCTGTGGTCTACCCTAGTCTGATCCCATGCTGCTTATGCCCTAGCAGGGAACATGGGTCACAATAGGGGATCTGGGGTATGATGGGAATACAGGGAATCCTAACGAGAAGGCTTCCCTGAGGAAGTGACATTTGAACTAAGATTTGAGAAGCACGAGTGAAAGCCAAGGTGAGCAGAAGGGTGATAATAGCTGACATTACATGGTACTTCCTGTGTGCCAGGCATTGTTGAAGCCCTTTGCATTTGCTAACTCACAACAACCCTTGAGATAGATACTAGTATCCTCATTTTACAGAAGAGGAATTGAGACACGAAGAGGGTGGTGGGTCACACAGCTAGTAAGTAAGAGGTAAGATTTGAGCACCTCAGCCCGGCTCTATAGTCGGTTCTCTTTGCCACTGTGTGTGCTGCCCCAATGCTGCCCTTCTGGAAGAGGGGCCAGGGTACTAGAGCATTAGGTCTGCAGTGGGGGGAGTGATGGGGACCAGGCCAGGGCGAAGCAGGGGCCAAGGACTGGAGAATTTTGGACTTTATCCTAAAGAAACGTGTATGTCTGAAGGGTTGGTCTTAGATGGGTGCACACGTGTCAGCAACACTAACTTGCTCTGGTTGGCGTTTACTTTTAAAGAACCTGAGGTTCTTTTGTGGGGGGCACTAGAAAGAACCTGAGACTATGTTTTGTGCCACACAGGATGGAGGGACGAGGTGGAGGGGGGGGGCCTGTGGAGAAGAACCATTTCTCTTCATAGATGTCCTCTGTCTTTCTGAAGGACGTGTGGGCATTCTGGGCAGTGTGCCTCTGAGCTGAGAGTCTCTTTTGTTGTCCTCACCCCTCCACATCCTAACTAACCTGCAGGGCTCACTAGATTGTCATCAGTGGAAGGGAACCGTCCCTCCCTGTTCACCTGTGGTGGATGTGAGCAGGCATGATGATGGCTGTCGCTGACACAGCACTTATCCCACATCACCATGTACCAGTTCCACCATGCCCTTTGTGTGCACCATCTGGTTGAATCTTCATGGTAAACCCATGAAGTCAGCAGAATCATTGTCCTCATTTTTCAAGATGAGGCTGCTGCCGCACAGAGTTGAGAAGTCACTTGCACACATCTCAGGGAGCGTGACTCTAGAGCCATTACCTTAACCTGTTTGCTACACTTTGAGGGAGGGAAACTATGTTGGGGAGACACATGGGCTGCTTCCTGAAAGGGGCCCAAGGGAGATGGTGGTTAGCGGACAGATGTGGTCAGACGTTCAGATAGGATGGTGAAGGGACTCTAGGATCTTTTAGAATAAAGTGATCCGGTTCCTTAGTGGAATGTTGTGATAGATAGTGGGGACTTAACAATTTTAGATTTGGGGGTTCTTGATAGCCATTCCCTCCACTTTATCAAAAAAGAACCCAAATCCTCTAATAGCATTAATAAGGCAGAGGAACAGAAGTATCATGTGTGAGGCCACTTCTAAATAAGGAATCTTTAATTTGTACCCTGTAATCTGCTAACATTTAATACAGAGATGTAAATCGGGAGGAGAAGGATGTGTCGGATTAGAGGTGATGGATACCTCAGGCAGATTGGTTTACCTGCTGCCTTCCTCACCCAACAACAAGGGGGCTGGGCCAGGTGAGCTATAATATCCCATCCAGGGCCAACTTCCTAGGCTCTACAGATTAGACCCTCAAGCCTGAAGCTGGTCTGGAGGCAAGACCCAAGGTCTCACAAGGAGGCAAGTGGAACTAAGGATTGGAACCCAGAAGGTTGGACCCCAGTTCTAGACTTTATTGGTTGGACTCACCCTCACCCGGGGCACTCCTGGTCCCCACATCCTGGCTTTCGCTCTTCCTCCTTTCCTTCCTGAACACCCCAATCTCTGTTTTCTTTTGCCTCTCTGGCTTTGATCACATCTGGAGCATTTCGTAGAGTTGATGAGTGTGTGTTTTCCTGTTGGGACACATGGTGTATATCAGAGGCACTTAAGAAGCTCTGGATGAGTGGAAAAGTCTGCATGGCATCTCAGGGGCCGCTGGCCTGGAGGGTGGACAGCAGCTGCACGGCAGGGGACCTGGTATGAGGGCCGCTGACTCTCAGGGAAGGCCCAGAGGCCCAGCCTGGGGACTTCTGCTCCAAATGGCTTTGAATTGTCCAGGTGGGGTTGATGCCTGGGAAAAGTGTGTGTGTGTGTGTGTGTGTGTGTGTGTGTGTGTGTGTAAAAGGACTGGAAGGGTCTCTCTGCCTTGTTGTCATAGGATACTGCCTTCAGGGCTTTGCTCTCCATGGTAACTGGGGCTCTTATCTGCACACCTGCACATCTTGTAACATAAACCAATGGGACTCCCCCTATAGGTAGACATGGGTGATGAATGTGACATGGGGCAGAGAGGCAGAGCAGTGCTCTGTCTGTGAGAGTGACAATAATTTCCATTGAGCTGCCTGGCAGGACCAGTGAGCAGTGAGATGCAAAATGGGCTTCCCATAGTGAATAAGGTGGCAACATGCCCAGCCCTGCGTCCCTTGATCAGGATTTTCTTTGCTGTTCCTTGCCCCCTTTCTTGGTGTTGGCCTAGGAGTAGGCAGGAAGGACTTGACATGATTCTATGTAGGTGAAGATGCTTTTGGCAGGAAGAATGGTGGTGGTTGAAGCAGACAGACTGTGTGAGAGTGATTTACAAGGACTGAGGTCATACTTGCCCTACTTTTCTTTCTACCTTCTTATGGGTGCAGGGGTGGGGCGTGTGCCCAGCCAACTCTGTTCACCATTCATTTGGAGCCTGACTTCTGAACAAGGTGTTTCTGAGCTCATCCTGGACCCCCTGAGGCTGTCTCCTCAGCCCTTTCCACACCCTCCTAGGGCCTGAGGTTTTCATCACCAGGCTTCACAGCTGTGTGCATCTCCCTCCAAACCTCTCTGGTCCCCTTGAACTTTGTCCTTCTACCCCCTCCAATAACCATCAAGCTGTGTTCTTTTTCCTCCCATCTTCTTTCCTTACTGATCCATCCCATCTACTCTATATCTGTTCACTTCTAGTGACGTCTTCCAGATTGGGGGGCAAGTTATCCCCATCTGGACCTGCTAAAGGTGATCTTGGAAAGTGACGGAAGTATTTATAGACCCATGGTAGGGGTGGTGCTGGGGAATGCCACACAGAGTTCAGCCTGGAAGGTTGTTTATGCTCTTGGAACTCTAACAGAGAACAGCCCTGTCTGTCCCTGGTTCAAATTACATTGCAGATGCTCCTGAAATCAGGGTTAGGAACGTAAACAACTAGTGGGTCATAGACTTCAAGCAGCGAGCAAACTCAGCAGGAGAGAGGCCTGGTGAGGGCTGGCTGGGGATGGATTTTCCAACGGATGTTTTTCCAGGAGGCGTCCCTAATTTCATGGATTCCCGACATCCGGGCACCTCTCTTGGCCAGCACACCTGGGAGTGTGGCTCCTCCCAGGGAGAGGATTTAGAAAGAGGGTGGATGAGTGAATGGCATGGGGAGTCACATCAGGGTGTCTGACATGTAGCCTTCTGCTGTGAGC
The DNA here is from genome assembly GCF_964194185.1 of Rhinolophus hipposideros. Lineage (NCBI taxonomy): Eukaryota > Metazoa > Chordata > Mammalia > Chiroptera > Rhinolophidae > Rhinolophus > Rhinolophus hipposideros. Next base: position 23,192,676 of record NC_138055.1, on the reverse strand, counting down.
CTGAGTCTGAGCTCAGGATGCTGTGATGAGGGCTCGGCTCGCAGGCCTGGCCCTTCCCATGGTAGAGGCAGGTAGCAACCTACTTGCTGTGACTCATTGATTTCCTCGACATTCGGAATGCTCAGTGATTCAACAAGCACCAGCACTGTGGTAGGAATTGTTCCAGGCGGTGGTGATGAAAAATCCTGCCCCTTAAGGAGCTTATAGTCAACTTGGGAAAAGATGATTCAGCAAATACCTATATATGCGTGATGAAAACTCGGACAGAATATGTGCATGGGCCCCAGGAGGGACAAAAGAGAGGCTCTGAAATGAGTCAGAGGAGGCCTCCTGGAAGATGCAATGACTGAGCTGAGTTTTGAATAATGACTTGATATCAGATGGGTGTAGGAGAGGTGGATGGGCATTCTAGGCAGGGGAGAACAGCATAAAGTGGTGAGAACAGCGGTCATGTGGGTTTGCAAAGAGCTGAGCGTGGCTGGAATGAAGAGTGCGTGTGAGGGTGGGGTGAGACGGAAGGCAGGGAAGGTAGGCAGGCATCAGATCATGAAGTTAGCCTTAAATACTTAGCTTCAGTGATGTGGAAGGATTTTAAGTAGGAAACTGGTAAGATCAGATTTGAAGAATGTTATTGAAGGATAGAGAAAGTTCCCCTAATTAGTTTTCCCAGAAGTATGCTGTAGCCAGGGCCACCAAGGCCTTGTGGAAATGGAGCATATGCAGGTTCTCTAGTGGGAGAGAGGGTGCCATGGTGGGAGGAAAAGCAAAGCTTCTTCTGGGTCCTTGTAGAGAGAGCCCTCAGATGAGGAAACTGAAGCTCAGAGAAGACAACATAGTAGCCCAAGGCCACACAGCTAATTAGCTGCACAGCTGGGGCTTCTGAGTGAAAGCCAAGCAGGAATAATGGCCCTACAGCCTTGCTCTAGGGTGGCCCTATCCTCTCCCCTTTCAACATTACCTGTTACCTATGGAAATGAGTGGCAGGTGTATTCATGGGAACATTTATACAAAACTCACATGCTGATTGCAAATTCACCATCACCGTGGCGTTTTGCCATGATACGTTTCTAAGAGCTGGGTTTATTTGTGCTTCATCTCCTTCTGTTCCCTGTTCTCCTGGGGGTAGAGATTATGAAGAACAAAGGCAGCACTGATTGGCGAGCATCAGTCAAGGGGGCCGTGTCATGGGGTCTAGCCACTACTTCTGGCTCCTTGCGAATGGGAGGCGTGCTTAGCTGATTTCCCATTGATACACATCTGGATAAACTAGTTACCTTGAAAGATAACAGAATCAAGATTCAAAATGTTCTTGACAAGAAGGAACCCCGAGCCAAAACCAACAAGGTGAAATTTAATAGTGGTAAATGTTGTCCGTTAATACAGTTCAGGGCCAAGAGAATTTGATTTGGCAGGCACTTGTATGTAAGAAATTGGGGTGGGTGGGGTGGCAGTGAGTTGACCACAGCTATACACGAGCTCTCAGTTTATTGTCAAACACGAACTTGTCTTACACGGGAGTAATGAACTCATAGGGTATGGATTGTAGGTAATTGTGGTGTCACCACCCTTGAGCTGTCAGTCCACCATGGAAGATTGTGCTCAATTCTAGGCACTCCATTTTAAGAGGTACATTGACACTTGAGTAGATTCATGGATGTTACAAGTTGGTGGGCCCAGGGAAGTTTTCAGCCAGTAGACATTTCTTAAAACGTGGTCCAAAAAATGTTTTAAGAACATTAAATGTAAATATTTTTAGTTGAAACCTATGCTTTCTAGTTCCCCACAACTTCCAACATTCCTTATTGTCCTGTATCCAGCACTCATATTTCACAATGGCCTTTACCCATTTAACTTTTGGTCTTTGAATTAAAGCAATGATTCCCAATTCTAGCAGCACATCAGAATCACCTGAGAAACCTTTTAAACACAGATTACCACATCTGGCCATGGTGGAGTATCTGGCACAGGAGTAACTTTTCTCCACAAACAACTAGAAACTAGTGAAAATATATGTGATAACTGTTTCCAGACATTAGACAACAGACAGGGAATCCCTGAAAAAAACAAAGTTAGCCCTATAGTTGTTCTGAACAAGTACAAAATGAAATAGCAAGATGGTAGTCTTAAACTCGGCCATATTGCCAATTGCATTAAATATAAATGACCAAAACATCAAATTACGAGGTACAAATTGTTAGATTGGATAAAAAAGCAATACCCAACTATGTACTACCTACGAGAAACATACTTTAAATATAAAGACACAGGTAGGTTAAAAGTAAAAGGGTTAAAAGAGATACACTATGTAAAAACTAATTAAAAGAAAGCAGAAGTGGCTTTATTAATAGCAGATAAAGTAGGCTTCAGCGCAAGGAATATTATTAGAAATATGGGTAATATTTATATTGATAAAGGAGCCAACTCTTTAAGAGGACATACCAATCCAGTTTAGGACTGTGTGTACCTGATAACAGAGCTTCAAAATACATGGAGCAAAGATTTACAAAACAGAAAGGAGAAATAGACAAATCCACAATAATATTTCGTGATTTCAACTCTCTCAGTAATTGACAGGATAGATAGACAATCAGGAAGGACATAGTAGACTTGAACAATATTATGAATGAACTTGTCCTAATTGGAATTTATAGAACACTGTAGCCAAACTGCAGCAAACAGATTATTTTCACATGGACCATTTATTGAGCTGGACCATATATTCTAGCCCATAAAACAAATTTCAATGATTCTTAAGAATTGAAGTCATATGGCAAATATCCTCACACCACAGTAGAATTAAGCTAGAGGTCATTAACAAAAAGGCCTACCCACAGCTCATCTTTCCGCCTGGCCCTCTGTTTTTGCAGGCTCACACCTCATTCATCTGTCGCAAGCTGACTTAAGCCAATTCAGTCATGCATAATTCTTTCTTGATAGAAATTGTTAGCCTCTAAAGAAGTTTTGAAATAAGTGACATTTTTTAACAAGTGTGAAAAAAGAAATAGTTCATACAACCTGTTCAGGATGTCCCAATTTACTGTTCTGTTATATTTTTCAACCATCTCTTTACATGAAAGATTCTCTCCAGGCAAAAATCTCAATTCTAGAGACAAAACTTTGTCACCTTTATAACCAGTGTCAAGGAAACAGAATCCAGAGATTAAGCAAGACATGGGGCTATTTAGGGGGTGAGCCTAAGGCATCATCTCTAGGACAAGGGGTACCGGCCTTCGTGGATATTTATAAACAACAGTGGGAATATTTCTGAAATATGTCTAGCCATGCCACATAATTTGAATTCCTCTAATTTCACCAAATGAGAGCCCTTTTCTAACATTTGTTATGCTAATCAACAGGCCATTATTTTTACCCATGAAAATCCATTTCTGACACTCTGTATGCTAATTAACCAAGCTGCGCTTGTTGATAGAGATGAGGAAGATAGAAATGCCACCTGTGAGCATCGGCTTTCTGAACAGAGCGCCAGCTGAACACCTGGGCCATCTTGGCTGACACCTGCATCATAGCTTTAGTCAAGGAAGACTAATCCTCTTACACTTTGTATGATGAAGTATTTTAAAGTAAATTCTACACATTGTAACATTTTCCTAGGTGGTTTCCCCATGTCCAGGAAAGGATGCCCGTTGGCGTCTCTCTTGCAACCTGTTCCAATATCTCATAATGTCATCGAGGTTTCCTTTCTCCCTTCCAAAACGACTTCCAGGAACATCTTTATTCTTGTTTTCAGAGCCTCCTTCAAAATATGCGCAGGCTCTACTGCCTGCCCTGCCTTGTAACTTTGATTTAAGACGCGCAGTTCCTGAAGGCAGAGAGTGGGTCTGGCCGTGTGGCACTGCCAGTGTCTTTACAAGGGAAGGATCGTCCTGCAGCCACACATATGGCCATTAACTTTCTGTGGTTGTCGCACTGTTTTATGCACAGATAATTATTTCCCACTATCACGTTGCTCACTTACAGTCCCTGCTAAAATCAGAGGAAGGACTGAACATGCTGCAAGGTAGGACCCGCTACCAGACAGTCTCCGTTTTCTGCTATGAAGGCTTTTGGGGCTTTGGAAATCAGACATTGCTGCTTAGAGACCACGACCTGGGCTAAATGACTCCTGGAAAATGAGGAGAAATTAATTTTATTTTTTTTTTTACTTTTTCTTTTGACATAATTGTTAAAATTATAGAAAAAAATTCAAAAATCATACAAAGACCTTCCTATTGTCAGCACTCTGATTTATCAATTGTTCATATTTTGCCACATTTGCTCTCTCATTCCCTCTTTCTGTTTATATGACTATATTATTATTAAGCCACTTAAGACAATGTGGCAGACATCATGCCTTTTTATCGCTAAAAATTATGTATTTTCTGAAAATCAGGATTTGTTTTTTCTTATGGTGTAATTTTCAAAACCAGGAAATTTAATATTGTGTTACATTATTATCCGTTCTACATTCCATATTGAAATTTTCATTGTCCCAATAATGTCCTGTATTACAATTTACAGCTGGTATACCTTTTTAGTCTCCTTTAATTGGTAATTATTTGTTTGTCTTTCATAACATTGACGTTTTTGAAGAGTAAAAGATCATTTTGTCAATGGTCTCTCAATTTGATTTTGTCTGATTTTACCTCAATGATGAGATGCAAATTATGCATTTTTAGTGGGAATCCTACATGAGTGATGTATGTCCTTTCCAATACACCCCACCAGGAGGCCCATGTCTGTGTGTGTCCCTCTTATGGTGATGTTAGCTTTGATCACGGGGTCATGGTGCTGTCTGCCAGATGCCTTCATTGGAAGGTTACTGGTTTTCCTTTGTAATTATTAAGAAATTCATGAGGAGAGCCTTTGAGACTGTATGAATAGCTTGTTCCTCGTCAGCTTTTCAGCCATTGCTTTTAGCACGCAGGAATTGTTTTTGGATTATTGTACCTATTGAGACAGCATTTTGAGGGAGGAAGAATCACAGAAACTCCTTATTAAAGTCTCTGCCTGGTGTGTGATCTTTCTCTGTCCCTGTCCTTTAAAACCATGTAGTACTTCCTAAAGAAAGGAGGCTTTTTAGATTATTTAAATTGAGAATAGAGAAGGGAAATTAATTTACTTTTAAATGACCGTGTGTGTGTGTGTGTGTGTGTGTGTGTGTGTGATGCACACACACATTTGGGAAGGGGGTAAGTGAGCAAAACATGTGGGAATGGGAGAGGGAAGCTTGGCTAGAAGGAAGGGAGTAAAGAAAATTTCATTGAATGAGCACTTGATTTGATACTGTCAATGCACAGTAAGTTTCCATATTTAATCAAATGAGCAGCCAATCAGGTTTCTTATTTTAGATATAGAATCCCAGATCTAGGAGGGGTCTCCAGAGACCATCTGATTCAACCCTCTGCCTCTGGGCAGGAATCACTAGGAATGTCAGGTGGGTTGGGCTTTCCTTTCCTTTTTGATACTTCAGAGGGGATATACCACCCTTCCTTCTTGCATAATGCAGAACTGGGAACTTGGGGAGCAAAAACAAAAGTCAGATGAAGTCCCTGCCTTTAAGAAACCTATGTACTCTTCCAAGAGAGATGCCTCAAATGACTGTTCCCTACCACCATCGAAATTCTATTGGTCTTTAAATCTGAAATTGATTCCACAGTTTTTGGACTGCTCTGTCTGGACTGTGACACTTACCTTATTTGGCACTTAACATTCACTGTCTGAAAGTGTTCCCAGACCCAATTCTGACATGTTTTTGGAGGCTTCCCCATACCAACAAATAATTCTCAGATGCCAGCAGGTCAACTCAATGCTGACACTAGGTACCTGGAGATAAATTTAGATTCCACAAGTAAGGGCTCAGTATCAAAGGACCACCCTCTACTTCAGACACTAGTTACAAGCCCAGGTTGTTACTTGTGCTTGGGACAGGCGGGCTACAAATCAGATGTTCCTATGAACTCCTCCTTTGGTTTGATTAATTTGCTAGAGCAGCTCACAGAACTCAGAGGAACATTTTACTTACAAGATTACTGATTTATTACAAAGGATAATAAAGGATACAAATTAACAGCCAGATGAAGAGAGACATAGAGCGAGGTCCTGAACAAAAGAGCTTCTGTCCCGGTGGAGCTTGGTGCCCAGCACAGAGGCATGTGGAAATATTCTGGTTTTCTGACTTGGAAGCTCTCTGTAAAGAACTAACGAACTGTCCTTTTGAGTTTTTAAGGAAACTTCAGTATATAATCATGATTGCCTAAGCCATTGGCCATTGGCAATTAATTCAACCTCAGGCCCCTATCCCTTTCCTTGAAATCAGGGGGTGGAACTGAAAGTTCTAACCCTCTAACCTTGTGGTTAGCTACTACTGGCAACCGGCCCTCGCCCTTGGGTGGGGTCCAAAGGTCCCCTCATTGAGAATAAGAGACACCATTGTTGCTCTCATCTCTTAGAAAATTTTGTGAGCCAGAAACTGTGGATGAAGACCAAATAGTATACCTGAGAAATATATTTCAGTCATCTGAATGACTGAACGTATATATATATCTGAATGTATATATATATATATATATATATATATATATATACATACACATATGTTTATTTATTCTTATTAATCATAGTATCTCACTGTTCAGTATTGTTCATTACACTTCCATGTGGAACTGGTTTGAGACTTTGATTCTTTTTTTTGTTTTTGTTTTTGATTCTAAGAGTCTGCTGATTGTAAGGTACACATTACATCATGTAATACTTTTAAAAGGTGAATGTTAAAGTTGATGAAATATGGTATAAGAACATTGGTGGTAGAACCTATCATTTATGCTCACTCATTCATTCATTCACTCACCATTTATTCAACATAAAATGATGTGCAGTTTTGGTGGGGAGGTACAAAGCATCTCCTTCAGAAATTTTAAACAGTAAAGAAAAAAAATTGGAATTGGATGAACTTGAGTCTGTTCTTCCTTCTACCATTTCCTAGCTTTATGATTTTGGGAAAATCATTTAACTTCTCCATGTGTTGGTCCTCATCTATAGAATGTGGTTAATAATATCCATCTTGTAGTGCTGTCGTAAGGATTGGTGATAATATTTGAAAATCATTCCGTGTAGTGTCTGACACATAATGGAGTCCTTATTAGAGTAGGCGCTCAATAAATATTTGTAAATAGATTGATTTATAGGAACGCAATTAATATGCATTGTTATGAGTGAATTACAACCGGCATTCCTTTTGATGTTGAAATTGCATTCCCTCCACTCTAAGGGAAGCCTTTTTGTTCCATTTCCAGTGGAGATGGAAAACAGCTGGACACTAACCCTTTGATAAAGTCTGAGGACAGAAGTGGATTCACCCCTACATTGGTCTGGAAACTGCAGGGAAATGCTGTGTCACCTTACCCATGGAAGTGTTAGATATCTTTCTAGTTCTTTCTAGCAGACCACATGTCTGCGCCCTCTAATGGTGGTTAGACATTCTAATGACAACATTCCTGGTTGTCAGTGTCAGTGACAGGGCTGGGTGCCACTGCCATTGGATTTGTTGACCAGCAACAATTATTTTCCTAACATGTTCCAAGCTTGCTTAAAACCATACCCTGCTCTTTGGTCCTTGGCTGTTCTTTAGTCTTTTTCCTTTTCATTTTGAAATCTGTATGCGTTTTGCTGGCATGAGAGGAAGATGGGGGTGGGCAGATACAATCAAATCCGTATGTTTGTGATGGCATTTACCCTGAAACCATAAGAAAGCAGGGTTGGGAAAGAGCCTTAGGATGACTTAGGAGCCACTGTTGTAAGTCCCACATTAGTTTCTTCATCTTCTCAGCCTGTCCTGCCACTTGACACGCTCTGAGAGGGTCAAGTTCACATGCGGACACTGCTGTCCTCTTTTAACCTCTTGCTGCCCTTCATCCCTAAGACCTTGTCTTCCTCTGTGTATCCTCAACCTGAGGTGAAGGACAAATGATTGAATCTTCTCTCTGGAGGCCCAGCAATCATAGCTGATTATTGCTACCATGACCTCCTATCTCATGTAGAGACTTTTTTTTTTAAATCATCTGCAATGTTGAGGATTCTTGGTTAATGCCGGTACCTCAAGCCAACAGCTAAGTGGCCCCTGTGAACTCTGTAACTCTGATGCTTTTTTATTTCCTTCAAGCTTATGTCAATTTTCACATCTGATTATTTTAAGCTCATTTCCTTTCTTTCACCTCAATTCTTGTTGTATGTATTTTAAAGAGATGTTTATCCTTTATGTACGTGCTGTCACATGGCCAGGGCTCTGAAAGAACGTTGGGGGAGGTTTGGATAAAGGATTCATGACCTTTCTCTAAGATCTGGAAGCTGAATTCTTTGGGGCCTGCCGTATTCTGGAGCATCTCTCCTCAAATTTTGGAGTGGTCCTCCAGGTTATGGCATTATTCTGCACTCCGACGCCTCAGGCTCCAAGCCAGTGATCTGAAAGCGTGTGATCTTGGACTTAAGCCCCACGTTCTGCTGGGATTCAACCCTCGCACACCAATGAGAAGAAGGCACTGGGACCAAGATGGCATCTAAGCTCAAAGAAGCTCCTCATCTTCTAATTGTTAAGTTAAAAGATGCAGGGAGAGAGCTGATGGGGGGACAAAGGCTATCCACATGTAGATTCTTCCAGGGAATCAGGAGTCTGGTCACGGAGACTGGTACTGCCTCTGAATGGCTTTATTCCTAACTGGCGTCCATGTGAGTCACCCGAAACTTTCTTCTCTTTGCCAGTTCACTTCACATGTTCATCAATCATGCATTCAGCAGGGATTTAACAAGGGCTAGGAAAGGGCAGAGACTTCTACAATGCCCAGGTGGGGAGAATAAAATATATAAGCCCTTGGGATGCTTGCAGGAAGACTGGGGAGGTGAGGCACAACCACTTAAATAACGAGAGTAGAGCCGATCGAGCTCGGGCAAAGGAGGCAGAAGACACGGTATCAGGTATCAGGCCCAGCACCCTCTCTCATAGAGACTTAGCTGTGGGCCAGTTGTTTGAATTTGTGACCTTCACTTTCTTTTCCAAAGAGTGGTCTGGAGGATCGCATGTGTGAAGGTACTGTATACACTATAAAGTCCTGTGCACATTTTCAGGATTAATTATTGATCATCATAATAAAGTCGCAGTACAATGCAGAAGAACTACAGTGCAATTCTGGAATGTAACGGGTGAGGTATGAAGATGTGTGTCCACCAACAGTGCTCACTGCTGGGGAGGGGTCTGAGGAAAGAATGATTGGGCTCGAGAGATGGGATAGGCTTGGGGGTGGGTTCTTTGATGGTCTCCCATGAAGCCTTGGCAACCCTAAAATTCTTTACCCTCAATCTGGATATGTGAGGATGGGGTTTAGATGGTGTTAGCTTTGACTACTTTTCAAGTTGCTTTTATGTCAAAGAGTTGAGTTCACGCTCCTCCGTTCACTACTACCGTTTCCCGCTCACCACACCGTCTGCAGTAGGTGCTGGGCAGGGCATTGGGTAGAAAGGATTTCTGAGCTAAGGGAATGGACATTCTCAGAGGCAAAGGAGGTCCGCCCTGAAGAGAATAGAGGGGGAAAAACTCTTCTGATAAACTCCTAAAGAAAGGATTTATGGTGCTCAGGCTAATGCATCTTAATAGGTGGAAAAATTATTTGAAAGTTTTTCCTTTTTATTCTTCCATAATTTTCAACACGACTCATATGGGCATGTAGTGATCTTCTGGGTCAAGATGACACAATGGAGATTATTTCTGTTTCGTGGGATTTATTTTTCTGTATGTGTGTTATATACAGTTATCCCTATTCTCTTATCCATTAGTCATATTCTAGTGGTAGAGGAGGGAGGCACAATTAGCAGTAGAATGAAAGGGTTTGGAATTGGCAAAACAGTGGGGCAGTAGAAGGGATCAAAGACTCTCAAGACAGATAAATTTGGGTGGAAATTCAGATGTGTAGCTAACTGTGGACCCTGAACATGGGATTTAACTTTTTTGAGGCTTGTTTCCTTATCTGTAAATTGGGAGAATAATTCTTAATTCACAGAGTATGGTTTAAGCCATCTATGTACAAGTGTAAAAAGCAGGGTAGGTGCTCATTAAAAGTTCTTTTTCTTTTCTTCCTTGGAGAATGAGAGGGGAGCAAATTTGGGAAAAGGATGTCATCAAAAAAAGGTGCATACCCAGCAAAAGAACAAACAGCATTCTTTTCTTTTTTAAATTAAGGTTTATTCAGGTGACAATTGTTAGTAAAGTTACATAGATTTTAGGTGTACAATTCTAAACAAGGTTATTTTTAAGGTGAACAATGCACTTTGAATTTGAAAGAAAAACTACCAGGGCGTGGGTGAGATTTCTCAAATGAATGAAAAACGAGGGAGGAACATGGGCGGTAGGAGCTCAGGAGGGGCTTGACCTATGCCTTGGTGAAGGGCAGAGGTAGCTTGGGAGGGCTGGGCTTCTTCTCAGCTTTTCGAGGTTCCACCAGGGCATCAGGACTTCTTCAAAAACACCGACACCAACATTGCCCAGGAGCTTTCAGTAAATGCTGTGTTGCGTATCAAGACATTTCATCATCAGCCTTTCAACATAAAATACAACTGATTACTTGGTATGATTTTTACATCTCATAGTGCTGGTCTTTCTGCCCCTTGAGAATATTGAAGAACACTGAAGAGCAATTCTTTTGTTATAAGGGAAAGGTTTTTGTTTGTTTGTTTGTTTTCTGCCACCTGCAAACATTATGAAATAGCAAAGTTAAAACAGTTCTTCAGCCTCTTCTTACTCTATTCCCTGTCCCCTTTTCTTTTTGGAAGAATGTGGAGTAAGGGAGCCACTGTAACTTGTGCTGGAATCTTCTGCTTTAGCATTTTTAAAGCATGTTTCCTTTGCTGTCTCAGTGGGTATTTGTAACTCAGTGAGATGAAGGTCATTTTTATTTAACAGTGACACCTTTCTGAGGGACCTTGAAGCAGGGCCAGTCTGTGACAACTGTGCAGATTATTTGCTGACCAGGGCAACTGGCCAAGGGGGTGTAAGGGGGCCGGAATTCACCCCATTCTCTCACCACGTTATAAACTTTGGCACCTCTTTCTCATCATACTGAAGGGGGCTTTGGTTTTTCTATCTACCAAACAGGATTAATTTTAGAATTTATGCTAGAAGGATTGCTTATTTTTAAGCCGATATCCCCTTTTTTTTCTCAACTGAATTGGGAATTAACACAGGACGCTGACGATGGCGCTAGCTAACATTTCTGAGTATTTGCTGTGTGTCAAGTGCTGTTTCAAGCAATTCACATACGAGCATATATATTACCTCCAACTCTTCTAGCAGTCTTATAGTGTATGGTCTCTATTTTTCCCTTGTTAAGCTCTGGCCTCTAACTGTAGCTCTGCCTACTTATTGGTAATGATTTTGGACAAGTCTGGTAATGTCTTTCAGCCTCAGTTCCCTAATCTGTAAAACGAGAGAATTATAACAGATCAGTAACATCTAACTCCCTTCACCGATTTTTTTGACTTGTGAGCCTTGTGTTATTTAGGAACGAGGTGACACGCTCAAGTGGGTAATAGAGGATTGAGGTAAATCCACAAGGGGTGGGAACACAAGGATGAGCAACAGTGGGGAGTTGTTAGCATCTCTAGGCCCAAAGGGGCTAGAGGAAGTTGTGGTTACAGAACCCAGAGTGAGTGGTGCTGAAACTACCATGTAGGGAGACCTCTGACAGGAGCTCTGGCACCACTGCCAACCCAGGGCTTTGTGGCCAGACAGTTGGGGAAAGTCAATGCCCCACTGTGTTTATTCCCCCACTTTCCATTTTCTGCTGGTGCTTCCCATTGGCCAACCCAGAAGCCAGAGAACCTGAGGTTACCCTCTTGGGGCAAAGACCTGGTGGAGCCAGGTGGAGAGTGGATCTGTAGCTCTGCACAAGCCATTTTCACAGTAGCACGTGTAGAATCCCCTGAACTCCCTTAGAAATTGTTTTTAAGACACTATTATGTGGAAAATGATGAAGAAGTGATACTAAGTAAAAATTTTAAAGAAATAATGGATATTGTACTATAAAATTCATTACATACAATCTTTTATAATATTCAATATACATAAAGACAAGTGTATCCTTTTCCTTTTAAACAAAGATGGCACACATTGTTTATATTAGCACATTCAATTATGCAAGAAAAAAACATGTTCTAACAAATGGATTTTTAAGTAGCAGAGTATGTCATCTTTGGTTTGGGTAATGATGTATATTAAAACTTAGATTAAAATTTATCATCATGTTACGGCTTTAAAATAGACAAAAAACCACTTCTATGCCCTGACATTTGATATGGTTGCACTCTGAGTTAAAGGTTAACTGGTTTATCGTCTAATATTTACCCTTCATTCCTAAATGATGAGCTACAAGGGGAAGTTTCAGGCTGCTTTTACAAGGACTTCTCTGCAGATTACACATGGTATTTGGGGACAATCTTTAACTCCCATAAATGACAAACCCATTGGATAGAATTGGAAATAATAATAAATTCACTGACTTCCTCCTTGCTGTTTTTATGCTCTGCCTTAACAGGAATATCATCAGTTTTCCTTATGTTTCCTTATTTAAAGATTGGTTGTGGATAACGAAACAAAACAAACCAATATTTAAGAATGAAAGTGAAAGCAATATAAAATGGCCGAAGCCACTAGTTGATAAATGACTGGGGGACTACCCTTGAGCATGTGTCTCTAATCACCGTCTGATGTGTCCTTGGAAACTCTCATGCTGCTCATTAATAAACAGAAACTGTCTAAATAATCATTTCATATATGGCTTTTTATACAAATAGTAATTGGAACAGTTACCATCACTGCTTTTCGGATGTGAATGTGTTTCTGGGGATTGTAGTGTTTTGTCGATTGCTCAGTGGAGAATTCCATTTTAGGTCATCCTTAGGGTTCCTTTCATTTTTTTATTAAAGTGGAAAATAAATCATAACACTTGGTAAACTGGGAGTCTCAAGTGTGCATTATCACCTACCCGGTTACCTAAGAGATACATGTCATGGGTAAAGTATAGGCTTGAAATCAGGCAGTCCTGAGTTGGAGTCTGGATTTTTCTATTGTTAGCTGTGTGACCTTGTACAAGTTACTCAACTTCTCTGAGCCGTGCTCACTTCCTGTATAGAAGAGGGATAGGCTGAGAAACCACCTCATGGAGTTACTGTGAGGGTTTAGTTATTCATTAAACAAATGCTTATTAAGCCACTGCTGTGTGCCAGGCATATTCTAGACACTAAGGAAACAATAGTGAACAAGACAGAATGTAAGCTGCCCTCATAAAGCTTGCATTCTAGTGATAGAGATGGACAAAACCCCCAAAGATTTAGAAAATAATGTTAGGTAATGATAAGTGTTATGAAGAAAAATGAAGCAAGGTGAGAGGTTAGGTGACATTTGGGATGGGATCACAGGAGGCCTTTCTGAGGAGGCTATGTTGGAGCAGAGACAGAGGAAGTGAGTGTGAAACCTGAGGAAGGGGTGTTCAGGCAGAGGGCACAGCCAGCAGAGGCCCTGAGGTGGGAGCAGCTGTGGTGTGTTTAAAGAACATTAAAGGGCCAGTGAGCTGGAGCAAAGCCAAAAAGAGGGACAGCAGGAGAACATGAAACTGGACGTTTGACCAGTGCAGGGCTCCAAGGTCTAAAACCCCAGGGAACAGCCTTTGGGTTAGAAGCTCTCTCTACTCTTCCCTCATAAGGATGCACACACTTCCTGCTTACCCAGATACTACTGTTTAAAGGAGATGGCCATGGGGAGACCCTTGAGCTGGGAGACACCATTCTGACAGGGAACTTGAACCTTGAATTGACTGAATATTTAAGTCATGTTGGCCTCATCTCATGGTTTCACCAAGGAGAGGTCTTTACTGGCATGCCTGGCTTTTTTTGTAGCTGGGAAATTCCAGGATGTCTTCCAGAGAACCAACCATTGTGAACTTTAATTAAAGGCTCAGAACTTTCTTTTTAGGTACAAGCCCATATTACTAAGGGCACCCAATCTGTTTGCCTTTGATCCACCTCCTGAGGGGCCAGGAAAGCCTGATGGCTTTTTGTGAGACCAGGAAGGAAGGTGCTGCCTGCCATCCTGGCAGGCTGATGTGGGCTTGGCAGGAGTTGAGAGCAGACATTTTCTTCTCCAGGGGACAGGGCTGGCTCCCCTGGACACGCCCTGATGTCATGTCTGCTCCATGTCTTGCTCAGCTTCTGATCTGATTGTTTGGGAATGGTGCAGCCTCATTGGCCTCCATCACTGCCTTGGGCTGACCTGCCAAATGCCAACCTTGCATTTCAGGGCTGGCCGCCTTGTTCTGCTAGCCTTGTCTTTTGTTAGCCTGGCCTTTGTGCTTCGTTTAGGTGAAAACTCCCCTTTAAGTCTGGTGACAGACTGGGCCTGAAAGATATGTGTGCCTGACGTGGATTAAATGCTGTCTGGCTTGAAGGCAAGAGAAAGGATAGGTGATCTCCAGGGAATCTGTTGGCTTACAGATTATAGGACATGTGGTGTCTTTTTAAAACTATTTAAAAAATCAAAGTATAATATACATATAGAAAAGTGTATATACAATAAATATTCAGCTTGCTGAATTTTTCAAACTGAACACAGCCATGCAATCAGTACCCAGATCAAGGAAAGTCATTATTAGCACCTCATGCATGTTGTCCATTTTTTGTATTAGATTCTTCTTTAATATATTAATTATAATTGTTTTAAAATCTCTGATATTAATTCTGTCATCTAGATCAACTTTGGTTTTGTTGATTTCCTTATTTCTTGGCAATGGGCTTATTATTTTTTATGTGCCCCAAGATTTTTTATTGAATTCTGGACATTGTTTATGAAAGTACAGCAGAAACTGAGATAAATGGTATTTACCCCTGGAAATGTGCTTATGGCTGTTGGTGAGGGGAGTGGAGTCAATCCAGTCAGAAGCTGAGCTGTGTTTGGATTTTGTCATTGCATTACAGAGTCACCTTCTCTGTACCACAGACTTCAAATTCCTCCAGCAGTGGGATGTGCTCTTCCACATGCTTTCTGTTTGGCTATGGAAGGCTGAGAATCTTGCTCATTGTTCCCTTTCTGCCCTTAGTTCTCAACAGTCCTTTGCCACAGAGCAGTCTCCCTCTTGCCCCTCCCCCAGCAGTAGACTACTGATCTTATTACCTGGTACTTAAGGCTTTTGATCTGAATGAGAGATGATCCTTGAAGATGGATGGGCTTTCACTCCTGTATGCAACTAAGGGGGCCCTCTCCATTTGTCTACCTTTCCCAATATCCTCCCCATAAGGAGGATAGGATCTGTGAATGAATATAAACTACTCTTGTGTCTGGAGCTCCCAGTTATTTTAATCTGTTATGCTAAGCTACACTCCCCCTTCCAGAATTTAAAACATTTTAGCTATTTCTTCTTACTCACTTTTAGGGTGACTGCTTTTTCCTCCCATATACTGCCAAATAATTGTCCCATCTTTTTTTTCTTTTTCTTTTTCTTTTTTTTTTGAGGAGGAGGAGCTTGTCTCTTTATTTTTTCCAAAAAAAAAATTAGTTCACCTGGTTACTTTGCAACCTTGACTTTCTGACATGTTCAAAAAAATTCCACAGATTATCCAGATTTCTCTTATTGTTAGGGTGGAAGCTACATTTTCTTGCAGTTGTCTACGTCCTAAGTGGGAGCAGCACTTAGTATCTGGTAGTGGATAAAGAAACTCTATTCACTGTTCTTACTCTTTAGTGCTTCCATCAAAGAGTGGGCTGAGCTCTTATCTCCCTCCTGGATTTTATGTCAGAGACTCTTGAACAATAAAAGATACTGCTCCTCTGTAGATTGTATTTGTCTCATAACCAACATTTATTTAACAGAAAATCCCTTTTTAGAAGTTTAGTGTGATAATTTACTAACTTTATGAGCTGGGGATCAAACAGATATGGCTTGGTAAATTTTATTTTTAAAGTAATTTTTTAAATTATAAGAGTAATTCATTAACAAAGTAGAGAGTTTAAAAATGCAGAAAGATAAAAAAGAAATAAAAACCACCCATAATTTCATCAGCTAAAGAAATCACTACTAATATTTTATCAAATTTCTTCTAGTCATTTTTCCATGAGTACATTTATATTAGTTTATGTACACAAGTATACATCGTCGAGTATGTAATTTGTGTGTTTTGTTTAAATAAACTAGTTCCAAAAGGTGTGTTTTTCTGTGGGTTGAATACCATGGCAGTCATGAAATGATGATATATTATTTATGTTCATCTGGTGAAGATGTCAACATTTATGGCATGTTTTTAGTTTGCTGTTAGGGCTGGATTCCTCTCATAGTTATTTTATATGAGCAGCTAGGATAGGTGTATATATGTGATTCCAATGGAATGTAATTCATTTCAGAAAAGACCAGTTGTTGATTCCTTGCGCTGACGTCTTCCTTTCCTCATGTAATTTCCATCCCTTTTTATTTATGCTAATCCATTGTCAGGTTTAGAACCAAGAGGAATGAGGAAAATATATAATGTTTGTTAATATGTGTTATACTTTCTTTCTTTTCCAGAAAGTATTTTGGAGAAAAAATCGGACTGTATTTTGCCTGGCTGGGATTATATACGTCATTCCTCATCCCATCGTCTATTATTGGGGTGATTGTATTTCTTTATGGATGTGCAACAATCGAAGAAGATATTCCCAGGTAAGATGGTTTTAAAGAAAAAGGCTCAATTCCCATGTTTGGAGCTTCATTCCAGTTGCAAGTACATGTCACACAGCTCCTTCCAAAGTCCTCACTCTCTATCATTCTTCCCTTACCATACATGAAACTTTTCTCCAGAGACAGACCTGGGAGCTACAGGTCCTGCAAATGGCTTCAGAGCCATACTGGGCGTGGCCCACTTTCTTTCCTCATCAATGGTGTGATGGGGGCAGGCAGATATGTAGTAGTTACTCCTTATCTGCAGGGCATACATTACAAGACCCTCAGTGGATCTCTGAAACCGTGGATAGTACCCAACCCTATATTTACTATGTTTTTTTCCTACACAATTATATCTATGCTAAAGTTTAATATGTAGATTAGGCACAGTAAGGGATTAACAATAATAACTACTAATAAAGTAGAACAATTATAACAATATACTATACTAAAAGTTATATGAATGTAGCCTCTTTCTCGCTCTCTTAAAATATTGTACTGTGCTCGTCATTCTTCTGGAGATGATGTGAAATGGTATAATGTCTATGTGATGGAGACACATGATGGACTGAGGAGAATGACATAAGCATCGTGACATAGCGTTAGGCTGCTATAAGGGTTACTTTAACACAAGCACGGTAATACCGTGACAGTTGATCTGATAACCAAGATGGCTACTACGTGGGTAGCATACACAGTGCGGATATGCTGGACAAAGGAATGATTCACATTCCTTTGAATGTGGGACAGAGCAGGATAGCACAAGATTTCATCATGCTACCCAGAATACCATGCAATTTAAAACTTATGAATTGTGTATTTCTGAAATTTCCCATTAAATATTTTTGGACTGCAGTTGACACAAAGTAACTGAATCTATAGAAAGCAAACCTGTGGATAAGAGGGGACTACTGTATAAGAGACAAGGGTTTCTCTATTTTTGTATATAAAACTCCAGTATCGTCTGTCTAGTGTTCTTGATTAGGAATTCTGGGACCTGTTGTCGGGGAGCTAGGTTGTTGGGGTTCTGCCTCCCCCAGGCCATCTACAATGAGGGAAGAACTAATATTTACGAGATACCTATCTTGTGCTAGGTGGTTTCATGTACTAGTTTCTTGGATCCAGTAGAGATCAATATTGTAAATTCTGTAACATAGGTAATATTTTCACCTAACAGAGATGGATAAATTTGTACTGAGGTCACATAACTTGTCCGACTTCAACAACTAATAATTGCCAAGGTTGGGATTTGACCTTTGTTGCCTCCTGCCCCCAAAAGTCTTTGCTTTTTCTAATAAGCTGTGAAATCCTCCAGGTGCTCATATCCTCCTCAGCAGCCCAGTAGCTTCTACTGGCCTTGTCTGTGCATTCTCAGAAACTATGGCTCCTACTTTTCTCTTGCCCAATTGTGATCCCTAGAGAGCTGGACCTCAAGTTGATCAGAACTGGAAAACTTCATACCGCCCATAGAGAACCAATGCCAGTGTAAGTGGGTGGGGGATTATTGTGCTGCTTTACATCAGGACTCAGAACTTGTGCCCTGGGTCCTCATACAGGAATGCATGTGACATTGACCACTGCAGCTGGTCTATACATGCTGCAATGATGTATCTATGGATATGCACACACACTCATTTATGTGCAGGTATGTATGCATGGAAAACATGAGCATTAGCATTGCAGATGTATCTTATTGCCTGTCAGAATGCGCAATGGTTTACAAACTGTGGGTATCAACCCATTAGTGGATTATGGAATCAATTTATTGGTGATCTATTAGATGAACTAGAACAAGATAGGGTAGAGTCAAATGAATGTTACGTTAGTTATGTTGTACTGTTCGTTTTCATCACAAGAAGGAAGTATAAGTATTGTTGCCTGAGATTTTATTTAGTTAGAAGAGTGTTTATGGGGAAAGGGTATGTACGTATTTGCATACTGGAATCTGATGTAAAAGACTTTTTCAAGCTGTAGGTCACAGTCAAAAAAGTTTGAAATATACTGTTATAAAATGGAAATTTTGGTTTTTCAGTTTTTCAGACTCAGGAAAGGATGTGGCAAAAAAAAAAAGGTGTGAATGATAGAAAAAAATTAAGTGTATTATGAAGATGTTTTTTTTTAAAGAACTGCTGTTGAATCATAATTGTATATCCATCCAAAGTCCAAGCTCTGTGGGCCTGATAAAAACTCACAACATAGCACTCCTCATCAACAAAGGAATGGTGTCCAAATCTCAATACTAAATCTAAACAAATTCACACTCTTTCAGGATCTGTATCTATCAGCCATTCCCAAGCATCAAGAAAAACGTGCACTATTCCTGGGATTATTTTAGGTTTCTAGTGTTGACATTAAGCTTGGTAGTTACTATCGATGTATCACTTTGAAAGCCTTTTTATTTTGTGCACATTAGAGATTCACAGGAAGGTGCCAAGATAAGTCTGAGGGTCATGATGTACCCTTCGCCAAGTTTCGCTCCATGGTTATGTCTTATATAGCTGCAGTACCATATCAAAACCAGAAAATTTATATTACGTGGAACTTTAAATGGGA
This sequence comes from Rhinolophus hipposideros, assembly GCF_964194185.1. Lineage (NCBI taxonomy): Eukaryota > Metazoa > Chordata > Mammalia > Chiroptera > Rhinolophidae > Rhinolophus > Rhinolophus hipposideros. Next base: position 23,173,399 of record NC_138055.1, on the reverse strand, counting down.
CCTTTTATTGCCAATAACTTTGATATGTGAGATACAAGTATCACTTGTAAGTAACAATTCCATATGTGCGTGATACATCTATAGAACTTTCCTCTGCCTACCAAAGGATTGGTTCCATTTGTTAGGCATTTGCTTACATGGGTAGGAAAGACTGGAGCATTGAAAAACGCTGATTAATCTAAACCACATTGAAAAAAAAATTGGTTACTTTAGGTCTGAGACTTTAATAGCAGATGTTCTTTCTGAATTTCCTGATAATTGCCTTGTTGTACCTTCTCCCTTTGTGCTAGCACCTAACTTGCAAACAGTGAGTCCCTCATTAAGAACACCACTCACTTGGTGGTTTTATCAACCTTCTTAGGCTTTCTAGAGAAAATGATAGATGGAAGAAATATACTAACTAGAAATCTGTGGATTATGCAATTAGTAAACATCCCAGACATGATTTCAATTCTAAATGAACTTCCCTCATCTTTCAGCTTGTCTAGAGGCAGCCTCTCTCAGAGAACACAAGTCATTTTAATGTCATCCTGAGGCAGAATTTCTCCAGAATTCTCTTCAAATTGCTTGCATCACCCCCCACCCCCGAAAAACACCAAAAACAAAAACAAAAAAAATCCCCAATTCAATACATATAAAACATTCTGACTTCAAATCTAATTGATATGGGGAGTATCCATGCTACAGTGGCTGCCATTTTGTAAAAATGATTGGTGGTTGACTGTACTGTAATTTTAAAACCAATAATTTACCCAGTGCTTAAGTTTCAAAGTGCTTTGCACCAAGTTGATTGCTAATACTTTATTAATTCCTGACCTTTCAGCACTGACTATATTGGATTAGGATTAGGCTGACTAGGATTATCCCTCCCCCAAGTCTATGTGTAAAAAAATCCCCTGAACAACAAAGTGCCTAAACACATGTTTAGAGGGCAGCACTGAGAATTGACATGTTCTCAGACATGGCTTGAAAGCACAGCTCTTTAGTAGAATTTATTGAGACCAACAACTTTCCGTGTGAATTTGTTTTCCAAGAGGGTACTTCCCTCTCTGAAAGTAGCAACTCCTCAACTATGCAGCGAACGCTTATCTGGCCCAGAAGACTTAAAACAAACCTCACTCTCCAGTTACCAATAAGAACATGTCCAGGTGAAACCAGCACAGCTGAATTTATTGGTAAGCGATTGCTCCTCAATACTGTCGATGTGAATGGGTCACTGCTGTTGCCACTTGCCAATGGGGAGCTCAGCAGCAAGTCAGGGGAGGATCTAGGATTTAGCCTCAGAGGCCTACAGTTTCCATTCCCTCACACAGAAGTCCTTTCTCTGCCAGGGACTTAATAGCTTATTAAAAACAAGCCTGAAAGCTGGGACTTGACAGACACTAACAGCCCTTGGTAAAACACTTCAACTTCTTAATGAAGGGAAACCAGATCCAGGCATCCCTTCGATTTCTGGGGTAAATCTACTTCTTTTGCACGCAGGGGACCAGCTTACTCACCTTGGCAGTGCCTGCCCCCTTGCCAGCCATGCTCTGCAGCACCCTCTGCTGCCTCTTATCAGAGAAAACATAGCTACAGTTTTCAGCATAGGAGCTCTCCTGCCTCCCCATTGCCGTGTCTTTAGCTGCTCTGTGACAACAGCCAATGCTTCATTTGCATGAAATCTTGAGTTCTCCACCTTTTCCCCTCAACTGTGAGCTTATCCATATCTCCATCCCCGGGGTGGGGGAGAGATACTACACACCAGAATGATAAGTTCGTTCATTTTCGTACCAATATATGGTGTGGAGAGATATTGGGAAACTGGTTATGGCTGGTAGTTCTTTGATTCTTATTTGCAACCACTCATGTGAGATTAAATTTGTTGGATCCAGCTCTCCACTTAATGAATGAATGGAATTTCAAATATATCCATCAGCCCATTAAACAGAAATGTAGTGAGAATAGTTTAGAATATACCGTGTTTCCCCCAAAATAAGACCTAGCTGGACAATCAGCTCTAGTGTGTCTTTTGGAGCAAAACTCAATTTAGACCTGGTCTTATTTTACTATAATATAAGACCAGGTCTTTATAATATGATATGATATGATATGATATGATATGATATGATATGATATGATATGATATGATACCGGGTTTTAGATTAATTTTTGCTCCAAAAGACGTGTTAGAGCTGATTGTCCAGCTAGGTTTTATTTTTGGGGAAATAGAGTAGGTGATGGTTATTTATTTGACTCATCCTTCACTCTCTAAGTATCATGGAATCTAAACTTAGGAAGAATTTACCTATTCTTTCGTTCTCCCTAACCCCATTTCATTGTTATGATAATTTTTATGAGGCTGAGGTTATTAACCCTCATTCTGCAAATGGTCTTGCAGCTGCTGCACTTAGAAAAGTCTTCCAATCCAGGTCTGGCTTCATTCTTCTTCACATGGCTTTTCCGTCTAGAAGTAAGAGCTTGCGTTGGTCCAGCCACATACTCATGTTTGTTTCTCCTTGTGCCCAGTCTCACATATTTGTGAGACAGAGAGTAGGTTTAAGAAGACAGCCTGTACTTGAATGATGATGATGAGATCTAACTTCAGGCGATGATTTATTCACAATTGTTCATGTTCTTCACTAACCCCACATACGCCACAGATTTTGAAGGGGCTTTCTAAGGCACCAGTCGGTGTACAGAATCTCTGACAGATTGTCACTAATTTTCTGTTGGGACACTTCTAGTGACGGGGGCTCCATACCTCAGAAGGTGGCCCATTTATTTTTTTTTTTTTTGGACAAAATACAAGAATAACACTCCCACAGTGAAGAATCCACTCTTACCTTTTTAAAACATACCACGAGTATGAAGTTGATAAGCTCCGTCCTGAATTCAGAAGTGGGAGATGGCTTGGGGGTGGGTCCTGCCTGAGCTCCACCTGACCCAGTAGCCTCTGTCCACTGCAGCAAAGAGATGTGTGACCAGCAGAATGCCTTCACCATGTGTCCCCTGTGTGACAAGTCCTGTGATTACTGGAACCTCAGCTCAGCCTGTGGGACAGCACGGGCCAGCCACCTGTTTGACAACCCGGCCACTGTCTTCTTCTCCATCTTCATGGCTCTGTGGGGTAAGTGGTTATCATGAAACTTGCTTATATGTGTGGCACTTTGAGACGGCTGCAGTGACCATGCGCGAACAGCCAGACCCTTTAGTGTACTTCCTTCAGCATTTAGTCCTTGTGTCTCAAGAAGGATTTTAGGATCAATAGATTTCTTTCCTTCACTCATATATGTGAAAAGAACTAGGGATATTCTTTGGCTTTCCATATTTTTACAAACGATGTAGTAATGTTAACCTTGTAATTAGTCTCATGGTATTTATTCAGAATTTGAACCAGTGCATGTTTTGGAAACCCTTAGCACACCCGTAAGGTACCTGCAGGAACATCTACTAAGACACGTAACGTCAGAGCTATCATCCAAAATAACACTCAGAGTGGTGGGATCTCAGCCATCATCACATAGTTAGCTGGTAGTAAAGGTGGGCCTATCTCCTGACTCCAGATTCAGTGCAATTTCCAGAATACCATAAGTGTAGACTGTAGAGATTTTATGTAATACCAGAGTGGTGTTTTCAATCTTCCACCAAAGGGATTTGTGGAGGAAAGAACAAATTGTTCCTTCATTGTCCTTCTCCGCCCCTCCACCCCTCAGAGCATCAGGGTGGTAAACTTTCTGTGGTCCACAGCGGTCTGACCACACACACACACACACACACACACACACACACACACACACACACACGGACTTCTATTCTCACAAACTGGAATAACAACCCTGTGGTAACTGAACATTTCCAAGAAGGCACACCCACACGTATTAAAAAAGGGACCAAGTCAACATGTTTTAGCCCATCTTGAGTAGCCACCTGCTTTTTACTCATCCTGGATGTGCAGGCCCTTAGCTTTCCTGCTGGATCATGGGCAGGCAGGGCAATGGTCCTGCTGAGGCTTTTTGATTTATGACTGACTCCACAGGGCCTGAAGGACCTGCCAGGATGGGGCTGTGAATCATTCATCCCTGAAAGTGTGAGGACACAGGGAGAGGTTTGTTCTCAGCAGTGCTGGGAGTACTGAGTATAACCTTTCTCCATTCCCTGTAGGAACCAGACTGGAAAGATTCCCATATCACTAGGCCGTCTAGGAAAATTTTCAGGGGACACTCTACTCTCAGGGAGAACAGCTGCTGCCCAGGAGCACACGGGCAGTGATCAGCCCATGAAAATAGGGACAGGGAGTAAGAGGAAATGGCACTTGGGGCCATATTGCTCTACAATGTTCGCAGCAAGGGTCAGTAGAACAAACTGAAGTTGAAGCTTGGTGCCTGGGACGTCACAGGCAGCGCTGTCTTCTCGTCAAGCGCGGCCATCTTATAATTGCTCCCAAATCCACTTGACCTGATTTGGAACTTGGAATATGCATTCCATGTTTTGATACACTGCAACCCTAATCCTCATTAATTTGTCTTGCAGATATTACTGTGATTGAGTAGCTGAAGCTTAATAACACTGCTTAAGGAATGCATAATTCCTTGTTGTAGAGTAACTTGGTTTTCAGTTGTCCTTTCCCGCTTTCAAGCCCCAACAACTGTTTCTTCTTTCTCAAGAGCTGTCACGAACAGATCTCTCCCTCCCCTCCTGAAGTCCTCCCCCTACCCCAGCTCCCTTCTCTTTCTCTCGTACAGCAGTGCAGGGAAAGCAAAAAGGGTGAGATTGTGTCAGAGCTTCCTGGCATAGGGTAGAGTTTGGTTTTGTTTTTTTAACAGCCTTGCTGTGTTTTATGTGATTGTATATTTGGGTATAGCAGCCAGGAGCCTCTGGGCATGATTGCCTACAAATTACAATTAAAAATAATAGTAATGCCTCTCATTATCATGATTATTATGATCAGTGGTGCTGTGCTGGGTGGGCCTGGGCCATGGACCAGGCCCGCCAGGAAGAAGGCTGGGAAGGAAAACTGGTTCTCCACAGAGAGACTCATCAGGCTGCTGTGGGGTGGGAGTTGGGGTTGCCGAGACGGGGTGCATGGAGGGGACTAGTCAGGAGGACTCGGGTCTGTTGGAGTCTTCAGGCCCAGCTCCTCTGCGCTTCTGGCCTCAAATCCCAGGGAGCTCTGGAGAGAGCAAAGCCCTACTGCAAAGGGAAGTGAAGGAGAGGGTTTCTCAACTTCCTTTTGAGCAGAGATTAAGGACGTTGACTTAGGAGACTGCCTGATGAGTGCCTCGGTCCTGAACCTTCCAGCTGGGGCTCCCAAGGCAAGTCAGTGTGACTCTAGCTCTGTGTCACTGAAGTCAGTACTCTTAACCAAGGTGCCATGCAACGTGGGGCACGGCACTTAACCTTCGAGCGTCATGGTCGTCATCTGGTAAATGGGTGAAGGAACACCTATCCCCTAGTTCTCTGACAAATGAATGAGGTATGTGTGCAGAACACTTAGCACGGTGCCTGGCACGTAATGCGCACCAGGAGCTGTGAGCAGCTCTTCGTCACTATGACAGCCCTCCCTTGTCCTTATGACCTCTCTTTCAGTGACTCTTTTGCCCCTCTCGTCTGTTCCCACAGTCTGACATCTGTCCTTTATGGACACTGCAGCCAGAAGCACTCTGAGCCCTGCTGTGTGCAGAGCCCTTCTTAGGCACTGAGAAGAGCAGAGGAAGAGGAGGGGTATCCTGCCTGGTTTCAGAGCATCCCCAGGCCGGTGCCAGTGTCGGGAGGTCCGTGTGCACTCATGTGAAAGAGCCTCAAATCCAAGGAGAAAACATACAGATCAGTCCACTGTCAGGTTGCACCAAGTAAAACAAGTACAGCATTAAGTAACTGCACATTTAACCAGTTCGTGGGTGTTTGTTATGCTCAGTTCTGTGCTGTGCCCAAGGTAGAGAGCAGCCGGGAGCTGAGGAAGAGTTTACGGACCTGTTGTTACACCGCAGGCCTGAACGGCAGCCAGCTGCACAGCGTGGCATGCAGCAAAGGTCACCAGTCTCTTGTGGCATGTGGTGTAGAGATGTAGACGTGGCCTCAGGGAATGTCAGACCCCTTCCCTTTCTGGGGTAGCAGACTATAAGTAGGGATGCGGAGGAGAGGGCACCCTTGAGTCTGCTCTTATGGAAGAAGTGGGACTTGAGCTGGTCTGGAAATGATGAGGATAGACATTGGCAGGTACATAGAAGAGGGGTCAGTTTACACAAGTTGGGGATGAAGAGGACAGTGACGATATGAGGTCAACAGCATGCAGGTGTGAGGCACGTGCTGACAAATGGTGGGACGGCCTGGGGATGCTACCATGGATCTGGCCAGGTACACAGGGTTGCAATATCCAGAGAGAACTTAGGCCGTCCAGAAGCCATTGGAAGCTTCAGCAGGGAAGGTGTCGTCCTCCTTCCTTTCCCCACCCCTTCTTCACTGACTGAATGCCATTGTTCTTCAAGACTCAGCTCACATGCAGCAAGCACTGCCTCTCCTGCATGCCCACAGCTTTTTATCTGCATCCTTCTTAAGGCCCCAATCACTTTGGGCCCTGTATTGTGGTAAAGTGTTTTGTATATTGGAGATACCTTAGCGAGGCCTGGTCTTTTTTCTTTTTTTCAGGATTAAAAGTTTATTCAACTTTGCAAGAGATTTATTGTAAAAAGGCAAAAAGAAAGGTCATGAATGCAGGAAATGAAAAATAGCCAGGCTGTTGGGGAACTGGAGCTGGAGGAGCTATCAGAAACCACAGACCTCTCTCCTTTCAGGGGCTGCTTGGTTTCTGCCATGCCTGCTTCTCTTTGTGTCTCTTGGTTTTAGTTTTCAAAAGAGAGAATCTGGTCCATTGGCAGTCTCTGGGTCAGGCATTCAATCCTGGTATAACAAGCCATGGCTGTAGAGTAGAAGGTGTTGAGACTTTCTGGAGCACGTTGGGCTGGCCCTTCAAGGGGTGATGGTTGGAGCAGGCAAACTGACCAATGTGTAGATATGGTAGGCATTAAAAAATATTTTCTAAGAAATGGACGAATGAATGAATACCACTTAAGGGAGATTAGTCTATCAGCTGCATGCAACATGGGTTGGAAGGCTGAGGCTCTGGAGTCAGAACTATTAGAAGACTGTTACATAACCCCAGAGTGAGATGATTAGGTCCCGCAGAAGGGAACTGGTGCTGGGGACAGAAAAAAAGATGGGGAAAAAGTGAGAATGCAAATGAAGGTGCAGGAAGAAAGAATGTATGCATAGGCAAGATGAGGTTCATCAAAAAACACTACAAACCCTTCCGTTCTTATTTTATTTATTCTTCCATCCTTTCTCATTTCTTGAGATCAATGTTTACCCGCTTCTCATAACATATAAGTGGAAAAATGTGTGTATGTCTGTGTGTGTGTGTGTGTGTGTGTGTGTGTGTGTACACCCCTTTAAACATATCTACTGTACTGTCAAGGATGTGGAAAGTATTTTCAACTAGAAGTCAGAGGAAGGGAAAAAATCCTTTAAAGAGAGCCCCTAAATTTGAAATCTGTAAGTTTATTCTCTACCACTATTGGCAAAATCCAGAGTACTCAAAATCCACTCTGAAATTAATAGGATTTTTCCTTTCTTTTTAAGCTACCATGTTTCTTGAAAACTGGAAGAGATTACAGATGCGACTGGGCTACTTCTGGGACCTGACTGGTGTAGAAGAGGAAGAAGTGAGTTCTCTTGCATGCTTCTCTGGGTCTTTGCTTTGCTTTCATTCTGGAAATAGACCATTTGGAGTGAGATAACCACTTATGTGTACTGTCACCTCAGCTAGTCACTGGCTGGGTCTTACTGTGACAGCTTTTCTAGCTTGGCTCCATGGGCTAAGCCATGGTTGATAATGCACCAAGACCAAGAATTCAAGTTGCCTTTCTACTTTTGAGCTGTAAGACATTGGGCCAGATGTCTCAGGTCCCCTCTCTGGGAAAAGAGATGGCACAAGAGGCAAGCCTTGTAGTAGCCTTGAGATTTAATTCAACATACTTCTGTCTCCCATGTCATTGCTTCTAGCGAGCATAAAGAGACCAGGAATTGCTCCTGGGTGACCCAGAGCATACTGAGAGTCAAGAGAGAGGCATGGGTGCCAGACACTGGTAAGCCTTTATGCCTATGGAAGAAGAAAGAATCGCTACACCATTATAGTGTAAGCCAGTACACCGCGTATGAAACTGGAGAATGAGCTAAGGGTTAAGGGTAGGTGCTTCTAGAGCCTAGTTTTATGGAGAGATGATATTTAAAGGATGGAAACAGGTTAACCTTCCTTGAAGGCTCTTTGAGGGCTAGGGCCCCAGTCTTGATGCCGGTGAGTTGACTAGGAGCAGTGTACACATGGTTGTGCACAGTTATCTATTCCCACATGCTGCCTGGACTGAAGAGCAAATGTCAGTATTAGATAGGTGCTCCTAAATTGTGGACACTGTGGATGAGGTGCTGGGGACAGCATCTAGAAGGACCAGGAAGCATTTCCAGGTGGCTGAGTACCCATTTGCAAAGGTTGGCCACAAGCATTGCAGTGGCTGCTTGGAGAACAGGCCTTTTCCACACTCTGCAGTAATTCATGTGCCTTACCTTGGTCATGGGACCTCTGGCTTTGTGGCTGTGATGTTATATGGCCAACCAAGTGAAATACCCAATTTAGTCTTGTTCTTGAGCCTGTGTGGCTCCGCATGATTTCTTCTCCTTAATGCTCTAATTAGTCAGCTTGCCTTTGAGCAGATGGTCATTCCATTACCATGTATTGAACACATGTGCTCACTCTATCCAGTCCTATGTGTGAAGCATATGCCCCAAGACTGACAGCCTCATAGATTCCATGATAAACGAGAAAATGTACATATGGGTTCTGCCTTCAGAGAGGATGGAGTGTTCAGATGAAGCCACACTTTCTACGAGGTCCCAGGAGCTCCTGGGGCTTGACTGACAGAAGCTAATAGGACAAGAGAAGTCCACTGAGCTGAATGAAGATTGGCCCACTTCTGAGAGAAAGACTCTTGAGGTCTGACAGGTCCCCTTTCAACAAACACAAACAGGATCCAAAGGAGTCTTGCAACAAGTCCCTTGGCAGCGTCCTGCTGGTTCCACAGGGAGGCCCCTTAGGCAGGGGTTGCATTCACCCAGGGGTGTGGCTCTTGGGTTTGGTTGTTCCTTAGAGGTCGGGTGATGATATGATGATGGTGGGTCTTACAAACACTTGAATAGTGTCACCTCCTGTTGTACTGGTTATGTTTATTAGTCACGCGCAGTTTCTCCTCTCCAACATCGTGGCACATCTTGGGTAAGCCAAAGAGCAGTCTAGGAGTCTTGTTGGCGTCTGGAATCTCTGATATATGAAAAGTGTCAACGAAATATGTGTCCTCTGAGTCCACTGTGAGCCAGCACCTGAATCCCTGCCTAGGCATTATTGGTAAATGATACAGGAACATGAAGTCCTTGCACTTGTAGATATTTGTCCTTGGACGCTGTGGGAAGACCTGCCAGTGAGGCCAGGTGTTCACTGTTAAATTCTTGAAGTAAGTCACATGTCTTCCCGCTCCAACATCTGCCTTGCTTTGACCATGGTCTTCTTGATTAGCTAGGTGTGCTTTCCCATGCCTGGTGACTCACTATTTACGCTTGTATTGCCGAATGGCTCAGTGATGTCTCTTGAGCACTGGTGTACTTGCCAATGAGTTACTCACTTAGGCTGTACAGGAAACAGGTCCAGGCAAGTGAGTTTTAAGATTCCCTATGGCCACCTTTAACTTTGATTTTTATTAGTCGCCATTTAACTTGTAGAATAATGGAGCAGGGAGGAAATTGTTTTGTTGTTGCCCTAACTCCCAGCTGTAGGGCATGTCTGTTTCTCCAGCTGGGATCTGGCGTATTGGAACTTAAAGTTTGAGGTATGAGGATAGTCGGTGGGATGAACTGATGCGTCACTCTACCTTTGATGAAACTGCTGTGCAAAGCATGTGGCTTCTCTTTGTATCAGCTGTCCATTTAACATTTTCTCTCTCCCTTCTCAACACCGGCACCATCCCCAGGAACGTGCCCAGGTTTGGTTCTCAGTGTGGTAACAAGTGTTATGTGTCCCCTCTCTTTCCCCCACATTGTGCTCCTGGTCTAGACTCCTCGTGATTGTGTGTGCTATGGCAGCTCATGTCCAATAGAATCTGATCCAAAGTCCTGACTTTACTGTACTTGTGGTGTCTGGTTATAACCTGCAGGCCAAGGTCGCTCTTTTGCCTGTTTACTAACTACTCTTTGACTCTTGGGTTTTAGGAACACTCCCGACCTGAGTATGAAACCAAAGTTCGAGAGAAAATGCTAAAGGAGAGCGACAAGTCAGTTGTCCAGAAATTGGGGACCAATATGTCTGAGAGGGAGGATGAGGTAAGATGCTGGTGCTTGTTGCTCACTGTCTTCTTTATTTCTTAAGATCCTATTGTCATTTTATTTGGAACCTCTTCGTGGACAGAGACTGCATTGTGAGAAAGCCTTGATGGGTGGGACAGGGTGGAATGAGAGAATGACATTTCTCATTGTCCTGCAGTCAGAGCTCAGGGCAGCAGCCTTTTTGCCATGACTTAATTTGTCTCTCTTTCCTGGGTGATAATGTCTGGACAATATGGGAGAGCAGGTTGGAGAAGAAAGAAATGGCTGTCAGGCATGGTTTCTCTGGACTCCGTCACCTAAATATCTCATAATGATAACCACCACCATCATACCAACCAGCACGATGACCACTAACCCTTATTGAATGCTTGCTCTAGGTCAGGCAGTATTCTAAGTGCGTTGTATTATTCTCTTCTCACAATAAATTTAGGCCGACACTATTGTTACGTAAATGAATACTAATGAAAAAAATTACGTCCACAGATTAAGTCATTTGCCAGAGGTCACTCAGCCAATAAATGGTGGGTAGATCAGGGATTCTGACAGTCTTTGCATCTATTCATTACGCATACCGCCTTTCAAGGGCGATGAGAAGTCAAAGGGTAAAGCAAGAAATAGCTCTTAGGGCCAGTAGAGGCAAATCCATGCCTGCATTTGCTGGAGCTACTCATACAATGTTCCTTACATTTCATCTTATCTGGGTTGGCCTCCAAAAGTAGGAATGTGATGGTGAACATGTCTTCTGAGCTGTATTTCTGAGTTTGATGGTGGCATTCAGACACTGAAACAGAGCTTCAGAATCTTCTGTGATCTGTGACGGCTCAGAGTGTGTGTGAGGCGGGGCTCCGATGCGGGGGCTCCTCTTTGGCAGTGCCTGTCTCCTCTGAGTGCCACACTTCCTTGTGTGTGTGTGTTTATGTCTTTCCTAATCTGGTTCCCGAAAAAATCAACAAGATTGAAAATCTGTTGTTTTTGCATGTGTCTTTTCTCCATTTTGGATTTGAATTCAAATTTTGTTTAATTTTACATTCTTTAAGTTGAAACCATTCATGTTAACATGCAAATTTATTCAAGCAGCAAAAGAGAAGAATGTGTTGTTTTTGAGCCCAGAAATCTGGCTTTTTTTTTTTTTTTTAAATAAAATAAGACTTAGGCCGAAGAGAAAGGAAGGTGGCCTTCTGAGTTACCGTTTTCCTAGACAGTTAAGTCCAAGACCACCAATTATTCAGGGAAATAATGAATTCATTCTTAGGAAAGACTAATCATCACTGCCACCCTCATCAGAAAACAAGCATTCTGTGTCCTGTCAGTTTTGGCAACTCCATGCAACCTTCTTTCTCCACCCCCGAGCAATATACAATAGATAATTTTATGGAAATCACATGTAACTTTTATTGACCACTGACTCATTTAATTTTAATTCATAGATAGGAATGCCAAGGAGCTGGAACTGTGTACATGGAGGATGTGGTTCTAGTATAAACATTGTTTGGATATATATGCATGATAGGTCAAGTAACTCTCAGGAACCATGAATAATTGAAAAACATCTGAATGCATTATGAATGATACATATGTTTATGTTTTAGCATTCAACATCTATTTTCAGTACACTGTTGAGAATGCAAAGCTCAAAGCATCTAATGCCTTATGGGCACCAGGGGGGAAATGACCTTCCCAAATGAGCAATGTAAGATAAAAATGGCCTGCAATTTGATTGTCAGCATCCTTCTGTGTTCCCTCAGTTCTTTTAATATTGGAAATACTTCTGTTCTAGCTGTAAATCTGCCAAAGGTGGGGGATGAAGGGAGGGGCACCTGGTGCTGCCTGATGGGAAGGATACCGCTCTTGCCACAAAAGAGCTGTGGTCAATCCCTACTGTGTGAGAAGGCTCTGGGGGCTCCATCTCGTGTGGGATATTTAGGAAAGGCACCTTATTCTGGGAAATAGATAGGGACAAAGAATCAAAGTCTAGCTGGTGGTCTTGGCTGTGCTTCTTTCATCCCAAAGGATCACCATGGCTCTGTCTCCATTGTAAGTAACTTTGAGGCTGCATATCCGTACTTCCCCTTCCTTTCCTTCCTTTTGAATGATGAAAAGCTACCATTTATTGAGGCCCAGAGTGGTATAGGAACTTGCGGAAGACCACATAGCTAGTTGTGAGGGAACTGGTAATCAAACTCAGCACTATCTGATCCCCAAGAACCATTGCTTTTTAAAAAATTTTTGAAGCTATAAAGTCGCTTTTTAAAAACATCTGTAGTGAGATTTACTTCTTAGACCATAAAATTCACCCATTTAAAGTATACAATTTATGGTTTTTAGTATATTCACAGATTTTTAAAAAACTTTTAAATTTATTCTAAGTGTGTTTTTCCAGGACTCGTCAGCTCCAAGTCAAGTAGTTGTTCCAATCTAGTTGTGTAGGGCGCAGCTCACAGTGGCCCATGTAGGGATCGAACTAGCAACTTTGTTTTAAGAGCACCGTGCTCTAACCAACTGAGCTAACTGGCCGCCCCTATTCACAGGTTTTTGCGGTCATCCCACAGCCTAAGTTTAAAATATTTTTATCACCCCCAGAAGAGATCCCAATAGAAACCCTATACCCAATAGTTACCAAGCCATGTGAAACAACTGTTACTTTCTGTTTCTATAGATTTGCCTATTCTGAACTTTCATGTAAATGGAATTGTGGAAAATATGGTATTTAGCTTCTTTCACTTAGCGAAATGTTTTCATGATTCATCCATGTTGTAGCTATGTCAGTAATTCACTGCTTTTTATTGCCAAATAATATTCCGTATTTTGGATATACCTCATTTTATTTATATATTCATCATTGATGAACATTTGAATGTCTTCTATTTTTGGTTGTTATAAATAATACTGCTATGAATATTTGTGTACAAGTTTATGTGTGGGTGAATGTTTCATTTCTCTTGAATACATAGGTAAGAGTGGAAATACTGGCTTATATGGTAAACTGTACGTTTAATATTTTGAAGAAGTGCCATACTATTTTCTAAAGTGACTGCACCCATTTTACATTTCAACTAGCAATGCACTAGGGCTCCAATTTCATCCATCCTAGTTATATGATGTGTTATTTTATTGTGGTTTTAATTAGCATTTCCTAATGACCAATGATGTTGACCATCTTTTCATATGCTTATTGGCCATTTGGGTGTTTTCTTTGGAAAAATATCTATTCAAATCCTTTGCCTGTTTTTTAAATTGGGTAATTGTCTTTTCATTTTTGTGTAAGAGTGTTTTACATAATCTGGACACCAGTCCCTTATCAAATTATATGATTTACAAATATTTTCTGTCATTCTATGGGTTTTTAAAATTTGTTTATTAACGATACAACTTGAAGCACAAAAGTTTTTGATGTAGTTCAATTGATCTATTTTGCCTCTTGTCAATTCTGCTTTTGTTGTCATATCTAAGAAATCATTGCCAAATCCAATATCATAGAGATATATTCCTAGGTTTTCTTCTAAGAGTTTTATAGTGTTAGCTCTTACATTTAGTTCTATGATCCATTTTGGGTTAGTTTTTGTGTATGATGTAAAGGGTCCATTTTTTTTTTTTTTTACTGTGGCTATTCAGTTGTCCCAGCACCATTTGTGGAAAAGACTATTTTCCCCATTGTTATTACCCTCATCAAGAATCATTTTACTGTAAATGTAAGAATTTGTTTCTAGACTCAATTCTATTCTGTTAATCTATATGTCTCTCCTTATGCCAGTTCCATGTTGTCTTTTTTACTGCACATGTGTAGTATGTTTTGAAATTGGGAATGTGACTATGACTTTGTACTTCTTTTTCAAAATTAATTTGATAATTCTGGGTGTCTTGCATTTCCACGTGAATTTCATGACCAGCATGTCAATTTCTGCAAAAAATTCAAGCTTGGAAATTTGATAGAAATTGACTTGAATCTGTGAATTAATTCAGGAAGTTTTACCATCTTAACAATATTAAATCTTTTATCTATGAACATGGTATGGTATAACTTTCTATTTATTTAGGATCTTCTTTAATTTTTTACCACAATGTTTTATATTTTCAGTGTTCAAGTCTTGCAAATCTTTTGTTAAATTTGTTTACACAAAATTATTTTATTCTTTTTTATTCTATTACAAATGTCATTGTTTTCTTAATTTCAATTTTGGATTGCTCATTGCTAGTATATGGAAATATAATTGAGGTTCGTATATTGATTGTAGTATGCTACAACTTTTCTGAACTCATTTATTAATTCAAATAGTTTTTAGTGGATTCCTTAGGATTTTCTATTTAGAAGATCATGTCCTTCTTCCTTTTCCACTCATTGTTATTATTATTATTATTATTATTATTATTTGCCTAATTGCCCTTACTAGAATCTCTTGTACGATGTTGAATAGAAGTGATGCACATGAACTTTGTCTCGTTCTTGATCTTAGGAGAAAAAAATTGTCTTTCACCAATAAGTATGATGTTAGCTGTGGCACACTGTCTTTTAAGTCTCTTTATGAAGCTTCTCTGACAATAATTCACATCACATTCAACATAATGCTGATCTGAAACGAGATGTTCTAACTGCAAAGAGGTGATAACTACATGTCACATTGGGGAAGGACATCGTGGTAAGGCCCAAAGGTTGGCAAGCTCATAGCTGAGTCCTTCTCTGGGTCTCTTCTGCCTCAGTTATCACATGGAGAGATTGGATGATAGCCTCTGCAGTTCTGAGAGATGGTGATTTTCTTTGCTGATGTGAGAGATGATGTTGGTTATTAGCCCATAACTCTGAGGGATAGACTGTCTCTTATTTATCTTAGATAGTGGTATTTTGGCTATTCCTATATTTACTCATGACTTTTAAGGGTGTGGACATAGTGGGGATGGTAATAATGATAAAATTACAAGTTTTATGGAGTGCTCACTGTGTGCAGGGCTTTCCAAGTTTTATTTCATTTAAGTCTCAAAACTGTATTATCTCCTATACATGAGAAAACTGAGGCTTAGAGAAATAAGTAACTTGCTCAATGTTAATATGTAGCAGAGCCAGAGTGCTGTGTTTCCCCGAAAATAAGACCTAGCCGGACAATCAGCTCTAATGCGTCTTTTGGAGCAAAAATTAATATAAGACCCAGGATTATATTATATTATACTATATTTATTATGTTAGACCTGCTCTTATATAAGACAGGGTCTTATATTATAGTAAAATAAGACCGGGTCTTATATTATTTTTGTTCCAAAAGACGTGTTAGAGCTGATTGTCTGGCTAGGTCTTATTTTTGGGGAAACACGGCATGAGCCAGGGAGTCTGTCTTAAGAGCAATGGGTCTTGACCACTACACTCCTCTGTCTTTCACATGTTTCCCCTCAACAGATCCTCAAATGCATCTAAAAAAATTATTCTTGGTTCTTTTTCCTTATACTAACATCAGGAAGGACTGTGGTATTAAATGGAAAGATGAGTATGAGATAAACTTGTTACTCTACTTTTTCTTTAGTGTTTTTGTGTGCATTTTGGTGGGATGCTGCTGTATTTCCACTGAGAACAGCAGTGAGTAGAATTAGCTCAGTTTATGGAAAGAGGTTCAACAGACAGTAGGGAGAATTCGGGAATATAAACACATATAGTGTTTCCAAGGAAGAATATAGAGTCTGGAACATTCAATAAAAGAATAGGTTCTTGTATTATTTTATTTTGTTTTATTTTATTTTTTTACCTGGATCAGTTTGAACCTTTTCTGGCACAGATTTTATGGAATAGAATCTGTTCTGGATAGATTTGGAGGTTTTCTCAAGTTTCCCTCGAGGGCAAGATTGTTTTCTGTTTGCTCAAGATGATAAAGGTCTAAGTTGAGTACACATGCTGAAGTGCTCTGTAGATGGTGGGGTTGGGGAGCAGTCCTGACCTTTGCCTTTTGTCCCTCTGATCTGTCACTCAGCCTCTTCTAATTCCTGCTCTTGCTTCCTTTTCTTTCAATAAACTTTGTATGAGTTAGGGAATAGTCAGAAAACCGAGCTCATGCCAGCCCATGCCAGCTCATGCCACATAGTTCAATAGAGGGAAAATGATATGAGGAACTAATTATAAAGGTTTTAGAGTTGGGGAAGTTGAGACAAACAGGGTGGTAAGACAACCCAGAGATTAGCAACAGCAGTGAGTTGTAACCACTCATCGGACTGAAAGGACAAGGAGGCTAGTACTATTACCAGAACCCAGAAGCGGGCCACCCACTCGGTGCTAGAACCCTTCAGGAAGTCACTTCAGGACAGGCCACCGGAAGCAGATAGAGAGAGTGGTATGGGAGAAAAATACCCTGAATTTCCACCTTCTGCTCTCTCGTCTTCTACCATGCCCCTCATTGGCCAAATCTAACTAAAAGTCAGTTGATGGGAAATACCAGTTTTCATGGGTCACTACTCTGACCTATGCAAAAGGTCTGGCTGCTCGCTGCACGAAAGCCAAACCCTGAAAGTCGAGGTTGGTGGAAAGAAAAGCAGGTTTATTCCAAAATGCCAGCATTAAAGGAAGACAGTGGACTGCTTGTCACAAAGACTGCCTTTCCACTCTTAATACCACCAAAAGGTTTTATAGGCTCTAAGGAGAGGCAGAACAAAGGAACCGAGAAGTTGGTCAGGCAATTCCTGGAAAAGGCGCTTCCCGGAGGCTGGTTTATTTCAGGGATAGGAGTGTATCTGCAGATGTAAAAACTTTCTTCAAGTCATTGGGCCAGGTATGCAAATGGTCTGAAGTAAACAGAACCATTGAAACTGGTATGCATAGTAAATACATAGTAAACAGAATCACTAAGGTTTGGCAGCACGGGAAGGAAGCAAAGAAAAGAAAAGCTTTCAGAAAAGTCCCAGGCTAAACTACACTGTTAAATCCAATTACACTAGAGGTTTAAATCTCAAAATAGAAGACATAGTGTAACCATTACTTGAGCAGAAGAAGGAAAGGGCAGTCGACCTGAGAGTAAGTGGCAAAGGACTGGCACAAAAGCCCAGTCAGTAACTGAACATAAGTGTAGGACCCACTAGCTACCGATCACTTTAGCTGGGTTTTTCTTTGAGGAGTAATAAAATATTGGCCAAAAACACAGAATGCTGACCACTGCCATAACGAATGAATACGTGAATGTTCAGTTGTTTAGACCATTCTTGAATTGTTGAGAATGTTTGAGTGCAAGGGGGTATGTGCTAGTGGTGTGAGCATGTGTGAGAGTGTGTGTTAGTAGGTGTGTGTGAGAGACAGAGTGCATGTGTGATGGTGTCATTGGAGTGACACAGGTCAGATCAGATAACTGGAGGCTTCACAGTGGAGGGAAAAACATATTTTTGTGCCAAGGAACAGAACATGTAACAAACTGGGGAAATGGCAAATGTGGCCCTAAAACAATCTTCTATAAATATATCACTAATAGGACTTTAATACAAACCCTATTTAAATAGTCCAGGGAGTTTACCTCATGGGGCTTGTTGTCCACCAAAAGTTTATCCAGTGTGGATGCACTCACCTGTCCCCCCATCACGGCCTGGAGCTGTCTGCGGTGCTGCATTTAATGAATGTTTTACAGGGAACATTGAAGTTAGAACATGTGCCAAGAGGAGGCCGGTGGATACATGGGTGTTAATTTACTGTTCAGTGCACCACCCGGGGGACAATTCTTTCAAAAGAAAACTCATCTAAACTTAAAGTATTGAAACATTTACAGTGAATATGCCTCTGGCAAGCGCACAAACACACATGTGGAATAAATTATGCATAATTGTAGGGCCTGTGCCCAGGAGGCTGGGGCAATAGCAGTAGGAAGCTCAGGACTGTCTTGTCAGAAAGTCTGAGGGAGAAGGGAGAGCCAGGGAGCAGGGAAGGAGGGGTTCTATCTGGGCTCTCACTCGGGCGAGGGGCTGTGATCCAGGCTTTCCACTGAGGCTTTCAGTGACTTATCAGAATGTATCTTGGAACAGAGAAAAAGCCCCTCACTCCCTCTTTTGAAGACAGCCAATGACTAATCATTTACGGGTCCAAGAAACCAAAAAGGAGTCTAAATAATTCTCACAGATTCTTCTTAGAGATTGGCAAAGGCAAACACTGAGACAGAAAAGGACTGAATTTGCCAAAGATTCATTCAGTGAGAAGCTAAGGTGAGCCCTGAGCCTGTGTCCATGTCTGAAATCTTTTTATTTGCATCAGTGCCTACAGTCTCTAATCCTCTTTATTATCTGGGGGTTTCATGGACTCTCACTATTAAGGGCTGAGTTCTGAAGTGCTGGAGCCATTTTGGGCCTTGCATCTCTCCCATCTCCTGTGTGAACCGAGGAATATCTGGCTACAAGAGGCCTGGCTTCTACCCCACGCTGAAAGGCACTCCAGAGTCAGGCTGCTTGGTTCTCACACCACTCCCTTAGGCTGATAAGGACTAGCAGATGGAGGGCTGGGCAGCTGTGAGATCCTGTGGTGCTAAGGCATTAATCCCTGCTCCACTTGAATTTCTCCTATTTGGTAATAAGGACAATGAAACAGGTGACTTTGTGCAATGTAGCTCCTTGAGTGAGACACAACTTACAAAGTAAAATTGTTACTGAAGGCTGCCCCCTGACAATGTTATGTACTTTTATAATTATAATTTTAGTTTTTAATATTTTTATTTTATGTATTTATTTTATTCATTGTTTCAAGCTCTGGCTTCTCTCTCTTTCTCTCCCCCCACCCTCTCTCTCTCTGGCTTGCAAGGGGGTTGGGGAATCAGTCTTGTTTGACTATAGGATGGAATGTTGTCTAAGAGTAGTTAAGAACTTTCATTTGGAATTTCAAGGTTCTGTCTCCCTTTCCCTCATTGGTGGGATCCAGTGTCATGGCTCCACCTAGATGCAAGGCAGGCTGGGAAATATCATCCTTGCCAGCAGCCTCCAGGCAACAGCTCCAGTCTACCAAAGGGACAGTGGACTTCTTTGCCACAGCATCAAATGATGATGTGAGTAGAGTATGAGCAGTTAGATTGTGGGAAGGTGGTAAAAGTGGTTTACTATGGAAAAGCCTGTATGGGATTCTACACCTCCCCGCCCCCCCGCCCAGAATCACTGTTGTAGGAAGTAAGAAAGGAAGGAAGGCTCCTGAAGAAGGAAATGTTGCAAGGAGCAGTGAGTGAGAACACTCAACCTATTGAGGTTCCCATGGAGCCCAGCTGAGTACTTTAGTAAATCAGTCCCCTTCATTGGAGTTTGCTCCTGATGTCTTTGCACAGAATGTAGCGCTGTCTGAAGTGGTGTTGTAAAGTTTTGGTGTATAGGTACGTTCAAATTGTGGGGGATTTTGTTTATATAAATTATACATGAAAATATTCTTCTCAAGAAAAATTCCACATTACAGATAAAATGAATGTCTCCCTAGACCTCTCCTCCTCCCAATGTCATTTGTCTGCCTAGGGGTAGCCACAGTTACCAGTTTGGTGTACATCCTTCCAGACCTTTTCTTATGCACTTTTATGCCTGTATGAACTTGTATGTATTTTGTTTATGAGTCTGTGCACACACATGCACACAGGAGAAAGTCATGGACAAATAGTGTCACTTTGTTGATAAAGTTTCTTAAGTGTGAAGACTGTGTTTCCCAAACTAGGCCCCAAGGCCCCCCAAAGTGCCACACTGAACTCACAGAAGTATTGAGGAATTTTTAAACAGTCGTGAACAAAGCCCAACAATAGTTGACACCGGGGTCAAGTGTGAACTACTCCCTCAGTAGCGTCAATGTTAAATCGCACAACGTGCCTTTCAACGTCATCATCTCTTAGCAAGGCCGCGTTTCCAGAGGTTTTAGTGCAAGTTCTGCACAGAATCATTGCACAACAAGACGTGAGAATGGTCATGTCCAATCTGATTCCATGGTTGGAGAAGTTGGATAGCGTCCAACAGGTAAACACATTCTTTTTTGTAAGCAATTGGGGTTATCAATGACATAAAACATTATTTTTTGTTTCAATGTATGTGTATTTTTCCCCAAATGGCTACTAACTTGTTGGGACATAAATATGTATTAAGCTATTTCGACTTAACTACTCAATAAATGGAACTGTTAAGTATTTCTTTGAGTCTCAGGGCACTGTGTAAAAATTGCTGAGGCATTAAGGGTACTGGGAACTGAGAAAGTTTGGGAACTGCTGCATAAAGACCGTTTTCAGTTCTCGATTGAAACGTAGACGGCCAAGAGCAAAAATGTTTAAAAGGATACATAATGAGTTTTAAAGGTGCAGAAATTTACTTGGAGGGCTGGGTGGCAACAGTCTATGGTAAAGTGTGTGCCAAGCCAGTGCCAGGTGGGCTGGCTGTTTCTACACTTGCCCTTGGGTCTGCACTGGATCCTATCTTGAGTCTTAAGAGTTGATCTGCCCCCAGCGTATTCTCTCTGTCTCTGTCTCTGACCAGGACTCTGTCTCTCTTTGTGTCTCTGTCTCTATCTGTATCTCTCTATCTCTTTATCTTTATCTCTATCTCTGTGTGTCTGTGTTAGGAGGTCACTGAGGGTTTCTGATTATGGACAGATACCCTTTTAAATCCTTGGGATTTAAAAACAAACTTGACAGCTTCATATCCAGAAGACTTTACTTTACTTACAGTCTCCAGGGTGGCTTGGGCTTCCTGGAGAGGATGCCAGAGAAGCATAGAATGTGTCCATAAACATCTCCCTTTGCAGAGCATGTGAATTATTCATCCCAAGGAGAGACTGCTCGGGTGGCCCAGGCTGTCAGAGGGGATCTCTGGCCCTCTTCAACTGACAGCCCATTCTCAGCATCAGAAGTTCGGGCTAAAATAAGACCTTCCCCCCTGCTCATTGTATACATTTCTGCTGGCCTGCATCTAAATTCAGAAGTTACAAATAAGGAGAGTCCTGAGTCCTGGGTTATGGAGAAGAAGCTAGAGAGAGACAGGGCAGCCTGTGAAATGAGAGTGCAGTGGGGGAGGCGAAGCTGTGGATCTAGGCTCAGAGCTAAGACCTGGCAAATTCAGGCTGGCATTTCAGAGCAGACCCTTATGGAAAACACAGGCCCAAATATGTGCAATGACTGGGAATGTTGGAAGAGCGGAGTCACTCATGGAGGCCAGCACATGCCATTGGGATGTGTGATGTTTGCCATTATTGACTTGCAGTTTGGATTTTTCTTCTTTTGGTCTAAATGATATTTCCATATATGGTCTGAAGCATGTGAATTAAATTTCTCTTTTGCTGTCTTGGCCAAGGTCATTATTTCACTTCCCTAGAATTCACTGGAAGCACATACAAGCCCTTCAGTTTCCTTTGCACGCTTCTCTCTGTGTGCCAGAAAATCAAAAGTATTGGTTAAAAAAATTCCTCCAGGGTCACAAGGTGTACTGGCTCCCTGGGATTCTTTTGACATGATGGTCAAAAGGAGCTTTCAAAGAACATGGGTGGGATTGCTCCTTTGTGAACAGAGAAAATGGAGGCCTCAAGACTGTGCCTTCTAGCAATCATTACTCAAGCCAGAGGAGGTTGAGGAACCTCCCTCTCCATCCTCCAACACGCCTGCTCAACCATGCTCCAGTTGGTGAGCATGGCTTCTTACCCAAGGCGTCTGCTGCGGACTCTGTGTTTTTCCCACCCGTTAGTTTCTTAACTTTCACAAAGAATAAGGAACTAGGAAGAAAAGAAAAAAAGGATCCTTATTCAACTTAGGTTCCCCCAAATGCAGACCCTGAGCCAGTGATTCAAGTGCAAAGTTTATTTAGGAGGTGGAAACCCCAGTAGTGGAGTGGGAAAGGGACAGAGAAGGGAAGGCAGCGAAACAGGGCTCTTTGTCAAACAAGTCACTGCCTCTGCTAAGGAAGAGATTGCTCCATGAGTTGTTCTTCACCCACAGATTGTCCAAAGTCAATTTCTCTTCGGGGAGTTGCTGCTGTTGCTTTTCTTCAAAACTAGGCAAGCTTTCCAAGCACTCTGATGCCGCATCTGGGATTTTTTGCCTCATGATTTTATTTCTGCTTGGTCTATGACTGGGGGGTGAGTCCTAATTTTCATGGCACCTTTTGACCATTTACATCCCTGTGGTGGAAATAATACATAACCTTGGAAGAGTTAATACCCACCCTGGGCCAAGCAGTTCTGTTTATCAATGGCCCAAAGTTTGTCCAATTCTGGGCCTGTTGGACCCAACCTCATGCTTCCGCAGGAAAGCCAGACATAGTGGTGTCCAGTTGGCTGTAGACATTTGACATCCAATTCATTTTTATTATAACGGTGCACAGTCTACCAGCCAACTTACATAAATTTTATGCTGAATTTGGGCATCTGCATTGAATTTAGAGAATTTGTGGCAGGAAGTTTGCCCTGGAAATGTACTTAACAATGGAGTGACTCCCAACCAAGATTCTCAGAGAGCTTGTCTATGAACATGAATGAATTAAGCCTCCCAACATCAGTGCATGCTCTTTGCCAGCTGGATTATTTTAAGGGAAGTAACCAGCCTATGGTGAGTCAAGAAAGAGCTTGCTCACACCCAGAGTTTGGACTGCAGGACCCTGGGTGGACCCAGGGACTGCTCTGGACTCTTCCACCCCCAGTGCTTGGAGTGTCAGGATGGGGGTCAGCGATCAGCATAATAACTCTGGGGATGACTGGCCACCTTCCAGCTCAGCACATCCTCTGTTAGTGTCTTCATCACCAGTCCCCTGAAACCATGGCTTTGTCAAATTAAGTAACTTTTATTTTATCGGCCTATAAAAGTCATATGTGCTAAGTGTAGAAAATCTTACAAGGTAAGTATAAAGAAGACAAACAAGTCGTCCATGATTTCATCTCCCAGGAAAACTATTGTAACCCCCTTTTCAATATATATTGTCACATGGTTGAAAAAAATTATACTACATGTTTAATCTTGAAGCATGATTTTTTTTCACTTAGTCTTAGAAAATAAGAAGTTCGCAATCTTATTAAATAGCATCCGTGAGCATCATTTCAATAATTGTATAATATACTATTTCATCATATAGATGTATTACAGTTTTCTTCGCCCTTACCTTGTAGTTAACATAGGATGAACGTACTTATAATTTTTTTCCTGAATTTTGGTTTATTTGGATCAATACATTATATGAATGTATTCTAGTTTTCCTAATTAGTCCTGGTAAGGACTAATGGTTGAACATGTGAAGAACATCCTTATTATTTTTAGGAGGAGGAGGGTTTGGGTTATTTCAGGAGGGTTATATTAGTAAGAGAGATTGCTGGAAGCTCAAGATCTTCATTTAGTTACTGGGCTCCTAATTACACATGGTTTTGTGCTTGGTGAAAGGACCACATACATGTAGTCCTGGACATGTGACTCGGATTCAGAGACAGCGTTAGTGTAATCGCCTTTCCTGCTGATGTGTAATCATTCACTGTGAGAGAAACTGGGTCAGGTCGCTTCATTCATGTACTGGGACTGTCCCATTGACTTGGGTGCCCCTTCTGGGAGAGCAGGAGGCCTTTGTTCTTCTTGCCTGTGTGATGGGGAGAGCAGATGTTCTGGAGCATAGGTGCGTCATTATTTTAGATTCTGGGGTCCAGGTCAGGCCAGGGAGCCATTTATCACATCCGGGGAATGGGTGGGTTACTTTGTATCAAATCCTGGAACTGTCCACATCTTCCGACCCCACCACTAATGTGGAAAAAGGATTCTGGGGCAATGGATGGATCATGAGTGCTACTCTGATGAAGATACTTCATCAGTTGAACTAAAGCCAGGTTTTGGCAGGGGAATTAGTGAGACAAATTGTGAGCTATGGTTTTAGCTACAAGATTAAATGTGTCCCGGTTGGTGAATAATCAACCAAAAAAGTATGAAACTCCCTTTGATAACTTAAACTTCTGGAAACAATTTAGAGGGCAAGTAGGGTCACTCTGACTTCTGAGAAAGGGGAAGGTTTTCTTGTTGAGACACTGATTTTCTTTTTTCATTTTTACAACATGTACACACAAACAGTGTTGACCTGTGGAAAACATTATTAATCCACGGAAGAGCACTTGAGAAATACTTTAATGTGATATTCTTTAGTTTAGTACCATATTTTATTTGACTGTGAACTCTCCATTGATAGTCACTTCATCTCCCTTCACACCCTTTTGATGAATTATGAAAAGGCAGTCTTAGCCCCAAAACTGATCTAGTAGGGCTCTTTGAATTTGGAGTGCATTTTGTGCTTTTCCCTTTGTTTTTTCAGGGTAGTGGCTCCTAACTGGTTCATGCTGTGATTCGAAACTGGGCACCTTTGAAATGCTAACAATGTAAATTCTTTTTTTTTTTTTTTTTGATGTCTCCTATAGGTTTTTATTTTATTATTTTATTTTTATTTTTTTATTAGTTTCAGATGTACCAAACAATGTAATAGTTAGACATTTATCATTTATATCCCTCACAAAATGATAACCCCCTTCCCCCTTCTATTACCCCTCTGACATCACATACAGCCATTACATTTCCACTGTCTCTATTCCTAATATTGTACTACACTTGTTGTAATTGTAAATTGTAGTTGACATTCATTATTGTTCATCCTCAGCTTCAGGTGTACAGTGCGGTGATCAGGCACCTACATCATCCCTGAGGTGGTCTCCCAAATGGGACACGTGTCCATCGGATACCCTACAAAATCTTTACATTATTGATTACTTTCCCCAAATTGACTTTCGCATCCCCGTGGCAATCTTGTGGTTACCGATTGTGCTTTCTAATCCCCTCACTGTCCCCCTTATCCCTAACCCCCCATCTAACAACCCTCAGTTTTTCCTCCGTGTCTCTGAGACTGTTTCTGATTAGTTTGTTCATTTATTATTTTCTTTAGATTCCACATATAAGTGAGATCATATGGTATTTGTCTTTTTCTGTCTGACTTATTTCACTTAGCATAATGTTTTCTAGGTCCATCCATGTTGTTGCAAATGGTAAGATTTCTTTCTTCTTTATGGCTGTGTAATACTCCATTGTATAAATGTACCACAATTTCTTAATCCAGTTGTCTACCGATGGGCATTTCAGTTGTTTCCATGTCTTGGCTATTGTGTATAGTGCTGCAATAAACATAGGGGTGCATAAATTTTTTTGAATTAGAGTTTTGGATTTCTCGGGATAGATACCTAGGAGTGGAATTGCTGGGTCATAAGGTAGTTCCATTTTCAGTTTTTTGAGATATCTCCATACTGTTTTCCATAGTGGCTGCACCAATCTGCAATCCTACCAACAGTGCACAAGCGTTCCCTTTTCTCCACATCCGTGCTAGCACTTGTTTTTTGTTGATTCATTGATGATAGCCATTTTGACTGGGGTGAGGTGGTATCTCATTGTGGTTTTTATTTGCATTTCTCTAATGATTAGTGAGGTTGAGCATTTTTTCATATGTCTGTTTGCCATCTGTATGTCTTCTTTAGAAAAGTGTCTCTTCATGTCCTCTACCCATTTTTTAATTGGGTTGTTTGTTTTTTTGGAGTTGAGTGAGTTTTTTATAGATTTGGAATATTAACCCCTTATCAGATATATCATTGGAAAATATCTTCTCCCATTCAGTAGGATCCCTTTTTGTTTTATGATGGTTTCCTTTGCTGTGAAAAAAACTTTTTAGTTTGATGTAATCCCACATGTTTATTTTTTCTCTTACTTCCCTTGCCCGAGGGGATAGATTAGTAAAAGTCTTACTCTGGGTAATGTCTGTAAACTTTCTTTGTATATTTTCTTTTAAGAGTTTTATGGTTTCAGATCTTACATTTAAGTCTTTAATCCATTTTGAATTTATTCTTGTATATGGTAAAAGGAGGTGGTCCAGTTTCATTTTTTTGCATGTGTCTGTCCAGGTTTCCCAGCACCATTTATTGAATAGACTGTCTTTATTCCACCATAAATTCTTGCTTCCATTGTCGTAGATTAAATGACCATATAGGCATAGATTTGTTTCTGGGCTCTCTATTCTGTTCTATTGATCTATGTGTCTGTTTTTATGCCAGTACCATGCTGTTCGGATTACTGTAGCCTTGTAGTATAATTTGATGTCAGGTATCGTTATACCTCCCACTTTGTTCTTATTTCTCAAGATTGCTGAGGCTATCTGGGGTCTTTTACGCTTCCATATAAATTTTAGGATTATATGTTCTATTTCTGTGAAAAATATCCTTGGTAGTTTGATAGGAATTGTGTTGAATCTGTATATTGCCTTAGGCAGTATGGACATTTTAACAACATTAATTCTTAATCAGAGTTGAAATAAGTAGACCTGATTAAAAAGGAAGAAGAAGGAGGAGGGGGAGGAAGAAGAAGATGTAGGAGGAGAAGAATAAAGAGAAAGAAGAGAAGGAGGAGCAAAAGGAATGACAATAGTTACTACTACTCATGAATGACAAAGAGCACCATATTCTAACCCATTCTCCATGTTTTTTTATCCTTCATCCCATAAACGGAGTGTCTGGGGCTATTTCTAGCTCTCTGGACTTCCAGGCAAGAAACAAAGCTGGCAGTAGCACCAAACTTGTCAGAACTGGGGGTTGGCTGATGTTTTTTGGGACTGGTGCACAATCTGCAACGGCCTCAGCTCTTGCTCAAGGTCTTGGAGCCAGCCTCACTGCCTTCTCTTTCCTTGTTTAATCCATGTTTGGACGGCCGGAAATGGAGTGAATCCTTATGTGAAGTTCCTTTATCCCTGTCCTTGGACTCAGAGACTTGGACATGTCAGTAGAGACTGGAGAATGGTGTGAATTCGGCTAAAATAGTTCTGTGTCCTTAGAGCCTTTGCCAAACAAAGGCCCCTTTCCAGAATGATCTGGTAGAGTGGCAGATAATCCACATGTGGGAAAGTGAA
This sequence comes from Rhinolophus hipposideros, assembly GCF_964194185.1. Classification (NCBI taxonomy): domain Eukaryota; kingdom Metazoa; phylum Chordata; class Mammalia; order Chiroptera; family Rhinolophidae; genus Rhinolophus; species Rhinolophus hipposideros. The sequence continues at coordinate 23,146,153 of NC_138055.1, read as the reverse complement.
AAGAATGGGCCAGAAGTTTGGCAGGCCAAGGAAAGTAAGGAGGGTGCTCAAAGTCAGCAGACTCTGGGCCACATCCTGATATGGGATCTTGTTTCTTCTGGTTTTAGCATCTCTTTCTCTGTCTCGTTTCTCTGGCAGAAGTGGCCAGCTGGCAGACAGAAGGAGGGCCTGAGGTGAGTCCCGGAGAAAATGAGATTAGCGTCTTTGGACCACCTGGGCCCTGGGAACAGCTCCCCACTTCAGGCTATTTTAGCCTACGTGTGGATGGTGGATGGTGAATGGTGGAAAAAAAGATTCAGTCTGTGTTTTCCTTGCTTTGGACCCAGCAGAAGAGCTTTGCAGCTTACAATCTGGAGGTTCTTTGAGCTGTCAGTGTGAGCCACAGGGGACTTGGTAACAGTGGTTCCATAAACAAGCCAGGAGTTCCCAATTCCTCAGAGCCCACTATGTGTCATCTTCCATCTTTCTTCCAGGAAGCTCCATAAACCTCTCTTTGCACTGACCCCTCTTGGTTATTTAATTCATGTGTCGTCACAATGCTGATTATAATGTTGGCACACAGGGTTGAGGGGATTTAGCATTCTCCTTCGCCACCTGTCAAAGTTTCTCCAAATGGGGAACCATGCCTTGGACATTTGCTTTCTGGAAGGAAATGTTTAAAGTACTTTGAAACCCAAAGAGACCTTAAAACACTAAAGTTTATCTAATATCTATATCCTTGGGTTTAAAAAATAAGTAAAACAGCAAAACAAGAACAAATGCTTATGTTTGACTCTTGTGAAATGATACCAATTTTTAAGGACTCAATTGTCTAAGCCAGAAACTTTGGAGCCATCCTCAGCTGCTCCCTTCCCCTCACCCCCACGTCTAATGAACCCCATGTCTGTCAGTGTCTAACTACTTAATGTCTCTTGTATTTATCCCTTGCTCCTCACCCCCTCATCACATCTTGCCTAGACTATTTCAGTGACCCCCTCACTGGTCTCCTTGCCCCTTGTCAGTCTCCTTTCTGATTGTGTCAAAGGGAGCCATCCAGAATGCAAATCTGATTATGACATGCTGTTGCTTAAAATCCTCTAATGCTCTCCAGAGTGTTTGGGATTATTTTCAAGCCTCTTGGCTTTACCCACAAGGCCCTATATGACCCATCTCTCCAACTTCACCTCCCACTCTCCCATTTAAACTGTTTGTCCCAGACATTTCCAAACCACTTGAAATTCTTTGAGTACATCTTGCTGAATCATGCCTCAGTAGCTTTGTACATGCACATCTCTGTGCTTGAAAATGCTATCCCCCTTTTTATCTAGCACACTCCTTCTTGCCCTGGAAAACTTAGGGCTAATGTCATCTCCACTGAGAGGCCGTCTCTTACTTCCCAGGGAGACTTAGCTGTTGGCCCTTGTATTCATTTCCCAGGACTGTTGTAACAAATTTCCACAAACTGGGTGGCATAAATCAGTAGAAATTTATTCTCTATGGTTCTAGAGGCCAGAAGACCAAAATAAAGGTTTCAGCAGGGCCACACTCCCTCTGGAGACTCTAGGGAAGAAACTCTTTTTTTAAAAAAATTAAAGTTTATTGGGGTGACAATTGCTAGTAAAGTTACAAAGATTTCAGGTGTACAATTCTGTAATACATCATCTATATATCACATTGTGTGTTCACCACTCAGTCAGTTCTCTTTCCATCACAATTTATTTGATCCCCTTTTCCCTCATCTACCTCTTCCCTCCCCCCAATATGCACTGGTAACCACTAAACTATTGTCTGTTTCTATGAGTTTTTGTTTCTTCATTTGTTTGTCTTGTTCTTTTTTTTGTTTTCAATTTTATGTACCACATATCAGTGAAATCGTATGGTTCTGTACTTTTTCTATCTGACTTATTTCACTTAGCATAATAATCTCAAGATCCATCCATGTTGCTGCAAATGGTATTATTCTATATTTTCTTATGGCAGACTAGTAGTCCATTGTGTATATGTAACACGTCTTCTTTATCCAATCATGTATCAAAGGATACTTCAGTATAGTATTAGCAGAAAAACAGATCCACAGACCAATGAAATAGAATTGAAAACCCACGTAAATATGGACAGATAATTTTCAACAAAGAAACCAAAAACATACAATGGAGAAAAGACAGCCTCTTCAATAAATGGTGCTGGGAGAATTGGAAAGCCATGTGCAAAAGAATGAAACTAGATTGCTATCTGTCACCATGTACCAAAATTAACTCAAATTGGAGAAACATTTCCTGCCTCTCTCCTTCTGGTGGCTCCAGGCATTCCTTCCTTGTGGCAGTATAATTCCAGTCTCTGCCTCTGTCTTCACATGGCTTCCTCTCCTGTGTCTGGGTCTCCTCTCCTGTCTCTTATAAAGATACTGGTTATGGGAATTAGCCCCCACACTAAATCCAAGATGATCTCATCTCGAAATCCTTAGTTACATCTGCAAAGACCCTTTGTTCAAATAATGTCACATTCGCAGGTTTCCAGGGGTGAGGACTAGGGCATAGCATTACGGGAGCCACAATTCAACGCACTACACCTCTGTAGTACCTTATATATTCCTTTGAGGAGGAAGTTTTCCACTGACATTTTGAAGTATTAATTAGTACTTCTCTCTCTCTCAAGATGAAATCTCTTTGAGGACAAGTCCTCTGTTTGACCTTGTACCTTTGGCTTTTGGCACAGGGTCTGGCTGCATCTCAGCATGACATTTTCATTAAATTTAAGAAATAACTGCCTGTGGGCTGTTAGTTGGTCATTATCTTTAGCTTGGGCTGATGTAGGCATGCTTGAGGCAGGAACACCTCTGGAAAGCCTGTCCAGCTCCAAAAAACCTGTTTCTATAGTTTTATTTGGGTTAGAAGTACATTTTTAGATGAATTGATTTCAGGGACTATCCCAAGGAAGACCTTGGAATATTACAAATCATTGGGAGGAGGCCAACCTACTTCATCTACATTCTAATGTGTATGGTCTGGTGTATGATGGTTTTGTGCACATTTTTAAAAAAGGTTACCAAATGGCCGGAAGGGAGCAGTTTAATGTTTTTGAGCATGGACAGGCATTGCCTGGATTCCCCACATGTCAGATGAGGACTTAGCTTTCAAGGGAGGAGCAGATCTTGGGGAATTGGTCAGTAAATTAAAGAGCCCTATGTTTATGAGACCTCTAACTTTTATTCTCTGGACTTCACTTTATTTATTTTCTTTAAATAGAATTGATAAGAACATAACTCCCAACTTTCTGGTTTTCTTTGTCTGCTTAAGGTGAGAATTTGCTCTAGGAGACCAAAATCTCATCTATCTATCAGTCAACAAATGATTAATGTGGCCCTACCAGGTGCCATATACTTATCCAGTCGGGCTGGATAAGTAAAGCCATCCTGTGAATATCTTATAGTCCTTTGGAAACAGGAGGCTCATCTTATTCGGAGGGTTTTCATCTTTGGTTACAGAAGATGAATGTGAAAAGAGACTTGTAGCTCCTGTGTAACTACTGCCTTCTCTCCTGGAGGCCTCCCATCCCAATCCACATTAACACGCCTGTTTATGTGAGAGAACCTATCAAATCAAACTGTTCTTTGGAAAAGAGGAGGATGCAACTAATTCTTAATGCTGGGTAAACTATTTATAGAAGGCGCAAGTGTCCTCTGTTATTTCTGCCCTGTGTCACTGACAGAAGAGTCCTGAGTGCCAGGCCTCCTTCTCTTTGCAGACCTGACTACACCATTAGTATCTCTGATGACATCCTGTGGCAGACAGGACCTGTCTTCTCTCTCCATGGCAATCACTGTTACCAGTGGGACTGGCATTTTGGAATGAAAGCCTCTATAATCTTGGGCTTTTATGGAGGTCTTCCCATCTTCAGGGAACACTTTGAATTACATGAATCTCTTTTTTTAACTTCTTGCCCCTTCATAACATCTTTTTTCATTCGCTGCCTCACTGTTTGCCTTCTGGCTCCTTAGTAGGCCAAGGAAGAGAAAGAATGTCTGCATCGTGGAATGTACTGTTGAGAGGAGTGGCTCCAAATGAAGGTAAAGGTCAAGCAGGAACCAGATCAAGCAAAGTTTTGTAGGCCTGGTTAAGGATTTGGCCTTTTCCTTAAGACCAATGGAAAGTTACTGAAGGATTTTTAAAAGCAGGGGCACGCATGGTCAGATTTGCATTTTAAAATACTCTGGCTGCTGTGTGGAATATTAAGGATGTAACAACATGTGCATGGACAGCTGTGACGACAGTATCTTCTAGGACAAGGAGGTAGCAGTAGATACAGCTCAACATATTTAGCAGGTAGAGTTCACTGGGTCTGCTTAGGGAAAGGGATAAGAAGCACACGCAGGTGTCTTGTTTGAATAGCTGGAAGGTAGTGATTTTATTTACTAAGATGGAGAAGACTGGAGGAGAGACAGTTGCGAGAAAGATCATAAGTTCAATTTTGGACATATTGAATCAAGGTATTTATAAAACATTCATGTGAAGAAGTCGTTTAGGCAGTTGGATCCAGAGGTCAGGGGAGAAGTCTGGGCCAGTAAAATAAATTTGACATTTAGATAGTATTTGAAACATGAAAGTGGACCAAATTGGGAGGGATATTTTGTGTGTCAATAAATATCTTATTACTTAGAATATATTATTTAGAATAAAATGAACATAAGACAGTTTACCAGACTCAAACAGAGTGGTGTAAATTCCATATATGCTACCCGTTCAGAGGAAGGAGAGACCAATGGAAAACTGGGAAGGCTGGAATTGTTGGACAATGTTTCAAAGATAAGCCCTTAAGATATATGGAATTTGGATAATCAGACTGATATGTTAGAAAGTTGACTGAGCCTCCTCTGGGGGTGGAGGTGGGTGGGGGAGGGGAGCTGAGAGCACATTAGGCCACTGCAGAGGACATAGGAAAATCCTCAATGATATTCTTTCATGTTATGGTTTGGTTTAAAGTAACATTTCCCAAAATGCAAATATCAGAACACGCTATTAAGTGAAGGGTCATAAATAAAGTTGCTTTTAGTGGCCAGATACATTTGATAAACATAACATATGATGAAATAATAGGAAATGTATATATTGGTCTCTGTTTCTGGTTCCTGACACAGAGCCCCCAAAACCCTTATAAATAGGAGTGCTAAGAGGATCTAAAAAAAACCACACAACAAAAGCCAACTAGAGAATATCTTTGCAAAACAATGATGCCAGTTTTGACAGTTTTGACATATCATGTAAGTAATGATTCAGTGTTGACTAGAATTCTGTGAAGGGTCATTCATTCATTATTGGTGAAATAAAGATTGATATAGTCTTTCTGAGAAAAATGTGGTAGTATAAACCAAAACCATTATAAAAATTAATACTCTAAGGATGTTTAAGAAATTTAGAAAAATATAATATAGAAATATTTACCAAAGGATTATTAAAGACACTGAAATTTTAAAAATAATCTGTTGACCAATATAAGAATGGTTCAATAAATTAGAGTATATTGATATGCAATATTAAAGTCATTTAAAAAAAGACTTCCCACACAATAGAGTATATAGATGTATTATAAAGTTGTACACCTGAAATCTATATAATGCTCTTAACCAGTGTTGTCCCAATAAATTTAATGAAACAATCCCCCCCCCCCCAAAGACTTCAGAGAAGATTTAAGGTCATGAGCACATGCTTATGTTATACTAGTATGTGTTTTTTTTTAAAGCAGAACAAGATTCAAAATTGTACAGGAAATATTATCTCACTTTTATTAAACAATGAAAAGCTATGTTGTTAAATAAAATTCAAGATTCAGAGTGGGTAAGTCATTTTCCCAAGATCACATGGCTGGTAAGTGCAGAAGTTGGGAGTAGAACCCTGGCCTACCAAGTTTCAGAGAGATGAATGAGCATCACTGTGGGTCACTAACTTCATGTCCTTGGTAGTGTCCTCTCTGACTCTCATTTCCCTCACATATAACTTAAAGGATAGCACCATTAATTCAAATATAAAATATTTCTTGAGTATTTATTCTGTGCTGGGTACAGTTCTAGACCACGGGATTACAGCAAAGCCGAGTACCTGTTCTCAAGGAGATTCCATTCTGGTGGGAGGAGGACAGAGGATGACAGAGAGAAACAAATAAATATATAATGTATCAGAGGGTGATAAGTGCTACAAAGAAAGATGAAGCACAGTAAGGGGGACAGAGAGAAATGGGATGAGGAGAGAGGAAAGTTGCTGTTTTTCAATAGAATGAACAGGAAAGGTCTTTCTGGTACGGTAATATTTGAGCAGACATCATCACGAAGTAAGAAAGCAAACAGTGTAAGTTTCTGGGGAAAGATCATAAGGCAAAGAAAACAGTAAGTGCAAAGGCCCTGGAGCAGGGATCCTCTTGATTTGTCTGAAGAATGGTCAGGGAGGTCAATGTGACAGGAACAGAAGGAGCCAAAGGGAGAGTGGGGGAGGACGAGGTTTGAGAGGTGGTCGGAGATGGGATCTCCTGGGGGGTTTTGCTGGCCACAGCAAGAGCTTTGGGCTTTATTCTGAATGAGATGAGCAGCCACTGCAGAGACATAAGTGATAATATTTGTACTATTGGTAGAGTTCTTGGGAGAAGCAAATGAGGTAATGCGTAAGAAATTGCTTTATGAACTGGGAAGTTAAGTTCAAGAATATTTCCAGGGTCATGTAACTGGCCAGGCAGTTGCAGAGTCAGAATAGAACACAGCGTCCCTGACCCCAAGGCCACCTCTCTTTCTGTGGCATCGTGACTCTCCCTCTGAGAGATGGGGCTCAGTGTCAATCGAAGACTAGTTTGAACCCTTGAGCAAGTTCAAACTATTTTTTTTTCCTAAGCCAAAGGGCCCTGTGAACCTCATTGACCTGGCAACATTTGACTGTTGGAAGAAGCTACAGGAATTTGTGATCTTAGATGGGTAGAAAGAAGGGAGCTGGAACTCTGTAAGGCAGTTTGGACCTGGGCAGTAGAGATTGTCTTAAATTAAACACAGACCTCTTCTCAGGGCTGGACTAGAGAAGCGAAAACAACAGGACTTAAGAGGAAAAGCCAACAGTTATGATAGGTTTTGGAGAATTCCTTTAATATCTATTTAGGAAGCCACAGAGTGGCCAAAAATAATAGAGTCAGAATTTGTAAGAATTTGTAGTTGTTTATCTAGTATTAGGCGTGGATTAAGCGGATGTAATAGAGCATGAATTTGGGTACCCAGAAGTGACCTTGTATGACACACCCCTCCGGAGGATGAACTCCTACAGATGAGTACATCTGGTGAGGACTCTGCCTGGCCCTCTTTGTGTGGACAGACTATGTGAGCATGGAGGGTCAGGAGCGGAAGCCACACTGGTTTTTGTCTGGGAAGACCAAGGTCGGAGGTCTGGCGCCCTTGTATCTTCACTGTTTGTTTAAGTTGGGTTGACTTTACTCTCTTCCTCTTTTCTCTCTGCCCTCCTCTACTTTCTCTTTCCCTTTTTTTCTCTTCTCTTTTTGCCACAAGCAGAGGACATTAACCAATGTTTGGTTTGCCTCTATTAAAGTTATGATTGTTCACAAGATAACTACCTACATAGCACAACTCAAGTCTACCCCTTAAAAAAAATATCATCACAGAACCTCCATTTCCAATAAAATATAACCTATATACCTACTAAGTGGTTCTCATAAATCACTAGCTCTTAAGAAAATAAAGTGTCATATTTTTTTTCAATGAAACTTTGTTGGATTCAAACTCTATAAAAGCCATAATGATGAACAATCTGTTAGTGAAATGTTTCTTAACCAAAGGTATGATTTTCCCAGAAGTGACAGGCAATTGATATTCCAATTTCAATTACTGTAAGTAGGTAAGGTTTAAAAAACATAACCACCTGAAGGTTTATGTATCTTTCAAATAATTCTTGTTGTAATCTAAGGTATCTTTGCCTGCAGTTTACTCATACCTGAATAATCTTGGAAGACTCAGAAATAGAAAGAGTTTCTTAAAAGCACAGAAGGCGTGGGGTACAATTGAAAATATATATAGGGTGTATAACACACACACTCACACACACACATACAATTCTTGCCAGAGAAGCTCTCTCTAGGGGTTTCCAAGGGCAGAATCAGGTCCAAGTGGTAGAAGTTTCAGCAACGACAGATTTCAGATTCCTTAGGGAAGAATTTTTTTAACCGTCAAATCTGCGCACCAACAGAATTGGCTGCATCACAAAGTTCAGTAAAAGGCTGTTTTTTATCCGAGGACTTTGTAAATACTGAAGCTTCCAATAACAGGATTGTTATAAAAAGCACCTTATTTTGTGCCTGCCCATTTAAAACCATGTTATTATAAAAAGTAAAGAAAGAGCTGCTGCCATGGCACATGGTGAGTGTGACCTGCTAAGCTGGGAATAACTGGTTGGTGATGTCACATGGATAGGGGTAGGTACAGATTGTGATTGATGATGATGGCAATCCTATAATGCAGGAGTCATGAGGGGTCTCAGACATTTATCTGGCAACTAGCTGATGCTTTGAAATTGCAATCATGCAAACGTACTTTATGTAATGAGTCCCTCTTTTATTCCCAAACTTTTTGCTCTTTTGGATCTAAGACTGAAAAAATTCGAAAAATAGCACTCTTTTTATGTCAGGTCAGATCTGGTCATCCCGGATAGGTAATCTCTTGTGGTGAGCTCTCCACTTCTGTAAGTGGTCAAATAGAAAGTGAATGAATATTGTCGGAGACATTAAATGAGGAATTTACACTTTGAGTGGTTAGAGGAAACTGATAATATGCTTTTTTTTTTTAAATTAAATTTATTGGGGTGACAATTGTTAGTAAATTTACATAGATTTCAGGTGTACAATTCTGTATTACATCGTCTATAAATCCCATTGTGTGTTCACCACCCAGAGTCAGATAATATGCTTTGAAGGTTGTGAAATATTTTGAGCACACTGAAGTCTAGAGAGTAAACTAACGAATACCCATGCAACCAAGACACAGTTTTGTCATAAAGAACATTTTGCTATATGTGCTTCAGATCATTTTTTAAAAACTGTCTTTACAAATGTATTTGAAACATAATGTGTAGTCCTACCTTTCACACCCCTGCTCCTTCCCTTCCTTGAGGTTCCCAATATTCTCAACTTGGTGTTTACCATGTCCATGGACATTTTTGTTCTTCTACTGAACATATATGCACATAAATACTATATAATATTTTATAATGTTTATAAGCTTTGTGCAAATGGTGTCTCACTATACATATTATTCTGTTGCTTGCTTTTTTGCTCAGCAATGTTTTTAATAGATTCATTTTGATATATTTAGCTATGGTGCATTCATTTAAACTGAATTACCATATTCCTTATATTAGTATACATATCATCATTTACCTGTTTTCCTGTCTATGGGCATTGAGGTTGATTTCCTGTTTCCTACTACCAGCAATATGTTTGGAAGCATTTCTGTAAGAATTTCTCTAGGAGAGGAATCATGTACTCTTAGAGGATACACATCTCTACAGGATATGATCAAATTGTTCTCTAAAATGACTGAATTAATTTATACTCCCACTAATTTCTATAATCCCTACCAGCTCTTGCTGGTTCACACAGCAGATTTTAATGTTTGCCTGTTGATGATTACTAAATGGTATTTCATCATAGTTTTAAATTTAAATTTAGTCAACTGGTTTTATTTTGATTTGTGTCTCTTTGTGTTTTAAGAAATTCTTCTCTACTCTGCAAAACCATAAAGATAATCATTTTTTCCCTAAAATCTTTAAAAGATTGCGTTTCCACGTGAATCTTAGAACTACCTGGAATTTATTTTTGTGTATAAAGTACAGTAGGGACCAATTTTCATGGTTTTCTATATGATGGTTTTATTTTACATTTTTAGTGTTACTAGTAAGAATAAGCATCTTTTCCTGTGCTTTTTGGCCATGTGAATTGTTTGTTCTAGTTTGCTCATTTTTCTGTTGAATTGTTTGTCTATTGATTTATAGAAATTCTTTAAATATTATGGATTCTATCCTTGTTATTCATATGCATTGCAAATATTTTCTCTCAGTCTGTGGTTTGTTTTTACTATGGTTATAGCATTCTCGGATGAATATTGGCATTGTTTTGATTGTTTTATAGAATTTACTTGAAAAGCATGGATTTGGTATGTATTCTGTAGCAATGGTGCAGTTTCTTTATCTATTTATTAGATCAACTTTGCTAGATGTGGTTTTAAATTTTCTGTGATCTGCTAGATTTTTGTTTTCTTATATTCACTTACTGAGTATGTTATGTTGAAATCTCCCCTGTGATGGAACATTTTTGAGAATCGACCGTATACCAAGCAGGAAGCAGGTCTAAACATGTTTTACTCAATTTGTATTACAAAAATTGCATTGTTTGACCACAATGCAATTAATTTAGAAATACATTTTTAAAAATTGCCAAAATTATCCCCATGTGTTTGAAATTGAAAATATTTCTTCCAAAAAACTCATGGTTGAAAAAAAAGTGAGAAAATAATTGGAATTTAATGACAGTCAAATATTAAATTTGTCAATTTCTCATGTAGTTCTAACAATTTTTGATTGTTATTAGTTGCCTATTCATTTCAAACTGGTAAAAGGGTACATTCACTTACAATTTATTCTTTCCTTCTTGTACCATCAGTTCAGGCATACTTAAAGAAAATGTTGTTTAATATATTCTGTCAAGTATTAGTTTGCTTTCTATACTTGGAAGGGGTATTCTCCACATCAAATTTACTACTGCCAGGAATGGAAATGCCTCTTAGATTCTCTGTGTAGACAATCACATTTTCTGCTAACAATGACAATGTTTTTTCCTTTCCAATTCTTACATTTTATTTCTGTTGTCTTGTCCTACTGTATGGCCAGTACACTGTTGAATAAAAATGCAGGATGTAAATTTCCTTATTTTATTCCTGATTTTAAATGGAATAGTTTTAATATTTTATCCACAAATAGGATGTTTGCTGTGGTTTTTTTGTTGTTGATACCATTTATTAGATTAAAACAAGTTTCCCTTCTATTACAATTTTCCTAGGATAATGTAAATTAAATTATCAAATGCTTTTTCTATATAAATTCGAATAATCATGTGGCTTTTCTCCTTTAACCTTTGAATGTACTGAACTTCATTAATAGAGCTCCTAAGTTAAAGTATTACACGTATTCCCAATAAAAAACCAACTTAGTCATTATGTACTTTAGTAAATTGCTGTGTTTGATTTATTTGTATTTTATTTAGGATTTTTACATCTACGTTTATTGGTGAGGTTGGCCTAGAATTTTCCTTTCTTGTGCTGTGTGTCTGGTTTTGGTGCCAAGGTTATAAAAGCTTCATTGCAAGTGTTTAGAGCATTCCTTCTTTTTTATTCTTTGCAATACATTATAGAAGGGCAGGATGATTTGTTTCCCCGAAGTCTGATAAAATTTATTTTTGAAATGTCTGGGTCGACTGCTGGGTTTTTGTGGGTAGATTTTAAATTTTGGATTTTGTTTTACTGGTTTGGTTCTAGTCCAGTTTTTATTTTCTTCTTGATTCCATATTGTTAAATTCTGTTTTCCTAGGAAATTGTCCATTTTGTGTGTATTTTCTAATTCATTGAAATTCTTCATAGAATTGCCTTTTGAAATTACTAATCACTTTTGGATCTGCAATTATATTGCCTTTGTGATTTCAAATATTGTTTGTATCATCTTTAAAAACTCTAATCAGTGTGTCAGATGTTTTATTTGTCTATTTTATTAGTATTTTCAAAAAATAGATTTTTTTTAAACACTTATCTTTTCTATTATCTGTCTTCCATTTCTTTTATTCTTGCTATTATTACTTTCTTCCTCCTTCTTTCTTTGGGTTTATTCTGTTATTCTTTGTTGTTATATGTTTAACTCACTAATTTCCAGTCTTACATCTTCTAATAAAAGCATGTAAACTTCTTATCAGTTAACTTGTTCATGTATTTGCCCATTCCTTAATTCAACAAATATACTCCAGGCACTGTTCTACGTCCTGTGGATTCATTAGTGGACAAAACAACCATAAAGCTCTGCCCTCGGAGTTTTAAAATTCTATTTTGAGTTCTTTAGTCCATGAGTTATTTAGAAGTGTGTTTTACGTTTGCATTAATATAGAGGTGGAGTGTTTTGTATCTTAGTTATTTCTGATTTACTTGCATTTTATTTAGAGAATGTGGCATGTGTGATGTTGATTTTGGGGAGTACTTTGAGATTTTCTTGGTGACCTGGATTGAGTTTTTGTATTTTTTGCAGGAGTTCTATGTGTATGAAACAATGATGAGCAACGATCTTAAGATTGTTTTCAACTTGCATTTCAATGGTACCATGTCAATTTTAGTGACCCTGCCTGATCTGACATGTTATTGGAGGTTGTAGTTCAAAGGGCCTAATTCATGTTGAGACTCATTCAATAGTGAGTCAGCAGTGCTGCTTGAGTGCTCTCTGCTCTAAGGCAAGGGTTTAATGAGGACCGGTCCCCCTTTTCTTCTAGGGAGCAGTGGGGCAGAGAATCATGGAATCTCAAAACCAGAAAAATTCATCAGAGGTTGTCCACAGCCAGGAGCAACCTAGCTGCTTGAATAATTATTCAGCAGACACTTATGTAGCACTTAAGTCTGTACCAGGCACTGTTCTGCGTGCTTTACAAATACCAGCACCCTTGGTCAACACACTTAATCTTCATATCGCCATTCCTCTGATGAGGAAACTGCACCACAGAGAGGGTAAGTCCTAAACGCTCAAATACAGTCGGCGGCAGAGTCAGGATTGAATTCAGGCAGCCTCTGAACCCAGGGACCATATTCTCAGTGGTTCCACGATGCTGCCATTCCACACAGATCTTATATTCAACACTTGTGAAAAATACAGAATTCATCGTCACCCCACAGACTTCCAGTATCAAAATCCCTCCAGGTATAAAGTATTGAAAGCCATATTCTTTACATGTCTCCAGGATGATTATGACATGTAGCCAGGTTTTAGAACCACTGTCAGGCCATTGCCTTCATTTTACAGATGGGAAAACTGAGCTTAGAAAGGAGAAGGGATTTGCTCACTAAGTAAGGGCATCTAAAGGAAAAAGTCTGATTCCCTGAAACGTGCCCCTCTGTAAGCTCCGCGTGGGGATGCCGGGAACTTCAGCGACCCTTGCTTTGCCATGGGAACTTTGCTTTGCCATGGGAAACCTGGCCCACCCCCTGCTTATGGATCTGAACAGCTCATCCTTTCTCAAAGAGAATCCATGGATACTGCTTCTGTCTGATTTTCCTTCTGTCTCTGCTTGACTTTCTCCTTTTGTCCCATTTCTCTGTGACTATTTGTTTGACAGTTTCTCTGTCTTTTGAATAAAGTCTTCCATGAGGGAATTGAAGCAGAGATCCTGGAAGCTGTAGGGGTTGGTGTGAGCCCTGGAGCACATTCTCTTGTAGTGCAGAGAGTTTCAGACCTAAGTGGATTTGGTTCTAGTCCCAGACCTACCACCCTCTGGCTTTGTCGTATTGGGCTGTGACTTATATCCTCTCGTTTTCTCATCAATGAAAGAGGTATAACAACATTAACCTTGTAGTATGTTGCGAGGACAAAATGAAAGCACCTGTAAAGTGCCTGGTACATGGTAACAACAATAAAAACAGCAACACATGTTGATCAAGAGCTGTGGGGATGCAGCAGTGAGAAAAGGAGACAAAGTCCCCCCCCTCAAAGGGGTTGCAGTCTAGAAGTGAGAAACAGACAACACATGAGTAAACAAACAAATATATGCTGTGTTCAGTAGCAGTACATACTATGCGAATAACATGGCAGAGGAAGGCGTAGACAGTGAAGCAGCAGATAGGTGGTTAGGAGTGGTCTCCCTGGCGTAGTGGCGACTGAGCGGAAACAATGCAGATGAACGAGCAGGCCAAGTGGCAGTGAGCGGACGTTCTTCCAGGCAGACGGAGCGGCAAGTGCAAGGCCCACGTGCAGAGCAAGCTTGTTGTCTCCAGGAACAGCAAGGAGGCCCGTGTGGCAGGGCCAGAGAGTCCTTGAGAGAGGAAATAGCTGGAGATGAAGGCAGGGCGGTAGGTGGGGTCGGATCACGGACGGCCTCTATACCTTTGGAGGACCCCAGACTTATTCTGACTGAGATGAGAAGTCACTGAGACGCTGAGCAAGGACTGACATGATCAGACTAACATTTTCACATGTTCAGCCTGGTTGCTTAGTGGAGACTAGACTGTGGGGAGGTGGGGGAGGCAAGGGCAGAGCAGGAAACCAGTAGGAGGTTATTGCAGTGGCCCACAGGGACAAAACAGTGGCCTGAACTAACGGAGTAGCCATGGAGATGGTGATGTGTTCATCTTCTGGCTCCATTTCAAAAGCAAATCCCTCAATATTTGTTGATGGAGTGTGAGGTGTAGGAGAAAGGAAGAAGTCAAGGATGACTCCAAGATTTTGGCCTGAACAATTAGAAGACTATTGGTTGGGGAGGAAGTCGGGTGTTTAGTGGTGAACGTGTTACATTGTGACAGCTGTCACCCATCCATGCAGAGATGAAGAGAAGGCACTTGGATATGCTCTGGGGAGTGTCTGGGCTGGAGAGTCACTGGCATTTAGGTGATTTTTTTTTTCCAGCCATGAGGTTCTTTAGAGAAGAGAGATGCCCAAGAACAGGCCTAGTCCTGTCTAAAGTTTAGAGACTGAAGCAGTGAGGACCAACTGGAGTACCTGAGAAGAAGTGGCAGGTGAGATAGGAAAAGAACCAGAAATAGTGGATTCCCAGAGGGTCGGGTGAGGAAAATGCTTCAGGAAGGAAGAAGCCAACTGACTGCATCCTTTGTCGCTCTTAGATGTAGATTTTACAGTGTGATTCATGTTCAGCAATATCAGTTTTTACTCTACTTTCTCAGTCTGTCTTCTTGTCCTGGCAGAGCTGTGTCCTCACACAGTCTGCCTCGTGACCTTTTGGTCCAGGAATGGGGCATAGAGGAAGGTTTCTTGCCATCGCTTGCAGACCACCAAGGCTCTTGACATCTTACTAGAAACCCAGGCTAGCTCTGGATGCTGGGGTTTCATGGTAAGGTGCACAGCAGGAACGGGCACCCTACACGTAAGCATGGTGAACCTCTGCCAGGACCTGAATGTAGATTATTGCAATTATTTGAGGCTGGTCTCAGTCTAAACCCAGTCCTGTGCCTAGGATCTTTGAGCCCATGTCATAGAGGAGGAGCTTAAGTGAACCCACAGAGGTAATATTAATCCAGGAGTCTATACATATCCCTGAATTTAGTATTCACTACCAACCTGACAGCAACCAACTAACAAGTTAATGGCTTAAAGAATAAAATAATTTTTCTTCTTGTTACAAATGTCCAGCATAAAAATGTGTTCTCCTTGAATACCTTATATAAAGAAAATAAGGACAAAAACCTAGGAGTCATCTTTTATTCTTTTTGTTTCCTTATACCATGTCGTTAATACATCGATAAGTACTTTCAGTTCTACTACTGAAATATATCCCTAATCTGATCACCTTTCACCCTCCCCACTCCTACAAATGTAGTCCAAATCCCCATCATTTCTTGCCTGAGTTATTATGAGAATTGTCTGATGGCTCTGTCCAGTGGCCTCATTCCCTTGCAGCCTAGTTTCCACACATTGTGCAGAGTGAGATTTCTGAGTATAGATCAGATCATGTCACTTACCTAAGTAAAACCCCCCAGAGACTTCCCCTATCATGGACTATAAGCCCTAAGTCTGGCCCACGTCTCCCTCTCTCCCTCCACACTTCATCCTATTCACCAGTCTTGAACTGTATTTGCCCTTTTTCCTTTCTCCCAAAACAGTAGTTCATATCTGTCTCAGGGTCTTTGACTTGCTGTTCCGTCTTCTGGAAGGTTCTTTTTCGATGTCCCCTTTTGCTGCCTGCTCTCCTCATTCTGCTCTCAGCTCATCACCTTCTCAGAGAGCCCATTCCCAGTTCTACCTGGAGTGGCCTTCCTGTCTTAGCTGATGTGATATTTTCCATAGATCTCGCAGGACCTGAAATGGTCTGATTTATTTATTTCTTACTTCTTTGCCGATTGCCTGTCCCCTTTACCTGTAAGCTTCTTGAAGATGGGAACTCTTGTCAGACTTGTCACTGCCGTACACTCTGGGTCTGGAGCAATGCAGAGTATTTAGCAGGTGTTCAGTAAATGCCTGCTGACCCATGGACCATCTGAACTTACAAAATTAGTGTTAGGTCTAATTTCTGATTTTCATTAGGTTTCCAGCTTTGTTTTTATGCTCAGGATGGAGTCATTTTTTCCAACTCTTATAAAATTTGGCCTGACCCTTCAAGCCAGTGAAGGCCTCGAGTGGGGGACCCTCTTTCCCAAGGTAGAAGTCATGGCGTGCGGCCACCTCCACTCCCAGCTTGCTCATATGTGTCCTCACCAGCCAGAGCCACGAGGTGAGGCAGCACTTAGGGTGCTTGGTCTTCCTGGGACAGGAGGAAACCTCAGACCACCTCTCTTTGGAACTTTTGTCTCCGGGTGGCTTGGCTGATGCCCCAACTTGAGCTAGAAGAGGCCAGGCACAGAGCGCAGGAGAATTCACCCTGTGGAGGATGCAGACTTTCAGGAATCCACAGAGCTGGCCAAGTTATGTCAACACGAAGCTGGCCAAGAGCTTTGGCTGCCTCGTTTTCCTCCTGGAGATCAAAAGTCAGTAGCAACTGTGGATTCCCTAATTTCAGAGTGCTCACTCTTTTTTTTTTCCCCTGAGTATGGTGTTTCAGGGGACTCCTGAGTGAGAAAATAGTGAGGCTCAGAGGTGAGCGGTTCCAAAGCCATGGGTTTTGATCCTCGCTTTGGGACTATATTCAGAGTAGTTGGAGACCCCTGTCACCTTCCCCTCAGTGTCTCCCTCAGTCCCATAAGTGAGTTCTGTTGAGCGTGTTTGCATTAAGGAGCGACTTCATCATTAGGTCCACTCAGCCAATTGACTCTCAGAGCAAAACTATGCTTGAGTGAATGTAGAATTGACTTTGTCCTGCTGTGTCTGGTTATGTAGGCCTGTGGAGAGCTGAACTCCGCAAGCAATCACAGCTAAACTCACACACAGCTTATGCTGGAAGTCTGTCTTATCTCAGATCTCCCACAAGCAACATTTTAGCTGCCTGGGTTGGGAAAAATCATTTTCCATTAGAAGACTCAAGAAGGGAAGAAGAATGAAAACTAGGTTTCTGTTGAATGACTGTTTCTTGTATTTACTATGTGCCAGACACTAGACTGGTGACTCAACACTCATATCCTAAGCTAGGCCACAAGGAAGATCCACACCACAGTGGGACAGGCATCTCTCCTTCACCCTGTGCATTGCCAACCCTGCAGGAGTCTAAGCTCTGCTTGTTACACGGGGGTTGGGGGAGCAGGTCTCCGAGGTGGGAGGCAGCCAAACTCAAAAATCCCAGGTCAGTTTGGAGGAAAGGTAAGAGCTGGTCCTAGGAGCCGGACAGAGTCAGTGAGAGCTTAGGAGTGGGACCTCCATCACCATTGGCGAGCTGGGAGCCCAGCCCTGGAGGAGCTGAGAGGCCAGACCTACATTTGGGACAGCAGATTCCACGTTCCACCAAGAAGGTACAGAAATGAAGCCAGTGTCCCCCTCCTGCCTGTCTCTGTGCTCGTGGCCCCATTTCCCCTGTCTATTCCTGGGCTTTGACTCTAAAATGATCCCTTTGTGTTTGCATTTTAAATCTCTAAGTCCTCAGTGTTTCCTGTCCTCTCCCCAACACCAAGTCAAAGATTCTGCTCTCTTAGCCAAACTATTTCTCAAATATGTTTCCCGCTCCAGCTGCCTTACACTTGGTATCAATATCTCCCTTTTTCTCACTACTATTCTTCTTGAAGTTCCCCCTTGGCTTCCTTATATCCCATTTGCCCTTCAATAGCCTTGAATTTGTTTTCCTCCCTACGTCCTATGAAACAGGTCTCTCTAGAGATGATTAGTTACTGTCCCAATCAATACACCCTGTGGCCTTCACGTTCTCTTTCCTTATTCCTCTGCAGCTCTATTTCACATCTCAGGAGATTAAATCACCAATTTGAGGCCTTGGCCCCATAAACCTTGCACTTCCTGTGCAGGGCAGCAGGATCAGGACTTAGGAGACTGGTGTGATGATCATTGGGAAGGAAATATGGTAGGTGGAGACATGGAGTCTTCTTGGCACTTGACAAGCTCTGACGAGGGAGGGTCACACCCATGGGTCACGGTTTCCTCTTTAGGGAAGTGAGGGAACAAGAGTGGAAGAAGGCCAGACCTGAATGAACAAAGCGACACCCAGATTTTATTACGCTTTGACCTGTTTGCAGAGTAATAAGCAAATCTGGATTAGACCGTGTACCATTGTCCCTTTGGTTTGAGCAAAGCAGCATGCCTAATTGAGATTTTCACTTTTTGGGTCTCAGCCCTTTATATTCAGGTTCCCAAGGATTTGAGGAGGTGCAGATGGGATTAGATTAGTCATTACTTTAAGCCTCTCTCAACAGGGAGTGCAAGAGTCAAGCCTTTGTTTGGAGGCAGCTGGGGCTTTAAGGATTGACTGGAAGAAAATCCTTGTTGATGGAAACAGCCAGGGCTTTGGATTAATTAACAGAGCCCTCTGATTAAAGCAGAGAAGGGTGACTGGTGCTCCTGGTGAGGGGTTGTCCTTGCTCCTGGCCTCCTGTGGCACTGAGCTGGTCTTTGCCTCTTGGCCAGGCTTCCTTCCCTCTCTTCATTTCCCGAAGCATTGCATGTTCCAAAGCCATCCCCAATCCCCAAGGGAAAGAATAGGCTCAGGCCCCGATTTGGCGGGATAGAGTTTTGGCATCTTCCCCACCACAGTTGTTCCTGTGTTACATTTCAGTCTTCATTTCTGTTCCTCCACAAGGTCCCAATCATTGAAGTAGGAAGTGATTCGTACTAGCTAGTGGCCATGTTGGATTTTACTGTATGCTCATGATGGTAATGCAGTGGTCCTCGTAATAGGTACATTCCTTAATGCTTGTGACTCTCAGCACAATGTCAAGATAAAGGCAGGCGAGGGAACCAGTGTGAGGCATTGGGCCAGACCTCCTAGGTTCCTTTTCAGCAGTCCTGCTTTTACTGTGTAACCTTGGGAAAGTTTCTCTCCTTCTCTGTGCCTGTTCCCCCACGTGTTTAACAGAGGTAATCATGCTGATCCCCTCCCTGCCTCAGAGGGAAAGAGGATGAATGAGCTCATGTCTAGAAGTGTATGAAGCTCCTTGGAGAAAGGTGCTATGGAAATTCACAGATGTTGGGTATGTGTGCAGCGCTCCAAATTCTCGCAAAACATGGCTTCGTGCAGAGGACACCTTGCGTGCTGCTAGGGTTTGGCCTCGTGCCACAGCATCCATAACATGCAAGAGGGACTGGGTGTGCCCCAGCCTCCATGCACGACTCCACCTGACCAGCCCCGACTGATGGATGCCAATCCCATCCACAGAGTGTCTTAAGCAAGGAAATTACACATGTTTCTTTGGAAATCTATCCCAGGGTTTCAAAAATCCTCATGTTAGGGCAGCCTTCCCAGTGTGGAGCTACACTAACTCTCGCTCCCTTTTGTTCCATGTTCAGTGGGGTGAAGGAACTACAGGTCATTGATTCATATTTACTTAGCAACTATTCTCAGCCAGGCACAGGATTAGGTCCTTTGAACTGAAGGTTTAATGGAAAGGGCACATAATTAAACGGGGTGTATCACAAATTGTGAATAATTCTAATAGGTGCAGACAGTGCCTGGTTGAATCATTTCTAACCCAGCTTCACTCAGTTGGCTAAAATGTTTTTCAGCCTTTTTGAGGTGGCCTCCCTCTCTTATCTTCACTTTCCCTCCATCTGTCTTAGGGTGAGTGCATGCACACCCACACATTCCTTGAGCCCCTTCTACTTGAATTTGGATCTTTCCCCTTTGCTGTCAAGAGTATCTTTGCAAACACTCGGATTTCCAGAAACACTAAGTGGGACTTGGGGATGCAAATGAGGCCGAGGTAGTAGAGTGGGATCATTGTAGTTCCATAGTCTGCACAAGTCAGGGGCTGAAGGCTACTTATTGAACCGGCATTACAAACCCTCAAGAAAACAGTGTTCCCACTGGTGACAGTGCCCCAGCCTGCTGGAATTTAGAGCAGCTGACGTCCTTGGGTGGGCTGCTTGCTGCCAGGTTTAGACGCCACACTCCAGCTTCCCACATGACCCAAGGAAGGGATGGGTAGTGCTCAGTGTACAGGTCCCCAGCCTTCCCTTATAATGCCCCTAGACTTTCAACAGAATGAATCGCTCCCGCTTTGTGCTTCCATAGGATTTTAACGTACTCCTATTTTATTACCAGTAATAATTGACCACCTTTGTGGCACTGTTCAATGGTCTAAGTCTTTTTCCTCTTCTAGATCATATACTCCTTGATGGGGGGAACCATGTCTAATTTGTCTTTGTGTCCTCCATTAATCCAGCACACTGTAAGTGCTTACTACATATTTGGGAAGAAGGAATACAGGGATTTTACATATTGAAGACTGTAAGGGGAACTCTGGAAATTCTTGTTCGTGGCAGCTATTTAGCACCACAAGATTAATGTTTAAGAAAGATGATTTTTAACGCAGACAATGTAGGTAGTAGTTCTGTAGGGGTCAGCAGATAGGGCTGATGGCCTGAGAGCACAAGTATGGCTTTCATTTCTTCGGGGTGCAATGGGCAAGTAGTGGAGGCAAGGGGAAGGGAAGTGGGGCTCTGCCATTCCAGAGAGCTGCCCTAGGACCTGATCCTGCAGGAGTCTGCCCACCTGCTTGCTGTTAGAGGTTGTCCCACCTTGTCCGGGAAGCTGGCCTGTCTCTCTGCCTGATACCAAAGCTGTCCCTTTTCTAGATGGGAAGAAGCCAGTCTCAGAATGATGCCTTCTGCCACTTGAGGGGAGTGCTGCTCCAGCTGAAGGATCTGGGAAATGGCCAGCTCCTCTGTGGGCAGAGCAGCTATTTCCAGAAACCACACTAGAATGAGAAGGCTGCCATAAGCATTTGTGCTGTCCAGGCCTTGGCTCTCCCTTGAGCCCTCTCTTCTCTGTTCTGGATAGCTGGAGGCAGAATGGTGAAGGAGGGATTTGTAGCGAACGAAAGAACTTGACCTGACTGGAAGGGGTGAGCTGACACTGGACCTTGTTCCTCCCATCTTTTCCCATGTTCACAGAGACTCTTGCGGACATACCGAGAGTCTCATTGGTACACTGGAAGCCCCTAGCTTTCTCACTGTTCTTTCTTAGTCCTCTGCTAAATAAATGGTCAAGTTCAGAGACAGCCCCCTGTGCCTGACTACTGTGAGGCCAGACCCTTTTCCAGGGGGGCTTAGCAGATACTTGGGGCCTTCTTTGCCTCTTGTACTGTTGGCCAACCCAGGAGTGGAGAGGGCTTCTTCCTCATAACCAGGCCAAGGTGGGCACAGGAAGTCTGCACGTCACACTGAGTTTCTGCTGTGTGCAGACCTAGGACCAAAAGAATCCTGACTTCTTGAGAACCTCTCAGAGCCTGATGCAGAATTCGCCCTCTTCCCTACCTTATCGCATTGACTCCTCCTTGTGTCATCTCTGGGGTATATTAATTATATACATCGTATAGAGAGGACAATGGGGACTCACCAAAATAGGTAACTGCCTGCATTTCCTTGGCTAATAAGTAGTGAAACCAGAGTTTGCACTGAGGGCCCATGACTTCAAAACCTATGCTTCGAAACCTGGTTTCAGCACCAGCCTCTCTAGGACCTCCAAGGGAAGATGAAAATGATAAACAATATAGACCTTATTTGCAAGTGAGTAAGGTTGAAACGGGAGTCGCTATAATCATATGGGACAGGGGCACCCAAAATAGCTGCAAATGGGAGTGGCATGCCGTGTCCCACATCTTCAGAGGCACGTAGAGCTTTAGAATGGAATATGGTTAGTAGAGATGGGTTTCTTAGAAGAAGTGATGTTTTTTAGCAAGGCTGACGTCGAGCTCAGAGGCAACTAGAGTTGTTGGGAGGAAGTTGTGCTCTTAGAGGAGTGATATTCCCCGTTGGGAAGTCGGCTCACTTCCAACCCAAACCGCCAGCCTTCCTGTGCCCCCGAGAGGGCCAGCTCCCTGCACAGCACCTGGGCTCTTACACCAATTTCTTGCTACTCAGCTGTTTCTCCACGGATTACAACTCCTCGATGGCAAAGACCTTCTCTGGTTCATTATTTTACTGTCTGTGTCTAGCCCATGGCAGGAACTCAAGGAGTATTTGTGAATTGGCGCTCTGATCTCTCAGAGGAACAGTGGTCCCACTGTTAGCAGTGACCCAGGTGCTGAAAAGCCCAGAGCAGCTGACATTTCTGGTGGGGTCTCTTCTACCGGATCTTGGTGCCATAGTACGCCTAGGAGCCTCAGGGCCTGATGGGAGTGTGGGAGGGACACCTGGCCTGGAGGGCCCAAGGGCAAATGCTGGGCCTGCCTAAGCTTTGAGTGTGACAACAGTCTCTCTCTCTATTCCCTCCTGTTCCTGCACACATCTGCCGCTGTGAATTATAGATGTCGGGACACTGTGCCACAAGGGGCAGGGCGGGGACCCACGTGGAGCAGATGCAAGAGAGATGAAAGTAGGCGTAGAGGCTGGGCAGCTGGCAGGCCAAGCCCTGAAGAGCCGGACAGCTGGTGTGCTTACCTGGAGGATGAGGGCCACCTGCCAGGGCCACGTCATGGCCTCCGGGAAGCCCCTCTCCAACCTCCCCTGTCCGCGCCGAGCGCTCTGTCCTCCCTGCTCTGAAGTTTTCTTGCATGTATCATCTGTTTGACTCCGGCATACAACTATGGTGACTGTTTTCTACACTGAGAATCAGATATGTGATTTAATGACGAGACTGCATGTTAAAATTGAGGTTGTGCAGAAAAATCCACTGCATGTGGCCAACCCAGAGATGACTCTAGGCCCCCCTCCGATGTCTGATCTGCCGATTTCAATCTGTCGTCATCTGTTTGTTTGGAAAGTCCTCACGATCTGAGCCTTGTCTCCTCCATAGATTAAAGTCCCTTGTGGAAAGGGTATACATTGCATGCCCTTGTTATTTTTGAATCTCTTACATATCTCTGCCAGTTTGTCTATGGTTTTGAGAATGTGATAGAGACATCTGAATTTTTCCTCTGTTACTTGAGTTTGTTTTTTCTCAAAATAAGATAATTTAGGATTTTGCCTGAGCTGGGTTTTCCATCTTTAATTGTGGGGTTAAGAAGAGAGAAGGACATGAGAAGGCTCATGATGACAGGGCGTAGAGCTGGAGATAGTGTGTCTCACATGCCAGGATGGCAATATGCTTTAGAATACACAGGGTGGAGGTCGGTCCAAGAACTCAGCAGAGAGGAGACAGCCCTAGGGGAAACTGGTGATATGATCAAAACTCCCAGTGTTCCCAGGGTCCTATATGTCACCATTTTGCTTTCTCCTCATAAGTAGAGACATCTCAGTGTGGAAAAGAAAAACTCAGTGTCTTCTTATCCTTCCATCTGCCTCCAAGTAAGACTAAACTTCAGTTCTACTCAGATGAGTATCTTGGGTACCCAAAGATGATATAAACCAGATGGTTAGTTCCTTGAAGGGGGAAAAAAGAGTTAGTCATTTTATCTCCTACCGTACCTGGCATGGCAGTAGACACACAGCAACAATTCTATAAATCCTTAATGCACAAGGAAAGAGATGGCTAGTCCTTCTCTGTTGTCTGCTCCTGTGCCTAACTGCTTTAACAAATGCAGGGCTCTTCCAGTGCCTGCCACTCTTTCTTGGCCTGCAGGACATGACCTGAGATGGGAAACCTGAGAAAGTTCCCAGGACACTGGAATTGAATAGCATGAGCTGTAGGAGCTCTTAGCCTGGCCTCCAGCCTGTGTACATGAGTGCTGTGAACACAGTTCTTTTCACCTCAGACCCACCATCTCCCAGGACTCCAGCCCCATGGTCATCACTGACTTTCCATATCCCTCCTCTTTGCCTAGCGAGAGAGAGAGAGAGAGAGAGAGAGAGAGAGAGAGAGAGAGAGAGAGAGAGAGAGAGAGAATACATCTTATAACTCAGAAGAGCCTAAATACTTCTCTAATAGAAATACTCATTTATCTCTTAAATTGTCAAAAGACCAAAATTCCCAGCCTACTTTTTGGTTTTGTGTTGGGAAAATTTTAAGAATCCCAAACAGTGGGATAGGAAGCCTAGAAAGAGGGAGGCCTGGATCTTAGAATAAAGAATTCAAAAACCATTGATCCAAACTTATCTCTACGCATCTGTTTCCTCTCTTCTTCCTTGGAAAGAAGGAGACTGTGAAAGACAAGGAACTGATACCATTTTAGAAATAATCTACTAAGTAAAGCAATGGGCCTCTTCTTCCATTTTTCTCCACTTATGCTTCTCACCGCTCTGTTTTCCAGCACAGATCATTCTTATCCTATGGACCCATGAAGGAAACTTTCCAAGGCTGACCTCCTGCTTTCCTGGGGTTCAATCAAAGGAAGTGTAGGTTTGTGAGTTGACCAGGGAAATGAGAGAAAAGAAGGGCTGTCAAGGACTCTTCTGTAAGAGCTTAATAAATAGCTCATGGACTCAAAAAATAGCCACAGGGGCTTGTAAGTAGTAATTGGCTCCAGGGAGTAAGAAGAAGATATGAAGCTGAATAAGGAAGGAAAAGGTTAGAAGAGGAGAGTAAATTTCCTCCCGTATGGAAGTGACCCGAAGAGCAGCAGGGAATTTGTTCATTAACTTGTAGTGGGATTTGCACTTTTAACATTATTCCCAGGGATGTGAGTGGGAAAACGAACGGGGTCAGGACTTTTCAGTCATTGAGTCTCCTCTATGTCTAACCTCAGCTCTAAAAGCTGTCCTCAAGGAGCTTTTCCTCAGGGACACCCTGCTCTGGCCTCATGCTTGTGGGAAATTGATTACACCTCAGGCACTCTGCCTCACTCTGATTCTTCTTTCCTGTGACCTTGATGTCACTGAAACAAAAGCCACAAAATCCATAAAATTCAAAGCAAATGTGAGTGGTAGAAGGGACCAGCTGAATTCATCTCCAGCACCTCCCTCCCCCATCCCTTTCCAGAAGAGAACACAGAGGGTAGACAGGGGAAGGGACTTCCGAGGAGTCACATGCTGCCAAGCTGACTCCATCCCAGGTCTATTGATGGGGATTCTGCCGATTGTTCTGGGTTTACCTGAGGCCTTGTTCCTGTTTAGGGATCGCTTTTGTACACGGAGCACAAGGTAATGCCCCGGTGCAAAGCCCTTTGTGCAGACTGTGTGGCTGGTGTCAGGGGTATCAGAGCCTTACACAAGTAATGCATGTTTCCTCTATTCTGGGTACGTCTCAGCTTGAGCCTGCAGCAGAAAGCTTTTGCACTCTTCCCTGCAGAATCTGCCTGTCATCCAGAGACTAGTGCTTGTAAAAGATTACCTGTCTCCCTCCTTTACCTGGATACTACCTGTGAGTCACGTCCCCTTAGTCCACATGACAGAATTCCAGCAGGTGTTTAGTCATCATACCCCCTATCTGCTTCTCATCATTCTCGGGATCTCTCCTTTTGTCATTGCATGGTCCTGAATTGATAGAGCCCCAGAGTCTGAATGGGCAACGTAAGGGTTCCAGTAAGGTTTCTGCCATATCTAACAAGTCCTCATTTAGCCTCTGCTTGAATTCTTCTAGAAATGGGGTTGTAAGGCCGCTTGTTCCCCCTTTTGATCAGGAACCCCACGATTCCCACCGGTGGATCCTAGCACAGTTCTCTGAGCCCACATAGCAGAGGCAGAGCTGTCTTCACAAAGCAGTTCTTCAGCTGTCTCAAGGCAGTTGTCCTGCCTCCCTTGAGTGTCTTCCATTCTGAGCACAGCGCCTCCATTTACTTCAGCCATTTCTTGCTAAACAACGTTTCTAGATCCCTTTCTATTCTGGTCACCCTCTCCTATTTGTGAATGTCCCCTTTAATAAGAGTTCCAGAGAAAAACTCTAAAAGTGGATACAGTTAGACTTATCTGATTTATTCCAAATATTACACACCTGTCAATATAATTTAAGTTTTAGAGACCACATTACACTTTCGGCTTATGCTGAGCTCAGATTCAGTGAACCCTCCCCCTCCCCAATCTTGTTCACATGAGCTGTCATTGGCGTGGGCTCACCTACATGCTTTTCTGAGCCTAAATGTAGGTCCTCACAATTGTCCGGTTCAAGCCCAAGTTGTTAATTTTAGCCAGTCTTGCTAGGCCATTGAGATCTTCACAAATACTCCTACTGCCAACCGGTGTGTTATCTGCTTTTTCCAGCTTGGTGATATTTGCACATTTTAAGCTTGCTGTCTCTATCCAAAACATTCATAAAAATTATTGACCAAAACGACAGGCAAAGGGCTGTGGTACAGTATCAAGGACCTTCCTTCATGATTTTGCCCATCAATCAATACTCTTCAGGTATTTTTACTCGGCCAATGACAAGTCCATTTGTCTCCATGTAGTGCTGAAGGTCTCACATAGAAGATGGTGTTAAGCCCACCTCAGCAGTGTTTTCCAGTAAATCCCTTGGAAAGTTTTAACCTCAGTCCCCAGTGTTTGCCTGATGTGTTTTTTTTTTCTTTCTCTTTACACAGAGGCTGTGGTCACAGACATGTCAGTCTTTCCTTTGGCAGAGAGGGGACTGACGATTTGGCTTCCTAACCCAGAGCCCAGATATACCCTCACCACCCAGTTGGTGCCCTGAGGATTTTGGCTCAAGCATGGTTGGGCTTGGAGCCAACTGCCAGGCACTAGTCCAGGGCTCTGGTTAGACAGCCCTTCGGAATTCCTAACATAAATGATCCTGTCACATCTGGTGGAAGGTGAAGTACAGGGATCAAGTTATGCATCTAGTGTTCCATTGAGAGTCTTTCTAAATTAGCATCAGAACATCTTCAAGGCCAGCCCTAGGAAACACATGTCAGAATCTGCCAGCTTCGGTTATCCAGGGACCACTACCTCTAAACTGAGATTGGAAAGTGGAGCTTCTCAGCAAGTAGCCAAGTCCCATCAGGGCCCCTGGGGTTTGATGGCTTTGGGGAGGGAAGCCATGTATCCACAGTCTCACTCTTTCCCTGTGGTGAGTTTTATTCCCTACCTCTTTCTGACCTTCCCTCCTGCTTATCTTATGCAAACTGTGCTGATTTGTTTCCAGGACCTTTCATTCATTCTGAAATGCCTTTCTACTTTCTATACTGCTCACACCCTCCTCCCATTCCAAGGGGTGGACTATAGGAAAAGAAGAGGCCACATAGGGATATTGCTGCCATCCTGGAAAGGGACCCTCCAGCGAAGAGGACCCTATTTTCTATCAAAGAAAAGATGGGACACACATTCCTTCTCTCTTTCCCAGGAACAAAGTACCTTGGAAAGGTGTAAATCCTCATTGGTGGTCATTATTTTTAGTTAGGATAGCTGAGCTTTCCCCTGCTCTCAATGCTAGGAGAGGACCATGGGTAGGATCATATGAATGGCATGGTGGGTGGCATGGCAAGGGATGAAGCTGGGTGGGACTCTTATGACCTCTGCATTTCAGAGGTGGGAACAGTGTGGAGAAGTTTCCCAATGACCCACCTGGGGGAACTTAACTCTGGGCCTCCACAGAAGTGGGACATCTATTGTTCCCATTTCTGCAAAGTTGTCTATTGCTAAAGGGGGAGAAGAAGAGGGGCGGAGAAGGATAATGGATGCTTTCTTCTTCCTCAGAGGACGACACCAGGCCCACATGAGTACTAACAGAATCCTAAGTAATAAATAATAAAAGGATAAGTAAGTCATAAAAGGATAATGTCTTCTTGAATCTCCAGACTTTACGGGGTAGAATAATGTTTTCTTTGCTTATATTCTGAAGCAGTGCGTGGCTTGACCTTGAGGGCATGTTGGTTTGTGTTTCCTGGTTGTCTCCTGTAGGTCTGACCTCCAGATGCACAGAGGTTTGTCTTCTGTGTCTTATTCTCTTTTCTAGGGGGTGCCAGGAGCCTTTCTAGCGTCACTCCACTTCTCCAGACATCTCCTGAAGCCTCCTCCTTTTCCTGAGAGACCCTGTCTCTTCTCTACTGCCTGTGCTCAGAAGTTTTCTTCTTTTCAACTTGCTGTCACTTTGCAGTACATTTTTAAAAGGATTAACCTTTTATTTTTAGCATTTTTATTTTCAAAATCTTAGGACAAGAAGCATTTAAAAATCACTTACTATATTCTTTTCTCTTTATAAAATAATCCTTGTTCACGGCAGAAAAATTCAAAACTACAGATAATTTTTTTTAAAGCAAAGAACACATCATTCCTAATGTGATCGTGGTGAACATTTTGGTATATTTTCTTCTATTCTTTGTGTGCATTTGTGTCTGTTGTGTAAATGAAATGGTCTAAAATGTACCGTACATTTTAGACCTTAATTTTTTTTCACGCAATAATTATTGTGAACAGGGAGCCATACTCCCACTTGCTTCCTTTTGGCAGGGTGCTTCTAAAACCAAACAGCATGGCGTCCTTTCATTGTTCATCCCATCTGTACAAGACAGTTCCGCAGAATGCTTACCACTTGGTCAAGCCCTGACTGAGGGTTCTTTTCATTTCTCTTCACACATTCAGCTCTTTCTATGGCTGACACTTTTCCACCGTGAATTTCTTATTATGGTATCCAGGTGCTCATAGAGCTCCTTCTCCTTCAGGAGAGGTCATTGGTAAGTCTTGCTCAGAATACCACTTTCCTCTGGTCTCCTCTTGCCCCCATGCTGATCACTGATGAGAAACATGTCTGGTCCCTGGTGAAGAGTGAGGTCCTAATGAGGAAGGGCAGAAGAATAGGGCACAGAAGTGGAAGAAATGATGTGGTCCAGGAGCCCTCTCTGAGAGAGAGTCTGGGGAGAAATCACAATGCGAGCTATAGAAAAAGGAGAGATAGCACATAGGTAGACCTCCCAGCCTTAGAAGGGCTGTTCAATTGGAGTAGATATGTCCTACTCTCCATGATCCTGAGCATGGAGTGAGCACATGAATTGCACAGATGTCCAAGGCAGCAGAGAATGTAGAGATCATGGAACCCTTTATTTTACAGACAGGAAAACTGGGTCCCAGAATGGAGGTACTCTTATAACAAGTAATAGCACAGTTGGGGCTTGAGACCACATCTCCCGACTCCCAAGACAGAGTTATTGCTACAGCCGGCATTAGAGCAGATCTAAGAAGTGACTTGACAGATGGTGAGACATTTGGTCAGGCGGCCAAGGGCAAGTGTGGCTCCTCCTTAAAAAACGTCAAGAATAAGGCTCAGTTCACTACGTCTTTCTCATAAGAAAGGCTAGGATTTGGGGATATGGGGGCTTAGAGGAGAGGATGACTGTCATCCCTCCCCCTGAAGGAAGCCAGGCAACCAGGAAGTGTTTCTTAAGTGCCCGATTTAAGCCAAGGCGGAGACTAAGAAGTTTAGTGACTAAGAAGTAGTTTCTGACCTGAGAGAGTTTAGTAAGTGCTACATGTATGGTGGAGACTTTGCATGTGATGGAAGCACATGAAAAAGATGGGTAACAATGAGCTGCAGGTGGAAGAAAATTTTGAAGGAGCTGGTCTTGCAAGGATAAATAGGATTTATATATACATGGTAGCCGGAAGAGTTTCACGTCTGGCTGTGGAGTCATATTGACCTAGGCTCAGATTCCAGTTTCTGAATTTCATCCATCCATCCATCCATCCATCCATCCATCCATCCATCCATCCATCCATCCATCCATCCATTCATCCATCCGTCCATCCATCCATCCACTCTCTCATCTCCTTAGTCAACTAATACTTATTGAGAGCCAGGGACTCTCTAGGTTTGGGGAATATAAGAATCGATACAACAGGCAACCGCCATGAGAATGTAAGTTTTCATGGATCTTACATTCTAGTAAGGTTGCAGAGCGACCTTGGGCAACTCAACCTTCCATCCCTCAGCTTTAAAGCTGGAGTACTGACCTGTCTGACAGGGCTGTCAAGAGCAAGTAGGATAGGTTGATGAAGATGGAGTGAGAAGGCGTATATAAGGTCCTTCACAGTGCCCAGCACTTGTGAATGTTGCCTGCAGACTGTCACTATTATTATTGCTATTGTGATGATATGATTATTGCTATTAAAGAATAAGAGCTGGTAGTCAGACACTGCCCCAGGATCTGGGAGCAGAAGATGGCTTATGGGGAACAGGAGGAAATAAGGGTAGGAATACAGTGTGGGAGAAAGCCTGGGGGAAAGAATTTAAAAGCCGGTGGGCAGAATTCCAGCCTGATGCAGTAGGCAGAGGGGTTGGTAGTGGCAGGCAGTGAATTACAAATTTATGGACAGAGGTTATAGTTACCTAAGGGCCATATAGTGATGATAAAATAAGTAATATTTATCTAGTACCAAAGACCTACCAGATACCTTGCTAAACATTTCACAAGGACAATGTCACTTATTCCTTATAACTCCCCCAGGAGGCAGAGGTTTACAGATAAGGAAAGTGAGGCTTGGAGAGCTGAAATAATGCCCGAGGATCAAAAGGGAGAGCCAGGATTCAAACCCAACACTGGTATCCACTGCATTCCAGGTGGCCTGCTTCAGGTGTGGCAGAGGTGGCTGGCAGCTGGCAGCAGAGGAGGCGCCGTGTCTCAGCAGAGCTCGGCACTTTTCCCAGGGACCCCTTCTTCTAGGGAGAGGTGGCCCCCACAGCCAACAGAAGGCTGTGACCCTGGAGGGAACATCCTGCAGCCATCTTCTGTATTCGAGACAGTGCTGCTTGCAGAAGCTCTGGTCAGCTCTGGTCAGCGGGGAGAGATGCCCAGGGTTGTATCGAGGAAAGGGGTTGTGCGTGATTATGTGGAGGTAATGACGGTGTTGGCTCTCTAAGGAAAGATGAGGAAAAGATGGACACCTTGCATCTGCAGATGTCTGCCTTGCAGATTAATTCAGAAAGTTACCAGCCCACGGCCGTTTTGCTCTCCTTTCCTTTTCTTTCTTTGCCCATTAGCTACGACTGTCTGCAATGGTGAGTGATAGTAAGCTACATCTAAAACAACAGCTAGTTGCCAGGGAGTCCCCCTTCCCTTTTGGAATTGCTGTAATTTGTTTTTCTCCAGGGGGGTCACCATCTTTTGCATGTGACTGAAATGAGCACTAAAGAAATGTGACTTCCTGAGACCCATGTGATCACAGACCAGAGTTGCTCTGGTTGGGGAGGGCGCCTCAGGAGTGAAAGGCCAGGATGGTTGTTCCCGTAGCACCAGAGTGGCCAGTGCAGGTGGCCCTGGGAGAGGATTTCTCATTTTGTCCCCAAACCTTGCTCTGTCACTTCACTCCCACTTGATCCACCTGACCTTCCAGGTAACAGTTGTAATCTGTGTCATCCCCCAAATGAGTATTGAATACAAAGGAAACTGTTATTTCTGCTTCTCTGGTGGGAGAGTAGAAAGTGTCCACTGGCTTATGAAACACTTGTGCTACCAAACTAAACCATCGCTGGGCTGGCTCTGAAAGGGCCAATTCTGTTTCTCTATGATTCATCTCTTTAATCCAGGTTCCATTAAATCAGAAATTCTTGATCATTCAGACTCAACTAATATTTATTTTATGAAGTGGCTTCTATGGCCACATCTGGGCTGGGGCTTTCACATAGTTAGGTCATTTAGTCATTTAAAGAGCAAAGGGCTCAAAGTTTATCTTTGCATGATCTATGAGAAAAAGGTTTACTAAGCAAATGAATAGTGGGTGCAAGATTGCCAAGGAAGATTATAAACTACTTAAGAGAACGAATTCATTCCGATAAGCCTGCCAGTACTTTAGAAGTACTCCCTTGCATAGGCAAATAGCTGATGCAGGGGACAGGCCAATGCAATAGGAAGGACCCAGGACAGAACGTCAGCAGAACTCAATTCCATTTCCAGTCTTGTGCCGTGTACCCACTACTGCATAGTGTGATCCAGTTCGCATTTCTCTCCCTGCCCCAACAAAGATACCTGTCCACAAAGATAGCACAGCCCTCCTCAAAACCTTTTTGAAAGAACAGAAAAGGCTGTGTAGCATACCTCCTTTTGTGTAAGAAAAGAGAGAAAAGGTGTATACATGCACACACACATTTGTACTTCTATATTCATTAAACATCCTATAAGCTTAGTCAATAAATTAATAGTAGTGGTTTTCTCTGAGGAATGGAGAGGTAGGAGTGAGAACTGGGCAGGTGGGGACATGATGGGAGGAAGACCCCTCACTGTGCATACGCCGGGGTTTTGAACCATGGGAATACATTACCTATTTAACAATTAAATTCAAATAAAAGCATTCCTGAAGTATATTATATAATATTATGTAGTATTTCTGAACAATTGGGAAGTACCTTAGCATTACCTGTCTTAGGAAACTAATGTTGGCTCTGTCTGATCATGATTGCTCCCATACTGTCTTTTAATTTATTTCCAGACTCTTGCCCAAGGTGGATGTTATTTTTCAGTACAGAAATTTTCGATGAATTGGATCTCTGCTGCTTTACTTCTTTATCCCTTCAAATACACACACACACACACACACACACACACACACAGAGCTAACTCTTTTATACTACTAGGTAGCTGCCACTCAAGGCCCCTTCACACTAGTCCCACACTGAACCTGAGAGGAAATGAGCCTAAGGCAGCACTTATTCAAAGAACTTGATTCTCCAACCCAAGAACTCAGCTTTTCAAATCAAGAGTGTTCAGAAAGGCTTGGACAGGAGAGTGACAAGGCTTCTGTTGTCATTCACAATCCCCACCTGAGGCATGAACAGCCTCGCGGAGAATGTACGGATGATAGATCATGCCTTGTAAATGTACCACAATTACAGAGCTCGGCTTTGACTTTTTTTTCTGGTGACTTAAAGTTGATATATTTTTACAGATCCTTGGATTGGAGGGTGTGGGGGTGGTAGTGGGCATGGGTTTGGCTTTTGCTCTGTTCATTGTTCCTTGGTTACGTGAAAAACCTGGAGATGCTGCGGAATCCAGACATGGCTTGAAGAGTAAATTGACTTAGAGAGCATGATAGAACGTAAGGTAGAATTGTGGAGGAAACCTTTAGGGGCTCGCCCTTCCGGCCTCTAGCGAGGATGAGACTTTTGGGGACTGCCACACACAGTGATGTGTGTGGAGGCAGCATGTCACATGACAGGCACCTGTGGGAGTTTCTAAGGTTGGAGAGGTGACCAGGCAATGTTTTCCAACCTCCCTGGTATATTGGTTTGGCCAGCCAATGTGTTGCTGCAAGAAGTTGAGAAAAAATTAAAACATGGGATAAGAAAACGCAACCCATTTGGTGACTTTCTTTTAATGGAATGGGAGAGATTTGTAGGACATAGGCTTTGGAAAAATAGGATCATAATAAAGAAAATGGTTCAATATGTCTTCATGCTTTTGAGTATTGTTGGTGTCACTTGCACTCTGTTATTTTTCCCTTCAAGGGGTTATTTGGGGAAAATTGTATACATCCCAGGATTGAACATCCAAACAAATGCAAGCTGCAGCCAGCCCCAGAGCTGCAGATGGCCATGTGCCTAGGGCAGCTTGAGAAGTGTGTTTGTCTTTACTCAGCTCCATGTGCCTCCTCTACACACACACACACACACACACACACACACACACACACACACACACTTCCTTTGCAGAAGAGATAAGCAGACTTCTTTCTCTTCATTTAGAGCAAATTCTTTTGAGGGTGAACACTATTGTGATGATGTTTTCCTCTTTGTACAGTTTGCTGATACCCTTTGAAATATACTTGTGAGCAGATCTGAGGAAGGTACTGAGGGGCAGGACTGTGTGTTATACATTCTTGGAGCCTCCAGCAAGGCCTATCTGGTGCCCTTGGGGACAGCAGATGTTTGCAGATGGTGATTGTGACTTTGAGGAGTCCCCATATTCCTTGAAATTTCTCAAATGGAGTGTGGAAGGGGTCCATGGCGCAGGAAAGGAAGGCAGAAAGCTATTTTCCCTTTTCTCTTCACTTTTTTCCAGTGATCCACCTCCCCTACAAGCAAACCTATACCTTCAAAGAGCACCTTTATGAGGGCCAGTGAGTTTCTGAGTGAGCAGGTACCAGCCACGCAGGACAGTTACTTCCCCAGACATGGGCAGCTGGGGGTGCGGGAAACTGCATGGACATAGGATCCCAGTTTCTAGACACAACTCTACTTCTAGCATCCTGTGGAACACACATTAGGTTCCTTAGCTCCGTGCCTTGGTTCGCCATGGGTAAAGTGGGACTAGTAAGACCCACCACACATTAAGCCAGGATGATTGTTTAAAATACATGTCTTTGTAGAACATTTCAAACATGCACAAAAATAGAGAAAATAGTAGAGTGAACCTTCATGTCCCCTCGCCCAAATTCAGTAATTATCAACTCATGCCAATCTTGTGTCATCTGTACCCCCAGTCAGAACTCACTCCCCATTATTATCCCCAGCACCAGAATATGAGGACTTAGTGGAATGAAACAATGGCAGGAAGTGCCTTGTAGAATATGTCACAGGTAGTAGATGCTTAGGAAATGTCTGTGGGACCTGAACTTGTAATAGTGTGAGCTTTACAATTATTGCTTCCTCGCTTGTCTGTAGGAGGCCAGAGGGCACAGTATTTCTTGCTCTCTTACAGATGAGAAGACCTCGTCTTAGGTCAAGTGACCTGTCTGTGGTCATGTAGCCGCCAAGGAATATGAGGGTGTCACTAGAACCTGGGCCTCCCAAATCCCACATGTGCGCTCTTGGCTCTGTGCTCTGCTGCCTCTGTGTTGGTTTTTCTCTTTTGAATATCTTCTTAGGGAGGAGCAGGAGACTTATAAAATTTTATGTGGGCTCACAGTTTAAAGAGAACTTGTTTATGGGACTGTAATAACCACATATCCATGGATTCAACTGCTTACAATCTTCAAAGGATCAGCAAATCCAGTTCCATTCATCAAACACTTAGTGCATTACTTTTTGCCTTGATCTCCAGAAAACAGAAGATGTATAAGATATGATTGCTGCTCTCAGGGAATTCATAGTCTCATATATACCAAAACACAAACAGAGCAGAAAGCGACGAGTATATGTTGACAGCATGAACCAAGTTCTGAGGGTGCATGGAGGAAGGTTGTCTAGTTCCTAGCTGCTGTCTCCATTAAGGATTATCAATACTTCCAAAAATTGTCACCCTGGCACTGTGGCAATCTGTACTTGGCATTTACACAATTCTGAAAGCTGACCACTAGATTTAAGTATATCTGTATAATCTTTTCATGAACTGAGAGTCCTCATTAGGTTAGTTTAACGGAATACTGGATGAGGAATGGCTCCACCAATGGAAGTACCATTTACTAATCTATTAATCAACATTATCCACCATGAAAGTTAAGGCCAGCTACAAAGAGTTAGCTAACTGTGAAGTTAGGAGGATGGGTCTTCACATGACCACCCTCTCTTCTGATACCAATTGCAAGTCCGGGCTCCCCAAGACCACTCTTAGATTTGGTAACTTACTAGAAAGACTCAGAGAACTCACTGAGAGCTGTGGTACCCACTGTACAGTTTATTACAGAGAAAGGATACAGGTTGAAATCAGCCAAAGGAAGTGGTACATAGGGTGAAGTCTAAGAAAGTACCAAAAACAGAACTTCAGTGTCCTCTCCCCATGGAGTCAGGACAGTGTTACTTTCTCAGCATCAATGTGTGACAATATTCACAAAGTATTGCCAACCAGGGAAACTCCCTTGAGCTTTCGTGTCTAGTGTTTCTATTGGGGCTTAATCCCGCATGGCTGACCTTTAGTCTCCAGTCCATCTGCGAGTAGAACTGCTACCTTGTGGCTCGAAGACCCCTCACAAATCACATTGTTAGACTGTCTGGTGGCCAAATACCCCAGGCAAACAAAACCATCTCCCAGTAGCCAGACCTCTCTTTGGTTAAGGTTAATTCTTTACTATACAATTCACCAGAGTGTCTCCATTTGAAAACATATCTGTGGCCAGCTTTGTGGGGAGCTGGAAACTTTGAGGAAAGAAAAGAGATGGATGTAGTAATGAGCATAGTTCTGAAAATCATTTTACTTTTTCAAGGTAAACTTTGGTAATGAGGAATTTAAACAAATTTTTTTTCCTTCTGGCTCATGAAAGGTCACATAGCAAATTAATTGCAAAGCTGGGGCTAGAACCTAATTTCAAGAGTTCAAGAGTTCTTTTCACAAACCAGTGGTGATGGTGAGCACTTGACTAGGAGAGGCCTGGGGTAACTGCCTGATGTTTTCCTTTTTAGATTCAAGAGGAGTGAGAGAAGAGGACAGTAAGGATGCCCCCAGACAGGAAAATCTGAGGCTTTCTTTCCTTCCTCTCGTCTTCCTTACTTTGCTCTCATCAGTATTTATTGGCTACATGGTGAATGAGGATGGAAAAAATGTGACTGAAAGAGAGGAAGGGAGGAAAGTCTCTTTCTTTCTATCAGGCATTCGTTTTCTTGGTAGCTTTCTTCCAGGTTGCCTATCCTTTTCGGGGAGACAGATTTCCTTTCCCCTTCTCAGCCTCAATCTTCACTATTCTATTTCTGTAACAGAAACGATCAAATGTAATGCATTACCCATAAATTTTGACCCAGCTTGTGTGGGATCCCCAAGAGCCCTGGTTACCCTTTGCCTAGGGCCTGGAGATGGATAAATGGTGGTGAGACCAAGGAGAGGGCACATTCTACCGTTCAGTTATGCATTTTGTTCACTAAGTAAAGGGATGCCCCGTGCATGTTCTGGGAGCCAACTCAAGGCACTCCTAGGGGTTAAGCATTTGGGATGACTTAAGCTCATTGGAAAAAATAAATTCCCTAGCCAGCAACATAGGGAGGTGGCTGTACCCTGTGGTACAGAGCAAGTAGCCTGGTTGGAGCAGCTGAGGCTGCAGATTCCCTGGCAGTCACTTCCCAACAATGCAATGAGTCAGGGCCTGGAGTACAAGGAGACGATGTGTGTTGACTCCCTGGGCGTGGGGCGGGGAGGACAGGGGTGTAGAGCAGGCTGCATTGCGGAGCGGGTTCCCCCAGGCAGACACACCACCGTGTCTCCCTTGGCTCCTGGCTCCTGGCTCCAGGTGGGGAGAGGCAGGGCCAGTCTCTTTCTGGGACACTAAGTAAAATCCCTTCTGGGCACAGGGCAACTCATGTCTGGGTTGGTCCTATTAGTCTGTCTCCTTTTTTCAGGAAGAGAACTATGAGAGGGATGGAAAGAGAAAAGAGAGAAATAAATACAGATAGATATTCTTCTCAATGCCAAAGCTGGGGATTCACAGACCAGGTATAGAAAGCAAGGCCATTATTCTGAAAGCCCAGCACTAGAGTCTGAGGTGGCTGGTGCAGGGCTAGAATAACCATGGCCGTGGGTTTAAGACTCAGAGCCGGGAGACAGGCTGAGAGGGTTCCAGCGGATGCTGAATACCAACTTGCAGACCAAACCCCTCACTTCTGTGAGGTCTAATGACCTGTTCACTCTCGGTGTTTCATGGAAACATGCTATAGCTCAGGGAAAAAACAGAGGTGAAGGGCCTGTGGAAGGAGAACATCATTGAGATACAAGGGGAAGGAGTATTGATTGGCTTAAGGTCAAATCATTGTTTGCTGGCTGGAGTTAAAAATGCCTTGCTGGGGGACAGAAGCTCTGGATTGTGATCCTAGATCAGGTAAGGGAGTAGAGCAGCTTTTCCCAGACTGCCATGGAACTGGATAGTTTGCTACCATAGAGCTTCCATGATCAATTGAGTCTATGAGGGTTGGATTAAACAGAGATACTGCAGATCTCCTCGGAGCCTGTAAGATGTACCGGCATATTAACTTTCCTAAAAGAAAGAGAAACTGTGCATGTAGAACATCTGTGAGTACCTGGAAAATCCAGTTTTCTAAAGAACACAGCGTAGGGAATGCAGAAAAGATTTTAAAAAATAAATAAGCTTGGAATTATTCAGTCTGGATTAAAATCCCAGCTCAGCCACTTACTAGTGCACTTGTGTAACTCTGGTCAAGTAACTAACTTTCTCGAGTCTTAATTTCCTCATGTAAAATGTGAGACTAATAATTCTTATCTCATAAAGTTCTTGTGAGGAATAAATAAGATCAGTTTTGTAAAGAATCCTAAAAAGTG
The DNA here is from genome assembly GCF_964194185.1 of Rhinolophus hipposideros. Taxonomy (NCBI): domain Eukaryota; kingdom Metazoa; phylum Chordata; class Mammalia; order Chiroptera; family Rhinolophidae; genus Rhinolophus; species Rhinolophus hipposideros. Next base: position 23,107,929 of record NC_138055.1, on the reverse strand, counting down.
CCAGTAACATAGTAAACACACAGTAAATGACAGATGGATGGATGGATGGATGGATGGATGGATGGATGGATGGATGGATGGATGGATGGATGGATGGATGGATGGATAAGTGGGTGGGTGAATGAATGGGTGAATGGGTGGATGGGGGGGTGGATGGATAGAACAATCAGTCTTGGACCAGTATTTGAGCTCGGGAGAGTCATTGTTCTGGGGCACACCTACACCACCAAGCATGAGTTTGTGTGTATATGTGTGTTTGTGTAAGTGTGCACACATAAACACCCAAACACGTGCATATGTGTATGCAAGCACTCATGCGTGAATTTTCCTGAATCTGTTCCAAAGACGTAAAAGTTCAGAGCTCCTCCACCATGCTTCCACAGCAACTGCTTTACTGCACTGTAACTGTTACAATCTGTCTCTCTCACGATACAGAAGGTCCTGGAGCACAAAGGCCACAGCATTGTCCCTGGGACATAGTAGATGCCTATAAAATCATTGTCAGTGCCTTTGCTCAATTGTCTGGGCAGGTAGGGCTGCCTCACCAGGGGCACCAGTTTATTAGTGTATCTTAACCCCTCTTGAGTGTCAGAAATAAATCTGAACTGAGCACTGACAGAGGAACTAGAAGGGCTGATGACTAGGTTTGTGTATGGAGAGTGGGATGAGATGTGTTCTGGGAGCTACAGCAGTGCAATGGGTTCCACCATTAGCATCGCAGGGTATGGGTTTAGACTCTCCAGGTCCTTCCCTTCCTCGCCACATTGCATGGTGGGTAGACACACACAGCTGTTGCTATGGGTCTGAGCTGGATTTGTGCTGTCAATTCAGTCCACGCTCCCATGCTGGGACCTGTACACGCTTAGTCCACTCAATAGCCCTTTGTATGCACAGCCTTGTCCCAGGCTCTATGGGGCGACAGTGACAAAGGAGAAAGCTGGGCAGAGACTACCTGCCCTTTCAACCACAGAGCAACTATCCTCTCCCTTCCTCCTCCATTTCCTCCTCCTCCTCATGGATTTTTCTTCCTCTCTTTGGCTCCACTGGCGGCTCTGTGCTGGGGCCTGGTGAGTTGAGGCCCATGCCCAGGTGAAGCTGAGTATGCCGAGGACACTGACGTTTACCACTATCCTACGACTCTGTCCAGGATGTCCTCAGTGTAAAAGGACAGAGCCAGCTCCTGGTCACAGAGTGTACTGACCCCAAGGGAAAGGCATGCATGGCTGGGTAGGATCTCATCTCACCTCTAGTCCACATGTGTTACCGTGGACTGGTGTGTCTACAGGAAGTACCAGGGCCAGCTTTGGAGATTATGTTCTCCTGCAGCCTAAAGGGCGATGCCTGTCTTGACCGGTGACCCCAGATTTCAAGATCTAAGAAGTACTTCTAGATGTCTTACCCAGCTTTCCTTGTTGGGGTCCCTTCCCATTCATTCTTGCCTTTGTTTTTAATGAGCAGGAAGAGCAGCTAACCACTATTCTCTATTAGTGAACAAAATCTGAAACCAAACCCACCAACAAACATTGCATGCTCAAGGAGCCAGTGTTCCCAAATACCATGATGAGAGTTAATTGCAGTGTCTTTTTGCCAGTTTACTGTTGTTGCAAATTGCTGAAAATTGTTTTCCCTAGTTAAAAACAAACACTCTGTTGGATGTATATTTTCTAACTGTGGTATAACAGTGCCGGCTCTGTCCTTGGGTGGAGGCCAGAAGTGATTGATGTTGTTAACAAAACAATGAACAGTGACCTTGCTCTTCCGACCAGAACACATGGATGTTGGCAAGATTCATTATTTAGTCATGTGCACAGGAAATCTTTCAAGGGGCACCATGCTTAAATAAGTGTTACCAACATGTTTCCAAAGGTCATTTTTTTTCACGCTCCGAAGCCTGCCGCCTCTGTTTTTGATGGAGGACAGTGACCGTCTTCTAATACAGCGCCTGCTGCGGGGCTCTCTGCACAGTGGGGGAATTTTAAAGCCCAATAAATTCAGAAAACTCAAGATAACTGCATAAATTAAGTAAGATAATCAGACACTGTCTGACACAGTAAACAAATCGTTTGAAAATCAAACTATGCTTTGGCTGCTGGCCTCTCAAGCACGATCGGTGACAGGCCAATGACTCACTTTCTGCTCTTGCCCTTCGTACTCCATGAGCTACTCCAAGACAGTGCAGGGGACGTGAATTGTATCCCCGGACTCCGCTGATCAGTGCCTGCTCTAGTCTTGCAATCAGCTTGCGGGCGGGGAAGATGAGGGGAAGGGGCCTGGAGGGGAGACCGTTGGTGATGGCCTGGGCCAGCAATGCAGCTTGTGCACACTGTGCATGAGAACGTTACCTCCAAGCTTGTTTCTGCCTGTGAGCGTCTCTCCGAGAACCTGTTCACGGAGGGGCCACAGGAATATAAGCCACAGGAATATAAGCTGGAGCCAAAACAGCAAGGGAGGACTGAGTCTTGAAGAACGGTTATTTCCCAAATCAGGCCTAGGAAGCATTTTTAAACCGATTCTTTCATCCCCAAGATTCTAATTTAGAAGATCTGGAGCAGGGCCAGAAAGCAGCGTATTCTGAAAAGTCATGTACGTGATTCCAGTGACTCGCTAATGTGGGAGTCATGCCATTGCCCCGGGTGTCCCATTCCAACCTCACCCTTGCACAGTGGCAACCTGTCTTCTCTGTGGCCTCAGCATCTACCGGGGGCTGAGCGACTGACTCTTCTGTCTCCAGGGCTGAGGACCTACTTCCCAGCACCCCCACCCCCAGCACAATAAGGTGTAGGTACACACCCCTTAGAGTGTCATCATGGGATATAGGGAATATATCCAGGCAGGAATGCAGAGCCACTAGTTTTCTTCCATATTTGTTTAGTAGGAAAAAAATTAGAATTATGAGTATTGGCCTGAAGAAAGCAAGAGGGCGTTTTATGAAGAACTTCAGGTTTGTAAACAAGTCAGTTCTGCAAATCTACAGATCAGTTCTCCATCTATGGGCTAGAACCTCAGGAAAAGGCCCCAGTTGAAGCCGGAGGCTTGTAGGTTAGTCTAAGAAATGATGTGTGATCTAAAGGCATAAGACACACCAGCAAGAGCTAAGTGTGGTGGCAGGATCTCTGTCACAAAGTCTTGGTGACGAACCAAATCAGAGCTGGGTATCACTCAGGCTAAAACTCTTCCCTGTATTATTTTCCATGTGAAAAGCTGTCCTTATTAGCACATGCCGATGGGACATGCACTTGACCATTTTTCTTAAGGTGCTGAAAAGTTACCTTGAACCTTTGTCATTCCCCCCTTAGGTTTTGGCACTGGTGTGTAACGTGAGACGGTGGCACAAAATTGTTTTGTAGGGTTTTCCTGAGTGGAGCTAAATTTGACCCACCAGAGACCAAGTACTCACTCCTAATCTCCTGAGCATTGATCTACCAAATGAGCAAGACTGTTGTTTCCTGAGTCACACATGCAGATGAATTCCTCGGGCCAGGCTGATGGCAGCACTGGAGATCCAGTGGCTGCCTGCCATCATGGAACTTACGTTTTCCTAAAGGAGACAGAGATAAACACGAATAAATAAACAGATAACTTCAGATAGTGCTAAGTGTTGTAATAGAGACTAATGATGGACTGGGACAATGGGAAAGGTCACATTGGAGGTGATACTACCTCTGAGAACAGAAGGGTGAGCAGAGGGCTTAGCTGGGTAAAGAGATAGGAGAGGAATCTTACAAAGGTCTTGAGGCAGAAACCAGCTTGGTGTGTTCAGTGAACAGGAAGGAAGCCAGTGTTGCTAAAATGGAGTAAGCAAGGGGTCCAATGGTCGGAAATGAAGTTTGAAAGAAGCCAGAGCACCAATCATGTTAAGCCCTGGAGACCATGGCACAGGGTTTAGGATGTATTCTAAGTCCATGGCCGTTTGGCTTAAGGTCTTATGTGATGTTCCAGATAAGGTTTGATATTTAGGACTCATATATGGTGCTAGTGGAGGGTGCTGATGGCTTCAGCCCAGCCTCCTCCTGTTACAGGCAAGGAGGCCTGGAGAGAGAATGACTTGCCTGTGCCAGGTTCTCAGACCTTGTTAGGAGCAGCCCATCTAAGACTCATTTCAGCATTACCACAATGTAGAAGAGTCTCCCCTTAAGAGAGTGAGTGGGGAGGGGCTGCCTGCGATCTGAATCCAGGCAGGGCACGCAACACAACAGTTGGAGTTGGAGTAAGGGAAGGACAGACGCTCAGCCTGGTACTGGAACACAGCAAGGCCAAGGCAGCCAGCTGGGAAATCAAGAAAGTGAAGCAGTGAGATGTCTGGGGAGCCAGAGGGAGCCGAGTAAGCAGGCTGGACCTCAGGATGGGAGGAAGCGAGCCAGAGTCTGTTTTCCTGTGTCTGCAAGGAAAACCAAGCAGTGGGAGGATTAAAGAATGTTTTCCATTTCAGCCACAAATTACACTGCATTGTGCCCTGGCTTCAGGCAGGCCTGTAGACTTAGGTGCTGTGGCATGTGACTGCCTTGTGCCCCTTTGCCCAATTCTCCTCCTAGATTGAGGTCTGTCCCTAAAAGTCTTTCTCTATCCCGAGATGGTTCTGGGAGTCGGTCATGAGCAAGTCCATGGGGCTGAGGGTCAGGACCTGGAGACTCAGCCTGAAAGGCTGTGTGTCCTTGGGCTTGGGGACCAAGACCCTTCTGAGGGCTGACATGATGGCGATAGGAGCTGTGGGGGTCTCAAGCTCGGTGAAGGGAGGGTGTGCAGTCCAGTGCCTCTGGTTAGGCCATGAAGGCTTCCTGGAGGAGGAGCTGTTTTAAGAGAGGGAATTGGAGAGAGAGAGAGAGAGAGAGAGAGAGAGAGAGAGAGAGAAAATGGTGCAGCTGGTAGGATCTCTCTTCCTAATGTAAGTATTGTTTGTGAGAGGTCCTGACGGCTCATCCAGCAGAGAGAACATTGAGCAGCTGTGTCTGAGGGGAGAGTGGGACCAGAATGGCAGAACAAGGTTGCATTGGGTGATTGTTTGGCTTTGGAGCAGGAAGAATTGCCCCTGGGTCTGTGCTGTAGGAAGCATTGCCCAAATTGCACTTGGGGTTTCCTTGTCACTTTGACAAAGGACCTTTACCTAAAGTGCCCCAGTTAGGGCTAGGGTCTCTGGTGGATGAAACAATAATGATGAGGATAATGACATCAGGTACCAAGTATTCACTTCTAACTATGTACCGGGCACAGTTCCATACATGTTCCCACATGCTACCTTATTTTATCTTCACAGCAGCAATCTTGTATAGTTGGCACTATTTTTAATCTCATTTTTATGGACGAGAAAATTGAGGTGTACAGAAGTTGGTAAGATGCTTGAAATTACACAGTCAATAAATACACCAGCTGGGAATCCACCCCAGGCAGCTGCCTCTAGACTAGACTACACTACAAGGTTCCTGGGGCACCACTGGCTCTCCCAACCAGGCTGATGAGACGCCCAGCTCTAGTAAGGAAGATGAAAAAGATGATGAGGAGAAGGAAATAAGATTAATGAGCAAAGAATGTTTTTTTCTCAAATGCAACTTTTTGGCCCCATTTCAGATTGCTGACCCCAGACCTGAGGCCGACTGTGTTTTTCTTCTTTGTTTTATTCAACATATATGGGGGGGGGCTCCAGAAATTAACAACATAACTCCTATCAGTTTGTGGCTTTAATTTATTTAGTGGAAGTGACCTGAATTTCATCTCTGCCCTCTAACACAGGCCACTCTGTGAGTGGCTGAATTTATGACACTGGCTACCTCAATTATAATCTCCACCTGAAACTGTTTCAAAATGTCTGCCACACCCAGGGTAATTGGGGCACATAATGGGACAGCTTATGAAAAGGCATTAAGCTCATGAACCCTGAGACCTGTAGCTACTGAAGGCCAGACTGTCACCCCTCACCTTCTCTCAGAGCCCTGAGTCCCTGGGTTTTCCTGGATTTTCACCTCTGACAGTGTCCAAAGGACCTTCCAATGGAAAAGCATCTTGTATTTCTTCTCATCGTCCCTCTCTTCATAGTGTTTTGCTCCTTCTCAACCCACTGTCCTCCAAGTCTTCCCTTTATTTATGTCTCCTCCAATCTGCTGTGTCAAATCATGACACATAGAGGCATCGAGCACAGGAGCCTTGGGGTGGAAATGACACTTTACCTCTGTGGTCTTTCTCCCCAAAGCCTAAAACTTCACACAGGCCCATATGGAAGAACATTCTACAATATGCTTGACTAGTACCCCTCAAAACTGTCAAGGTCATCAAAAACAAGGAAAGTCTGAGAAACTGTCACAGTCTAGAGGAGCTTAAGGAGACGTGATGACTAAATATAATGTTTTAGATAGGATCTTGGAAGAGAAAAAGGCCAATAGGTAAAAAACTAAGAAAATCCAAATAAAGTATGAACTTTAGTTAATAATGTACAATGTTGCGACATTGGCTCGTTTGTGAAAAATGTACCCATACCATGTAACAGGACAAACCGGGTGTGAAGTGTGTGTGTGTGTGTGTGTGTGTGTTTCCATGGAAAAACTTCAAAGATAATATAGAGAATATAAATCCAGAACTATTCTAAAATATAAAGTTAAAGAGAAGAAAGAAAGTAGAGGAAGGAATTCTCATTTATTACTAGTGAAAATGCAAAATGGCACAACCATTTTGGAAAACAGTCTGGCAGTCGCTTATAAAATCAATCATACACTTACCCTATGACTCAGCAGTTCTACTATGTACTTGGTATTTACCAAGTGAAATGAAAACCTGTGATCACACCAAAACCAGTACACAAAAACAGCTTTATTCAGAAGTGCCCAAAACTGGAAGCAATCTAAACATCTCTCAGTTAGGGAATGGGTAAATTGACTATGGCACATCCATACAATGAAATACTACTCAGCAAACACAAGAAACAAACTCCTGAGACATGCGACATGGATGAATCTCAAATGCACTGTGCTAAGTAGAAGAAGTCAAACTCAAAAGGCTCCATACTCTATGAATCCACTTCTATGACATTTTGGAAAAGGCAAAGCTAAAGGGACAGACAACAGATGCTACCAGGATCTGGGGGTTGGGGGAAGAGACAGACCACAAAGAGACAGGGTTGGATGTTGGGGGAATGGAATTATCTTATATCTTGATTATGGTTGTGGTTAAAAGACAGTATATGTTTATCAAAATTCATAGAACTGACACTAATAATAAAGGTAAATTTTACTATATGTAAATTATACCTTGATTTAAAACAAGGAGGAAAATATACAACTTGGGTGATTGGCCATTTTTCAGAATCGCTCTCCAAAGGATTTGTTTAACTAGTATTCTCACTTATTGCATTTTCAGTGATTGTGTTTCCAACTGTTCAGTTTGCCAAAAGGGCACTTCTGTGGCTTTATGTGACTATCATGGGGCCACTTGCTATTGGGGACTTGGAAGTGGGAGCCGTCATCCCGGGACAGAAACAGGACAGCAGAGACAAGGAAATGAACAGATGACAACTAGGCTCCTGTCTTAACAATGGTGACATTATCTAAGACATTACCTAAGTGCTTCCTAATCACTTGCTTTGGACGTAATCATGAAGCCGATTACACCTTACTTTTGTACGAGGCCTTATAATTTACAAAGCACTCTCACAGGCATTCTCTCATGTGACCCACATGATACCTCTGATGTAGGTGGGACAAGTGATGTCATCTCCATTTTTGAAAGGAGAGAGAGGGGCTGAGAGTTCTTACTTACCTTTGTGTACTGGTATGGCCCTCTCCTGAGGTTGGGCAATTAATATAAAAACACTTGGTAATTTGGTATGATAGGTATTATTTTACATATTTTACAAATAAGGAATATCATAACTTTACAAGGAGGGAACTGAGGTCCTGGGAATTTCCCAAGGTCACTTGACTAGTAAGTATTAGAGCCAAGGGTTAAACTCGGATATTCTGGTTCCAAAGCTACTTCTCTTTCTATTATCTCAAAGGCGGGTTTTGTGATTATTACACATAGTGTAGTTAAATTAAGGGCATTTTGCGCTGAATCTTCACATTTTTTAATGTGCCAGTGAGTGGAGAGTTTTAATTAGCTTCTGCCATCAGAGCCAGTTTTTATAAGTCAAGTTTACTTTACTCACTGTCATCTTTACTAGTAACTTTGGGAGCTTGAAAGGCAGTCTGTAATCTTTGTGTTTCTCTCAGCATTTAGATAGTGTCTCAGTGTGTGAGAACTGTGTATATGTCAGAAGCTGTGACTTCCAGAAAAAAGGGCTCATTAATGTGAAGGTGAGAGGGGGTGATTTGTCAACAAACACTAGAACATCTATATCAAAATGAATATTTTTCTTTGAGGTAGTCACTTTGAAAGGACATCCAAGTCAGTTGCATTTTTATGCAAGCTAGTAATGCCACCGTCCCTGCCAGGGTAAGGTCGGAGATCCTTTCCTCTGTTTCTGTGGTGGTCTCTGAGCTCCTCTGGGCGAGGCTGAGCCTTCTCCTCACTGTGTGTTCTGTACCCGGCACAGAGCCTGGACCTCCAAGGGGCTCACAGTGTGTTTGTTGAGTGGAACTGAACCAGAACTCATTCTCCAGGACAGAGATGTCACTGCAGGGGAGAGGCAGGTCCGAAGTCATCCCTCTTGGCCCCTGACCTGAAGAAAGTGGACGACCGCTTGGCAGGAAACCTTAAATAAAACCATTGAGTTGCCTGACTCCTCTCACAGGTTTATTAGTCATCCTTTACAACTGTACTTATTTATTTGAGCCCATTTCATCTTGGGCCATATTTCCTGCTCCTCTGCTCACACTTCCCTTTCCCCCATTTCCTCCTGGACTGTCCAACTCCGCCCTAAGGGCCACTATGAACCCGGTCTCACCCTTACTGACTGATGTTTCTCGCCTCTTCCCCTTATTTCAGGGACCCAGCACACGTTTTTCTACCACTTCCTGTTCTGTTCCTCACTCTGGAAGCCCCCTTAGGGAGGAACTGGTAACATGGAACCCATGAACTGAGTTCTCTCTCTTTTCTACTCACCACTGGTATTTCAGAACATATCTGGTGTGGTGGGTTTTAAGGCAGACCCTCTCACCTCTAGGCCAGAGAGCAGAAAAAGAGCCAAAGGATCTTCAAAACTTTCATTGTAATAAGGGAGGCCTCAGGAAGAGCACGTCATGCACCCTTTTTTTTTTGTTTTGTTTTCAGAATCCCTATTGAGTGTTGTTATCTACCAGCCCATCGTCAGTTTTCCTTATCAAAATCTTAAAGGAAAATATCCCTAGGGTGAGTGAAACTAAGAATTAATACTGAAGAAAAAAGAAAGAAGTGCTACTCCCTTTAGATGTTGGCCCTAATTTAGAAGAATATGAATTGAGCATTGTTCCAGTCCTAACAGAAATAGATTTATATGCTCTCACTCATTCCGAGTGGTCACAGCCTGTACCTTGTTCTCACTGTGTGATGGAAAGTCTGCTGGGCTAGAAGTCCAGAGACCTGATTCAATCATGAAGTCTGTGAAAAACTGGCTATCGCTTGTTTATATCACCTGTAAATGAAAGTTCTAATTACTAAGTGACTTCAGCCTTAGCACTCATTTCCACTCCCATTTATTAAGCCAGCTCATCGCATGTGCTCAGCTCCAGACATGCAATAAGAGAGACACATCATTCCTTTCCTTAATTCCCTACAGGCTCGTGCCCAAGATACCCTTCACCCCCACACTGGCAAGAGCTTCCTAAAGCTTTTTGGTGTGTGGTGTCACTTTTGTCTCCTTAGACTGTGAGCTCTCCAGGGACAGTGGTCATATCCACTTTCTTCTGTTTCCCCACCGTGCCTGGCACCAAGGTCTGCACACAGTGGACATACAAAAATTTCTAGAAAGAAGTCTTCCAGGCCAAGAAGGTCCTTAGCCTACAGTACAAGCTTTCAAAGGCTAGATGGCACTGTTGCTAGAGCCAAATCAGGTGTATTCTGAAAGAGTGGTGAGGAGAGAGAATAATAGAGCAGGGAGCCCTGGAACCCTCACTGGCTGAGTTTGCTTCAGAAGCATTGTAGAAAAGCAGGACTCCTGCTTTCCCAGCTTAGAGCTCTTTACTATTTTTGTGGCATCTTTGGCTGCTGATGGTCTTCACAGCAACATTGACACTGTATCAATTCTAATTTTATGGAAATGCAGCTCAGAGAAATCAAGTGTCTGGACTAAAACTACATGGCAGTTAATCAGCAGAGATTTTTACTTTCCATACCTTGTTGGCATCACCCGACCACAGGAGGGTCCCAGAGTATGCTGAGGGAGGACTCTGGCTAGAGATATGGTTGTCTCAGGAGGGTGGCCTGGATGAACTGGACCTAGTCTGAGGGAAAGCGTAGCATTCTCAGCCAGACTGACTGCAAGGTATCAGCTTAACCTGTACCTTGAAATGTCTGCATTGGTGAGCACGGGAAAACACAGTCATTTTGGAGTAATCAAATGGCAACACACACAGGTTCTTTGAAGAACAAAAATAGTGGGTAATTTGTATACTTATTAAGATCTAAGGTCAATGGTTGATGTTTTATTTAAAGAATGATCTATTTTAGAATGCTGCCCTGTGGTTGAGTTGTACCTATCATTTGTCCATTGCTTTACCATGTTCACATGCTTCTCATTAAAACAAAACAAACAAAGAAAACCATCTTGTGCGGTAGGCAGGATGGGTGTCGCAACTGTGCCCATTTTTTAATAAAAAAAATAGAGGGTCAGAAAAGCTAAGAGACATGTTCAAGATCACAAGTGGTTGAACTAAAACTTCAGCCCAGTATGAAGCTGAAATCAAATCTTGTCCTCTTTTCCCCATAGTTTTTCCAGGCTTTCTAGGTATCACAAAATTAGGAGGACTGTTGTTGATATGGAAGGTAAGGCATCAGAGACTAGAAAAATACCTATATAGAGTGATGAATGATTAATGATAGGAAAATTTATGCCAAACTGAGAAAATGAATATCTTTTATTTGTGCCATCTGATTGTCTCTACTTTCCTGTTTCTCCCCAGGATGATGAAGATAAGCTCACCTGGAAAGATCGTTTCCCAGGTTACCTGATGAACTTCACCTCCATCTTGTTCATGGTAATTTCCTTGAGGGAACACCTGCCTATGACTTATGCATGTTAGGTCCTGTTAAATGAATAATGTGGGTATGTTATTCTACACGCTTTGGGGATAATGAGGGGTTAGTAAAGATGAAGCCACAATCCCTTTGTAGAGGGACAGGATCTTATCTGCTAGTGAGGCCATTGCTGGTATCAGTCACATGAAGAGGGGAAGGTGATTCCTTCAAATAGAAAACCAGACTTGGGAGAGGTCAGGGAGCTTCAGTGGCTCTAGAAGGGGTTTCTATTTTCTCAGAAAGATGAGGGTAGAAGGAGATTCTATCTTCCCAGCCTTGACTACAGTTGAAACTTCCAGGGGGTGTGTTGTGAGATGATACATTTCACATGGGGAAAGACCAAGACCTTGGAATAAGTAATCAGATAAGATGGCTACCGAATTGTGGCAGCTTGTTCAGACTGTGGGCTAGCTCTCTCTGACGGTTTCTGGAATAGAACAGAGTCTGGAAGCCATAAGAGTCAGCCAGCCTGGGCTTTATAAGCTGATTCTTCAGTTTCCCTGTAGTTGCTTGTTTATTTCTCTGTGTTCTCCCTGAGAGTTTGAGAGGGCCTTTTTGAAGGACCCAGATGGTCTCAGCTGTTTCAGGGAAGGCAAGAGAGGTGTCTCTGATTCATATTTGAGTCAGATCAATAAAGTGCTAGCAGGTCATTCTTGGGAGCTAGGAAGGATGAGCCAACAGTAACGTAAGGTATTTGTAGCACCCCATCTTGCTGAAAATACCAAAAGGTGAAACTCAGAGGACTGCCCTCGGGTCACTGAGACATCTGCCCCCTCTTTATGGGTAGACTCCTTCTAGGATTCAAGACTGGAACTTCTGTTTTATAAAGGAGAGTTGTGTTCTCACAGCATTTTTAAGCAGGACAACACATTTGTTGTGGGGTGGGGGAGAGATTGCTTATTCTAACAAACATGGGACTGAAATTATACTAATTTTCTGGACCTACTGGCCACGGGTAACTCTGATCCTGGCCTGAGATTATTGCCATTATTATTGCCATCATGACCACTGAGGACGGGAACCATGTCCTCGTCTCAGAAATTTAGAAAGCAAAGGAAGCATCTAATTCAACGACTTGTTTCACAGATGAAGTGCAGGGTGATGGGTGCCTTGCCAGAACTTAGAAATCTACATTTGCTTTTTTCTCATTGCTTAACCAGAGCAAGGCATCTAGAACTTACTCAAGCACATGTGGTGAATTGCAGTGTGTTAAGCTGGAATGATATAAAGTTTAATTTAGTACTTCAAAGCCTCACACAATATGTGTATTGTTGTTGGAGTTCACTCATTCATTCAAGAAGTATTTAATGGATGCCAACTATGTACTTGACACTATTTTTAGGCATTGGAGATAGAACAGAAAATAAAACAAATACTCCCTCAAATGGTTTATAGATAAGCAAATGCATACATAAATAAGAAAATAGATAAGCAAAATAGATTTCTATCTCTGGTAGTGGTAGATTAGGATATTTGTAACATCCCATATTGCCGAAAATAACAACAACAAAAATGGATAAATGTATTTTTCCATCTTTTTAAAGCCTTGAGGAGCTGACAGAATAGTGAGGAATACTAGACTAAACTCTAAGGGAAAATGGGAACTGCTTTTACCTTGAGGACATTTTCACATCTAGGCCAAAAACTTTGGTTTTGATGGTTTTATGGGCCGAGGAGGATAGAAATCAGGGAATGGCTGGCTCAAAGTGGAGATTTTAACAGGAAGTCCTCACCAAATTAAATTGGAACTCCAGGACTACACTCTCAGAATAAAATGAAATGGAACTAAACCCAACCCCTCCCTTCTTATGGGAGTGCAAAGAAAATTAGGTTTTAAATATAACAGGGTGACGAAGGGAAACAAAATGCTGTTTCTCAGAAGTGGCTATGGGCAATCCCCACTGTCAATTTAAAGCCAGGTTCATCACATGGGAGGACCAGGCCAGGCCCTAGAACAGTGTGTGGACCACGAGATCAAGGAGTCAGGGTGGTGTTTATAAAAGAGTATTTTTCTGTTAAGGAGTTTGGGGAAGCCAGAGTCACCTACTGCAACAAACTCCAGCATCAAATATTGTCCCTTCCTTCACCCCCTGTGACTAAACCTTGGCAGAAGATGCCAGGACCAAGGCCATGGGGATGGTTTTAGGGATGTCAGTCTTCCAGATCCGCTGGCGATATTTTTCATGGCATGACAAGAGCCAGGAAATACCACATGATGTATCTATCTTCCCCACCGTGATAGAAGCCAGCATGGACAAAGATGTATTTTCTCTTTCTTCTCAAACCCAGTGTATTGAGCAGAAGTTTTTTTCCTTTTAGAATGAACCTTCTTTTGGTGTTCTTTTAATATGGGAGGGGATTATCAGAGGCAATGTCCTTCCTCTTAAGCTGGGAGCCTGAGCTTTCCTCCCATACCCAAGACAGTCATTTACTTACACTTGTGCATTGGGAACCAGCCATCAGAACGACTTCCTGTTGCTTCCTGCCTCTTAACTGAGCTCTTTATAATGTGGATCCAATCCTGTCACTCCTCTGCTCACAACTCTCTAAAGTCTTCAGGACTTGTGAGATGTAGAAACCCACATCCTTATGCCACAGAGCTGACCCTCCTGTTTTCCACCACCCATCTCCTGCTCCAACTCTCCCCTTGCTCAGGTAGGTCCTTGCTGCAATGTCACCTTCTCACCTAGGCCTTTCCTCTCCACCCTGTTTTAAACTGCGACCTTTTTCTATGTCTCTATTCCGCTTTATTTGTTTCCATAGTGTTTCCCACACGAGATATACTATATATTTTATCTATTTATTAGTTTATTGTCTATCTTTCCCCCACTAAAAGATCAACTCCATGATGGCAGATTGTCTGTTTTGTTCACCAGTATTTCCATCACCTAAAACAGTGAGTGGCACATAGTAGGTGCTCAAGACATGTTTTATGAATGACTGAATGGGAAAATAATTAAGCAGATGCCAGAGACAACTTATTCCATCAGTGATAAAGTCATTGGTGTGTGTATTGTAAAAATTGTGCTCCTCTCACATACCATGCCCCAGACTGGGCACTCTCCCACTAGTTGCTTCTCCTAGAGGTTGCTTCTGCTGGTGCATTTCTACTTGCTCCTCCTCATTCTTTCCTCCACACCTTTCCCGTAGGAAAGGGTCCCAAAGCTGCTTCCCTGGAGTTTCCTCTGACTAATCCCCCTGCTCTCTGCTCAGAGCATGCCAGAAGCTTGTGAACTGAGGTCTGTGACTCTGTCCAGCTGTTATTGGGCTCATCCTTGTTGTATGTGTGCAATGGTTTTCTCAACTTCACTTCAGAGTGCAAGTCCTGGAGGGTAGGGACCAGACCTACTCTCCTTCCTGTCTCTCTCTTGTAGTGTCAAAAAGGACTCTGGATTCTAGGCTTCCATTGCAATTGGGCTATGCCAAGAAGTAAAGCTATAGAATGAAAATACCAGAAGCAACAGGGATCATGATAATGTGACCATGTGCTGGGAGGTAGATTGCCTAGAGCTGTGGATCAGCAAATCTTAACTAAATAGGTTCCATACCTGAGGTACCTCTGGGAAATGGCAGGAGGCACAGAACGCAGTACAAGATGAACCTTCACGTTTGGCCTAGTTGGGGGAGACTAGTCACAAACATGAAATATACCCAGCACAATGGTTTGCACAAAGTGGTCAGAAAAAAAATTGTTGAAATTAACAAATAAAACAAATAGTGCAGCTAAAGTGGTGGAAAAAGTACTGGATTTAGTGCCAGAAGAGATGCGTTCTGATGTCAGGATATGATTGCAGAGTTTGCAGGCATAGAGCAGGGTTAAAATCCTGGATACCACTAAATGTCATCTACCACTAAATGGCATCTACAAAAGTCACGTCTTATGTGATTGTTAAAAGGATTAGTGCTAGTGATGGTATTCAGTGAACAATGACATCAAGAGGCTGCAAACGGATCAGCTGTTCCTGATGATGGTATTATCACCACGAGTATCTCAGCTCTGCCTTATACGCTCCAGATGTTGGACCAATCACATTGCTGCTTCTTGGGCTTCAGTTCCTTATACAGAAGGTGTCAAAAAATGTATACACATTTTAAGAACGGAAAAATCTATTAAACTTATAATACTCAATACATACCCTTAACAAAAGATGAATACAAGTCATGTGTACACATTTTTTTTGGCACCCCCGGTATATTAGATTACAGGCTAGACATGGTTGATCCCTAAATGCTGAAATTCTTTTAATTCCTACTGTGATCCAGGAGACTGGGGTGGTAGCCCATGGTTTGTGACCTTGAGTAAATCACTTCACTTTCCACTCCTGTTTCCTCATCTGCAAAATGGTTATGGGACTGGGTTGGTGCTCTCCAAGCTCTTCCAGTTTGCAAACTGTGAATCTTGAGGTATCTGTGGGAAACACCAAAGGAGAGGTTCAAAATCTGATTTCTCTCATGGGTTAGAAAATTGAGACCAGGGAAGTTAAGGTCGCGAAGAACAGCATCAGAGGGCTGGACAGGGCATGGTAGAGTTAGGGCTGGGAAGGTCGGGTGGGTGCCAAGGAGGGCTTTTCTAGTGAGGATAGCAATACATCTGGAACTTGAATAGAAATCTTGTTTAAGTGCAGACTCTGAGTCAGTAGGCCTAGAGTTGTGCTGGAGATTCTGCATGTTTATGAAACTCCCAGCTGATGGAGCAGGTTCCATGGATCACACTTTGAATACAAGGGAGAATGTTCTTCCTTCCCCAGTTTAGCAGCTGGGCCTCTTGGAGAAGGAGGATAGAAGCTGATTTCCTCCCCACTCGTTTCTCCATGCACCACCCCCAAGACTCCAAAGCAAAGGATGTTTTTGCCATTGTTGTTTTTCCCCCAGTCATTCCCCCAAGTCCAACCCCAAACACACACATGTGCGCGCACACACACACACACACACGCACACACATGCACACACACACACACGCGCGCGCGCGCACACACACACACACACACACACGCTCTTTGATGCCCTGGCCGCCCCCGCCTCATCATTACTTCCATCACTGGCCTACACTGCAAAAGTGATTTTGGGGGAAAAGAATCTCACACCACGTTTTCCACGCCCTTACTGTCTGGTAGTGACAATCCCAGAGGAATGGGAAGTGAAAATGTCTACATTGTTGGAGAGTGGTGATGTCATGTCCAGGTTTTCCTACTTACATGGTAGTCATTCTTCCCTAGTCTTGGAGACTGGGGTTTCTACTCTTCCCGCCCCCCCCCTCAGAAAAGGCCCCCCCGCAGAGTGATTTTCCCATCTAACCTCTTCTCCACCCTGACATGCATGCCTGTGAGTGCACGCATACACACATACACACACCGTCCTTCTACCCAGAGAACGCTGCCATCCTGTCTTCCTCAGGGAGGGCTCTTTTTCACACCGTGGCTTACAGAGCCAAGACTATTATTTGTAAAGCACGTGGGGATAAACAGCTGAAGCTACCACCAGCACACCCCAGGCTTCAGCACCTCCAGGCACCCCCCAGAGGTCTGAAGACATCCATATTTGGGACACATCTGCAACCCATTCCCCATTCGCCGCCCACCAGAGTGTCATTCACACTGCTTGCAAAGTACTGCCCAAGCCAGAGCCCCCTCCCCACCCCTCCTTTCTAGGAAGGGGATGTGCAGTCCAGGATAGTTTGTTTTTTCAGAGGGAACCTTTCTACCTACCTGTTTCTCTACCCATGTTTTCCATTTAGCCTCCCACAGCCGGTTCCCACAGAGGAAATGTGATCTGAACAGCCTCCTTTGCAGGAAGAATTCTAAGAAAGAAAACTTCACTTGACTGAAATGAATTAGAATTTTTCTCTGAGCAGGTTAAACACCAACAGTTCCTTCTCCTCCCTCTGGTGCCTCTAGGAGGCTTACTCAGGGCAGGTCTCCTAACATCCTGTGCTTCAAGGAAATTGCCCTTCCTCGGCTGTGATAGCAGAGGAGAGGGAGACAGTCTGGGAGAGTGCCTTATTATTCTCAGGTTCTAGAAAGAGGAAATGGAGGGCTCTTCTAGGTCAAGTGCCTGCTAAATTTTCCTTCTAAACACAGCAGCCAGAGATTTCAGCACCAAATGAGAAATCTGAGTACTCCGTTTCGAATTGCCTGGGAGAGAAATTTAGAGTAATACAGTGGTACCTCGGTTTTCGAATGTAATCTGTTCCGGAAGACCGTTGGAGTTCTGAAACGTTCAACAACAGCCGAGAGCTAGGCCTCAGGATTTTGCACTCAGTGGAAGCCACGTGACATGTTCAACTTCCGAGGCTTGTTCGAAAACCAAAGAATTTACTTGCGGTTTTACAGTGTTTCTAAACCGAAATGTTCATCAATGGAGACTTTTGAAAACTCGAGGTACCCCTGTATTTTGCTCACCCTGAGGACTGAGAGTCTAAAAATCTCACTCTTGGTTTCTCTCCCTTTTTTCTCCTTTGGGCAACCTTTCTGCACCCATCTCATCAAGCTCTTTCTCAATCAGCCCTTCTCAGCTCAAACACCTTCAATGGCTCATTGTTTCCTTTTATGGAATCCCAGTTTAAATCCTACTGCTCCATAAACTATTCCCTGAGCACCCAGATCAACTTGCTTCTCTGTGCTCAGTC
Organism: Rhinolophus hipposideros; assembly: GCF_964194185.1. Classification (NCBI taxonomy): domain Eukaryota; kingdom Metazoa; phylum Chordata; class Mammalia; order Chiroptera; family Rhinolophidae; genus Rhinolophus; species Rhinolophus hipposideros. Next base: position 23,090,171 of record NC_138055.1, on the reverse strand, counting down.
CCTTTAACAACTGTACTCTTCATTTAACATTTAATACATTTTTCGGTATTATTTACTACTGTTAAATAGGAGTTCATCTTATCTCCATAATAGGTTGAAAGCTCTCCAATGAAAAAATTCACATCCTGTGTGCTGTACACACCATAGTATCCAGCATTTTCATTCTTAGTTCTTTGTGTGTGTTATGGGTAATTTGGAATCTGATTGAAATGAAGGCATTCTCTGGAAAATGCACCCATTCTTGGAATTTGCATGAGTTTAGCGCAGGGGTGTCCAAACTGCTGCCCGCAATCCATTTTTTATTTGCCTGCAGCAAATTTCAAAAATATATTTAATTAAATAAACCAGCTGAGGCAATACATACTTCACCTCGAGTGAGTGGCCGGCTATTTGTGTATTTTACCGAATATGGCCCTTGGTAAAAAACGTTGAAAAAAATTTGGACACCCCTTATTTAGAGGGTTTGCAGACTCCCTTGGAGTCCACCGATGGACTCCAGATTAATAATACCTGACGTAGCAAATCATCCCGTTGACTGAGGGAATAATAGGTGCTCAGTAATTGTCAGTGGATGTGTGACTCTCCCTGTTTTTCCCCCCTCACAGATTGCCCTGACATTCTCGATTGTCTTTGCCGTCATTGTATATCGTATCACAACGGCAGCTGCTCTCTCTCTCAACAAGGCCACACGCTCCAATGTCCGCGTGACAGTGACAGCTACAGCGGTCATCATCAACCTCGTGGTCATCCTCATCCTCGATGAGATCTATGGCGCCGTGGCCAGCTGGCTCACCAAAATCGGTATTGTGCCACCACCTCTGTATTTGCCCTGTGCTCCCTTGAACATGGTCAATCAGTGTGGTTTTGGTGGTAATGACCCAACATGAGAAAAGGAATGGGAACAAAATGCTTTGTACAGTGCCTTTTAATTGAAGAAATGAGGGAGTTCAGTGCTTATGTGTAGGCAGAGCCTACCAAGGGCCTCCCCTCAGGTAGAAATCCTTCTAGTAACATCCTCTATCTATTGTCCTCCAGCCCAAGTCAATTGCCTCACTATCCCCTAAGAATAATCCATGGATCTTTTCTTCTTAGCCTAACTCAGAAGCAAGACAGGTTCAATACTTCCTGTTAAAAATTGCAGTGTTTTAGCTCTCCTTATTTTCCCAGCAGCGATTATAATGTTGAGAAAGCCTCTTGATACTTGAGCCCAAGAGGGTCTTATCTATCCCCATATTGTCAGAGGCCCCAGAAAATCCACACATTCCCCATGCACTGAGCAGACTTCAAAGAGGCATATCAGACTTCCCAAGCTTCAAGCCAGTGAGAAAAATGCAGTGGCCTCAGTATTCAGACGTGTCATTTGAGCCGCAAGCTGCTGTTGCCTGCACACCACTTCTTGGCAATTGTGCTTATTAGGCGGGAAGGGGTGGGGGCTGCTGAGAGCCGAGGCCCCTTCCTCATCTGATTGATTTTGAGTGGCCTGGATGTACTCCTCTCCCTAGTGGAATCTAGGGATGCAGAGCCTGAGCCTCTTACAAAACCTCTGGGAAGTCAAATTAATATGTGATGTCTTTAATTCACTGACCAGTCAGAAGCTAGACACTCGATAGGGTGACCCCCTCTTCAAGGGAAACTCCCCTGGAGGATCAGAGAATTCCGGAAAGGTTTCACTAATTCCAGTTACTCTTTCAGTGCCTTTCCCCATCTTGGCTTCTATTCACAGTGGGCATTTACCTTCGGTTACTATGTGGATATAGGCAATTTAGCATCTAGAGTGGCAGTTCTGCTCTCTTTAGGCATGTACATAATTACAAGTGTTATCTATATTCCTTCCTACACTTCTTGAGACAAGCAGGCAGAGCATTTTACTTCGGTGTATTTAGTGGTAGGCAGGATTCTATGGAAGCACTTAGGAGGACCATCCAACACTCCTGGGGGTTCAGGGGAAGCTTCAGAGGTAGAGACATCTAGCTGGAGAGCTCAAAGATAAGTGGTGGTCAGACAGGCATGTGCAGAGGGAGGAGGGAGTGGGCCAGAGAAGAAGGTTCCTGGCAGAGGAAACAGAATGAGAACTCCGGCACTAAAAGGGGAGATCAGATCCCTCAGGGTTAGGAAAGGTACGCAGAGAAGGGGCATGTGGCTGGACTTGTACGATGGATAGGTAGGTAGAATTTTGGTAGGCCTACAAGCCAGGGAGCCGAAGGAGCAGAGCTCAGCATAGGGAAGAAGGAAAACATGAAGCATTTCCAGGATGCCAGAGGAGCCTAATGTGGTGGTTGTTCTACGGTCTGTGGCATGTCCAGGATGGCATAGTGGGGACCTGGTCCCAGAGTGTTGATGACACCTGTTTTTATGTGGAAGACCTCGAATGCCAGGCTGAGGACTCTGCTTATTTTTATAGACAATTGGACAGTGTTTGCAGGAGTTCAAAGGGGCATCCAATGAAAAGCCCCCATAATCCTGAACCAGCTGAGAAATTAAGTAAAGGCAGATATAGAAAAAAGCCAGGATATCACCTTTAAAGCTGAAAAGGCCACTTTGGAGGAGGTAGCTTAGCGGGAGAGCCAAATAGGCTTCCTAACACTGGATTCCAGACAGATTTACCCTCCCAATGGTGGGCAACAGTGGACAGGGCAGACCTGCCAGTTTTAGGACATGGTGGGGAGGGCACAAACACCTGCTTAGTGCAAGCCCTTTGCTCCCCAAAGGAAGAGCTGAAAAAGTGGGTAGAGGAGGAATTCCAGTGTCACGTTCCAGACTGACCAATGAGGTACGCTGTGCCCCCTTCTGTCACCCAAGAGGAGAAATGCAAGGAGACAAGGCAGGGCTTTGCAACTAATCACATTCTTTCCACATGAAGGAACACCAGCAGTGGAAAGAAATGTCACCTCCACAACTCCTGACTCAATAGCTGCCACCACCACTGAGGAGTTTCTGAAAAGTGTGATGTGATGAGAGCTGTACGTTTGCAGAATTACTCAGGCAGGGATATAGGTTGCCACAGACTAGAGAGAGTCTGGACAATCTAATGTAAAGGAGATTACTGAGTGTGTGCGCAGGAAGTAGGGAAGAAAGGAACAGGCAATCAGTGAGGATGTAGAAATGTCTTCTTGCTGTCCATTTGCGTTACTTATTTCACTTTTCTTACACAGCTCCAGATAGTGGTAAAGACAGAAGACAAATGGAGTGATTGACAATCAAAAACTCATTAGCAAGTATTTAGTGAGCACCTCCCATGTACAAGGCTGGGCAAATTCTCTTTGCATTGGGCCATAACACATTCTCCGTACCATGAAGCTACATGAAGCTGCCGTTTCTAATAGCACTTCCTCCCTCACCCCAAAAGTTCAGGCCCCTCCAGGCTGTTAAACCAATGTCCAGTTCGCCAAAAAAAGCCTGTGCCCTGGAAAGGAGATGCAATTCTAGCAAATACTTTTTGTCCTTTGTGATAGCGATACTCAAAGTATTTCTAAACTAAAAAACATATTGTTATCCTATTTCATCTTCACAAAAACTATGCATATGTGCGGTCAGCAAGGGAAATAGTCTATCTTCATTATACTAAGGTTCAAACTCCGATTCTCCTTCTAAAATACCAGTGTCTTTTGTGCTATTTTGATGTACGTTTCTTACTGTCTGGACTGAAGTGGTGTCTTGGGTCTCCACTCAGGAGCCCTGCAGGCAGTGTCGCAGGTTGTTGCTTCTGTGTGTCTTAGACTGGATGTTCCCAGAGGGCTCAGAGGTGCGGCTGGGTAGTGGAAGGACCACTGAGTTCTGGAGTCCAGGGGAAAGAACCTGTGAGTTCTAGACCTGGCTCCTTCTTCCTACGACCCGCAGCTGTGTGGCATTGGGCAAATAGGGAACTTTTCTGCACCAAGTTTTATCGATCGTTCCTTAATCATTTTCTTCCCTCCTGTCCACAGACTATCACTCTTTTCTTGACTGTTGTCCCAGCCTAATGACTATCCTCTTGACTTTGTCCTCTTTCTATGGACCTCTATCTTGGAAATCCCCACTCGGTTAGCCTTTCTCAAACAGTGGGTTTGGTGGGGGTATTCCTGCCATTCAACCCCCGCAGAGAGCTTCCTTCTGCCTGTAGTGCAGATATAAACTAGAATTTGAGGCTCTCAATCACCTTCTTCCCGCTTCTCCCACATCAGCCAACCCACTCAACTCACACTCACCCCAGACTGCCCTGTGTGTTCCTACCCCTGTGCCTTGCTCAGCCTGCTGTAACTGCTATAATTGCTGTTTTGCTTTCTCACCCTCCAGGAAATGTTCTTGTCTACTGTCCATCTTTCCATTATACAGTGTACATATAAGAAGAGCAGGGACCATGTCTTTCTTGTTTACAGCTGTGTTTCCAGAATTGGGCCTGGCACAAAGTAGGCACTCAGTCAACATCTGAAGGATGAACAAACGAGTGAATGATCTGTGGCCCAGGAGGACCCCCGTGACCCTCCCGTTAAAGGACCTCTTGAGGCTTGCCTCCCCCAAGAATCCTTTTCTGGGACCCAGCCCTCAGTGGGTTTCCTCCCACCCACTTCTGAACTCCTGGGCCACAGATCATTCATTAGTTTGTTCGTCCCTCAGATGTTGACTGAGTGCCTACTTTGTGCCAGGTCCAATTCTGGAGACACAGCTGTAAACAAGAAAGACACGGTCGGCCCCTGTCTTCTTGTATTTACACTGTATAACGGAAAGATGGACAGTAGACAAGAACATTTCCTGGAGGGCGAGAAAGCAAAGCAGGGCAGAGTGATAACTGTGGGGGCTGTGTCCTTTGGATCAGGTGGTCGGCAAAGGCCTGTTGGGGTGGCAGCGTTGTAGGCGAGACCTGAACAACAGGAGGACACCACCCAAACAGAGATCTTCAGGCACAACTCAGGAAGAGGCAACAGCAGAGGGGACACAATACCACCGACTGGGTGGCTTACCGGCCACAAGGTGGGAGTCAGCTTGGAATGTGTTATGTACTCCACTCACTGGAATTTACCACATCCTGTCTGTTAGCATTCCTTTAATTGTGTGCATGCACATGTGCATGTGTGTGTGTGCGTGTGTGTGCGTGTGTGTGTGTGTGTGTGTGTGTTTCGCAGTATTAGAATAGACAAGGCTATGCTAGGGTAATAATCTTAAAATCGCAGTCGCATGACGTGACGTTGTGTATGTGTTCTTGCTCACACTACATGCCTAGTGTGAGAGGCCAAGGCTCTGTGCTTCACAGTTAGTTGCTCAGACACAGACTGATGGAGGCCACATGGACACCGATCAGGGGAAGAGAGAGCTGGGTGGTCACAGAGGCTATGAAACACTTCAGTTGGGAGTGTCATCCGTCACTGCTCACTCTGCACTGGTGAGAACCAACTTAATTATGAAGATGCTAGAAAATGTGTGGACATGCGTGGACATTCTGTGAGCAGGAAAGTCCCTGCCCCTTGCTCCTATCAGGCTACAAAGCTCTGGAGAACAGCTACTCCGTCTTACCTTGCTTTTTATCTCCTTTAGTACCTGCCTCATGGGAGATCTTAGCATACGTTTGTGGGTGCAGTTATTGGTGAAATCATCTCTCGTCATTCATGCATTCAAAACAATTCTTTCAAGGAATTCCCATGGGCTAGGCATCCTGTAAGGCTTGGTAGAGGCTACAGTGAGCGTTATGTATTCATTATTTCCACTCTTGCCTGTTTACAAAAGGATTTGACGAGATACTGAGATGAATAAGGCAAATGCAAAGTTGTCACAATGGGACAGTGACTGAAAGGCACAATGAAGGCATCAGACTGGAGTTTTCATTAGTAGCAAAGAGCATGCTTGCTAACGGAGATGGTCGTACACTGCAGAGGCTGACCCGCATACCTGCAGGCAAAGGTATGGCTTCAGAGTCCCCCAGGCCTCCATGGGGTCATAGAGCTGTGGATAATGCCACCTAATGGGATGAGGATTCTGCCAGGCTTAGGGGCTTCCTTTGCCATTCTCACGCTGGGTTTAATACCCATCTGGCTTCCTGCCCCAGATCTCCTGATTGATGAGGGGGCTGTGACTACGTGCTTTGCTCTCCAGGTGCAAACAGCTGGTGTAAACAACAAGTTCCCAAGTGTTTCCTGCAAGGCCGGGTCATGGAAGACCGCTTTCCTGGGAGCGTCCCTCAGTAGGCCCAGGTCTCAGGCCTATCTGAGGTCCGTTCTTGCCACAAATCGTTATGACAAAAGACAGAGTTTGTTAAATGCCTCGAAAGTGACTGACTCGGCAGTGGTAGATAAAGGCAGTGATTGTCTTCCTGGCTGCCGTAATGACAGCGGTCACGGGCTTGAGTGCACGGCTGTAACGTGGAGGCTGTAGAGCCCTGGAGGAGAGCAGAGCCCGAGCTGAAGCCTGCGGTGCTGGAACGGGTTGCGAGGGAAGTGAACGAAGCTTCGGGGCCTGGTCGGCCAAAGCGCACTGTACAAAGTGTACAGCCCAGGGCAGCAAGCATCAGTAATTGAAGTTGGTGCAGATCCCAATGAATGCGGCGGACAGGACTGTCTTTGTCCCCAGTGATCTCTCCATTCGGTTGTGGTTATAGAGAAAAAATCTGGTTTCTGGGGTAGAGAGCAAGCGAGAGGACCCCGGACAACCAGGCCAACAGGACAGGGCTCGGGCAGGGCAGGAGACCAGGCAACAAGGGTCACCGAGCAGATCAGCTCAAGGCATGCTTCTGTCTAGTCTGGACTGCGATAGCAAAATACCGCAGACCATGTGGGTTATAAACAGTTTCATTTCTCACAGCTCGGCAGGCTGGCAGTCTGAGAGCAGGTGCCATCAGGTTGGTGAGGGCCCTCTTCCGGGTTGTAGACTTTCTGCAATGTCCTCACATAAGGGGAAGCGCCTAGGGTCTCTCTGGAACCTCTTTTACAAGGACACTAATCCCATTCATGAAGCTCCACCCTCATGACTAAATACCTCCCAAAGGCCCCACTTCCTCATAGCATCACGTTGAGCATTAAGTTTTCAGCATCGATTTGGGGGGGAACATAAACACTGAGAACAGAGAAGCTCCCTCCTTATACCGTGACTTTGAAACAATGAGCTTCTGAGCCCACACGTTAGGGAGCAGGATGTCCAGCACTCCTGACAACCATAGGGTTTGATCGTGAACAGCAGAGGCCTGGGTCCGGCCTAGCAGGGAAGGGGGCCCATTCGTACTCTAGCAGTGGGGTATTGTTCTCGCAAGAGGCAGAGTGGGGAGGCAGGGCTGGCACCAGGTGTCTATAGCAGGCTGAATATTCCAGATGCCGTCAGTTCCTTTTTATCGGCATCTTTCTCTCACTCCAGCTTCCCCTCCACCTCCTCCTCTTCCTCTCCCTGTCAAAACGACGAGCAAAGTTTTTGGTTGTGTGTGGAGCTGTGCAATTCATCCTTCACTCTCCATTGAACCTCTCCTAGTTACAGGGTCCGGCATATTATAGGTACTTGAAAAATAATTATTGTATCAAATCAAAGTCTCCCATTCCTATGAAAATGGCTGTGTTTGTGAGGCATTTAAATATTGCTGATACCCTCCTCCTCAGTGTCACTGCCCGAGATGCTCCAGAAGAGAGGGCAAGTAAGTGAACGAAAGGAGAGATGGGGAAAGGACTTGATTTTTATTGAGCACCCATAATGTACCAGACACTGGTAGTCATTGTACATACATCGTCCCACATAATTTTTACAATAGCACAGGAAATGGGTCATCTTGCATTTTACTTATGAGTAGCCTAAAGAAGTTTAGAAACTTGACCAAGGCACATGGTGAATAGTGTGTGAGTGAGTGTATGTTTGTGTGCACGTGCATGTTCCCCGTAATGTTTAAGAGAATTCCTTTAGCTAGAGAACCAATCATTCATTACTCCATGACTTTTGCGTGAAGTCTGTCTTATTTATTTCTGGGTAGCACATGTCTTCCCTGTTAACTGTAAGTCACACATGAGGTCATTCCGAACCTTACCATTTATTAACTGTGACCTGGGGCAAATGATTTAGCCTCTTTGAGCATCAGTTTTCTAATCTCCAACTTATGTTGAATGATACCTCATTCGTATTGGTGTAACAAAGGCGAGGATGAGTAGTATGTTCAAAGTGCCTGGCGTGGAGTGGGTGCTCAGTGAATATTTAATCTACGTCTCTAGTTCATGCCCAGTGTTTTCATCTGACCATTCAACCTCTGGAGAGGCCTGAGGGCATTTGTTGAGCCTCTGTCCCAGTCTGGTGAACGTCTGGCACACATTTACTCATCCTTGAAGACACTGTTCACATTTGCCCTGTCCTATTAAACCTTTCCTACCTTCTGTGGGCAGTGTTAGCTGCTCCTTCTTGCTTCAAAGTATTGTTTTCCATCTGCCTGGCAATGTATTAAGTAGTCAGTAAACATTTTCTAGGTAAATGAGTTTCTGGTCATTCATGTGGAGGGGAGTGTTTAGAAAGCTTCTCTTTGAGCCTTGCAACCTTTTGAGTTTAGCTTAGTGCTTTAGGCTCACGTTAGTAAAAATAACAGAATTAAGGAGGTGATGTTCACGTGATCTTTTTGGTCCTAAGGAAAAAGTGCTTTCAGCATTTAGACTCAGTTGCATTTGCAGACTGTTATCCATTCTGTAATAATTATGACAGATAATGTTTTGTTAGTACTTACTGTGGGCCAGGCCCGCTGCTGATCATTTTACCTACATTTCCTCATTTAATATTTGTGTCAGCTTTATGATTTAGATACTGTTATTGTACCCATTATGCAGGAGAGGAAACTGAGACTCTAGTAAAGTGACCTGCCAAAGACTGCATAACTAGCAAGTAACATAGCCTAGATTTGAATGTAATCTGACTCCGGGGCTAGCTTTTTGAGTTACTATGTTACACAACTTTCCTTTTCTGTATTACTATAAGAAAACTGTTACCTTTTACTATTACTATAAGAAACACACACACACACACACACACACACACACACACACACACACACACCCCCTGTGCCAAGCACTGTTCACTTTGTGTATATCAGTATATCTAATCTTCAAAACAGCCCCAAGCATGTAGGTAGTTGCTCAGATCATGACACTCTACTGTCTGATATGTAGCTGTTCTTGTTCCTGAGGAAATTGTAAATGTGTTTGGAAAGCAAAAGGAAACACACCAAAGGCTCCGGAAGGTTTAAAATGCAATGCACCCACCCATGTGAATGTCAGATGGTGGGGGTCTCTGGGGATAAGCAGGGAGAGTCCGTGGAAGCAGCTCTGACTGCACTGTCGCCTGTCTCCTGGCCTTGCATTCATAGGGAAACCTCCATAAGTTCATAGACTTTGGGGGCCATGCGCTTTATTGAATTCAAAAAAAATTAAAGAATTAAAATGTCACCAGAAAGTCCTAAGTCTAAAATTTTGCACCTAGTTCTAAGCTATCCTCAGCAAAAGGCCATATATTACTATTAAGGAGAAAAGAGAGGAAAGAAAGGAAAAGGGAGGGGAAACTTCAGCACCAAAGGCTGCTGGGACATCAAAAATTCTTAGAAGAACATTTGGGGTATATATGGATGGATCTAATTTTCCATCAAATGTAGACAATGTGTGTTTTTAGAGTTCAGGGAGAAGTAAGTGCTGGCTTTATTGGCTCAGAGCACTGGGACCAGGGGAGTGGGCTTCACTGTCGCCTGAGCCTGCACAGGAACTATTCCTGGGGCAGGGATACCTGTGGAGATGGGTGGGTAGGTGTGGGGCGGCCTGGGACCTATGCCCTCTTTGGGGGTTGGGGGAGACCATAGTGCAGGTAATCTGAAATCTGGCCTGAGAGTCAGGTCTGCTGGCTTGCATTCTGGCTCTGCCACCAGCCCTGACTCCCTGGGTGGCCTTGGGCAAGTGGGGAGGAAGAGCCCCCTTCCTTCCCATCTGTGAGGCCAGGGGAGGGGTGTGGTGAGAGTAGATTCTACCATTGCCTGAGGGCCCCCTCAGTGATGTTGGCTTAAAGTTTTGTAAGTGTCCTCAGGGGAGAGAGGATGGTGGGGGGCTGCTACTACCAATAAAACGCACTGTGATCATGGTTTTAGCCTAAGTTAGTGAAACAATTCATTCCAGTTCTACGAAACTATTATTAGTAACACTGCTGCATATATGTATAACGAGTAACACTGCTACTTAATGTAACCAGCAAGAGTTCCTTCCCAAACTTGAGCCATAACTAGGAACACGGCTCTTTCAGTTTTCCAGTTAATCACCAAAGCACTCATCTCTCCAACTAGCAAGAAGTACAATATATTTTTCTCCTTTTCTTTGAGTTTTCTAAGAACTCAGAGACTTAAACCATGAGAAGGGAGAGGAATGGTGGTGATGGTGCTCCGTTTGCCGTGCTTCCTCTCCAGATCCCTTCTCCACCTTTCTCTGCCAGGTTCTGTGTTCCTAAGGCCCAGCAGATTGTGTCACCCCAGCTCCCCCACTTGACTCCTGGTGGGATTCAGCCAATTGGAAGCAATGGAAGGAGCTTAGAAGGCAGAAGGAGAGTGTGAATTGGGGTTATTCCCTCCTTCTCCACATCTCTAGCAAAACTGCATTCTTTCATGATTATAACTTCTGCAGCATGCGTCCTCCCTCAGGGTCCTCCTTAGGCTCTAGTACCATCATCTCTTCTTGTACTTTCACTGCTATGAGTAGTGCCTTCATTAGAATCCCTTCCTTTGAATCATCTGAGATGAATTCTGTTTCCTGTTGGGCTCCTGAAAAACAGAAGGGCTCAGCCCCGCATCCGTGCTTACACAGGGAGATACCTGGATTGTGACCAGCCCTTCGCTCCGTTGGGTGTCGTTGCTGCATATCATTGCTACTGGATACTGTCCCTGTCCCATCTGACTAAAGAAGTTGGACCATTGCTGAGATGGTCTCTCCATATGGCAGGTCCCACACCAACCACTGGGCTCTTTAAGGAAGGATGATCCTTCCTTCAGAGTAAGCTCAGTTGAGGATCTGCAGTTATCAGGGTCCCCTGCTTCCAGGGCACATAAACAAATCCTTCCGCATCTTCAGGATGTCATCCCATCACATAGACCCAGAACCAAGGACTCCCTTCTCTCCCTGGAAATCCACCCTAGGAGCTTATCTTCTTAAACTTGCAAAACACAGATCTCATGATACCCCACTTCTCCTCTCTCTTGGGCACATGGCCCTCAGTGATTCCAGGGGTCCTCGGCACCCCAAGTGATGCCAAAATGCTCACCCCTGACCTTGCAAAAGGGTTCTGTAGACTTTTAGGTAACTTGCTGGCACCTCTGTCACTAAGGAAGTTGAAACAAGTGTACAGATTTAATGTCTAATAGAGTGCCTTGCCACACTATAATAATAAAAGCAAATGTGTGAGACCTCATTCTATGCTTGATGCTTCCTGTCTTTCCTGTACTGTCTTTCACTTGTCTTTACAACAAATGTTTCAGGGAGATGCCATTTTAGGAAGCCGGATGGTGAGGCTTGGAAAAGTAAATCACTTATCTGGGGACACTGGGACAGAAAGATCTTCTGACTCGTAGCCCAGGGTCTTCGTCTACTCTGTCCCAGCCTTGTTAATTGTACTATAGAATACAGAAGACCAGAAACAGGAAGGACTTAGGAAATTACGAGTCCAACCTCCACACCCTTGGGGAATGACTTAGGGAGGACAAAAGCACAGAGAACCAAAAGACTCAATGTTTCTAACTTTGAGCTCTTAGTTTTTTTCCAAACCTGTTTTCATCATTCTTCCTATCTCAGGCAATGGCCCCACCAACCACTCAAATGTTCCTGTCAAAACTCAAGCATCATCCTGGATCCCGGATATCTCTCTCTCTCTCTCTCTCTCTCTCTCTCTCTCTCTCTCTCTCTCTCTCTCTCTCTCTCTCTCTCTCTCTCTGCAGTCTGTTTAAATATTGACTATTCCACCCTCAGACATAATTTTCACAATTTCCATTCTAATATTGTCCATTTCTTGCCTGGACAACTATACACTCCTAGTTTGTCTCTCTGTTTTCACGTCTGTCCCCTCCCCATTCCCTACCACACATACATAATTCATTTTCTGTGATTCTTTTAAAATTAATATCACAATACCTCTCCCCTGTGCAAAACCCTAAGGTGGCTTCCTGTTGTGCTTCCAATTAATCTTAAGTCCTTCCGGTGGCCTACAGAGTCCCATTAATGGGCCCCTGCCTTCCCTTCCAGTTCCACTGCCTAATACTTTCTCCTCGCTCAGAATGCTCTAGTCACTTAGACCTGTTTTTTCCTTGCACATCCTGAGGTCCCTCCTGTCCCCAGGCCCATACCCTCGCTGCTGCCACCTGCTGGAACCCTCCCGAACTCATCCATGCTGGCCCCTCCTTATCCTCCAGGACTCAGCCAAGAGGTCACCTCCTCAGAGGCCTTTCACGTCCACTCTGACTGAGACAGTCTTCCTGTCACCTTTTCCTTCTCCTTCTCATCTCCCTGCACATTCACTTACTACTCATTGCTCTCCGAAATGGTCTTATTTGTCTTCTTCCCTCTTCTAGACTCTAAGCTCCACAGGGCAGGAAGCTTATTGGTTGGCCCACCACTGCATTTCCACTGTCCAATGCCTGGCACGTAATAGTCACTTGGTAAATATTTGTTAAACAAAAAGAAGATAATGATAGAAAAGGTAAAAACATTCCTCTGGACTGTCCTACCCTGGGAAGACATGAGGGAATGGACTGAGGATGGAATTACTCTCTTCCTATTCACCGAGGGCTTGGTTTCCAGACCAGTGTGTGCGTTTGCAAGGTGACCCATTGGTGTCATGAGAGTGTCTGTAGTCATGAACTGGGCACAGCTACCTGTTTTCTCCCTGCTCCTATCATTGCCATGGGAAAAAATTCTCATAAGGCAGTTGTAACAATAGAATGTGGAATCCATGTCAGGTGTCTATGCAGTGCCTGGCACATAGTGGGCACTGGCTATGGCGTTCTCATGATGGGCCCATAACAGAACATTCATCCTCATTCTCTCTCTCTCTCTCTCTCTCTCTCTCTCTCTCTCTCTCTCTCTCTCTCTCCCCTTCCTCTCCCCCCAGTGCTCCCTTTCTGTTTAGTTTCCTTTTTCCTTAAAATGAGATGTCCCTGGGGTGCTGTCACCTTGAGCTAAGCTGCTATATAGCACAGTAGATCTCATATACCTTTGGGAGCAAGAGCCATCTTCTTGACTCTAAGGAGAGATCCCTTGAGCTGAGAAACTCTCTAGGGCTACAGGAATATCTCAGGAACACCCATCCTTAATCTTTAGTTCTGGAGCCTCTTAGCTCCCTTAGGCAATGAACTAGCTGCCTAATTACCCAGCTGGCTGGCTTCTCCTAGGGTGATTCCCTCCCCATGGAACAAACAAAGCAACAACATCACACAGGAGCCTGAGACATCCTCCCCCCTCCACACACACACCCCCACAAATGGAGGGAAAGCCAGATGGTTGGGCTGTCAGAAAACATTGCTGTTTGCAAAAGCTTGATGTGCCCTGGGCGAGAGGCGGGGAGAGGAGCCAGTGCCTTCGCTTTCTGACTCAGCCACACAGGTTCAGGCCCTCCATTCTTCTGCCCAGAGCACTGCCAGAGCTGGTACGACTTGAACATCAACTCATTTTGTCTCGTCACCATCTTTACATATCTGCTGGCTGCGTTGCTAGGGACACAAGTTAGGAGAAGCTGCTTTTCCAAAAATTCAGATTCTGCAGCTGGCACCCCCTTGCTGGCCATTCTGCTTCCATATGATTAGGGTGGAGCTCTTGAGACTTTGAGTTCTTAGCTGGCCTCCAGGGACTAACTTGGGCTTTCATACTAATTATTTTCTAAAGCAGTCTACAGCTGGGTCATTGGTAGTCATATTTTTTCTTGACTCCATGCTCCAGAGGTTTAACACTTGAAAGAAAGGTGGTGGATAATGGCTCTGGACAGGAATTCTATCTGATTGTCCTTCCTGGTCCTAGGTAGAGTCTGCTTTGTGTTGGGAATTGTTTCTACAGGTGGGGAGCACACAAAACCCTCAGATGGCTTCTAATCAACTTGGGGTGGCTTTCTGGGGGCCGTGGGATTTCAGGAGCATATGAAGGATGGAGAGAGGTTTCCTTCTACCTACTCACACTCTCTCCAAGTTGACTCTTTTCCTTTACATTCCTGTAGCAATTGAAATCTAAAGGCATTCTATTGGGAATCTTATGAAACACAAGGCTGGGCCATTTTCTCATGGGGCTCAGATTCAGACTTCTTCAGAGATTTGTGTCTTGTGAGGTGATCCTGCTCAGTGGCCTGAGTGCAGTTTGTCCTACATGTCCTGAAGACATCATCCCACCCCAAGTGGACTCTGCGAAAACTTGTTCATATAATCTCTGTCATAGGCAGGTGAGGCTCCTTGTGTTGGCTGCTAAAAGATCCAAAAATCCAACTGGAGCTCCACGGCTTTGATACTCCCTCCCTACCCTGCCTCCATTCTCTCCCTCCCTGTGAGGTGTTCCCTGAGGACCTTCTTTCCCAGAAGGCTCAGCAAAGCACACCACATGTCCACAGGGCTCTAAGGTGTGGGCACCCAGCTGATTTAGTGGCCTATCAAGTAGATTTGGATTGTTTATTGGAAATGCCCATTATTTATGGTGGCTCATGGCCCTAACAGCACAGGCAAAAGCTGTTTGTAAAACTAAAACTAATAAATAATAACTAGGCCCATGATTTATCAGTGTGGAGGAAAAGAGCCATTCATTTCCAGTTGGAGCAAAGAGCTCTGAAAGAACCAGATTCTCTTTCCAGAGACCTTGGAGGAAATTCCTGTAGGGACTAGGAGATTTAAGTACAAAGAGTTCAAAGGAGATTATAAAAGAAAATCAAAGACATGTGCCTCTCCATACCTCATCCTTAATCCCCTTCTAGTCACGTTTATAAGTTTCCCAAATTTTCAACTTCTCAGACCTGATTACTTATTTTGGGTGACATTGGTTTTAATATATATATATATATATATATATATATATATATATATATATATATATATATATATATATATATTTTCTTTTTTTTTTTTTGCCTTCCCCCCCTCCCCATTTCGGTTTTAATATTTTTATCCACAAAATATTTAAAAGTGAGAGACAAGATTGGAGATGCAGTTATTATTGAATTTGTCACCTTAGGCACATTGGACAGAGGCCCAAATTCCTATTGAAAAGTTTATCCACCCTCCCTCCTTCCCTCCCTCCTTCCTCCTCCCTGCCTCTGTCCTTCCTCCTTCCTCCTTCTCCCTCTTTCTCCTCTCCCTCTCTCCCTCCTTCCCTCATTCTTCTCTCCCTCCCTTCTTCCCTCCCTTCTTCCCTCTCTTCCTTCCTTCCTTCCTTCCTTCCTTCCTTCCTTCCTTCCTTCCTTCCCTCCTTCCTTCTGTCCTTCCTTCCTTCCTTCCTTCCTTCCTTCCCTCCTTCCTTCTGTCCTTCCTCCCCTCCTCCCCCACCTCCATCTCTTTCCCTCCTCCTCCTGCCTATTCCCCTCTTTCTCCTCCTCCTCCTCCTCCTCCTCCTCCTCCTCCTCCTCCTCCTCCTCCTTTCTCTCTGTCTCTATCCTCTTCCTCTCTCTTCCCAATCTCTTCTTTGTAACCCAGATGCAACAGGTGCCTTGGGCAGTCTCTGTTCATGCCCCAGTGCCCACCTTGAAGTAGGACTCAGTCCCTGGGCACATTCCCTCCCCCAAGAACAAATCCAGAATTCCTCAAGTACTTGCAAGGAAAGCAGGTTTTAATGAATCTTTACTGAAGATTCTACGGGAAGGCAGATAAGGGGGTCATACTATAAATCACAAAGCAGAAGCTAATGAAAATTTCCACTGGGCACCTCCACAACTGCACCCCGCCTCCAGCCTGTCATATTCCTCCTTTGGTGACAGCCCCTCTCTGCCTTTCCCTCTCCCATCATCTGGCTCTAGGGTTTTCTGGGTCCTGCCTCTAACTCCGACACTCCCATCCGGTATTTCGTGCAGGGAAATGTGACTCTCTTTTGGCTGCCCTGCTCTTGTAGCTTCATATGCATTATCCTGCTCAGCAGACGAAGGTCCCTCCGAAGGATTTGCCCTCCTTGGAATGTGACAGGGAATTTTTTAATAAATGACAAAAATTTTCCACTGTTCCAAATAATGTTTTTTCTCCCCTGTCATTCATTCATTCAATAAATGTGCATAGTAGATAAAGTACATCTGGCGACAGCTGTATTACACTGACCGTGCTCAGTGTAAAAAAAGCCATCTAAACTGTCCATGGCGGGGGTGGGGCAGGACAGGCTGGGGAAAGTGATAGGGTTAACAGCCACATGGGGGTTCAGCGTTATGAGACTTTAAAACTAAAAGTGACCTTAGAAATTGATGGCAGGCATTTCCACCTGGGCCTCAGCATTGTTTCCTTTAGTCAGGGAGAATAAGAATCAGGTTGAAGATGTGGACGTGGGTCTTGAGTCCAGGGAGGACCTGACAAGTATCAATTAACAGGGAAGTACAGACTGCTTTGTCGGGGAAGACTTGTAGCAGGAACAGCAAAGGCCTGAGAGGTTAAAGATCTGAGGGGCTTTGATAACATACATAAACTAAAGAACAAACAGAAGCGGCAGTGTTAACTGTCAGTGGTGAAGACGAATCCTTACCCAAATGCTAAGTGGGCAAGGCAGTGGTGGGTGGGCCAGGACTTAGAGCTCACAGGGCTGTATGTGTGTCCATCCAGGCTCGGCAGGAAGGAGAGAGCCAAAAAGCTCTCTACCAGCTGAGGGCTATCACGGTAGGCTTGTCCAACTTCCTCTCCTATAGAATTATGACAATGTCTTCAGATTCCCTGGCAGGCAATGCTATTTCCAAACTTGCCTGGGGGACCTCCGGAAGCTTGGGAGGTGGTTCTGCAAAGGTGGGGACAGAGTGTGTTGATTCAGCTTTCCCAGCTGTGTGCCAGCAGGGTCATCTGCCAGCCACTCTCACCATTGACTGGTAGAAAGTGGTCAGAAGTCAACATGGAAATGATACCCAGAACCTCAAGGGGCTAGACATGTACACTAACGTTTGACCATGAATGGCCCAACTGTACTATTAAAAACAGGGCTGCTGGACCTGGGTGACGGTGATGATGATGACAGTAGAAGCTATCATTTATTGAGGTCCACTGCATGCCAAGCGTTATGCTGAGTGTTTTATAAGCATTGTCAACATGTCTTCAGGGCAACCCTGTGAGGCAGGTGTCATTTTCTCTTTTATATAACTTCAATCCTCTAATTACATTCTGCATTTGAACTCAAATATGTCTGATGCTAAAATCTGCACCTACAGCCATCTCTGTAAGCAAAACGAAACAAGTAAATAATCTCTCCCCTCAACACACAGCTTAGCCACAGACAGGGTGACAGGGTGCTCTGTGGGCTCTAGGACTGTTCACCCACATAAGTGAACTGAAGTGGGCCTCAGGGTGAAAGGGAACTGGGAGAGTGAACCAGTTTTCAATGTCGCTGGGGTGGCAGGACTGACACCATGTTTCTCAGGGCTTACGGGGAATAGGACAAGTGAGTAACTCATTTCCACATGCCCTTTCAGCCTTAGGAAGAAATCAAGGCAAATCACACTTATGGTGTAGCGCTGTTGGGTCTCTAAGCTTTTCTATTCGTTAGTCCTCTCCATGGCCGTGGGTCATCAGGGGCTCAGGTCTGCCTGTGGTCGTCTCCTTAGCAATACTCTGCTCATGCTGGAACCATTGCTGACACTGTTAGGTATCATCTCTTAATAAGCAAGGCTCTAGGGTTGTCAATGAGTGAGGGGCTCACTGTGTAGTGTGGGGACACATATTGTGGAAATGCAGCATTGTTCTCCCTAGGATTCCCCGCTTTCATGATTAGAGGGACGCTGATACCTTTTTGGTTATAGAGTAAATCTGGAGGATACTTGGCAGTTTGCAAAAGGCTTTCATAGCGACTTTGCTAAATGCAGCTCCTTAAAAAAGTAGTGAAGTCATTATTCATCCTGGCAAGGTGCTGGTACACAGCTGGTGCTCAATAAATGTGAACTGCACAGTGACAAATATTTGCTAAGTACATGATGTTAGGCTTTGGGGTGGAGGATGGAGAGGTGAAAGAGAATATGTGATGCAAACATTAATTAATCAAAGATCCTGATTTCAAACTATGGTAGGCAGATGTGGGTTCAAATCTTTTTTTTTTCAAATCTTAATTCTGTCACTTACTGGCCGTGTGATCTTGAGCAAGGCTCTACCCTTTCTGGGCTTTAGTTCCCTTCATCCAAAAAAGTGGGATGTAATAGCTCCCTCCCATAGTAGGAATGAAATGAAATAGCAAATGCATGCACCCATGTACAATGCCCGTACTGTAGAGTAGCTTGGAGCAGGCATTCTTGTGCAGCACACACATCTCCTTGGCTGCCCCAGAGGTCACTGCAGCTGTCTGCGGCATTCTCTGTTTGTGGGCCATGCTCAGCCCAGCCCACAGGGCAAGCTGAAGTGCCATAGAGTCAAACTCAGCAGTGACCTTCAACCGGTGACGGACTCCTGCTTGCTCACCCCTCAGTGTAATGATTCTGAGGTGTGCTTCACAGTGTCTTAGTAGGTCCCCACTGGGATTGAGTCCCAGTTGCCTGTGGCATTAACCTTTTTGTGAATCCATCCACATTGTGTTCCCTCCCTTTTCTGACTCACTACCCCTCTCTTTCACCAAGCTTCCTGGGAGCACTTCCCAAATAAACTACTTACTCCTAAATCCTTGACTTTCGAGGGTAACCCAAATTAAGAGACAGACAATCAATGAAATCTAGTATCACTGTGACTTTCAAAGGCATGGACCCTCCTAGAGTTTGCCCTATGTGCCTCTCCCATTTGCTGGTTTGGATTTGTATCCCTTTGCTAGAATAAAACTATAATTTTCAATACAGCGCATTCCTATAATTTTAAATACAGCATAATACAGAAATACAAAATACTATAGAAGAACACAGAGAAAGCTTACTACCAGCTGAAGGCATCTGGGAAGGCTTTGGGAAGGAGATTATGTGTAACATTTGATTTGGATGTTAAAGGATGTGAAGGATTTGTACCTGAGGGCATGGATCAGGGAAGGGCATTCTAGGGGCTAGAACAGGGTCTTGTGTCCACTTTTCTAATGATCCCTACCAAAGCTACGTGTGAGTCAGGTGGGCAGACGTGCCAGGCATGTCCACATACTGTCTCATCTGGCCCCAGAACTCCTTGGCCAGCATGGCCTGGCACTTCGGCCCTGTGCTCAGCATACTTTCAGGCTGTACTTATGAGTGCACATGATGCAGGCTTAGTGCTTTGCTTTGGGCCCTGTAGTATGACTCTGTAACCTGTTTTCTTTGCCAAGCTATTTGTCATGGTCTGTGGAGACCCCATTAAATACTCTGCACAGCTGCCCACTGGAGCGTCCCAGGGATTCGAGTCTTCTCGAGGCACCAATGAGATTTCTATTCACTGTTTCTCAAGGTCCTTTGGAGAACTGACTCCTCTGTTTGGACCTGATAGAACACACTGGGAGCCCCATGTTTGAGACATTAGGGCTCAGGCTGTGTTTGTTTCACGTATTTGATAATCCTTCATCATCTGAGTGAGTGAATGCCAGATGACTCAGCCTACCCAGAGAACATACAGGTGACGGCTTTTCTGCCAAAAATGGAGAGAGAAAGAGGAACCATGCCATGTTTGAGATGAGTCTTTGCTGCCTCTTGACTCTAGTTCAGTGATTAACAAGTTTTTCTCAGGGACTTTTGTTTAGGTAAAATCTTATAGAAGTGGCAATTATACAGGGGAAAGCTGAATTTCCTTGATGAAGGTGGTGGGAGAAAGTTCTGTTTGCTCAGACCCCTCTTTGCGGAGTAGCATGAAACCGTTGCTTAAATGGGTAGGAGGGGGGAAGTGTAATGAGAAAGGTGATGATGTAATATACCCTGGACCTCATATTGCCTGGCAAACCATTTGGGACCTCCCAGATGAATTCAATTCTAAGTGCCAGAGAACTGGTCTCTTGGTTTCTACTCTGAAGGAGTAAGCTGAGAGACAATGGCTCATGTCACAGGGTCAGAGCTCTGGAGAGTTGAGAAATCTGTCTTTCAGTCTTACCAGCTTTGCTCTTCTTTTTCAGAGGTTCCAAAAACAGAACAGACTTTTGAAGAACGCCTGATACTCAAAGCATTCTTGCTAAAGTTTGTCAATGCCTACTCACCCATCTTCTATGTGGCCTTTTTCAAGGGGAGGTGAGTGTATTGTTGTCATACCTGGAAGGGAAATTGGTTACTAAGTATGGGTCCTCAGAAAAGTTAGCCTTTCCCTATTGGCAGTTCACATCCTCAACCCCACCCCCCATGTCCACCTCTACCTTTCTGTTCATGAAGCAGTGGCTTTAACACTAAATCATTTTGTTTTAGCATCTTCAGATTCTGATAAATAGGGAAAACTCTACATGGATTTGGCTCTGGGCCCTGAAGGGTGAGTCTTAAAAAGAATTTGAGTCTCCAAACTTTGAGGATGAGGCAGGAGGGAATTTCATGTCTAGCCAGTGGCTCTTAGGTTTTGCAATGCAATTCTGAGGATAACTACCCAGAGTTAGTGCAGACTTCCCAGATTAAGGTCACAGTCTTCCCCAATACTGCCTGCACTTCAGACACTAGCCACAAGATGTGGGGTTCCCAGAACATTCATTATTTAGACAATAATTCCTACAACCACTAACCCCTCAGGTTTAATAATTCACTAGAACAGATTATTGAACTCAGGAATGTGCTATATTTAAAATTATAGTTTTATTATAGTAAAGGGATACACATCCAAACCAGAAAATGGGAGAGGCACATAGGGCAAGATCTAGGAAGGTCCTAAACAGAAACTTCCATGTCCTCAGGACATGGCAGCTTCCTGGCACATTGATGTGTACCACCAACCAGGAAGGTCATCCAAGCTTCAGTGTCCAGAGTTTTTATTGGAGTTCCATTAAGCAGGCATAGTTGATCAAATCATTGGCCGTGTGATTGAACTCAATCTTCACAACTGAGGTCAGGCTGCTATTATGTGTCTCAAAGCCCCAACCCTCTAATCACATGGTTGGTCTTTCTGGCATGGTCTCATTCGTCCTGAGTGATCTCATTAGCATAAACTTAGGTATAGTCCCAAGGGCCCACCAAGAATAAAAAAGACACTCCTATAGGGAAATTTCAAGGATTTAGAGGTTTTCCCTAGAAACCAGCAACTAAGGCCAGTCAAATTCTCCATTATACTTTAGGTGTGAATGTAAAAATAACTTCTGAAAAATATTTTCTCTAGTCAGATTAATTGGCTATCTACAAGGAGATTTCCCAGTAGGCAACAAGTATGTCAGGAAAGCTTTCCTACAACTAAATACTTATCAAGCAGACATTGATAGTGAGAACTGTCAGTATCAATGGTGAGAACTGTCACCATCCACATTTGATCATTTTTTTATAAATGTGTTTGTGGCCCAAACCACAACCCCTTCCCAGGACTTCTGCCCTTGACTCTCATGAAATTGTAGTAGCAGAGAGACTATCCATATTAATTAGTAGATAACTCAATTGGTGTTTTCTATCTAGATTCATTATCAATAACAAATGACATACATATGATATTCTAGGCAAAAAATAAATAGGGTCCTGACTTTTAGATGAACTTGTGGTACATTGAAAGAGATAGTCTTGCAACAACACTCTGTAATCTGCAATAAGTGCTGTAATAAGAGGTGTAAAAAAAGTGTTTGGTGAACACTTGATGAACAGAGAGAAGAAGACCTCACAGAGAAGGAAACATTTAAGCTGAGCCTTAAATAGATGTAGGATTTTAACAGGTGGACACAGGAATGACATTTCAAATAAGTAGGGTTCTTCTGACTACCTGTCTAGTTCTATGATTGGCTTTTATCTCTCTGCCTCCCCCACGTGCCCAGTCAATAAAATCGACACTACTCAGAAGAGGAATGAGGCAGGCTTCTTCTATTCCTTTGAATATTTTCAGTAAGAAGTCTAGATTTTTTTTTTCTGATTCCAGGAATCTCTACTTACAACTGAGTCCATCTCGCCCTTAATTTCAGGGGAAATCAGAAGCACTCACAGAGGAATTGCAACAGAACTCTGTTCTGGACACTAGTTGAGGGAAGAAGTTGCAGAGACAGTGCACTTGGAGATAATCCAAACTTCATTGTGCTTAGGCTCGGAAGGTATCCTCCCCACACATACACACCCTGTGATCTTCCCAGCCCCGCAACAGCCTTAGCCCCTCTCCCCTGGCACCCCAGGTGTTATAGGTGATTGTTACTGGATAAAAAGGTGTGAGCTGCCCTGACCAGTACTTTCAAGGACATTGGGTAGTAGCTATTCCACTCAGAAAGCATGCCTTCAAGTGCCCCTGACTTTCTCTTTCTCCCTAACTCTTCCCACGCTTCTCGATTTCAGGTTTGTGGGCAGACCTGGAAGCTATGTTTATGTGTTCGATGGTTACCGCATGGAAGAGGCAAGTAGAGCCACTGGTGTTTCCTGCCTGGCTAGTGCTTTGTAGGTGCACCTGTCACCCCCAGCTCCATCATTATCCCGATTGCAGCATGGCTGAATTCATGCCCTTGCTTCTCTGAGCTCCCTTGGTCTAACCGCTCCTTCCTTTGTCTTTTCCTCTCTGCAGTGTGCTCCCGGGGGCTGCCTCATGGAGCTCTGCATTCAGCTCAGTATCATCATGTTGGGGAAGCAGTTGATTCAGAACAACATCTTTGAGATTGGAGTCCCGTATGTAATGAACTCTTCTCATCTCTCTCCTTGCTGCCAGGGCCTAGCTCAGTAAGGCCAGACTTTTAGCAGGATTTGCATGGCATCTCCTCTTCTCAGATAACTTGGCTATTTACTCCTCTGTCCACTTCCCCCATAAGGCAGGGCTCCTCCCAGAAGCCTTGTTTGCCAGTCTGATTCGGGATGTTTGAGGCCCAGAAAGATTAAGCCCTGCGTTAAGTACACGTAACCAGCAAGTAGCAGAGCTAGGAATCAGGTACCTCTAACCTCAAGGTGCATAATATTTTTAATGCTATCTGTTTTCCCAGTGAATAAGTAAAAGAGACTTTCAATATGGTGGACCGATGTACATGAAGTTTGAAACATAATTTAACCATTCAGAAAAATCTCTAAGAAGCTGTGGAATATATGATCTTAGGAGAAAAAGGATGCCATAGCTGGTGAAACACAGAATGGGTTTCTATGTGGATTCTCTCTCTTCCCAGTGGGTTTATACAAATTTCATAGAAGGGTGACTTTCAATTAGGTTTTGTGTTGCCATAGTGGTGAAAAAAACACCGACTCACAGCCACTAGACCTAAAACAAAGAGGGTGCAGCAAGTGAGAATCGACCTTCAGGTCAAAGAAAATGGAAACCATTCTGTGTTTCACTTCTATTGCTTTATGGTGTTAGAAAAAGAATCTGGTTTAGGGAACAATTTCAGGCAGCCCAGTGTCAGAGAGCTGGGAATTGCAGCGATAACTGGGGTAGCACTTATAGGCTGGACCAATTCTGTTCAGGAGGACAGAATGGGCAATCTGTACCAGACCTGGAATTCTTTGCAAAATTCGTGCAAGATTAACTGTTCTGGGATGGAACAGGCAGTCCCCAGAGGATTAGGTGAAGATACTGCCACACACTCCATCTCTCTCTTGGAGATTGACTATGTACATTATATTATATTAATGGTTTCGAGAAGCCCTGCTATAAAGAAACTTGTTTAATCTGCTTCTTTCCAGCTGTATTTGTTCATATCATTGACCAACGTTCTTAGTTGTGGATATTGGAATCCACTCTGGCTAGTTCAAGAATCAAAGGAATTTAAGAACAATAAGTGGCTAACAGAATATTCTTTAAGGGTCAGAGAGCCAGGCTCTGAACTACATAACCAGGAATAACACTGTCTACACTGCAGGAGGGCTTGCAGGGAATCACTGTCTCTACTTCTTGGCTCATGTGACTCAGATATTAAAAGATGAGAATACCAAAGAGCCACACCTACAAAAAGTGCAGTGTAAACTTACCTAGTTGTCTTCATCAGCTTCGGCTGCTACCGTGTTTCCCCGAAAATAAGGCCTAACTGGACCATCAGCTCTAATGCATCTTTTGGAGCAAAAATTAATATAAGATGTGGTCTTATTTTACTACAATATAAGACTGGGTCTTATATAATATAATATAATATAATATAATATAATATAATATAATATAATATAATATAATATAATGTAAGACTGGGTCTTATATTAACTTTTGCTCCAAAAGATGCATTAGAGTTGATTGTCCGGCGAGGTCTTATTTTCAGGGAAACATGGTATAACAAAATAACAGACTGGGTGGCTTGAACAACACATATTCATTTCTCACAGTTTTGGAGGCTGGGAAGTCTAGGATCAAGGTGCCAGCACATTTGGTTCTTGATGCGAACTCTGTCCCTGGCTTGCCGATGGCAGCCACTTTGCTGTCCGCTCAACATGATCTCTTCTTTGTGTACATGTGGAGAGACCAAGAGTTCTGATGTCTCTTCCTCTCCTTAGAAGGGCACTAATCCCATCAGGGGGCTCTATCCTCCGGACTTCATCTAAACCCAATTACTTCCCAAAGGCCCCACCTCCTAGAACCATCACATTTGGAGTTAAAGGCTTCAACATAGGAATTTTGGAGAGAATACAAACAGTCGATCTACAACAAAAGCTTGTCTGTTTTCTTTTTTCTTTCAACCGATGCACAAGATTTGTAGGTAATTAACTAATTAATTAAATTAAATCCCGCTCATCTTCTCAGAGCTTAGAGTTTAAGTTTGGGAGACAAAATAGATAACATGTGCAAACTTCATCAGAATTCAGAGTAAGTAAAGGTCAAGGATTTTGGAGCAGTCAAGGAAGGCATCCTAAACAGAGGGGTTTCTTCCAGGCAATGTCTGTCTCTTGAAAGAAGGCTGCTACCATCATGTGTAATAAGGTGGTCTGCCATTATTTTGTTTAAAGAAACAGTTTCTCTTGGGTGTGGACATCTTTTCTAAACAAACAGCAGACTGACTCAGGCTTATCAAAAACACCTCCTGACCTAGATGGTACTACAGATGGTGAAAGTAAGGCTTGTAGAGATGGCAGCTCCCTGATCAAAGGCTTGGGGCATGTCAGTGCAAGGGCCAGAGCCCAGAATCTCTCTAAATCTATTGAAAGGTTGCTGAGTCCTAGGTTGCTTGGGCTGAATGGAACCATTGGAGGCTGTATGATTCAACTCCTTTCTCCATGGAAAACTACACCAGAGTCACCTGCTTCCATGGGGAGCTGTAACTGTCTGAAAAATCTCCAGAGAAAGCTATTCTTAGTCTTCCTCAGGAACAGACTTAAAGAGCTAAAGATATAATGGAGAAAATGTAATTTACCTGGAAAGGAAACCCTTTTTAATGAGAACTCTACGTCAGGGAATGAGAATTCTCAACATTTCCTCATAAAACTTTGCCATCCCCATGCTCAGAAAAGATATCACTATTACCCACCACTAATTAGGCTGAATGCTTAGGATGGTTTTCTGCCTCCACACTGGGACCACCTCAGGTGGCCCTCAGGCACATGCTTGTCTTGCAGGAGGATTGGTGAGACTATTGGTGCCTGGGCATCTTGTTCCACCTCCCTGCTTAAGTCCGCCTCTAGCCATCAGCCAGGAAATCATCAATCTCGAGAAACTGAACCCTCTGAAACGGTCCCCTGTTCCCAGCTTTCTGACTGAGAGTTGCTGAGTGATAGTCATCAAGCAATGCTGGTGAAACACATGGTTGCTATTCTCTAGGAGTTTACCATCTCAGAGAGACGGCAGTTGTTATAGACAAACACCCAGAAAATACACAGACCAAAAAAAAAAAAAAAAGATATTCCAAAGCCACATCTAGCTTCTTTGAAGCTAAAGATCGAACCCCTCCACCACTGCTATAAGGGAAAGTCTGCATTCCCCTTCAACATCTGGGGAAGATACCTGTCCTTCTAGTAAATAAATCATTGTTCTGCTTTGAATGGATTTGTATATAGCTTATGGGCATGAGATGCCCTTTTTTTTTAATTCTTGGACATCTGCTCCTCCACTTAACCCTTTCACTCTGGATGCAGGAGCGTTTTATAGAGTATAAGAGAGGCAAGAACTCAGGCATATGTTTGGACAGTGTCTTGGCAGGTTTCCCACCCACCAACTCCATCAGCTCCATAACAGATATGAACACATGGTTGTTGGCCTTGAAGGCTAAATTTTTTTGTTTATGCTTATGTGTGTTTAATATGCCACAGCTAATTGATGGCAATTACATAGCAACTCATAAAGCTATGGACAAGTCACTTCTCTAAGTCTCACTGTCCTCGTCTCTTGATGAACATGATGGCATTATAACCATCTCTAAGGGGCTGTCATTTCAGCTCTGACATTCTATGAACCTCTCCTCTAGTCAGTGAAATTAGTCACTGCTGATTACAAGTACAAGTCGCTTCTGTTTCAAAATATTTTTCTTCGTTTCAGTTTCTAGTCTGCTAAAGGACACATGCCACATAATTATATAATTAAATTCATTAATGTAGAGCAAAAGCTCTTCCGTTAAACCCTAGGGTGCTTTATCTTCAAACTTCTTTATAATTCCATGGGTTATATTTTGAGTTTTGTCACATGAAATCACTATGATTATGATGATTGGATCTTCCATTCTCTACTCAGAACCCACTCTTCATAGACGAGTCCCATCCAATCCAGTGTTCAAGCACCTAACAATATCCTCCTGTACAACAGCTGGAAAACATGAAATAAGCAGGAATCTTTCATAGTCCAAAGAGAAATGACAGTTGAACCTACCAGTGAGGAAGGAGCAGTGTAAATTATACAAACTAGTGGTTTTTCAGTCTTTGGTCGGGGTACCTCATCGCTAAAAGGCAGAGATTGGGTGGGTTTAAGTCCAGGCCTTATAATGTACTCACTTTGTGATCTTGGGAAAGTTATTCTAGAAAGATTTTCATTCAACATGGCTATGTGAAAATACAGCTTAGATATATGTTCAACTATCTAGAAAATAGAAAATGTGGACATCCAAAAAAGGAAAAACCATTCTGACATGAAAACAGATAAAACTAGGTTGCACGGTCAGGCCTCATACTGTCCCTACTCATGCCACCCACGCTCCAGGGGACTGACACAGTTGTGGCAGACGCTTTCCAGAGAGGAGCTGGGTGTTTTTAAACATTAAATAATACTCATCAGTAGCACCCTCTGAGATAACATCAGGCATTGTAAACAACATGGCAGAATCTGATCTCGTGCTGTTCATTACCTGAGTCCACTAATGGGGAATTTACTCATCCCCGCCCCCCTCACATACTCCCCACCTTTCTCTTTCCCATATGTGTTTGTGCAAGATAGACTTTGGGTCCTAACTGCATAGTGTCTCTAAACATCTCACACTAAATCCCAACTGCTTGCTATAATTTTATCTCAAACTTAGTTCCAGTGTTTTGTGTGTGTGTGTGTGTGTGTGTGTGTGTGTGTGTGTGTGTGTGTGTGTAAGAAAGGATGAATGCTATTTTTTTTTTCAAGTTCCAGATTCTCTCCTGGGCAAAGACTGAGGTAGACAGAACAGATAGATCCACTTCCACTGGCAAAATGCCCCCCATCCCTTTTCTTACTAAAAGTACAAGATTACATCCCAAAATAGCTGTTAATATAACCTTGAACACAGCCAGTAAGATTTTATAAACTTTCTGCTTTTTTTTGGTAAATGTGATAAATATTACATTTCAAGACATAAAACAGTCTCTCTTTACAGCCATCACAGGCAAAGGAGGTCTGTGTTCTCCTCAAATACAGTGGAATCTGGCCATGAATCCAAAGTTTAAGGAACAAATTTGACCCTTGTCAGGTGTCAAGAAAAGGAATACATAGCTCAGAGGTTGATGTGTTTCTCTTCTTTGGCCCTACAGGGCTTGGTTCTGCCTTCTTTAATGAGACTTGAGGTCGCTGTGGAGCCAGGGTCTGTGGAGGACTGCCTGGGGCCCAGATTCCTGCGGCGGGAGGCCCCAGGTGTGACAGACACTCCCCATGGCCTTGGGGTGAGCCCATGGGGCACAAGTAGAGGAAAGACTCTGAGCCTTCCAGACAGTTTCTTAGACTTGTCATTAAAAAGGGACAGAAACATAGCAGATGAAAAGGATAAGGGGGTAACATCAAAGGAGTTATTTTAACGAGCAAGTGCATCATACGGTCAGAATCATAATCTGAAGTTTTCCAAACGGCCCATCTGTATGTTATACAACTTGCAGGATTCCTGTTAAATCCCACTCTTGAGGCACTTTCTTCATTAATTTTTTTTTAATGGTCACCAAGATTTCCTGGAGGGAAACTTCTGGGAAGGAGAGATTCATAAGAACTAGTTGTTGGATTTTGCTGTTTTTCCCTCGTCACTTTGACATGCCCTCAGTGTATTACACTGCTGACCACAAAGTCCTTCCTGAAGCTCTTCATTTGCCCTCAACTTCTTTGCCATGTGGTCTTCTGTTCCTATGACTGCTCCTTCCTTGCCCTTTGAAAGCTCCTTTCCCTCCATCCATCCCTTAACTGTTGGTATGTTTTCCTCTCTGCTCCATCCATGTGTTGTGCTCATTGTAGGGCTTCAGTTGTTCTCTCCATGATGATTCTCAGACCTTGAGCTCCAACCCAAATCTGCTTTCTGAGCTCTAGACCCATGTACAAAATTGCTTACTAGATATCGCCACTTAGTTGTCTCAGAGGACCCTTCATCTCAACATCTCCTCAAACTACCTCTTCTCTAGTGTTCCCTATCTTAGCTGTACCACCATCCACACAGATGCCCAAAGACCTTCGTTCCTCATTCTTCTTCCCTTCCCACATACAATTCACCACCAGCTTCTTAACTCTACCTCTTAAGCATGTCTCAATCTGTCTACTTCTCTTTGTGTCTACTGCAATCACCCTAGGCTCTGCTACCATAATCTCACCATAATCTCTCTCTTGAACCACTGCATAACATGACTTACAAGGCCATCGATGCCATGAACTTGCACTATCTTTATAAATCTTTTGTCACTTTCTCTATGTTCTAAGCATTTTGAACTCTAAGCATTATGAACCATTCTCACATTTGTCTTCGGCTGTTGCACAAATAATTCCCTCTGTCACACCACTCTCCCTCTTACCCTGCTTCTATCATCTTTCATCATTTAATTGGTTTATACATCTCTTCCTCACGGAAAACTTCCTCTGCTTTAGACCAGGTTAGGTTTTTTTGTTTTATGTTTTCATAATTACCTAAACTTCTCCCTTCACAATACTTAATCACACAATATTGGTAACACTTGTTTAAATGTCCACTTTCTTAGCCACTCTACCTCATTAAACACATCTGCTGTCCTATTGGTCACATTTGTTTTTTCTTGCAGACTATCCTTTAAGAACCCTTCATTCTCCTGTTCAAGCCAGAACTCTTTGTTCATTAAACCTCTATAGCTGTCAATCTGAGTTTGATCCAATGCTTCCTCTTTATGATGGATTCCATGTTTGCTGAATTACATATTGTTTTCTTTCTTGCTTTATATCCTTGGTTGGTAAAATACATCCTGTGGGAACTTCATGAGAATGGATTCACAGAAGGATAACTTCTTTGAAACCTTGCATGTGTGAAAATGTCTTTATTCTGCCTTTGTACTTGATGTATACTTTGGCTGGGTATAGAATCCTATTCTATAATCATTTGCCTCCTCAATGTTAATACATTTCCCTAGAGTTTTCTAGTGTCAAAAGCAGACGTTGAGAATTCTAATATCTTTTTTATTCCAAATTATTTTTAGAGAATCTATCTTTGTCTCTCTGGACCTGGAATCTTTTAGAATCTTTTTCATCATTCTTAGAGTTCTGAAATCTCATGGTGATGTGCTTTGGTGGAGGGATTTTTTTATTTTTTTCATCATTATGCTGAGTAGCTCCTTCCAATCAGAAGATGCATGTCCTTCACCGCTGGGACATTTCCTTATATTTGCCTCCTTCACCTAATTTAATTCTCTATATATTGTGTATCAATGGGAAGTATGAAAAGACTATACCCTTAGGTATATTTTAGCATTTAATATTAAAATAATAATAGCCATCATCTATTGAATGCTTACTATGTCCAGATATTGTGCTAAGAATTGTGTAAACATTGTTTCACCTTATCCTCATAACAACCCTGAGATGCCGGGCCTTATTGTCTTGTTATCATTCTAGACCAAAAAAGTCCTGCATGTGGTTGACTTAGTCTACTCAGACTTCCATAGCAAAATACTACAGACTGGGTAGCTTAAACAACAGAAATTTATTTTTTTCAGAGTTCTAGAGGCTAGAAAGTTCAAGTACTGGCAGAGTTTGGTTTCTAGTGAGGGCCTTCTTCCTGGTTTGCAGATGACCACCTCCTCACTGTGTCCTCACATGGTGAAGATAGAGAGAGAGAGAGAGATCACTGTCTCTTCCTTTTCTTATAAGGCTACTAATCCTATTGGATTGGGACTCTACCTTTATGACTTCATTTAATCTTAATTACTTGCTGAAATATAGTCACATTGGGTGTTAGAGGTTTAATATATGAATTGTGGGGGTGGGGGAGGGGATGATTTCAACCCATAGAAGTGGTAGACAATGTATAGCTTGGCTTTAATGGAAAGATGATGCTGTTTATGTTATTAAGACCTGAAAATATTTGAGTTTGAAGGAGAGCATCTTTCTACTATTTTCTGGACACTCTCTCTTCTGCATGAAGGGGGTGGATAGCTCACCTGTTAGACAATAGGACTGTTTCTTGTTGCCTATCAAAAAGCAAGAAAAATTCAGTTTCTTTGGGTTTGCAGAAACCTGATCCTTGGCAGGGGAGCCTTTTATTACTGATAAAGGACCTCCTCAGGTTGTCTTTAAGTGAAAAGTAGTCTCTCTAGTGTCCCCCATCTGTCCTTGGATCAGAGATGACTTCATGTCAAAATTTAGTTTGTTTCTCCTTTTTGTCTGCAGAACTAATTCTAACCTCCAGAGGCTTTTGGTGACTGGTCCATTTCTTTTCCAGAAAACTAAAGAAACTGTTTCGGAAGCTGAAAGGTGAGACAGAACTTGGAGAAACTGACTCTGCCCATTCAAAGCATCCGGAGCAGTGGGACCTAGACTACAGCTTGGAACCATACACTGGTCTGACTCCAGAGTACATGGAAATGAGTAAGATCTCAGGTTCTTTCCTTCTGCTGAGGGCAGATTTAGACAAGAGGTTGGGGAAATGACTGGGGCAGCCTCTGCTCCTTCCTGGGTTTCATGGCTACACAATGTCACTTCCAGTGCCACATGAAAATTGAGAAAGATGGGGCAGAAAGAGTCCTGGTATGAGAACCAGGAGCAACTCTTATCACCAAGCTGATATGAGGATGATGTCCTCTTCCTTGGAACTCATCATCTATGAAATGAGAAGTTTGGTCTCTTAGGTCTCTTCCTAAGGCTTCTATCATTGATAAAGCTGAAAGGAAAATAGTGAAGTCTGATGTATAAGAATATAGTTTCCATTAAGAAAGAGTAAAGTAGTCCTATGACACTGGGGACAAAGGTGTATACATCTTTGACATGGAGAACATAGGAGAGTCCCCCACTCTGATCAGGTAGGGCTGAGTAAAATGTCAGCTCTTCTCTTTTAAAAGTTGGGGATTATTTTGTATAGGGGGTGAAAAGTACATTTCTAGTTAAAGACCCTCTGGTTGTTCTTGCATAACGCTTTAAAGCAGGAGTGCATGTAGTACAGGCTGATAGAACACAGTTGTTTTACATGTGGTTCAGAAGACATGAGTTTTCCATTATGAGAAGTATCCCAACTTAGACCAGCTGCCTTCAAACTCTTGGCTACTTGTGAATAATCTTGCTTTTTTATTGAGGTGGATATTTGAGAAGCCTCTTTCCAAGACTTGGAACTAATGAATTAAAAACATAGGACCAAGAGGTCAGACATATCATCTAAACATTTACTCAATCTAGAGTGTTGGAGAAACATTAATCAGATCCAACAAAAGAATCACTCAATACTTCATATTATTTTATTTCCATAGTGACTCCTGCCTCCTTTGTTTAATTACTTTTAATAGGGAACCACCAATGCCTTTTTGTGCACCAGGTACCTCACTTGCTATTTCTAATTCATATTCTCTTCTGTTTGTAAAAATGTGTGTATCTATGTTAAGGATAGAGAGATGGGCAAAGTCGAGATTAGATGGCCACAAAAGATCTGTTCTAGCCTTGGGGATCTAAAATTCCAGGCAAAGCTTGAACTTTGTGTTCTAAATAAATGCACCAGAGAAGAAACAATCATTATATCTGCTTCAGGAATAATAGGCAAAGAAAATATCAAGACCTGGTTTATGTAAACACATAGCTCCCTTATGCTTTTCACCTTTAGCTAAGTGCTACCTCTAATCCCTCTCTTACCAGATACTTACACAGAGATGATTATTTGTGTTTCAGATACCATTCTATGCCTGCCATCCTCTTAGAAAGAAATTGCTGCCAGAGATTGAGGCTTCTATTTGAGAAAGGGCTTACAGTAGAAATCCTTGAGCTCTCTCTCTCTCTCAACCTCTACCCTCCAACTTTAGTCCCCTACACCCACTACCCAATTATCTGTGGGTTTTATATGCCTTTCTGTCTAAATAGCTGGCTATTTCAAAGCTTCCTCTTTTGAGTGATTAAGAGCAGAGACCCTTGAGCATACTCCCTGAGTTCATTCTGACTCTATCGCCAACTAGCTGGACAGCTTTGGGTAAGTGGCTAACCTTTGTGTGTCTCAATTTGCTTTAGCAGTAAAAAAAAAAAAAAAGAAAAAAAAGATACCTCATGGGGTTGTTGTATTTAATGAATTAATAGTGTCTAACACATATAAAAGCTGTGTTAAGTGTCAAGTGTTGTTTCTCTTAATGGCCTTGAGGCCCTAGGAAAGCAGATTGTAGGGAAATATGCTCCACTTTATCAGCCATTGTATCATTGAATAGACAGCTACTCTGTGTTCAAACTTGAGCACTTACAAATTAATGAGAAGAGGGAAAAAATGAGAAATAGAAGACCTGGTGACTTCTGGAAGAAATTCACACCAAGATTATGGAGAGTGAAAATCATTCTATAAATTAAAACACACACACACACACACACACACACACACACCCTACTTACAGGTTGTCAGGGAATGAAATAATCATATAGCAGAAAGTTTGAAAATAGAAAAAATAAGGGAATATCTCCCCAAACTTTCCTTATTCAAGTCCAGCTTTTATTAGCATTTTGGTGCCATTTCATAGACCCTTTTTGTTATGTATATAACTTTAAAAATAAAGTTGTGAACCTATGTGTGATCAAACAGTATGATGAATATTTAAATTAAAAAAATATTACAGAAAAGATAATTTGCTATTAACCCCCTCAAAATACTCCCCCTGTCTTTGAACACACTTATCCCATCGTTCTTGCCACTTTCTGAAGCAGTTCTGGACGTCCTCTTTCGTGTCTTTAGTTGCATTATCATGTCTGCCTCGATGTCCTGAACCGATTCAAAATGTTTACCTTATTCAGTGAATAAGGTGGATGAGAACACACCATGTTTTCATCTGGCAGAAATTGCCGTATACCAGAAGTGATGTGTGACACAGAGCGTTGTCATGATAGAGGATGAAGTAAAGACACTCACGAAAGAGGACGTCCAGAACTGATTCAGAAAGTGGCAAAAAAAAAAAAAAAAAAAAAAAAAAAGAATGATGGGATAAGTGTGTTCGAAGCGAGGGGGAGTATTTTGAGGGGGATTAATGACAATGTGTCTTTTACTGTAATAAATTTTTAAAAATTTAAACATTCACCATATTTCTTGATCACACCTTGTACACATTTTTTCTTTTTTAATTTAGCATTCTATGAATAAATATTTCCAAGTTGTCACATAATATTCAACATGTATACCTGTATAATAAATAATCCCCTTCATAAATGTACTATAGTTTACCTGTATTTCAATGAAGTGCGTTGGAGGCTCATTTTTAATTCTTGCCCCCCCTTAATGATCTAATATATACTATCTTCATGTATATAATCTTTTGCACATTTAGTATTATTTTCTCGTGATAGATTCCCACAGATGTGATTACTAGATCTGATGTACAGCCATTGTATGGTTCTTGATTTATTTTACCAAACTGCTCTCCGAAAGCATTAGTTCACCTACCCGCATAAGAAATACCCTTCGAGTGAGTTCATGTTATTCAGCATCGTGAAGTTGTGTGATATGGAAGAATTATCAGCGTGCAGTAAGCTTGAGATGCCCAGGCCCTATGCCTACCTCATTCCACCTTGTTGGCCTGAATATTCCAGACTCATTTTTAAGTTTTTCACAGTGCTTCCTTTGTGAAGTCTTCCTAGATAAAGCCCCATTCCTCCTGAGAGGAATCATTAATTATTTACTTCTCTGTCCCAGCATGGCATGTGATATACATACTGGCGGTGTATCTTACAAAATCGTGGTAAAACTGCTCACATATCTGCCAGCAGACCCAGCCTATTAGATTCTGAAGGCCAGTGAGCAGCGACTCAGGCTTATTCATGTTCATATCCTCCAGAGCCTTGTACATTTCCTGGCACATAACAGGCACATGATATGTCTGATAAACAAAGATGAGTGAATGAATGAATGAATTTCTTAATTAGCAATAGAAGGTTTCTTAACGTAGATAAGCTTTTTACAACTTTAAGTGTCAAATGAAGGGCCATTTTCAACGCAGGGCTTGATTGATGGTGGGTCAAGGATGTTCTGAAGAGTTTTCCAGCTCTGGGTAGGAGGTTGCACTTGATCCCTAAGTTTCCTTCTGGTTCTGAGGATTTACATATAAGTAATAAGATTAAGGAAGAGCTTTCCAAGGAAAAGGACTGGCAAGTGCAAATGTCGGTTTTTGGGTAGGGAGGGTTCAAGTAAAGACCTGGGATTAATGGACAGCCCTGAAGACCAGACAAGTTTGCATTTCATGTCAGGCACTAGGGAGCAGTTATAATACCTTGGCCAAAGCTGTGACTGTGTATGAACTCTGTTTCCCTTGAGGAAACAGGCAGTAAGTATAGGAGAGAGATAGTAAGACTAAGGAAGGAATGAGGAAATCACAGGTAGGCTCATTCATTTACTCATTCATCAAACATGTATTAAGCTCTTAGAGGAACAATTATGGAGAGAGAGCAGAACAGTCTCTTCAATAATTCAAGTTGATATTTTCTTTATTAGTTTCATGTGTACAAGACAATGTAATAGTTAGATATTTATACCCCTCACACAGTGATAACTCCCCTCCCCCAATCTACTACCCCTCTGACATCATATATAGCCGTTACAGTTCCACTGACTCTATTCCTTATGCAGTACTCCACATCCTGTGACTATATTTATATATATATATATAAAATTATAGTTAACATTCATTATTATTCAGCTACAGCTTCAGGTGTACACTGCAGTGGTCGGGCACCTACACTGTCCATGAGGTGGTCTCCCTAATAAGACAAGTATCCATCAGATACCCTACAAAATCTCCACAACATTATTGACCATATTCCCCAAATTGTCATTCGCATCCCCATGGCAATCTTGTGGCCACTGATTGTGCTTTCTAATCCCCTCACCCTCTTCCCCGTCCCCCAACCCCCCATCAAACAAACCTCAGTTTTTTTCTCTATATCTCTGAGACTGTTTCTGATTAGTTTGTTCATTTATTCTATTCTTTAGATTCCACATATAAGAGATCATATGGTATTTGTCTTTCTCTGTCTGACTTATCTCACTTAGCATAATGTTTGCTAGGTCCATCCATATCATTGCAAATGGTAAGATTTCATTCTTCTTTATGGCCGAGTAGTACTCCATTGTATAAATGTACCGCAGTTTCTTAATCCAGTCATCTACTGATTCGCATTTCAGTTGTTTCCAATATTGATTCAGTCAGCAATCCAACTGATATTGATTCAGTCTTTTCTGGAGGAGGAAGCCTGGATCACACATGGGTTTGTCAAGCTGAGCTTCACAGAAAGTGAATTCTGTAGGCCATTTCATTGACTGTCAATCATTTTAGAGATATGACTATTTTATTTCATATTTTATATAAGTATGAGGACAATAGTTCTGATAGATTCATTTCTCTTAACTCTGGATTATTCTCTTCACCCTTTAAAAACGGAGTATTTGCCCCATATACAATAAAAGACTGCAGAATAAACTTTACCAAATGATGACTTCATCCAGCAGTGTAGGCTAAGTGTGCTTTGAAGTGTGCTCTGGAGTCAAACCACCGCAGGCTTCGAATAATAAGTCTGCTGCAGCAAGTTACATGACTCTGAGCTTGATGTTTAAAGTCAGCCAGGCCCAATTTCCGTATCTCAAAAGTGGGTTTGATGATAATATCACCTACCTTATTAGGTGGTTCTGAGAAGTAAGTGATGAATATAAAGTCGTTTAAAAAACAGTGCTTGTGCACATAGGGTCTCATACCGTGTTTCCCCGAAAATAATACCTAGCTGGACAATCAGCTCTAATGAGTCTTTTGGAGCAAAAATTAATATAAGATCCGGTCTTATTTTACTATAACATAAGACTGGATCTTATATAATGTAATGTAATGTAATGTAATGTAATGTAATGTAATGTAATACTGGGTCTTATATTAATTTTTGCTCCAAAAGACGCATTAGAGCTGATTGTCCAGCTAGGTCTTATTTTCGGGGAAACACGGTAGAATATTAGCCACCATTGTTATTGTCAGGAGTCCAATTTCTTTCTCTTTAGTCTAGAAATTGACTAAACACAGTTTGAAGATCCTGAATGTAGTGAGCCCTGGAGGGTCTTCCCATCCTATTGTGAGAGGCAGTAATATTTAAAGACTGAGGATACCAGACTCCAAAGCAAATCTGACTTTCATTCAGAAGCCTGAGATATAAACATTCCAAGAAGTTTGTCTTTTGAGAGAACCCTAAGCCCTTAGGGCTATGCTTGAGAAATCTGGCATCTCACATGCGTTCTTTGTATCATCTGTTTATCTAAAACTGACAAACTTTCGTTCCTCTAGTCATCCAAAAAATAATCACTATTGTCTTCCTAACTCAGAAATTCAGTTATACTCCTTAGAGTCTTCCTCCAGCTTCTGAAATGCAGCCCAAACTCTGAGGCCCTTGGGCCATTAACGTGGGTGATGAGACGAATTTCTTCTGTTATTCACAGTCATTAGAGGAAAATCTCATTTTTCTTAGTCATGAATTTATGTCCTGTCAAACTAATAGGAGGGAGGTACTTTGGTGATAGTGTATTTACTTATTCATTTATTCAGAGTGAAAACCAGATAATTATTCTGAAGGGCCAGAGGCTGTCAGTCTCCTCGGCTCTCTGGGTATGGACACCAAGACCTGTAAGAACCAACTGATGGAAATGCATGGGGCAAACACCTCAGAAATGGAAATGCATGGGGCAGACACCTCAGACACCAGGTCCACCTCAGACACCAGGACATCAACACCCTTGTAGCCTCTCCCAATTGTTAGCTTGAACTCCTAAGTTCAGAAGGAGCATCCAGGATTTGACATAAACCCTGTCTTCTTCTCCAGGACTCCTTTCTGACTTTGCATCAACTCTAGCTGGGGGGAGAGACCTGCTCCGTATGATCCTGAGCCTTTTTTACTTATGGCGCCTTACCTTATTCACTTCACCTCTATGAAGAAGTTTGGATTCCCATTGAAGCCCTCGCCACTCCTCCTTGGTTACCTGTAAATGCCTCCTAACTTGTCTCTCAGCTTCCTTTCTCACTCTTTCTTCCCTCTTTCCTTCTCACTTTTCTAAAATGCAGTTGAGACCATATTATGTTTTCTATTTGAAATCCTTCAACGCTACTGACTTCCTTTAAGCTAAAATTCAAATCCCCTAGCGTCGTAGCCTGACCAGGGCGTCCAGGAGCTGGCTTCTGCTTTGCGGGCCCTTCCTGGTGCCGCATCCATGCATCTGCTTATCTCACATTCCCAGGTCTGAATTGGCCTGTCTGCCTGCAGCAAGTTCTTGCTGAGCTCTGCACGTACAGACACATCTCTTAGAAGCATTTTTGGTTCTCCCATCCTCAGTTCCTCTCTTGTCTTATAGGTGCTTTGGTCTAGGAGGAAATGTGAATGCTTTAGGGGCAGAAGATGAATCTTACTCCTCTGTAGTCACAACGCTCAGCACAGTTCCTAAAACATAGTAAGAGCTAAATAAAATAGTTATTGAATGAATGGCCCTTAAACTCCCCTTCTTTCAGTGGCAGGGAGATAGAGGCCTCACTTCTCTTTTCTATGATATTTGGGCCGGCCTCCCTTTTCACCATGGACATATTTATATATATTTTTAATACACAGCAATTTTCATCTCCCAAGACCAAAGTAAACCCTGTTTATTATCCGGGCTTCCCTCAAAGCAAAGTCACTTCTGGTTTTAATTTGCTCCTTTGCCTTCAGGGATCAAGTCATTAGCGGAAGTGGACAGAGTGGAATGCTCTCACTCAGACTTGGATTTAAGCTCAACTCCAATTTCAAGTCTTTCCCTCTGTACCGCTCCCCTCCCAGCCATCCCTAAAGGTCGTGGTGTGTCAGGCACTGGGGATACAGAGGCACCAAACAGGGCCTGGGCACTTCCAGGCCCTCGGCGTCTAGCGGCAGAGAGGGAGATGGGCAAACAGTGAAAAGAAAGGGCCACATTGTCATAGAAAAAAATGCAGCTAGCTATGCTTGCTTCAGAGAAGTTAGGTCTTTGCTGCTTTCATTTGACCGAGCAGAGACGTGTCATAGAGGATTATTCATTCTCTTCTTCGTTTGGCCTGTAATTGCCTACTGAACATCCTTGGGTTTTAGAAACCGAGGCAGAGCAAACTCAGGGCTGGAAATGGGAGACTTGTCTCCCAGCTGCCATCTCAGGCTTGTTTGGGGACTTCAGACAAGGCCAAGCAAGAGAATCCATCTCAGGGGAATCACTTCTCAGGCCTTCTGACTGGAGACTTTGTTCCCGCGACTACTTCTTGAGTTCTTCTCTACCATGTTGTGACCCCACCATCCTCTAGACCCCTAGCTGAGGAACAACCCCCCCATCACTGTTCCTTCATTCTTCTGTGTCCACGCAGCCCTGTCCAGTGGGTGGGTCTTTCCTCTGGAGTATTCTGGAAGCTGCTCCTGCATGTAACCTCTTAGCCTCCTCCACTTGCTACGTTTTCTGCTATACCTTCAACATAGCCACTGACAAC
This sequence comes from Rhinolophus hipposideros, assembly GCF_964194185.1. Lineage (NCBI taxonomy): Eukaryota > Metazoa > Chordata > Mammalia > Chiroptera > Rhinolophidae > Rhinolophus > Rhinolophus hipposideros. The sequence goes on along the minus strand of NC_138055.1, from coordinate 23,050,832 downwards.
CACCATCTCGCTACTATCCTGTTTATTCTTTCTGAGGTGTAGTGTTGGTCTTATCAGTGTTGCTCAGAAACTTCCAGGGTCCCATATCTTTAACAAGGCCTTCATGGGACATCCTGTCCATTTATTTAATACTAGGCCCTTTTGCATACCCCAGGTCTAGCCCAAATGAACCCCACAGATCATTTCTCACCCACAAGCTGCATTTTACTCCTTTGATGCCTGACCTGGTATATTATTCTCCTTGCCCTGGAATTCCCTGTGCCTTCCTAGTCACCTGACCAAAACCAGCCCTTATGCCACCTCCTCCCCAAAGTGCCTTTGCTTCTCTCTATTCATCCCTCTCCCCTTTCTCTATATTTTAGCCCATTTCCCCCACAGGACTGCAGACAAGCTGCTTCCTAAGACAGTGATGCTTGTTGGTAACTAATTTCCCAAGGGCAGGTTCCTCCAATCTCAGGGCCTTTCCTAGTACCCACCATAGCATGGGCCCTGAAAACATATTGTGGAAAACCTGTAAAGGAGTGACTGAATAAATGAGAATATCATTTATGTAGTGTCCCCTTTCTCTTATCTAGGCAGAAACAATCTCATTTCTAGTAATGCTGCCATCAATTTTCATTTAATGGGCTGATAATCCAGTAAGTGGATTATCAAGAATGGTGGTTACTTATTTCTCATTCTCTGCCTCCTTCTCCTTTTATGTCTCCCCCTCTCCCTTCTCCACGTCATTTCTGCCTTCTCTCCTCCCCCACTCCAGGCCTATTATGTACTCTTTTCCAGGAAGTAAGTCAGAGAAATAAGAGAAGGTGTAATATGAACCCATCCACGCTACTCATAGGTAGCAGCTCTGGCAAACATCTTGGTGGGAGAGAAGACTGAAGTCCACACATGTCAAAACTTTGTGAAAGGCAAGTGTTTCTGCCAACCCATGGATAACTAAGACTTATTGATAGTAATCATATCACGAAGTAAAAGCCCCTTTTATATTCAGATGATCACTGTCAGGCAGAGTGAGAGCAGTATCTCTTCTTCCCATCTTCCCAGGATGTCAGGTGAGAATTGGGTGCTAACCCAGCTCTGCCTTTACCTAGCAGTATGACCTTGGGCATGTCGTATCATCTCTCTGGGCCTCACTCTCCTCCTTGACATTATAGTTGACCCTTGAACAATGCAGGGATTAAAGGCACTGAGCACACCCCCCATAGTTGAAAATTACATATAACTTTTGACTCCTCCAAAATTTAACTACTAATAGCCTACTGTTGACTGAAAGCCTTATCAAAACATATGCGGTATGATCAAACAATACAGTGAATGTTTAAGTAAAAAAATATATATATTGCAGTAAAAGACACATTGCCATTAAACCCCCTCAAAATACTCTCTCTCACTTCAAACACACTTATCCCATTGTTCTTGCCACTTTCTGAAGCAGTTCTGGAAGTCCTCTTTCGTGAGTGTCTTTAGTTGCACTGTCGTGGCTGCCTCAATGTCCTGAATCAATTCAAAACATTTATCTTTCATGGTCATTTTGACTTGGGGGAAGAGCCGGAAGTGTCATGGTGCCATATCTGGTGAATAAGGTGGATGAGGACACACCGTAATGTTTTTATTTGACAGAAATTGCCATATATCAGAAGCAACGTATGACACGGGATGTTGTCATGATGGAGGATGATTTATGGCACACTTTAAAACACACCTTCTCTCAACCATAGCTCACATGTGACTGACTGCACCGAACAAGTTGAAACTTGTCACACTATTACTAAGGTTCAACGTTCTGCTTCCCATATTGAAGATCCCTGCCTTTCTATTGAATGGCACTCGGCAGCAACATTCACTGTATTTTTTTATCATACCCAGTAAACAGTTGATTAACACATATTTTGTATGCTATATGTGTTATATGCTGTACCTTCACAATAAGATAGAGAAAATAAAATGTTATTAAGAAAACCATAAAGAAGAGAAAACACATTTATGGCACTTTACTATATTTATTGAAACCATAAGTTTAAAAAAAAATCCACGGATAAGTGGACCTGTGCAGTTCAAATCGTTATTGAAGGGTTAGCTGTTTAGAGAATTAGACCAGATGATGAGTGTTTCCTTGCTGAAATGCAGCCCACTGGTCTATGGTCATAATCAATTGTGTAATGTGTTACAGGTAATATGCTGCTGCTAATAATGTTTTAAAAATATAAGATTATATAGAGTTAATTTCACCCTCACTTTCTTGCATTTCTAGATTATTTTTGAGTGAGAAAGCAAGGAAGTTTTCAGACTGCACAAAACCTGGCTACACCAAAGAAGTGAGTGGTGTGCTGTAGTCATTTTTCATTGAGTGTCTTCAACAGAATAGTTTCAAACCATTGAACCAGATGACCTCCAGGGGCTCTTCCAGTGCTGGCATCCTAGTTCATACATACCAGCTAGACAATGCTCCTAGAATCCCAGAGGCCCAGGGAGTGATACGAGTTGCCTAAGGTCACCCCAGAGACCCGTTAGTGGAACTGAGTCTAGAGCCACTTTCCAGATAATTCCATGAAAGAATTTTATCAGGACCTGTGGGAATTTGGGCTTCAGTGAAGGGATGGGGTAGAATGAGGTTTTCTGCTTCCTTCAGAACAAGCTAGACCTCCCCAATTCCAGAAAGGACCTTGTCTTGGGCTTTGAACAAAAATGAGAGCAGTGAAACCAAAGCTGCGTGCTCCCTCTGGTGTGCCTGACATGGTGATCCCTGGCCCTTCTCTCAGCTGTCAGCTTCCTTCCCCAGTGATCCCCAGGACCACCCATGCAGACAGGAAGTGCTCTGCGCCCACTCCGAGCCTGTCAGTTGTAATGGTGAGACAGGTCATCAGTTGAGGGAGGCAGCAGGGAGAGATGTATTATATTTACATTTTTCTAAATTGTGCTGGAACCAGGGCCCAGGGCCCAGCAGGCATGGGGGAGGGGCCATGAGGTGAAGGGGAAGCTGGGAGTGGGGGGAAGGCTGGGAGTCAGCCTGAGGAAGGGCATTGGGGGTAGGGAGCTACCTCTGGGCAGGATTCCTGGTGGGGATGGGCTGGCTCCAGACAAAGAGAAACCTGAGAGTGAGGGATTAAGCTGGAAAAACCTGTGAGAGGAGAAGCAAGCTTTCGAGGGAATCTCCAATATCAAACCCTTTTCCTGAAGAGCTTACTAAGAAGGACTTCAAGGGTAGTCCTTCATCCCCCATCTCTGAGGGGAGGAAAGAATGCTGGCCCAGGAGCAAGACTTGACATTAATCATCACTGTCCCCAACCCCAAAATGGGGCTTCAAAGCTGCTTTGCTGCAGGCCCCTCACAGCCCAGTTGTGGAGTTTTCCTTAGGGCCTGACGAGAGGAAATACTTGAGTTGCTTTAAGAGCTGCAAACTAAGTTGTCTGGACACTTGCAGCAGTTTGACTTTTACAGAGTGGAATTTGGCATAAAAACATAAGCCTAAATTTAATCCTACAAGAAGAGTTTAGTGACAAGTTCCAAAAGAATCTCTTGATGAAGTTTTATCACCATCCTATCAGATCAGATCAATAAATGATCCGACTGTCAGTTTTTCTCACCTGAACACCAATGGTCTAGATTCATGTTATTCACTAAATTGTGATGGGAGCTTCTTGAGGCCAAGACTTTTATCTTATTTATTCATAGCACTTAACCACAGGGCCTGGCATACAGTAGGTGCTCAGTAAATGTTTGATAAAGAAGGAAGAAAATGAAAGCGTGTTTTGAACTGTGGTTGTTTTCAGAGAATAGATTATAGAGAGGAAATGTAACAATTGGAAAAAATATAAAGAATGAAAAACTTGATCCTATAGAGAGGACCTTAAAGATGAAGTGACAGTTGGACTCTATAGACATTACCATTCATCAGAACTTTCCAGATACCTTTGCTGTATTGATTTAACTAGGACAGTCTACCCCCGTTTCCTACCTCCAGGGTCCAACATGTCTTATTTTGAAGTGCTTGTAATTTGGGAATGCTATCCTCTTAAGTAAGGGTAGGTCTCCTGTAACACAAATTAATGGACTTATTATCTGATAGTTCAGGAAAAATACCCCATGTAATAGTCAACTACTGCTATGATAATGCTTTATAACAAATACCCCCAAGTCTCAGTGACTTACAACTGAGACAAAGAATAAAGAGCAATGGAAAGAGCTGGCTCCAGACATTACCAAATGCCCCTCCCTGGAAATGGTCAGGTAAAAGTAACAGCTTATTAAAGAAAGAACAGAAAGGGCTGAGGCTTCAGAGAGAGCGATGACTTAGGTGGCATCCAACATTCCTTCTGACTCTGATATTCCTTGGTTTTGGGTGGTAGGGATCATACTGGGCAACTTCCAAGTTTCCAACGGAGGCTGAATATATAAAACTAGTCCCAAGGGTACCTTAGCTATAAGTGACAAAATATTCCAGAGTATCTGCCCAACCATCAGCACTGAAGCCTGCATATTCTGTCACAGAATTCCAAGTGTGTGTGCAACAAGGCAGTGGCTCAAAGAACCAGGAAATTCCTTTCCTGGGCTATCCTGTTTATACAAACTGAGTCATCCTACTGGATAATCAGACACCTACCATCTTCTCCAAATGGCACCTAAATGAGTTCAGGCAGCATCCAGGGTCTCATTCCAGTATTTCTGGGAAGTGGGGTGAGTCACAGGTCATTTCTCTCTGCTTCTGAAGCATGCATTGCTTTTCATTATCTGTGCTAGGAGTCCCTCTCTCCGTAAAGACTTAAAAGAAAAGGCAAGAGTATGTCTGGATGCCACACCCCTCAGTGTACTACAGAAGGTTCCTGACACACAGGAGATGCCCAGTCAGGTGCTTGAGAAATGAATGAATGAATGAATGAATGAATGAATGAATGGAAGTCTTTTAAGTTAAAACTTACTGAAAACTCTATCATTTTCCAGTTTCTTTTCTTGTTTTAACGTCAGGAAGCTCAGAGTGAACGTTTTTGTTCAACCATAGCCCCATTATGAGTCCTTAGAATTTGCACATTTATTTCTCCCTCCTTTCTCTGTTCTTTAATTATTTTTTTCTAAAATTCCATAAACCTAATTGTGTGTTCTTCTTGTTGACTTTTTTTTTTTTTACAGCCTTTTGGGAAGGCATAAGGGTGAAGGAATAAAGCAATCAAAGTTCTCAGTAATGATTTGTTGTTTGGGAACTTCTTTCCAGTCATGGCTAATTTCACTGCCCTTCCATCTCAGTGACTGCATGACCACAGCCCAAATAAGTAGATGGGAGGATGATGGATGGATAGATGGATGGATGGGAGGAAGGATGAAGAAATAACTAGCCTTCACATTCCCATTTTGCAGGCAGATAAAGTAAACAAGAGTGAGTAAGCCAAGACATTAATTTGTTCACTCAGTAAACATTTATTGGAAATTCACCAGGCTATTGTCTGAAAATCAAAAATGTATCAGTAGATCTCACCAACTCGATTCTCTCTAGTTTTGAGAAGCTGAAACTAGGTCCACTAATGTAAGAATTTTGAAGTGGCACAAATACTGGCCAGACAGGAACAATGACACAGAAGACAGAGCGGATAGAACACATGTGTATGTGAATAAAGACACTTTGGAGAATGAATATATCTGTACAAGAAAAGATAGAAATCAGATTGGAGAAGGCCCAATGAAAGAAATGTCAGATGTGTGAGAGTAACGAGGGAGGGGGAAGGAAACTCCTGCATTAGGATTGAATATTTACATTTTTGATAGTGAAAGGACATTGAATTTGGTTGGCATCAAAAGCTATCTTTGTTTCCCAGCTTCATCAGTTGCTAGATGTGTGGCTCTGGGAAAGTTATTTCACCTCTCTGAGACTCAGTCTTCTCACCTGTAAAACAGACGTAATCGTACTTGACACTGAAGATTATCTTACGAACCGGAGAGCATGTTGCTTACACATGGAAGGTGCTTAAGAAATGTTGGTTGAAGCTCCATGACCTCTGAAGGTTTAGAGTTTTGCTTAGAGGGGTTGGAAGGGGAGCCACAGGCAGATTTTTCCAGGGAGAACATAGTGTCCAGGCCTTTACGCCTCCTGTGGCTGAGAATCACATTCTCCAGCTCTATGCTGTCACCATTAGCAGGGTTAACCTCTGGAGTCTCCCTTGACTGTAGCTAGCCTTGTTCCCAAGGGAGAGAACAGAGCTTCTTATGGTCTGTATCACACTATCAACCTGAGATCTGCTGTTATAACTAGACTTTGAATTCTTGAGTAGCAAGACTCAAGAAGTCATCGGTCCACTCTGCATCAGAAGGAGCTAATATTTTTCCATATATGTGGGGGTGAGGAAAAAGGGGGAACTAAGTCTCCCTTAATCGCAAAGGAATGAGGAAAATGTGCCTTGCTGGTCTGTCCCCGTGTGACATTGATTTATATGCAGTGAACTCTTAATACTTAAGCTGTTACTTCAAGGCATAGTCCTTCCTGTTAGGACTTCCAGGGTTTGTGAAGTGAGCTCAAGCCATTGTATAAATCCCAAGGGAATTCCACTCATTGTCTTTATTTCCTAAGTAGTTTGTGAATTTGGATCAGTGGAGTTGCAGGAAAGGTCTTTACTACCAACTACGTAGCAGACCTTCAGAGGCCTCTTCTACTTGTTCTTCAAGTCAAGCCCAATGGTCATGAACCTGTGAAGCCTGCAGGTCACCACTGGTGAGAGTGAGCTGCAGGGCTCCACTGCACTCTGTCAGTACTGCCATTAGAGTTCTAACTCCGTGACCCTGGCAGGGGCTGTTGATGTGTTCATCTTCCCCACTGCATACTCTAAGCTCTTGGAAGGATGGCACAGTGATGTACGCACCTTTGTTTCCTAGCAATGAACATGGTGCCCAGTATGTAGAATGTGCTCCATAAATGCTTGGTGGCTGAATGAATCAATGGTGAATGATAGGCATTGAAAACCCTCTTATATTTTTGCCAAGACTTCTGCCGTTTTACTAAGCAGTAGAGGACTGTGCTGAGGAACCAGCTCATGCCCTCTTTCTCTCATTATCCCATCCTGTTTACTGTGGCAATCCACACTTGCAATTTTTTTTTATACCAGATTATCTCAGTGCTGAGTATAG